>NC_063342.1:14792967-14831619 GCF_021869965.1 Rhincodon typus | reverse complement strand
GCTGACGTTTCGGGCCTAGACCCTTCTTCAGAAAATCAGAAAATTTTCTGAAGAAGGGTCTAGGCCCAAAACATCAGCCTTTCTGCTCCTCTGATGCTGCTTGACCTGCTGTGTTCATCCAGCTCCACACCTTGTTATCTCATGTACACACTCTGTGTCTGTTTCAATTCAACAAAATAGGTGATAGCCCTTCGCTGGTCATTGGTCAGGGCATTGCGCTGAGAAATCAGTCATCCTGCCTGGTTTAAAATTGAGCCTGGCCATTAATTGTCAATCAGTGTTAATAAGTACATTGATTATCAATGGCTCTGCCTGAACCAGAGTCTGCTTGTTAACCAATCAAGTGCTCTTCTCTCTTCTCATGCTGAATCAATGTTGGTTTTCACCATGATTTTTTGTTATTATTGCATAATGTCTTGATGAGTGCAAGATGAAAAGCTTTGCCAAGAAGTCTTTACTTGGTACTGTTCATATTTTAGCCACTTTTTGTTTTTTGTTTTTCATATTTTATCCAATCTTCTGAACTTTGTGCAATTACATGCCATTTCTATAAGTTTGATGTTATCTTTAACTTTTAATTCCTCACACAAGCACAAAGACAATCTTTTCCTTTTTGTCAAGCCTTTAATTTGAATTCAGGCCAAGATTAATCCCATTTACCAGAAAAGTGTCATTTTGTTTGAACCAGTAAGTGCAGTGATGTTACACACTTGACCAACAGTCTTTATCTAGCAGGAGCGAGTAGATATAATTGACACTGCTCAATGTCTAGTGACAGACGTGAGTCACAGGAAAATTAGTAGAGCCATTGCTGACCCTCAGTAACATAGAGTGTGGCTGCTCTGGTGACTTAGCCCTTAAACTCCTGTACTCATATGATTATCACAGCTCTATTAACCTGTGTGATATCCTACTTTTAAACTTGCCATTTGTAACCAATTTCAGGCTGCATGTTTGTGGAACTTTCAGTCTACAGTGTAAATGCTTAGAGTTAGCTGCCATACCAGAATTCCTAAATACAAAACGTAGAAACAGAGGTGGGCCATTCAACCCATTGAATATGCTCTGATAATTCCCAATTCCACTCTTCCTCCCTTTTCCCGAGAACCCTTGATTCCTGTACTAATTAAAATCTGTCCATCTCGGCCTTGATAAAACAACTGCTCCCCCACTCTCTACAGTGACACTGACTTGCTGTCTTCCAACTAAGAACTTGAATTGCTGCTTATCTCTCCCATTGAAGCAGTCTTTGGATGCTGATTTTAATTTGTAAGCCAGAGATAAAAGCAAAACACTGCAAGTCTGAAATAACAACCAGAGATGCTGGAAGTACTCAGCAGGTCAGAGCATCTGTTCCTACTTAACCCTGTTCTTGGAATAGGGAGTTCATTACTTCTCCAAACTTGAAAGTGTGATGGTCCATTTACCCGCATGTGTTGCTTAAAAGGCAATGTCTATTTTCTTGTGGGTTTTGTTTTACGACTCTACTGTAGGGCAATGAGCTGACTGTGTTTTGCCCATTGTTTAGTTTGTGCTTCTCATTTTTGGGTGCACTATCGCTGTGGCCTACCTGCATCACCAGCGCTGTTAATTAGAGTGATTGGCCATTGTTCACAGCATCCCACAAGTGTAGTGCTGCATCACTGGTTGTGTCGTGTGGGATAGAGGTGCTAAAACTTGGCATTTACGTCTGCTGTTGCTCATTATACTAAGTAATTTTGAGTCGCTAACATTCATCAATTGTTTTTGACAGAAATATTATTTAATTTCTCCACCCCAGAATGTTTGCATTAGATTCCTTAAGACAAAAAAGGTAAATTAAGACACCTGTTATTTCTACTAACTCTGAGATCAAGGACCATTGAAATGCAGCGTAGTGGCATCCTTCCAGTCTCTCGTTTGTTGGGCACTTATGCAATGTTTTTCATCCCGTTGCCTGCTCACTCAAACTGTCAAGATCAGTCAGTAAGGTGACCTCATCTACTAACAAATTTGTTCATGGGACATTGGGCATTGCTAGCTCAGCCAGCATTTATTGCCCATCCATGACTGCCCAGAGGGCATTTAAGAGTCAATTTTACAATGGATCTGGTCAGACCAGTTAAGGATGGCAGATTCCTTTCCCTAAAGGACGTTAGTATACCAGATGAGCTTGTATAACAATCAACTATTTTTTTTACATGATCACAATTAGGCTAATTCTTTTATTTCATGTTTTTATTGAAATCACATTTCACCGTCTGCATTGTGGGATTTTAACCAATGTCTCTAGAACATTCAACAAAAAAAAATGAAGAACTGCGGATGTTGGAAGTCAGAAACAAAAGCAAAAGTTTGTGTAAAAACTCTGCAGGTCTGGCAGCATCTGTGGAGAGAAAGCAGACTTAATGGTTTGGGTCTAGTGTCATCCTTCCTCAGAATTCTTCTCCAGAACGTTAGCATGGGTTTCTGGATTATAGTTCAATGATAGTAACACTACGCCTCTGTCTCTCCTTTTGTTTATAAAGCTATGCATATTAGGTTTTATCTTGAGCAATGGTGAAAACCAATTGTGTGTCTCGAGCTAATGCACAGTGCCACAGGCTCTGGAGATATGAATTTCTATAAGAATAAAGGATACTCCTTATTCACAACCCTGTTCAAACCTATCCTGTTGTCTTGCTCTGCCTTTCTTTTCCTGATGCAATTTCATTCCAGTCCACAGGAGCAACTTCAGCTGTTGCACATAATAACCTGCTGATCATTCACTCGAGCTGGCCTGCTTCCTGCTAGAGATAGAGAACTTGGAAAAACAGGCATTTAGTGGCCATTGGCAACTGTGCCTTCTGTTGTGAAGGCCCTAAGCTCTGAAACTTCCTTCCTGAATGTCTCTGACACCCTCTTTTTGACTAGGCACCTTAAAACCAAACTCTAAGGTTTTGGTCAGATACCCTTAATATAGCTTGGTGTCTTTTTCATCTATAATCCTTTTGAGACGCAACTAGGGACTTTACTACAATAAAGTCACTGCACCTTTTACGTTGTTTGGTTTCAGTGGGAACAGCAATACCCTGGAAGCCCTCAAGTGTTGCTGCCTAGTAATAGGGAGATCCAGGAGAACATTAAATCTCACTCCCATTTCTGGAGGAAAAGGAGGAGAGCTGCACGTGGGATTTCGATTAAGCCCTGGCCACAAACTCTAACAGGAGATCAAAAAGAAGACTTTTTTTGAATTGGTGGAATGGGTGCATTGGGTTGTGCTGGATTAACCATTTCTGCTTCACGGAAGATCGTAATAATGCACTCTTGCTTTGGAATTTCTTGTCCTAATGGCCAACCACGGGACTGGTGGAGAATGGCAAATAGTGGAAATTGTCAGCAGTTAAGGCAGCATGTGTGAGAGGGAGGGGAAAGCGAGTGAAGTTTTACGCTGATGTTCTTTTTCCCAAAGCTAATCAGCTGAGTTCAATTTCTGGTCAGTGTTCACTTCCTAGATGTCGAGAACAGCTGATGCACAGCAGCAAGCAGTGGTGAAATGCTCCATGACCAGAATTCTGGCATTTGTATTAATATATTTGAAGTCGGTCAGCAATCACTTTAAATTGCTGAATGTCGCTCAACACTTACAACTCGCTTTTGTTCTAGACAAGCGCCTTAAGCACGGGACTAATTTATAATCTAAATCTTGCAACTGGGATTTCTCCAGTATTTTTGTCACCCAGGTTACGAGGCCACAGGTAGAGAAATTGGTTTCTTGGCTTGAACTGCTGCCTGTCTCTCCTCACTTACAGCCTTAGAAGTGTTTTTGAGGTAAAAATTGATTCTATTTGGGAGTGGGAAAGCATTTTGTTTTGCTTTCAAAATGTATAATTTTCTTTTTAATCCGACAGAATGACAGCGTAAAGCCCAATCGCCAGTTTTGACATTAAACTGCCCCCAGAACATATTTCTGGAAGCTACCTGCTTACACGATGTCTGGCTTAGTGGCAAATTGCTCCTTTTGTTAAGTCCTGGGTCAACTGTAGTGTGTGTAGTTTGCATATTATGCAAATGTGACCTTTCAACCTTTCTAGGAGTAGATTCCAATTAGCATAAAATGCAGCATTTTTTGCACCCACCGTAATATCTGCGTGAGCTTAAACGTGTTTAGGAGCATTCCTCCAGAAGACCTGCAAGTGACGGCCAATGATTAATGCACAATAGGGCTTGTTGATTTGCTTAATGAAGGAAGAAAGTTGAGTGAGAAAACAAAGCATGATGTGAAATGTGCTTCCAATTGTCACAGCCTTTGTAAGAATCACTCCGAATCCCTGTGTTTGTGACTAATCTTTTGTGCATCTTCATGTTCGTTTTCTTCATCCCTGGTGGCCATAACTTGCATCATCAAGTCCCACAGCCCCTTAGTTGCTGCTGCCCTGTTTCCTCTTTTTAAACCCATTACAGCAAGCAGGCTTTTGGTAATCCCTTCCAGGATCATCACCTTTGTCCATTCTGCATTATTATCAGTTATAACAATGAAGCTTGGAGTGATGTTTATATTATGGATGCTATATGGGATGGCAAGGTGGTTCAGTGGTTAGCACTGCTCCCTCACAGCACCAGAGACCTGGGTTCGATTCCAGCTGCAGGTGACTGTGTGGAGTTTGCGCATTCTCCCCGTGTCTATGTGGGTTTCCTTGGGGTGCTCCGGTTTCCTCCCACAGTCCAAAGATGTGCAGGTTAGGTGGATTAGGTGGCCATGCTAAATTTCCCCAAGTGTTCAGGGATGTGTATATACAAATCCCAAGTTCTCATTGAGAAGCATATGGTACATTTTTGAGAGTTATAATGATTCTAGACGAGAGAGGTCTTTTTGTAATAATCTCCTTTTATGCCTTTAGATAGTGGGGTTACAGAATATTTGAACTCTTGATTTATCTAAAACTGGACAGAGAGGCGGCGGTGTTAACAGTGTAGTTGGAGGTGCCTGTCAGGAGATTCCAATACAGCTGGCTTCATAGGAATTTCCTAGGAAGTTTAAATGTCTGATGGGCATCTGCAGCACTGAAAACTCCCCAGCTCTGAGGTAGAGTTGCAGACTTCAAAGCATTCCAACTTAATAATTAGGCAGAAAAGCTTACAGGAATTATAGTTTGCTCTATGTCTTGTCTAGATATAAAACAGTCACCCTCCCCGGAAGATACCTGACTCCAACCCTGCACCCCTTGACTCCTGACTGTCCTAAATCTCGCATGACTCTTCTATCACCTCAAGAACTGGAACCACCTCAACTGCCCCAATCCTCATCCCCTTCAACCAACCTTTAACCCTTCACTGCCAATGACTTCAGGACCTTTTTAAACCATGGGACACAGCATGTTGTGACAATGAAAAGGGATTGTGCATTCTGTGCCAATCCCCTGCAATGCATGCTTCCTGGAGCCCTGAACTGCACTGCTTCATCGAGAAAGGCTCCTGGTCCAGAAAACTCCTCCAACGTTAAGTGGGCGACATTTTTTAGACTGATCTGCGTCAGAAATAGGAACTGTCTATAATAGAATATTATAAACTAAGAAAGACCCAATGAGAGATCTCCTTCTAATTCATGTTTTACTTACATTGTCACAGATATTGATCAGTTAATTTAAACTTCTGACAGAGCTGCATGATTAGATAGCATGAGCCAGCAGAGATGTGGGTACAGTTGCATGAAGGATGAAAACGCCTATTTAGGCTGGGAGAGTTGTGTTTCAATGAACGTCTGACCATTTTAGCCAATGTCTAATATTGTAGCTTAGAATTCTGTTTGCAACTCCATATTTCCTGAACTTTTGTTGTTTCCTTTGGTGTCTTGGCAGGTTGCAGAATTTGCCGATGGGTTTTGGTCAGGCAACCAGTTGGCTTGTTGGACCTCAGGGACTATACCTTGGTCTTACTTTCCAGAAATCTCCATCTACCTCCGAGGAGAGAATTCAACCCAGTCTTTCCGAATCACCATTATGCCACAGGTAAGAGCCGAGTTGGGTTAACTTCACCGCTAACAGATTGGGCCTGTAACTTAGTCACTTAATCTATGCACCCCTTCTGTTGCATTCAGAGCGTTATACACGAATGTCTTTGTGCATTATGTCTGGGTATAATAGTACAAATGGAGTCAGTCCCACTTGAGGATAGAAAGGAATACATTGAATAATTAGAAGTTTTTTGATTATATATAATGGTCTAGTCATGACAAAGATGCTGAGTACCAATTTATGGGGAAGCTGTGGCAATGTCACTAGGTTAGTATTCCCGAACCCCAAGCTAATTGTTCTGGACACATGCTTTCCAATCCCACCATGGCAGATGGTGAAGTTTAACTTAAATAAAAATCTGGAAGAACAAAATACAATCTAAGGGTGATAGTGTTATCACTGTCAATAGTCACTAACATCCTTGAGAGAAAGAATTCTATTCTCCCTTATCTTTTTCTTTTATTTACATGTGGGAAATGGGCATTACTGGTTGGCAAGGATCTATTGCTTATCCCTAGTTGCCCTTGAGAAGGTGGTGGTGAGCTGCCTCCTTGAACGACGCATCTATGTGCTGTAGGTAGGCCCATAATGCCATCAGAGAGGGAGTTCCTTGATTCTAACCCAGTCACTGTAAAGGAACAGCAATATATTTCCAAGTCAGCATGTTGAGTGGCTTGGAGGGAAATAGTGGTGATGATGTTCCCATGTATCTGCTGCCCTTGTCCTTCTAGATAGAGGTGGTCATGGGTTTGGAAGGTGCTGCCTGAAGATCTTTGGTGAATCCCTGCCTATAGGTCATAGAGACGAAGAGCACAAAAACAGACCCTTCAGTCCAACCAGTTCATGCCAGCCATAATCCCAATCTAAACTAGTTCCACTTTCCTCTGTTTGGCCCATATTCCTCTAAACCTTATCTATTCATATACCTATCCAAATGTCTTCTAAATGTTGAAACTGTACCTGCGTCTTCCACTTGCTCTGGAAGGTCATTCCACGTACGAACCACCCTCTGTGTGGAAAATATGCCCCCTAGTTTTGAACTCCCCCACCCTAGGTAAAAGACCTAGGATGCAGATGACACTAAAATAGGCAGTATCGCGGACAGTGAGGAAGGTTATCAGAAATTGCAGCAGGATCTTGATCAGCTGGGGAAGTGGGCCGAGAAATGGCAAGTGGAGTTTAATATAGATAAGCATGAGGTGTCACATTTTGGAAAGTCAAATCAAGATAGGAGTTTTGTGGTGAATGGTAGAGCCTTTAGGAGTGTAGTGGAAGAGAGGAACCTTGGAGTTCAGGTGCATGGTTCTCTGAGTCACAGGTAGACAGGGCAGTGAAGAAGGCTTTTGGCATGCTGGCCTTCATCAGGCAGGGCATTGAGTATAGAAGTTGGGAAGTCATGTTGCAGTTGTACAGGACATTGAGGCTGCACTTGGAGTATTGTGTTCAGTTTTGGTCACCTTGCTATAGGAAGGATATTATGAAACTCGAAAGAGTGCAGAAGAAATTTACAAGGATGTTGCCAAGACTCCAGTGACTGAGTTATAGGGAGAGGTTGGACAAGCTAGGACTTTTTTCTTTAGAGTGTAGGAGACTGAACGGGGATCTTATGAAAGTGTCTAAGATCATGAGAGGTATGGATAGGGTGAATGCATTCAGTCTTTTTCCCAGGACTGGGGAATGAAGGACTAAAGGGCATCAGTTTATGGTAAGAGGGGAAAGAATACATGGGAACCTGAGGGGCTACATTTTTACACAGAGGGTGGTACACAAATGGAATGAGCTGCCAGTGGAAGTAGTTGAGGCGTGTACATTAACAACATTTAAAAGGCATTTGGATGAATACATGGATAGGAAATGTTTAGAAGGATATGGACCAAGTGCAGGGAAATGGGGTTAGCGTGGATGGACGTTTTGGTTCGGACCCATTTGGGCCGAAGGGCCTGTCTCCGTGCTGTAGGACTCTGACTCTATGACCTTTCCTATTCACCTTATCTATGCTTCTCATGATTTATAAGTCTCTATAAGGTCAACCTTCAACCTCCTACGCTCCAGTGAAAAAAAGTTCCAGCCTATACAGCCTCTCCTTATAACTCAAACCCTCCAGTCGTGACAACATCCTGGTAAACCTTTTCTGAACCCTCTCCAGTTTAATAATATCCTTCCTGTAGCAGGGTGACCAGAGCTGTATATAGCACTCCACAAGTGGCCTCACCAATGACCTGTACAACCTCAACATGACACACCAACTCCTATACCCAACGGCTTGAGCAATGAAGGCAAGCCTGCTAAATGCCTTCCTAAGCCACCCTATATACCTACATCTGTTTCTTAACTGCTCGCTCGGCAATTAGGGAAGGGCAATAAATACTGGATTAATTCAACAATAGCTACATCTCATGTACAAATAAAAACTTTTTTGTTATAAATGTATGTTAAGAAATACAGTTTTGGATATATTCGCTGTCTTGTTGAGCTTGCTGGTATTTTTTTTACTGCACAGTTGTACATCCAACCAATGGCTGATATTGGAGTCCAGATGGAATGCTATAGATTTGGAATCTCCTCCTCGACTAATGGATTGGTTTTGGGTGCCACTGTGATGGAAGGCTTCTACGTCATATTTGACCGGGCACAGAAACGAGTTGGATTTTCTATCAGCTCATGTGCAGGTCAGTCTTGGGCTGCTTGTGCGTAATAAACATTTATTGTGCAGTGTGTTAGTAAGCCTTGTGTGTCATTACTGTAGCCACAGGGCTAAACAACCTCTGAGCTCTGAGGCTGAAAGGACCTGGACTCCCAAGTCTCGCTGCAAGAATGTGATCTTTGTTGGCTTTGTTCTTTTTAAATAAAGCAAGCTATTACTTATAGAATTGGCTTAGAATTTCAAAACTCACTTGATTATCACAAAGTTCTTTTGACTCACACTATACACTGGACCCTTTCTGTAAAGGCTACAGCTAGAATGTTGGAATGGGAGAGCTGTTAATATTGTATTCCATTACTGAACTTGCTAATCATAAAACTGATGTCTGTGCAAACTATGATCATTTTACATCTCTCATTCTGCTAAGGGAGCAAATTCCTTATAAGAAATGTTTTTTTACTGTGATAGTATCCTGCTGAGTGATGTTTCTGGATGATTTATGAATGACAGAAGATTTGACCAATTCATATTCAATAACAATGCTCAGTGGTGCCACTATTACAATCAAGGTTTGAGCCGAGAAATGCCCCTGGATTTGCCATTGCTTTTATGTGGTCTTCTCGGCAAGACTAGCAAACTAATGGGGGCAGAGTTGCATATGGTAGTGTTTCTGAAGGAGTTCATGTTGAAGATGATGATGTCTCTCAGTTTTTGGGTGGAGCTGAAGCTATCAAGCATGAGGTCTCGATGGCAACAAATGTCTCATTTCTGGCCCCAGATAGTCTTTGCAAAGATGTCTATCCATTCGGTGTAACTTGTATCTGTTGATACCATGCAGTAAACTATGTCTTGTTGTTCAAGTGCATCTTAATAAGACTTGACAGCAATGGGAGAAATGAAAGCATTAACTGGACAGGCTCATGGATTGAGGTACTCTTTAGGCCTTCTGGAACTGATGGATACTGTAGGTGTTGCTGCATTAGACCCACAAAAATATATTTTAATTCAAGTTCTTAAGTGTATCTTGACTTCCATTCATTTTGTTTGGTTTGGTTATTTTAAAATAGCAGAAAGGAGGATTAATGACAGCAATCTATCCCAACCACATGCCACTAGAGATTGGTGTCACTAGATACAACAGATGGCTTCAAGTCTGAACTTTAGTGTTTTACAGGCTGCAAATTTCCTCTGAACTAGCCATCAGTCTTTTGCTGCACTTCGAGAGAACTTAACCACGGTACCATGGGATTAGTTGCACACTTGTTGAAGAATGTGGGTGGTATTTTGACCTTCAGCAGAGAGACAGAAAATGTGTAGGAATTGGTCAACATGCCAAACAATCTTTCATTCTGTTGGTTTGGAAGATGGCCGCATTAATATTGTTGCTTTTACGTTCCCTTCTAAAAGTTGCCTTTATGGACCTTGAGGTCATCTAGTGGCCCTGAGCAATACTGCAGAGCATTTAAGCTGCACTGAGCCAAGGATTGTTCCTGTTATGGAATTGTGTGCTGCATACCTCCCAGTGCCGGCCTCTCAACCTTGAGGTGGGCTCGAGGAGCAACTTGCAGAAAGATTGTGTGGTCTCACCAGTTGGCAGGACCTGCTGAGCAGATTTTGCTGGTATCCAGGTACAAGGGTTGCAAACAGTAAAGAGCCTGCCTGAAAAACACCATGCATTTATGTAGTGCCTGAAGCATTGTCACATATCACAGGAGACCTCTCAAGAATGATGTTAAACAAAATTTGACACACAAAGTGAGGAGTGTTAGGACAGGTGACCAAAAGTTTGTCAGGAGGTTGGTGTTTGAGGAGCACCTTGAAGGTGGAACAAGAGGCGAGGAGGTTCAGGCTGGGAGTTTCAGGTCTTGGCTGCTAAAGATGGGGCCGCTGACCAGAGGAACAATGGAGACCAAGGATTCACATGAGGCTATGTTTGGAGGAATGACAATATGCTGTCAAGCTGGAGGACATTATGGAGGTGTGGAATAATCCTAGGAATAATCATAGGAAAATGATTGAATCCTTTCTGTCCAAGAGTGACAATTTTTTGCTTAAAAAGCTTTCTTTTTCCTTTTTGTTTTGAAGATTGCAAAAAAATTTGCTAATCTTCTCTTTCTTCTTTCTTCTCTTTCTTCTTTCTTCTCGGTTTCTTTCTTCTTTCTTCTCAGTTTCTTTCTTCTTTCTCCTCTTTTTCTTTCTTCTCTGTTTCTTTTTCTTCTTTCACTTGTGCTCTCTGTTTCTTTTTTCACGCGCACTTACTCTCTTTTGTCCCCTCGCTCACACTGTCTCTCTCTCTCTCTCAATGGTTGAGTGTTAAGAATCCATCCTGTTGAAGCCTGGTTATTTCCTAAAGGAGATGATTTTTTTTTTTGTTCTCTCCCCACTTTCCCTCCCGTAGTGCTTTTGTATGGAGTGGAATGGAGAGAGAGTGCAGGTCCTGTCACTCACTTTGAGGTCTAGTGAACCCAAGTTCTAACGTACAGTGCCTTCTTTCAGCATCACTTCTTTTCAATGAAGGGAAAATAATCAAATTGTTACATTTTGTGCTGTTCTATTGTCTGACATGTTCAAGTTTTATCATCTTCTGAATGCAACTTGACGTGGACAGTAGGCCTGAATTTTGATTGGTCAAGGAACTATATTTCTTACTATGATCTTACATAATAGTAACTGTTAGGCCGTTCGGTCCATCAAGCCTAATCTGCCATTCGCTAAGATCATAGTGATCTGATTGTTGCCTCAGCTCCATGTTCCTGCCTGTTCACCCCACCATCACAAAAATACTTTGACTGCCTTGTAGAGCAAAAACCCCATTCCCATAAGCCTTACCTATTCAAATTTGCTTGCCCCTGGCAATGGTGTAAAGGAAATTTTAAAAGTTAAGCAAAAAGATATGATCTGGTGTTCACGGCTTGTAACGGTGGTGCAAGTAGATGAAATCGTTTTCAAAAGTGAATTTAATGTTAATTTTTTTCAGTCTGCGGCCATCACTGGCAAGAACAGAGATAGTAGGAACTGCGGATGCTGGAGAATCCGACACAACAAGGTGCAGGGCTGGATGAACACAGCAGGCCAAGCAGCACCACAGGAGCAGAAAGGCTGACGTTTCGGGCCTAGACCCTTCATCAGAAAAGGGGGAGAGGAAAGGGGTTCTGAAATAAATAGGGAGAGAGTGGGAGGCGGATGGAAGATGGATAGAGGAGAGAGTAGGTGGAGAGGAAACAAACAGGTTGAAGAGGCAGGGATGGAGCCAGTAAAGGTGAGTGTAGGTGGGGAGTTAGGGAGGGGATAGGTCAGTCCAGGGAGGACGGACAGGTCAAGGGGGCGGGATGAGGTTAGTCGGTAGGAGATGGGGGTGCGGCTTGAGGTGGGAGGAGGGAATAGGTGGGAGGAAGAACAGGTTAGGGAGGCGGGGACGAGCTTGACTGGTTTTGGGATGCGGTAGAGAACAGCATTTGTTGCCCATCCCTAATTGTCCTCAAGTGGTGGTGGTTTGTCACCACTTTGAGTCGTGACAGTCTGTGCTGTACTTACACCCACAGTGGTGTTAAGTAGGGAGGTCCAAAGCTTTGACCCAGTGATGGCAAAAGAGTAACAATATATTTTTGCAAGCCACGTTGTTCTGTGGCTTGGCTGGGAATGTTGTGTTCCCATGCATCCACAGCTGTTGTCCTTCAACATGGTGGAAGTCACAGTTTTGGAGGTGGAAATATTTGAAAAGAAATATTTTGGAACTCCAATGAAAAAGCTGGAGACTGATATTAATCACAGAAAATTCTTTCCTTTTTTAAGAACCAGCACAAGAATCTGACTGGCCAAATGACCTCCCATGCTGTCCCATTCTGATGCAATGGCTTTAACAACCTGTATACTGATGACATTAGAGAATTCAGTTAGAGGTGGGGAAAAGGCCTTTAGCCCCATTTAGTTAGTGCCTATTTCTAGATCAATCCCACCTAACCAGGTTTTAACAGTATCTCTCATGGCAGTGTGGGTTTAAGAAGGGGATTAGCTGTTTTGCCCTTTGGGCCTGGTCCATCATTCACTAAGATTGTGGTCAAATCTCCATTCTCCTGTCTGCCCATCAAAACCTTCAACTCCCTTGTTGATTTTTAAAAAAAAATCCACTTAAGTCTGCCTTGAGTAAATTTGAATAATGCAACATCCACTGCTTCCTAGAGAAGAGAATTGCACATGCCGCTAATGACCCTCAAAGTAAACAGTTCTCCTCCAGACTTCTTATTAAGCTGTGTCCCTGTGTTCTAGACTCCCAAAGAGGAAACATCTCCTAGCATCCACCCAATCAAGAGCTTTCATATTTTTTTGACAAAATCAGGACTCATTCTCCTAAATCGCTGATGGATATAGGTTAAACAGACTAGGGCCTTTTCATAAGATAAGCTCTTCATTCCCAGGAATGAGCCAAGTAAACCCTCTCTGAACTGCTTCTGCCCTGCGATCTTTAATCCCTGCCGTAATATTTCCATTGCCTCCTGATCATAATGCCTTCCTTGGTAAAATGATTCTATTTTGTGATCGGATGAACCAAGCCTTAGAATGCTCATCTGTTACAAATTCTATACTTCAATTTTAAAACTTATACTCTTCATTATTTTGAGAAAGAAAAAGGTATTTTTTTGGTTGATACCTGGTATCAGCAACAAGCGCTCCAAGGTAAAACCTAACAGCTCATTACAGATCCTCCAAATTCTATGCTGGTATATATTTTTAACAATAGTCTTTACCTATCCCTTCTCAATCACTGTAACT
Source organism: Rhincodon typus (assembly GCF_021869965.1). Taxonomy (NCBI): domain Eukaryota; kingdom Metazoa; phylum Chordata; class Chondrichthyes; order Orectolobiformes; family Rhincodontidae; genus Rhincodon; species Rhincodon typus. Next base: position 14,818,233 of record NC_063342.1, on the reverse strand, counting down.
ATAGATACTCTGCCACCTTGTGTTGCCTCATCGTTATTGAAGTTTCTTTTTTTGCTTTCTTTCTGGTCATTGCATTTTAACCCCCCCCCTCCCCCCCCCCCCCCCCCCCACCACCACCTCATTTGTAATGGAATCACAAGTTAACCAGCAAAATTATTCTCTTCTTTTCTAAATTAGTCTGATTTAGTAATCAACGTTTTTAGATTGCATGGTATGTGGCTGTCGCTGTTTTTTTGCTCTCAGGCTCTCTTGCTATGTCACACTTGCTGTGTGTTTGTGTGTGTGTGTGACTCTGGATCTGAAACATTAACTCTGATTTTTCTCTCCACAGATGCTGCCATACCTGCTGAGTTTGTCAAGCAATTTCTGTTTTTGTTTCCGATTTCCGGTATCTGCAGTTCCTTCATTTATTTTTTTGTGTGTCTCTCTCTCTCTTTCTGTGTCTATCGCTGTGGAAGGATGGCTCTTGACTCCAAACTGCAAAAGTTAAATCCTAGAAATGATAAATGAACTGCCATTTGTCAACTATCGTCCTTGGAGTTAGAGGATATGAAGTGACAGATTTTGCTGTTTGAATGATTTCTGGAAACACTTTTGGATGAGGCCAGAAATGCATATGCGCGTGTTTTGTAAAGTTGTTTGCCAGTTGCTGTTCAGTATATTTGCACATTTTAACATAGTACCAATTTTATTACAATTGAATGTGGTGAGCGTAAAAAATGAAATTTCACAACAAGCAGAATTGTCAAGCTTATTTAATTTGGTATTTAAAAACAATTCAGTGGGCTCAGAAGCTGCAGGCCCTATGATCACATGCTCTCTTGGCCTACCATTAGAATGTTGTTGTGTCATAGAACTTGAAGCAGCTCTGAACCAAACATCCTGATGTGCTAGGCCATTGAAGGGGGGAGTTAGTCAGCCACATTGCTGTGGCTATCAAGTCTCTTTTAGAAGAGACCAGGTAAAGACAACAGATTTGTTTCCCTAAAGAGCAGTGATTAAGTAAATCTGTGGTTTCTGTCCACCAGTATGGCCATATTATGACGTCCCTCTCTGGCCATCTTGAGGTAGGACTTGAATCCATACTTTCTGAGCAGCACGGTGTCTCAGTAGTTAGCACTGCTGCCTCACAGCGTCAGGTTTCCGAGTGTTCCGGTTTCCTCCCACAGTCCAAAGATGTGCAGTTTAGATGGATTGGCCATGGGAAATTGCCCCATAGTGTCCAGGGACATGCAAGTTAGGTAGATTGGCCATTGGAAATGCAGCATTATATGGATAGGGTAGGGGGTGGGTCTGGGTGGGACGCTCTTCAGAAGGTTGGTGTTGACTTGATGGACCGAATGGCCTGCTTCCACGCTGTAGAAATTCTATGATTCTATAATACTGGACCTGAGGTAGGGACATTGCCATTGTGCTACAAGATTCCTTTTCCTGGTCACCATTGTGTGTACTATCTTTTTAATCTGGATCTATTTAATGAACTGAATTAAAATTCCCCAGCTATGGAAGTGGATCTTTAGCCGAGTCCTCTGGATTGCTAGTTCAGTAACATTATCACGACACAAGTGTTGTGGTTATGAATCTGTCATGATTGTCCATCTGAGAGTTAGTATGCACAGATCAGGTTGATAGCCAAGTGAGATCTAGGGTTCTCTTCCATAGAAAAGTACTCTTGAACTTGACCTTCGCTTGTGAATAACCGTTGTGTTAAAATGCAAAAAAAACTGCAAAATCCAACAATTAAGAACAGTGGTCTGAACAAAGAAAAAGTTGGAGAGAATGTTCACTGTACTTGAGTTGGGTTTGGAATATGAATTTGTGACAGTAGAAACTGCATTCATCAGCATAAGTTCTTCTTTTCGAATTGTAGAATATAACTCTAGAGATCCAAGCACATTTGTTGCATTCTCTCCAATGGGAAAAGTTCTTTTTTAATCGAGATTAGGTCTTGCCATTTTTCCGATATCCTGTGAATTGACCATGACTGATCAATCAATGGCAGCCAAATTGAATAAACTGTGGGAGAAGTGATGCATTTAGTACCAAACAGCGAGTAGTTAACACACTTGCAAAACAGTCAGTTGAGCATTCTGGACCTCATACCTCATTTCCCTCATGTATTGAGAGAAGGAAGACAAGTCTTCTTGTGTTAACTCACTAGAACCATAAAAACAGGACTAAGAGTAGGCCATTCAGCCCTTGAGGCCTACTGCACCATTCAGTATGACCATGGCTCATCTTCCAACTCAGTATCCTGTTCCTGCTTTTCTCCTCAAACTCTTGGATCCCTTTAGCCCTGAGAACTGTTTCTAATTTCTTGAAAACATTGTGTTTTGGCCTGAATTGCTTTCTGTGGCAGACAATTTCACAGGTTTACTTCTCTCTGGCAGAAGAAATTTCTCCTCATCTCAGTCCTGAATGGCCTATCCATAACCTTAAACCGTGACCCCTGGTTCTGGGCTCTCTAGTCATTGGGAACATCCTTCCTGCATTTACCCTTTGTAAACTCTGGTGAATGTAATCAATCCAGCCTGTCTTCATACATCAATCCTGCCATCGCTGGAATAAATCTGGTAAACCATTGTTGTACTGCCTCCATGTTCAGAACATCCATCCTCCGATAAGGAGACCAAAACTGCACAGAATACTCCAGCTGTGGTCTTACCAAGGCCCTGTATAATTGCAGCAAGACCTCGCTGCTCCTGTACTGAATCCTGTCAGTCTGAAGGCCAACATACCATTTGCCTTCTTCACCACCGACTGCACCTGCATGCTCACTTCCAGTGAGTACCCTGGTCTTGTTGCACCTCCCCGTTTCTCAGCCTATTGCCATTCAGATGATAATGTGCTTCCTTGTTTTTGCTACCAAAGCGGATAACTTCACTTTTATCCACATTATCTTTCATCTGCTATGTATTTTCCCACTCACTCAACTTGTCCAAATCACACTGAAGCACTTCTGCATCCTTCTCACAGCTCACCCTCCTACCCAGTTTTGTGCCGTCTGCAAACTTGAAGATATTACGTTTAGTTCCCTCTTCTAAATCATTAGTGTATACTGTAAAGAGCTGGAGCCCTAACTTGTCTACCAAAGCTTCCCTCCCTCTTTGGTAATGAATCTTTTTAATTGGGTGGGCCTTTACTGTTCTACTTTGTGTGTGGGTCAGACAAGAGATACTCTCAGGTCATCCAAAACTCTGAGCAGTGTGAGATACTATTATTCTTCCATGATCAAACTGATTCCCATTGAATCAATTAGGACTATATTCATTGGAGTTTAGAAGGAGAAAGAGGGATCTTCTAGAGAGTTATAAAGTTCTAACAGGATCAGCCAGGGTAAATGCAGGAATTATGTTCCTGATAACCAGTGACTTCAGACAAGCTGCTGCCATTCATTTCTTGGTCCTATAATGTGCCATTTTAAATGCCATTTCTACTAAAGTATAGTTAGGCTTTGTAAGAGTACAGCAGATGTTACCACCATGCGAAGGCATCAAGAGAATCTGTGCAAATTATTGGCTTATTAGCCTTGGTTAACAGGGCTAACGTTGCGCAGCACCAACATGATCATGAGGAAGTGAATTAGGTGACATTGCTCTTGGCAAAAAAAAACTCAGTTGGTTGAAAGACATGAACCTAAACTAAATTTGTTTTGTGTCTATCAACAGCCATTGATGGTTCTGCAGTCTCTGAAATCGCTGGTCCATTCTCAGCAGCAGATGTTTCGAGCAACTGTATCGGCAAAAGGCCAAGGAGCGAGCCTGCACTCTGGATCATCTCCTATGCTTTGATTACACTGTGTGGCATTACCCTCCTGGTTTCAGTCATCTTGCTGATTATTCCTTACAGCCATCGCAATGGCAATGGTCTCACTGATGATTCGTCATTAATTAGGCATCGCTGGAAATAAAGCCATGCACAGCATGCTTGGAATGATTATCGGGCTGTTTGCACTATTTGATGGCACCTGTGTAGCCTGGTGCCCATGGAACAAGTTTGATTATTTAAAAAGTAAATGATGGTGACTAATGTTGTGGCAGGTTGGGAAGTGAACCTTCAACCCATGTCACACAGAATGTGCATTCTACTTAATTGCCCTCCAATCCTGATATGCAGCTAGTGTACTGTACACTGACTAACATCTATTAGTTATCCAATCACTCTGTAAACTTCAAACGTACCAGTTGGAAATTATTTGAAACTAGGCAATTTTGTGTTGATTGAGTGCTTGGATGATTGTAAGGTTTCCTATCCATTTAAATTATGAATGGGCCTTGACATTGAATATATTTTCAAATGTGATGTGGTCAGAGTTTTATAATACCACTAGGGGAGCAAGAGCTAAACAAAAGAATTCTCCAAATTCCTCTGCACCAGCATCCCTCAACCAAAGAGTATGAAGACAGTAGGAAAGTTGGAAGATGTCAATAAGTGTACAGCCATCTCTCGCGGTTACATTTTGGGGTCGCAGGACAATTCAATAGAATATTTTCTTTTTGCTTTCTTTAAATTGGAGATAATTGTAACTCTTAATGTCGATGGATGTGTTAAGCCATTATTGTGAATTTAAAAAGTTGCACTCTTTATATAAACTGCAAGACACTCTACAGTTCAGGGGTTTCTTTTGTTACCAATTACAGTGGGTGGGGTTGCCAGGAATATTCCTGGGAATGTCAGGTGCTTTGAATTGCTGTTGTATTTTACAAGTTTCAGTCTACAAATCACTTTTATGCCTGAGCTGTTTCTATGCCTGAGCTGCTGCTACCATTCAGTCTCTTATGAGTTACAGTACTTCAGTGTAGGTCTTGTGTCCTGGTGCCATCTGTAGCAAGCAAGTGAAATTGCAGCCTCGTAAGTTGCTCCAACCATACCTGTTCCTGTGGATATGCACACCCATGTCCATGTTCCTCGCCCTTCTCCATGAGATCTCCCTATCTATCCTTTGAATTGCCAAAGTCTGCACAGTTGATTACAGATGAGGCTAAAGGATTTATCATCTGCTTTGCACAAACAGTCCTGGCATCCTGACACTGCTGATGTAAGATGCCTCATCGTTAAGTGACAAGAATGGGTGGTACCTATTGTTTCCCAGGCATACCATCAGTGAAAGGCTTCTGTCATTCCTCCTCATTTCAGGTTGCAGGATGACACCAACTTATTTGCACTCCACAGAGTTTGGGTGAGGGTGGAATTTCCTTAGGATCATGATGGACACAGTTCAATACTACCACTGAATTAGCAGAAGAGACAGCTCTTGGAATTTGCCCTCCCCCACTCCCCACCAGTGGACGCCCTATTGATTCTATCTGACTGTCCATGATCACATCAAAACAGGGTGTGCTTACCCTTGCAAAAGACCATCAATTTTAATTTCCGTGTAGGAGAAGGGGGACCATTTGTGGGCTAGTTGTGCTTGTCTGGCGATGAAGAGGCTGTCATCAGCCTGGCTATGGAGAGACTGTACCCACCCCGACCTGAGGAAATGGTAAGCAAAATTGATGGACAGTTTCTGAGGTGAATGTTGATTTAAGTACTTCTCTTTGTCAGATGAACACACTGACACTGTCAGTCCTTTTACTTGCGAATTTTTGGAAGCAAAGTTGCAGAATGTGGTAAAATTTCCATATTGAACAGAACCAACCCAAGCTAGTATCAAGTTCCCAAATCAGTGTACAATTGGATCCTATTTTTCCTAAGCCTCTGTTGGACACACACCACTGTGATATATTTGTTGGCCAGATAGTGACCCTGTCAGCCACAGTTTAAATACGTTTATAGAGATTGTTGCAACTCATTTCATGTAGGATGCTAATAAATGAAGCTTGCATCCTATCAGATTGGGCTGGGATTTCAGTTCTTATTTAATGAAAATTGAAGCGCCCAAACTGAATATAAAATCATTTAGTTTTGAAAAAAATATCTTCAGCAACAATTCTACTCCACCCATCACTGCCAAAAGAATGTTAATGAAATGTAAAATAACATTTTTGGAGATTGACACCTTAAAAAGCTTTTGATGGTTAAAAGAGCTTTTTGCTTTTTAATGTGTGACATAATGTGGTAACATCAAACTTAAAGATGAAGCATCTTGTCAACTAAAGCGTCCACCTCTGAGATTTTCCAAAGATTACTGTGGTATTTTATGTACCTTTTTAATTTTCAGTCTGCTACAGCACAAGTGTCTTGGGATTTTGTAAAAAGCAAGCCCGTCACTTTAACAGAATACTAATTAAGTTATGAATAAAACCCTTGGAGTTTGTAAATCTTAAATAATAAAATAAGCACTCAAAGGAAAGTATAATCTCTAAAGTGCAAACTGATTCTTTTTCGCCTACAATTTAAGGTAGATTTCAAAAGATGAAAAGCATGATTGTTTCTTCTTTTAAAAAGATACTTAGCAGCAGAAAGTTTTAACCGTGTGGGGAACATTATTGCTACAAAAGACTTTTAATGTCATTGAGTTTGTGGCTTTGAGTGTGCAAATAAGTGGAAAACTGTTGATACAGGAACTTCTTTCAAAAAAAATCAATGAATAAGGTTGATGTAGTGTCAGTCATGGCTGGTAACTTTCTGTCAAAAGACCCTAAATTCATGTCCCATGCTGGAGACTTGAGCACAGAACCAAGAGACTAAGAATCTGACTGCAGTACAGGGGAGTGCTACACTGCCTGTGGTGCTGTGTCTCAGTTGAGATATTAAACTGATGACTCTGCTGGAGGAGTCCAGGATAGAATCTCTAGCTAGAGCTACAGAGCAAAGAAGGTGCAATTCTGTTGTTCAGTAGTCTGCAGATGACCAATAAATAGGAAGAATATAGATGAATAATTTGCAAGGAAATTATAGAGAGGTGCAAGAATTATAGTGTAGTTATAATTGTAAGAGTCCCTACAGTGTTGAAGCAAGCCATTCGGCCCATCGGGTCCACACCGATCCACCCCCATCTCTGTAACCCTGCAATTCCCATGGCTAATCCACCTATCCTGCACATCCCTGGACAATTTAGCTTGGCCAATCGACCTAACCTGCACATCTTTGGACTGTGAGAGGAAACTGGCGCACCCAGACAAAACCCATGCAGACACGGCAGAATGTGCAAATTCCGCACAGACAGGTGCCTGAGGGTGGAATCAAACCCGGGTGCCTGGCACTGTGAGGCAGCAGTGCTAACCACCATGCAGCCCTAATGGGAGACTTTAATTATCCAAGTACAGATTGTGATAGTAATAGCATAAAGGTCAGAGGTGGATGAGATCTTTTCAGGAGAATTTTGTATAGCAATATGTTTTGAGCCCAACAAAGAAAGGGAGCTAGATCTGATCTATAATGATAAGGCAGATTGAGTGGATTGTTCATGGGGGAAACGTGTGAGATTTGGAGGGAGGGATGCAGTAGCAGGAATGGTCTTCTAGCCAAACGTTTAGATTGGCTATGGAAATGAACAAAAACAATCCCAGAGGAAGAAAAATGAACGAGGTGAAAACCAACTTCCAATGGGACAAGAACAGATTTGGGCTCAATAAACTGGCAATTGAAGAGTGACAGGAAAATTGGCAGCTGAGCAATGAGCTACCTTCAATGAAGAGTTGTTTCGGGCCCAGTCAAGGTACATACCAATTGTTCTCCTTTCTGCATGAGTAAGCCAGTGTTGACTGATAAGGAGATAGTGTTTAAAATGAACAAGAATTCTGCTTATGACAGGTGTCAGATTGTTAATACCATGAAGAACCAGGCTGATGAGGGAAGGTTCACAGAAAGCAAATAAGGGAAGCAAAGAGAGAAAATGAAAAGAAACTGACAGCTAGCATAAAGAATAATCTGTAGGTATATAAGTAGTAAAAGGAGGAGAGCGTCAAATAGGGAGCACAAAGTTGATTTGCATATGCAGGCAAAGGGCAAGTTGAATTATTAAATGAATATTAGATGTATTTACAAAGGAAGAAGATGCTATCCAGGTCACAGTGAAAGAGGAAGTAATTAACACACTAGACACGGGGAAGACAATGACGTATTGGTGATGTCACTAGGCTAGTAATCCAGAACCCAGGATAAACCTCTGGACACATGAGTTAGGATCCTGCCACAGCAGGTGGTAAAGTTTGAATTCAATGCAAAAAAAAATCTGGAATTGAATCTGACCTAGTGATAACCATGTAACCATTGTTGATCGTTGTTAAAACCCGATCTGGTTCATTAATGTCCTTTAAGGAAGGATGGTGATCTGCTTTCCTTGTCTGACTTACATGTCACTTCAGGTCCAAAACAATGTGGCTGACTCTTAACTGTCTCTGAAATGGCTTTGGGAATTCACTGTGCTAAAGGGGCAATTAGGAATGGGAAAAATGCTGACCTAATCAACGACTCACACATCCCATGAATGGGAAAAAAAAATTGAACTAAATTGCAAGGATGTCTGTACGTAAAGTACATAAAGCACCAAGACCAGATGAGATACACTCAAGGATACTGAGGACTGTGCAGAGGCACTGGCTATAATTTTCTAATCTTCCTTAGAGTCAGGAGTGATGCCAGAGGAATGAAGAATTACAAAAAGAGTCAATGTTACACTGTTCTCTTAATATTCAATATTTATTATTTCCCATGTAGCATGAGACCTTGTTTAACTGTGTTACAGTGGTAACCAGACTTCTACCAGCATAAATAAAAGATTTATCTGGCACAATGCTATCATATTATGAATATTAGTGTTATGGAAAATAAGCTTTTGTTCTTCGAAGTAATGAGAATGATCCTTCCAGTGGAGTTAGGCAAGGATAAAATGGGCATCCTGACATCGTGAGTAGCTGCCCATGCTCATTGGCTGAGAGGGTTAAGATAGGTGATTGACTTGGCATTGATTGCCCAGCTCCTAACAGGGACCAGGTAGAGAGAGAGGATCCAGGGCACAAGCCAGTATCTTCTTGGGAGAAAGCCAGGAGTGACCCTACATCAGCCTGAGAGAAGAACAAAGATAAAGGCACCACTGAATCCTGGTGCTCTATTGTACAGGACACCTTCAGGATTGGTGGAGCATTCTCAGCTGCTGCAGTCATATATTTTCTTTGTTTAATTGGTTAATGCATCGCACCTAAACTGCTTCTTACAAACTCAATAAGTGATCAGAAAATTACTACAAACTGTCAACTGGCTATAGTAGGTAAATGATCACAGAACCCCCAAAATCAACAGTGTTGTCAGAAGTGGGTTAAACGGAAGTTGTGGTTTAATGGCTTTAAATTTCTGGGGACAGGCTTTACATCTAGAGAGACTATAAGGAGCAATAGAGGCCATGAACATCAGCCAGTGACACAGCAGCTCACTGATTGGTGACCCAAAACCCTAGCCTAACCATTTAGAGCCCATTCTGACTCCATCAGGCCACCCAGGGAGAGATGGTGTCTTTTCTCCATCATAGTGGTTGTGGGAGATCCATAGTCCATACTGTTAGTAGAGGAGGGCTTCAGCAATTAATGCAAGTCAACTCCCTTGCAACCATTATCCAGGACCACTGGCCAGACTCCATGAAAGGCTCACCATTGACATTATTCAGCACAAGAATCCCTTGCCATCAAGTTGAAGTTAAATGGGATCACCAAAAAGAAAGAAAAGGTCAAGCAGAAATCTACAAAGAGCATTCAGAGTTGTGACTGATACCTTGGAGAAGACACCAAGTGAACTTGAACTTTCCTGGGGGTATGAGACTATTTTTGAAAACGGTCACCACTCTGCCTCTCCAACGTAGTGAAACTTGAGTACAATAGTACCCAGGACAGAACGGAGGACTAAGAAGAAGGAGTGGGTGAGAAACTCTCAGGCACAATTGGAGAAGAGGTCACAACTCTGCACATGTCCCTATTCCCCCATGAGGTTAAAGAGCCCCCCCACCAGTGAAAATTAGAGTGTATTTACAAAGGGAGCAAACCTTGCATTCAGGTCAAATCTTTGCTAAAACAGGATGTTGTTTGCAAGCATTAAAGATTCAAAATTGACTTGAGAAAGAAGTCAAAAGTTTGAAAATGGTGTGAAATTTAAAACCACTGATCCTGGACATAATTGTTTCTGAAATTGGTGTTGATAAAACAAAACACAAGGGGTTACTTCAAACAATCAATGGGAAATTTATGTGCATTTTAAGGAGACAAACAAGTTTAAAGTTTCACATGTTAATTTAAAATAAGAGTCTAGGTTCCCATAATTTGGATATAATAAAAAGGGGAAAGATTGAGAGGAAATTAATTGACCACTACCAAAACCTGTCAGCCCAACAACACAGCTGAGGCTGTACGTAAGAGAAACACTCAAGTCCATCATTGCTGTATTTGAATTTGGGAGTCAAGCGTAATTTAGCCAGTTAGTTTTGAGAAGATTGTGTGGATTTGTTGTAAGGAAGAACAATCACATTTTTAAACTGGACATTTCTGGATTTCTGAAGAAGGGTCTCGACCCGAAACGTCAGCTTTCCTGCTCCTCTGATGCTGCTTGGCCTGCTGTGTTCATCCAGCTCTACACCGGGTTATCTCAGATTCTCCAGCATCGGCAGTTCCTACTACCTCTTTAAACTGGACAGCATGGTTTCTCCACATCTCCTGAATCAGATAAAATTGTAATCAATGAATGAATTAGTATTAGCTTCATTGTCACATGTACTCAAACGAGTACAATGAAAAGTTTACAACTCACCACTTACAGCGCCACGTCAGGTACAAAGGTACACAGGTACAGATTCTTAAGTACAAATTCGTAAGGGAAAAAACTAGAAAAATAAAGAAATAACAAGTCCAGCATTACATCAAGTGAAAGTGTAGACAGAATTGATTATTGACAGGTCTCTTTTGGAAATATATGTGCCCCTGCCTATGAACCCTTTTCTTTTAGAAGAACTGATATGAATGATTTAGCCACCACTACCAGAAAACTCAGGACCAAGTGTGGAGAAGACACTTGCTCGCCCCAAATTCTGATCTTTCGAAAAGATTACCTGAAACTCATGAATATGTGGAATGATTTTGGGAGACCGATGGAAGTGTGCAGAAGTGATTATTACATCTGCAATAAATAATGTAGAATGCGTGGAGAAAATCCACTGAAGAATGGGTCTCAGACATGTACAACTACTTGCCAGATGGTTATTGTGGCCTGAAGAGCAAGAAAATATATATTTACCCGATCCATGCAGAAATGGGCTTTAAAATGAAATGGTATTGGTGAGATAGGGTAAAAAATAAAGTAAAATTTTGGGTTGGGATAATTAAAGGTTAAAGGCAGAATATACTTAATAAGAAATAGCCATGAGATGAATAAAAGTGAAGGGAGAGCTGAAGGATCTGTTCAATCTTCACATAATCAGATACCGTAATTGGATGAACCGTAACTGCCTAAGGATGAATTAATGTTCTCGATGGACAATGGTATAGTTTTGATGCAGAATGAAAGCAAAGAGGGGAAAATGCAATGACTTGATGTAAGGGGAAAGAAAATCAAAAAGAGGGAGTGCAAGGGCCGTGAAATTTGCTCTATTTGGAAGGTAACTTCTACATTCAAACCACTGAGACAGAATGAGGCACTCAAGGCCATCTCTGAATTTGGCCACCCAATCCCAAAAACTCAGATCAATTCCAGAGGATCAGTATCTCCAAAGAACATCTAGTTAAAATAGTCTAGTGGAACAAAAAATTAGAAGAAGAAATTCAAAAGCAAGGAAATAATGCCTGGTAAGGGCTGGATTATAATATTAGACTCTTTGATTAAGGATGTTGGCCCTATATTTGATAGCCACTCCAAACTTGATATTAACAGTTCTAGCAGCGTTATTATGTTAACTACAATATATAATCAAAAATATAAGGAAGCAAAGGTATACTTTAAAAATAGATGTGTTAGTTAGTTGTGAGAAATCAATAAGGAAATTTCCTTTTCTAAATAGGGACAAGTTGAAATTAGATCCCTTTAAAACTGGATTATCTTAGTATTCTGTTTTTAGTATTTACTGTGTAGCTAAGATCACATTTCCCTGTGTTGTGTAGTAGCTAACAACAAGAGTAAACTTGTTACGGGCCCTATACTATCCTCTAATGAGTGCAGTATTTTCAAAAATAACAAGGTTCTGTCCTTCGAAGGAATGAAAATGACCCATAATATGGAGATGGGAAAGGGACATTGGTGATCCTGCCATCATGAACTTTTAGTTTAGTTTGGGAAACCTGGTCAGCATGGACAAGTTGGACCAAAGGGTCTGTTTCTATGTTGTGTGATTCTATCAGTAGTTGCCTGTTGACATTCTCTGACAGGGTTATGATAAGCGTTTGGCACAGCATGGATTGCCAGCCCCCAAGGTAGGGTACAGCAACAGGGGTAGGTGAGGACAGAAAGATAGCAAAGACTACAAATGCTGGAAGTCAGAGTCGATAAAATGTGGAGCTGGAGGAGCACAGCAGGTCAAACAGCATCCGAGGAGCAGGAAAATCGATGTTTCAAGTCAGGACCCTTCATGAGTCCTAATGAAGGGTCCCAACCCAAAACTTCAACTTTCCTGCTCCTTGAATGCTGTCTAACATGCTGTGCTCCTCCTGATCCACATTTTTTTCAAATAGGTGAGGATAGAGTTCTCTTGGGAGAAGTCGAGGAGTTGATTGAGTTTTTTGAAGTGACAAAGAAGATTGATGAAGCCAGAGCAGTGGACATTGACTAGATGGACTTCAGCAAGGCATTCAACAAGGTTCCACGTGGTAGGCTGGTTAGCAAGATTGGATCACATGGAATCCTAGGAGACTTAGCCATTTGGATACAAAATTGATTGGAAGTTAGGAGACAGAGGGTGGTGGTGGGGTGTTGTTAATTGTACATTGCTACAATTACTAAATCGTTGACTGCCTGTATTAAGTAAGTCTGATCTCAAACACCCCTTCCCTCCACTCTCAAATATCAACGCCAAATAACCACAGGCCGGTTAGCTTAACTTCAGTGGGGAAACTTCTAGAAACAATAATTAATGAAAAATTAATGATCACATGCGAATATCAAGATTAATTAAGGAAAGCCAGCATTCAAGGGAAAATCATAATTAACATATTGGAATTTTTTTGAAGAGGTAACAGTGTTGATGAGGATAACAGTAGCATGTATCAACTTCCAAAAGACATTTGTTACAATGTTGCACAACAGACTTCTGAGGAAAATTATAGTTCATGGAATAAGAAGGACAGTAGCAACATGGATGTGGTATTGGCCAGGTGACAGGAAACTGAGGAATGGTTAATTGATATCTTTTGAGCCTGGAGGAAGATTTGCAGTGGCGTTCCCCAGAGGCCAGTACCCTTGCTTGTTCTTTTCTGTGAATCACCGAGAACTTGGTGCATAGGGCGGAGATCTGAAACTCAGAAACATCATGGAGAATAGGGTAGAACTTCATAAAGAAATAGATGTTTGGACAGGTATGTAGATGTAAAAGGTATTGGAGGGACAGGGGTCAAACATAGGCAAGTGGGAATAGTTCAGTTTCAGAAACCCAGTCGGCATGGATGAGTTGGGCAGCCAAGGGGCCTGTTTCCGTGCTGTATGACTCTGTGACTGTGCTGTACCCTTTGCAACACTAGGGAAAGTCGGACCTTTACCAATGGGTCAGTCTACACCTGAATCGTATTTGAACTCTGATCCTAAACAGCCACATAACTGGAGAAGTCGAAAGAATTTTAAATGAAATAATCAGTGCAAGATATTAAATTTCAGAAGATTTGGTAAATCAAAGACTAGAGACAAGGTGAAGGTATTAATATGGGAAATGATAGACTTGACATAAAGAGATAGAAAGTATAAATCTAAGGTAAAGACACTAAAGCTGGTCATTGAAGGCTCTATGCAATTACAACAAAATATCTTTACTCTTATACTTCTAAATCCCCTTGTAGCGAAGGCCAACCTACCATGCGCCTTCCTAATTGCTTGTTGTCCCATTGCTTCGACCAGTCCTGTATTCACAGGCTGGGAGGGGACCTGATTGAACTGTATAAAACTTCAAAGGGGCTAGATAGATTCGATGCAGGGAGGATGTTTCCGCTGGTTGTGGAGTCTAAAGCCTGGAATCAAAATCTCAGGATAGGAGAGAGGCAGAAATGCTCATAACATTTCAGAAATATTTAGGTGTGTACTTGCAATGCCAACACATTCGAAGTTATGTGCCAGGTCTGGAAAATGGGATAAGAATAGTTAGGTACTTGTTTTTGACTGGCAGGGATACAATGGGCTGAGGGCATTTACTGTGCTGTTGATCTCTATGAATCTATTACCCTGTGATGCAGGGTAGGCAATTTAGGACATCATGTAAGGCCGAGATGAAAAAAAATTTCTTCATTCTGCAGGTGGTCAACTTGTAGGATTCTCTACCACAGAAGGCTATGGAGGCTGTTTCTACGAGTATGTTCAGGAATGAGATTGATAGCTTTTCAGATATTAAATGTTTAGAGAGAAAGTGGTAATATAGCATCAAGATAGTGGATCAGCCATGATCGTATAGAATGATTCAGCAGACTCAAGAGCTGAATTACATTCTCCGGCTCTTAGTTTCTATGTACAATTTACTACTAGATACCGGTGAGGAAAGCAGGTTTAACAGCATTGCAAAAACATGCTGCCCTGTTTTAGTCCTGAATGTTTGAGTAATAGGTACCTTTATACCTTTATATCCAATGTCTTCATGAATTCTTTGTGAGTTTGAAATCACAACCTATGTATGATCTGTAATAAAATTAGAGAGTGCTGGAGAAACTCGGTAGATCTGGCGGTATCTGTGGAGAGGGAAACAGAGTTAAAGTTTTGAATCCAATATGACAGGCAGCAGTGTTCTCAGTTGCCAGCTGGAGAGCCAACGAGAGACCTGCACTCTGCTCAGCAGCGCTACAGTGAGACTGTTGAGTTGCAGAATTGCAGAGTACCCCGAATTAAACAATTTGTGGGGAGGTTTTCAAGTTGGGGACATGGGGAGAGGGTCACAGGGACTCAGAAGTAAGCACTGAGGAAGAGTCCTTTTGGACTCAAAACATTAACTCTGTTTCTCTCTCCACAGATCCCGCCAGACCTATTGGTTTCGCCAGCATTTCCTGATTTTATTTCAGATCTCCAGAATCCAGAGTGTTTTGCTTTCTTTGGCACTTATGATCTGCCCTGCTAAGCTATACTGTTAAAATTTCACTTTGACAAAAGCCAAAATCTGTATTCTTAACCAGAACTTCATATGAATTGAAGTATGAAACAAGGCATATTTTTAATGTGCTGGATGACTGGAGAGTGGCTAATGTGCCTTTGTTTATGTAGGGATGTAAGGAGAAGCCTAGGAATTACAGACCTGTGAGTCTGGCTTCGGTGGTGGATAAATTATTGGAAGTCAATCCGAAAGATTGGATTTGTATGTATTTGGAGAGGCAAGGAATGATTAGGGATAGTCAACATGGTTTAGTGCAAGGGATGTCATGCCTCACAAACCTAATTGAGTTTTTTTGAGGAAGTAACCAGGAAGATTGATGAGCGCAGAGCAGTAGACATTGTTTACTTGGACTTTAGTAAAGCCTTTGACATGATTCCGCATGGTAGACTAATTAGTAAAGTTATATCACATGTGATTCAATGTGAGCGTGTCAGTTGAGTACAAAACTGGCTTGATGGCAGGAAACAGAGTGATGGTGGAGATAGTGGGAACTGCCGATGCTGGAGAATCTGAGATAACAAGGTGTAGAGCTGGATGAACACAGCAGGCCAAGCAGCATCAGAGGAGCAGGAACGCTGACGTTTCGGGCCTAGACCCTTCTTCAGAAATCAGAAAGATGGTGGAACGTTGTTTTTCAGACTGGAGGCCTGTGACCAGTGGTGTTCCACAGGGATCAGTGCTGGGCCTGCTTTTGTTTGTCATTTATATATATGATTTGGATGAGAATAAAGAAGGCGTGGTTAGTAAGTTCTTGGATGACACTAAGATTGGTGGTGCTGATGGTGGCAAAGTAGAATGCTCCAGCCAGAGCTCGTCTGCTCCGGCCGTTCTCCCTCTTCTTTTCTTCTTTCTCTTCTCTTTTTCTTTCACCTAGTGCTTTTCTCTTCTTTTTTTTCTCTTCGACCCCTGGCATCCAACGACGATTCTTGGCCTTCGTCGCGCAACGACTCCTGGCCCCCAGCGACAGTTCCCCGCCTGGCGCAGCAGCCTCCCGTAATGGCCTTCTGGTGTTAGCGTGGCGACCATTCTGGCCTCCTGCAGCATCCTCCTCCCGTAGCGGCCTCCTGGGGTGGCAAGGCACCCCTGCCCCGGCTTGGTGCAGCATTCTCCCACAGCAGCCTCCCAGCGTGGCATAGCAACCTTCCAGCTTCCTGATGTTGGTGCGTCACAGCGCAGTGTGGAGCCAGGGCCCAGTGTGGACTGGAAGCTAGGTGCCAGAATGGTCTGCTATACTGAATTTTTATCTCTGTAATGCTGGATATTTTATTTTCTGTATTGTCTAAAATCTTGTAACTCAAGAAGCTATGCCTAGGTAATTTTGTATCTAGGTTGGCGCTGTAATTGGTGATGTATAGATTTTTATATGAGTATATGTGACAATAAAGGCTATTCTATTCTATTCTATTCTAGTGGACAGTGAAGAAGCTTATTGAAAATTACGAAGAGATCTTGATCAATTGGGTCAGTGGGCTGAGGAGTGGCAGGTGGAGTTTAATTTGGGTAAATGCAAGTTATTGCACTTTAGTAAAATAAACAAAGTCAGGACTTACACAATTAAATACAGGGCGTTGGGTAGTGTTGTAGAATAGAGAGACCTAATTCTTTGAAGTTTGCATCACATATAGACAGGGTGGTTAAGAAGGCATTTAGCACACTTGCTTTCATTGCTCAGACCTTTGAGTGTAGGAGTTGGAACGTTATTTTGTGGTTGCATAGGTTGGTGAGTCTTCTTCTGGAGTACTGTGTACAGTTCCTGTTGCCCTGTTAAAGGAAGGATATTATTAAGTTGGAGAGGGTTCAGAAGAGATTTTCCAGGATGTTGGCAGCAATGGAGAATTTGAGTTATGAAGAAAGACGAGATAGGCTGGGACGTTTTTCACTGGAGTGTACGAGGTTAAGAGATGACCTTATAGAGGTTTATGAAATCAAGAATGGTATAGATAAAGTGAATGGCAGCTGTCTTTTCCGTTAGGTGGGGGATTTCAAGACCTGGGGGCATGTTTTTAAGGTGAGAGGAGAAAGACTTAAAAAAGATATGAGGGGCAATTTTTTTTACACGGAGAGTTTTTTTTTGTGTGGAATGAAATTACAGAGAAAGTGGTGGATGTAGATAAAGTTACAACATTTAAAAGACATTTGGATAAGTACATGAATAAGGAATATTGAGAAGGATATGGTCCAAGCGCAGACAGGTGGGACTAGTTTAGTTTGGGATTATGGTTGACATGGACTGGTTGGACCAAAGGGTCTGTTTGTGCTGTATGACTCTAATTGGCCATTTGAGTACAATAACAACTTTAATAATATCTCTGTTGCATTGAGAAATACAGTTCACTCCCACAGCAACTCCATTAAGGTTAATTTGAAACAATTACTTGAAACAATTGTGTAACAACTGCCCTGGCAGAACACTATTGGAGGTGATCTTTTATGACCAGAATTCAATCTCTTAGTTGTCAGCATTACCTTGGTCTTAGAAGGTTCAAATCAAGTTTTATTCCAGAGTCTTGAGTGCATAATCTCAGTTGGCACTTCAGTGGAGTTCTCAGCAAATGCTGCCCTGTTTCCGAAGTTGCTTTTGGATGAGGCATTAAATTAAAATGCCTCCTCTCCCTTCAGATGAAATGAAAACATCTAATGACATTATTCAGAGAGTTGTCGCCATTGTCCTGTCCAGTCTATCTCTCAATCGATGTTACTAGAACACTTTAGTTAGCCATGTATCTCTTTGTTTATGGATCTTGCTGTATGCAAATT
This sequence comes from Rhincodon typus, assembly GCF_021869965.1. Classification (NCBI taxonomy): domain Eukaryota; kingdom Metazoa; phylum Chordata; class Chondrichthyes; order Orectolobiformes; family Rhincodontidae; genus Rhincodon; species Rhincodon typus. Next base: position 14,800,283 of record NC_063342.1, on the reverse strand, counting down.
GTTATGCGTCATATTTCCCTACATCGTAATACGATTGTGTTTCTTTTTTCAATTTGAGTCTCCTATGTCTCATGCAACAGTCTATTTCTTTGAAAGCCTAGTGATATTATCGCTGGACAGTTAATCCAGAGACCAAGATAACGTTCTGAGTTCGAATCCTGCCATGGCAGATGGTGAAATTTGAATTCAGTAAATATCTGGAATTAAGAGCCTAATGATAACCATGAATCTGTTACCGACTGTCAGGGGAAAATCCCATCTGGCTCACTAATTTCCTTTAGGGAAGGAAACAGCCATCCTTACCTGGGCTGGCCTACATGTGACTCCAGACCCACAGCAATGTGGTTGACTCTCAACTGCCATCTGGGCAATTAGGGATGGGTGATAAATGCTGTCTAAAAGTGGTGTCCTCAATCTGTGAATGAATAAAGAAAGTCCATCCTAAACAACATATTTTGTATCTGGCCCTGCATCTAACAGATCATATGTCTCCACAGTTGTTTTCTTTTTGTCTGACATGGTTGTCTATTTTCTGTGCAGTTTTCAGAATAAAATTCAAGCTTATTAGGGCAGGTTATTAAGCTGACTTAAAATCAGAGGAATAACAGAATATCAGAGCAGATGTAGGCCATTAGGCTCATAAAGTCTGCTCTACTATTCAATGAGATCACAATTGATCTGATAATCCTCAACTCCACTTTCCTGCCTTTACCCATCACCCTTGATTCCATTATTGATTAAATATCTATTGCAGCCTTAAGGCATCTGGATGGATTTATGAATAGGAAGGGTTTAGAGAGATATGGGCAAAATGCTGGCGAATGGGACTAGGTCAAACTGGGATGTCTGGTCGGTACAGATGTGTTAGACCAAAGCGTCTGTTTCCTTGCCAAATGATATGGAGGTGCCAGTGTTGGACTAGGGTGGACAAGGTCAAAAATCACACAACACCAGGTTATAGTCCAACAGGTTTATTTGAAAACACAAGCTTTTGGAGGAGCAGAGCTCCAAAAACTAATGTTTTCAAATAAACCTGTTGGGCTATAACCTAGTGTCATGTGATTTTTGTCCTTGCTGTATGCCCCTATGTCTCTGTACTTAACAACCCAGTCTTAACAGCCTTCTGCGCTAAAGAACTCCACAGATTCACTACCCTTTGAGAGTCAAAATTTCTCCTCACCTTGTCTTAAATGTGCACCCCTTATTGTACAATTATGCTGTCCCACATGAGGAATAAACATTTCCACATCTACCCTGTCAAGTCTCCTAAGAATCCTATATTTTTTTCAATAAGGTTACATCTCATTCTTCTAAATTCCAGTCAGTTCAGGAACAACCTGCTCAACCTCTCTTCATAAGAGAGTCTCTCAATTATTGCTCCCAGCCTGGTGAACCTTCTCTGCACTGTCTACAATGCCAGTACATATTTATTTAGATAAAGGACCTGAAACTGTTCACAGTCTTTCAGTTGATTAGTGCCTTATGTAGTTTGAACAAAACCTCCCTATATTTATACTTCATTCCCTTTGAAATAAAAGTCAACATTCCATTTGTCTTACTACAATGTTATGAGGCATTAGTTGGCTATGATGAATCTTAAAATATCACTGAAAGGAATGATAGTGGATAGGTAACAACAAATATTCAAAGCATGGCTGGGTGAACTACAAAAATTGCTTATTCCTGCCTGATGTAAGATTACAAGGAGAACAGTGGCCAAGCTTTGGGTTAAAGGGGAAAGTTAGAGATAACATCAGACGGAAAAATGGCTATGCATTGGCGAGAGAAAAACAATAGACTTCAGAATTGGGAACAGTTTAGAAGTCAGAAAAGGAAGGTCAAGGGATTGATTAAGAAGGAGAAAGTAGGGTATGAGAGTAAGCTTGTGGGGACCATAAGAACTGACTGGAAAGGTTTCTCTAGGTATGTTAAAAGAAGAGGATTGATGAAAACTAATATAGGTTCCATACAGTCAGAAACAGGGTAATTTATAATGGGGAACAAAGAAATGGCTGACAAACCAAATTTGTACTTCACTTCTGCCTTCACAAAGCAGGACATGAATAACATACCACAAATGATAGGGAACACAGGGTTTAGGGAGATGGAGGACCTGAAGTAAATCTGTATTGATAGAGAAATGGCGTTGGAGAAATTGTGAGGATTGAAGACTAGTAAATTCCCAGGGTTTGATAATCCACATCCCACAGTACTTAAGGAAGTCGCCCTAGAAACGGTGGATGCGTTGGTGGTCACATTTCAAGATTCTTTAGAGTCTGGAACAGTTCCTACTTGGGAATGGATTGTAGGAAAGCTAATGTAACCCCATTTGTTAAAAAGGGATGTAGAGAGAATTATACATCAGTGATTCTAACATTGGTAATGGGGAAGATACTGGATCCCTTTATCAAGGATTTTAAAGCAGAGTAGTTAGAAAACAGTGGTAGAATTGGACATTGTCAGCATGGATTTACAAAAAGGAAATCATGCTTGACCTACTGTTAAAATACATGGGATACAGAGAGAGCTAGCCAACTGGATACAAAATTGGCTTAATGATAGGAGACAGAGGGTGGTGGTAGGGGGTTGTTCCTTGGACTGGACGTCTGTGACCAGTGGTGTGCCACAAGGATTAGTGCTGGGTCCCCTGATGTTCATCATTTGTACAAATGATTTGGATGAAGATGTGGGAGGCATGGTTAGTAAGTTTGTGGATGACAGCAAAATTGGTGGTATAGTGGACAGTGAAGAAAGTTACCTAAGGTTACAATGAGATCTTGATCAGCTAAGCCAATGGACTGAGGGGTTGCAGATGAAGTTTAATTTAGATAAATGTGAAGTGTTACATTTTGGTCTGACGCACCAGGGCAAGACTTATACAGTTAACAGTAGGAGCCTGGGAAATGTTGTCAAACAAAGAAACCGAGGGATGCAGGGGCATTAAAATCCTTGAAAGTGGCATTGCAGGTAGACAGTGTGGTGAAGAATAAGTTTGGTATGTCTGCGTTCATTGGTCAGAGCATTGAGGACAGGAGTTGGGGCATCATGTTACGGCTGTACAAGACATTGGTGGAGCCACTTTTAGAATATTGCATAAAATTCCGGTTGACCTGTCATAGGAAGGAATTTGTTAAACTGGAAACGGTGCAGAAAAAAGATTTACAAGGATTTTGCTGGTACTGGAGGGTTTGAGTTATAAGTAGAGGCTGGATAGACTGGGACTGTTTTCCCTGGAGCACAGATTTTGAGGTGTGACCTTATTGAGGCCTATAAAATCATGTGGGGCATAGATAAGGTGAATAGCCGAGGTCCTTTTTCCCAGGGTTGGTGAGTCCAAAGTGTGAGGGCATGGTTTTAAGTTAAGAAGGGAAAGATTTAACAGGGATCTGGGGCAACATTTTTCACACAAGGGATGGTGCATGTATGGAATGAGATGCCAGAGGAAGTGGTACAGGTGAGTACAATTATAATATTTAAAAGGCTTTTGGATGGGTACATGAATAGGAAAGGTTTAAAGGGTTAGGGCCAAACCCAGGCAAATGGGACTACTTCAGTTTAGGATACCTGGTCGGCATGGATGAGTTGGATCAAAGGGTCTGTTTCCATGCTGTATGACTCTGTAACTCTGTGACTCAATCTACTGGAATTCTTTGAGAATGTAATTAGTAGAGTTTATTAGGGGAGCGAGTGGATATGGTTTATTTGGATTTTCAGAAGTCTTTTGACAAAGTTCCTTATGAGAGATTAATGTATAAAATTAAAGTGCATGGGATTGAGGGTGGTGTATTGAGGTGGATAGAAAATTGGTTAGCAGACAGGAAATAAAGAGTAGGAATAAATCGGGCTTTTCAGAATGGCAGGGAGTGGGGTACCGGGGGATCTTTAATAGAACCCCAAATACTCACAAAATACATTAATAATTTGAATGAGGGAACAAAATGTGGTATCTTGAAATTTGTAGATGGCACAAAGCTGTATGGGAGGATGAGCTGTGAGGAGGATGCAGAGATGCTTTAGTGTGATTTGGACAGGCTGCCCAAGTGGGCAAATGCATGGCAGGTGCAGCAAGGTGTGAATAAATGTGAGGTTATTCACTTTGGTAGCAAAAGAGGAAGGCAGATCATTATTTAAATGGCTGTAAATTGAGAGTGGGGTATGTTCAATGAGGCCTGGGTATCTTCATGCACCAGTCACTGAAAGTAAGTGTGCAGGTGCTGCAGGCAGTAAGGAAGGCAAACGGCATGTTGGCCTTCATAGTGGGAGGATTCGAGTACAGGAACAGGGATGTCTTGTTGCAGTTACACAGGGCAGTGGTGAGCCTGTGGAATTCACTAAAAGTGCTTCAGGTCAAAACATTATGTGCTTTCAGGAAGGAGGTAGAAATAGTTCTTGTGGCTAAAGGGATCAAGGGATATAGGGGGGAGGTGGGATTAGGGTATTGAACTCCGTGATCAGCCTTGATCACAATGAGTGATGGAGCTGGCTGATGCAATTGACGGGTGAATTCCTGCTGCTAACTTTTATGTTTCTATGACCCACTGAACTTTTTGTGAGTCAGAGACTGGTACCTCCCAAATGCCTCTGTTCTGTAATTTTCTGCAGCCTTACTCCATTTGAGATAATATTCAGCTCCTCTATTCTTCCTGACAAGGTAAATAACCTTAGTTTCCCACATTATATTCATCTGCTAAGTTTTTGTTTATTTGTTTAACCTGTCTGTATCCCACTGCAGACTCTTGCGTCATCCGCACCATTTGCTTTCCCAACTGTTTTTGTATCACCCACAAATTTGGCTATATTACATTCAATTCCTCAAGTACACCATTAATATATTTCGTAAATAATTGGTCCCTGTGCTTTTTCATTAGTTACAGGTTGCCATCCAGAAACTGCCCCCTTATCCCAGCTCTCTGTCTTCTATTAGTTACCCAATCCTCTATTTATGCTAACACACTACCTCAGACAACGTGGACTCATCCTATTAAGAAGCCTAATGTGTGGTATGTTATCAAGCACCTTTTGAAACTTTAAATATATTCGACCTGTTGCTTCCCCTTGAATTATTCCTTATCCATTCTAGTATACTCATCAAACATGTTTCCTGTTCATGAGTCCATGCTGACTGTGCGTGATCATATCGTATATTTCTAAATGCTCTATATTACATTCTTTATTATAGACTCTAACATTTTCCCAATTACAGCCATGAAGCTAATAGTTACCTGGAAAGGATGTTTTCTCTTGTAGGTGAATCTAGAACTAGTTGCCTTAGTTTAAAAATAAGGGGGTGCCCATTTAAAACATTGATGAGGGAACAATTTTTCTGTCAGGAAGTTATGAGTCCTTAGAATCCCCTTCCTCACAAGGCAGTGTATGCAGAAACTTTAAATATTCTTAAGGCAGAGGGAGATAGATTCTTTATGACCAAGGGGATGAAAAATTATCAGGGATATGCAGGAATGTAGATTTGAGGTTAAAATCAGATCGACCACAATTTAATTGAATGGTAGAGCAGGCTTGAAGGGCCAAGAGGCCTACTCTTGTTGCCTGTTCCTATGTTTGTAGTTCCCCATTTGAATCATCCTTGCCCCACAACTCACTTGAGCAGAGATAGTAGGAACTGCAGATGCTGGAGAATCTGAGAAAACAAGGTGTAGAGCTGGATGAACACAGCAGGCCAAGCAGCATCAGAGGAGCAGGAAAGCTGACATTTCGGGCCTAGACCCCGAAGTCCCCTTCTCCTCCCCCATTTCTGAAGAAGGGTCCAGACCTGAAACGTCAGCTTTCCTGCTCCTCTGATGCTGCCTGGCCTGCTGTGTTCCTCCAGCTCCACACCTTGTTATCTCAGATTCTCCAGCATCGGCAGTTCCTACTATCTCAGAGAAAATCACTGACTTCAAGCTCCTCTACTGTCAGTTATCCAGCCACCAATCAGTGTTCACTGAAGATGGTGAGTTCTTGAAAGCACACCAGGCTGATACAACAAGATTCCAAGTAACTTGTCCAATTTTCACAGGCAACATGAATCCCTAGCAATATTATCAACATCTTTGGCATTACCCTCAACCAAAAACTGTAGTGCTCTTCTAATACTGAATATTGTAGCTACAAGACCAGGTCAGAGGCAAGGAATTCTGCAACAAAGTGACTCACCTGCTGATTCAACAGAGCTTGTCCCACCATCTACAAGGCACAAGTCAGGAGTCTGGTGGAATACTTCTTACTTGCCCGTGTTGTTTGTGCTTTGGCCACTTTGACCAGCCCATGTATTAAAAGCACTGTACCCAAGCATTCTTGTGGTGAGTCGGTCAAAGAGACACAGAATGCAGTTTACAGTTCAGCTGATTTTATTAACAAAATATTCCTTATTAAAAATACTACGTGAGTTTTTCCCAAATTCCCATAATATTCACTGTCCATCTAGCTCTATCTGTCTGAGAAAGGGATTACCCACAATGATCCATGTTGCCTGTTGGAATCTCCTTTCTCTCCGACACAAGGCTGGCTATCTCCCATAAAGGTGGGCCTTACAGGTCAAAGGCAGATCTTCTCCTGGGTTTTCTTTGGGTTGTTGCACAGTCTTCTGCCACAAATCTTTCTCCAAGTCTTCCCTGCGAGTCTTTGCAGAGGGGTAGCTTCCAGGTGTGTGTTTTTACCCCCTCACTCTGGATCTTCCTGAAATACTGTGGCCTTTGTTCAATGGGACCATGAGCAGGGTTCAAAGCTTCCAATGGCCGTGTCCCTTCACTGTTGCCACGTTGGAGATGTATAAAGAGCATATCCTCAGGCACGGGCGGGAAGACAAGGTGCCAGAAAGTCTGATTGATACTTCTCCAATACACAACCCTCGGGCTGGTTGCAACTAGAACACCACCTCGTCCCTACCCCCACCCCAAAACTATGATGCTGCTTGGCCTGCCGTGTTCATCCAACTCTGCACCTTGTTATCCCAAAACCTTTATGACCTGTTTGACCTTAGTTTCCACTATTGTCTGGAACTGATCGCTGCTGGCTGCTGGTTAATTTAGTTTGGCCAATTTTCCGTCAGGGCTGATTTCTCCAGCCGTGGGTCAAGTTAAAATGTCCAATTTTGGGCCCAGTTTTTGATCACAACTGGATGAGTACAGCTTCAACAGTACACAAGAAACATGACACCATCTGTTGATTTTTGGGAGCTTTCTGATCATAGTTACCTAATGTAGGAAGTTGTTTCAGAGATAGTAGGAACTGCAGATGCTGGAGAATCTGAGATAACAAGGTGTAGAGCTGGATGAACACAGCAGGCCAAACAGCATCAGAGGAGCAGGAAAGCTGGC
>NC_063342.1:14742501-14782967 GCF_021869965.1 Rhincodon typus | reverse complement strand
CATCTCTAATACCTCTCTCTCCTTCCTGGACCTCTCTGTCTCCATCTTGGGCAACCGCCTAGAAACCGATATCCATTTCAAGCCTACCGACTCCCACAGTTACCTAGAATACACCTCCTCCCACCCACCTTCCTGCAAAAATGCCATCCCCTATTCCCAATTCCTTCGCCTCCGCCGCATCTGCTCCCAGGATGAGGCATTCCACTCCCTCAGTTGTCCTCGTTTTTCAAGGATCGCAACTTCCCCCCCTCAGCGGTTGAGAACACCCTCAACCGTGTCTCCCACATTTCCTGCAACTCATCCCTCACACCCCGTCCCCGCAATAAGAACCAAAAAAGAATCCCCCTCGTCCTCACATACCACCCCACCAACCTCCAGATCCAACGCGTCATCCTCCGACACTTCCGCCATCTGCAATCCGACCCCACCACCAAAGACATCTTTCCCTCCCCACCCTTACCTGCTTTCCGGAGGGACCACTCTCTCCGTGACTCCCTTGTCCGCTCCGCACCCAGCACTCTTCCCTGCAACCGCAGGAAGTGCTACACCTGCCCCCATACCTCCTCCCTCACCCCCATCCCAGGCCCCAAGAAGACTTTCCACATCAAGCAGATGTTCATCTGCACATCTGCTAATGTGGTCTACTGCATCCACTGTTCCAGTTGTGGCCTCCTCTACATCGGGGAAACCAAGCGGAGGCTTGGGGACCGCTTTGCAGAACACCTGCGCTCGGTTTGCAATAAACAACTGCACCTCCCAGTCGCGAACCATTTCAACTCCCCCTCCCATTCCTCAGATGACACGTCCATCCTGGGCCTCCTGCAGTGCCACAACGATGCCACCCGAAGGTTGCAGGAACAGCAACTCATATGCCGCTTGGGAACCCTGCAGCCCAATGGTATCAATGTGGATTTCACAAGCTTCAAAATCTCCCCTCCCACTACCGCATCCCAAAACCAGCCCAGCTCATCCCCGCCTCCCTAACCTGTTCTTCCTCCCACCTAAAGCCGCACTCCCATCTCCTACCTACTAACCTCATCCCGCCCCCTTGACCTGTCCGTCCTCCCTGGTCTGACCTATCTCCTCCCTACCTCCCCACCTACACTCACCTTTACTGGCTCCATCCCCGCCTCTTTGACCTGTCTGTCTCCTCTCCACCTATATTCTCCTCTATCCATCTTCTATCCGCCTCCCCCTCTCTCCCTATTTATTTCAGAACCCCCTTCCCCTCCCCCATTTCTGATGAAGGGTCTAGGCCCGAAAAGTCAGCTTTTCTGCTCCTATGATGCTGCTTGGCCTGCTGTGTTCATCCAGCTCTACACCTTGTTACATATGACACTATCCTGACACTTAGAAATCCAATAGTTTTCTGGATCCTTCCCTGCCCCAGGTTGGGAGACTAGTCATAGTCATACAGCGCGGAAACAGACTCTTCGGTCCAACCAGTCCAACCAGTTCATGCCGACCATAATCCCAAACTAAACTCGTCCCACCTGCCTGCCGCTGGTCCACATTTCTTCAAACCTCTCCTATTCATGTACTTGTTCAAATGCCTTTTAAACTTTATAGTTCCTTTCTCCTTTGTAACATATTACTTTGCTGTGCTGAAGTGTGGAGCCTTTTGTCTCAGCCCATAGCCCGGTACTTGAGTACGAATCACTGCGACACCCTTTTATGATGGATTTACCTGTCAGCCCGCCCGGTGTGTGTGAGAGAGAGAGGATTTGCTGAATTCAGTTATGTGAGCGCAGCCACTTCCCCTCCTCCCACGCCAAAACAACAATAAACGCGACCTGAAAGGTCCAAAGTTGCTGCTTAACTGAATACACAAACGGTAAGGTCGGCAAAGGCGTTACAATGGCAACACAATTCCGAATTCGAGCAGACGGTAAGTGGTCCTTGAGATTTAAAAACAGCTGTTGCTTCTCTGCGATGTTGAGGTGAATGGGGCGCTTCTTGGAAACTAACACCGAGATTTCTTGTGAGTTTCACCGCTGACTGGTTACTTTCCTCGGGCGCTAATTTTGCAGTTTCTCTCTGCAGTGCCACTGCTCACCCGAGGCACATCAGAGCTCCTGTCTTTCCTGTCACTGTTCTCTCCTAACTTCCCTACCTCCTCGTTCCCCTTCTCCCCTCTTTCATTCCTGTTCTCTCTCCACCAGGTGGTAAACACTTTGAGAGCACTTATGCCTGGACGTTTTGGGAGGTGGTGTCTGTGTGTGTGTAGGTGTTGTAGGTGTGTGTTGAACCACAGATAACTAACTGCTTTGTCGACAGGGCCTCTTAATTCTAGAATCGTTGAATTATACAGAAGACGCCCTTCGGCCCGTCGAAACTACTCTAAATCTATACAAATCCCACTTCCCATCATTTGATTTATAGCCTTGAATGTTATTACATTTCAAGTGCTCAATCAAGTGCCCATTTCTGAAGAAGAGTCTAGGCCCGAAACGTCAGCTTTCCTGCTCCTCTGATGCTGCTTGGCCTGCTGTGTTCATCCAGCTCTACACCTTGTTATCTCAGATTCTCCAGCATCTGCATCTCTGAAACCTTTTTAAAAGATTGTTAGGGTTCCTGTCTCAACCATCCTTAGTGCATTCAAGATTCCCACCACCCTGAGTAGTTTTCTCCCCCCTCAAACCCCCTCTAAACCTTCTGCTTACCACATTAAAATTATGTCTCCTCCTTCTTAATCTTTCAACTAAGAATTCAACAAAGGGATCGCCTTATGAGCTGGCCCTTATTTCAATGGCATTGGAGTATTAGAGCAGCGAAGTCTTACTGCAACTGTACAAGGTGCTGGGGAGACCACATCAGGAGTACTGCCAGCAGTTTTTGTTGCCCTATTTAAAGAAATATATCATTTCATTGGAGGCAGTTCAGAGAAGGTTCACTCAGATGATCCCTGGTATGAATGGATGGCCCCATTTTTACAGGGCTTTGGTGAGGCTAAAGTTTTAGTACTGTGTGCAGTTTTGGTCTCCTAGTCTGAGGAAAGACATTCTTGCTATTGAGGGAGTCCAGCGAAAGTTGATCAGACTGATGGCAGGACTGACATATGAAGAAAGACTGGATTGATTAGGCTTGTAATCACTGGAATTTAGAAGAATGGGGTGTGTGTCGGTGGGATGGTGGGGTGGTTGGGGGGCGGGGGGCGGGGGGGAGCGGGTCTCATAGAAACATGTTAAATTTTGAAAGGATTGGATAGGCTAGATGCAGAAGGAATGTAGGGGAAGTCCAGAACTAGGGGGTCACAGTCTAAGAATAAGGGGTAAGCCATTAGATGAAGAAGAACTCAAGGAGTTGTGAACCTGTGGAATTCTCTCCCACAGAAACTGTTGTGGCCAGTTCATTAGATTATATTCAGGGGAGGGAGCTGGATGTGGCCCTTGTGGCTAAAGTGATCAAGGAGTATGGAGAGAAAGTGGGAATGGGATACTGAGATTGCATGATCAGCCATGATCATATTGAATGGTGGTGCAGGCTTGAAGGGCCGAATGGCCCATTCTTGCACCTATTTTCTGTGTTTCTGTGTCTTATGAGCAATGGCTGAACAGGTTGTGACTCTACTCATTGGAATTCAGAAGAATGAAAGGTGATCTCATTGACACATACAGGATTCTTAAGGGGCTTGACAGGGTAAATGCTGAAAGGATGTTTTGCCACATGGAAGAGTCTAGGACCAAAGTACATAGTTGTAGTTGTTGGTTGGTTCACTGAACTGACTGGTTTTCATGCAAACGTTTTGTCTCCCTTCTAGGTGACATCTTCAGTGCTGTCTAGCCTGCGTTAAAGTACTGTTGTTCTGTCCCACTCTGAATTTATATGGTGGGTAGTCTTGTTTTCAGTTTTGTACCGTTGTGGTATGTAGATGGGGTCTATTTCAACATGTTTGTTTATCATATCGGTGGTTGAAAACCAGGCCTCTGGGAATTCTCGTGCTTGTCTTTATTTTGCTTGTCCTAGTACTGTAACTTTGTCCCAGCCAAACTGATGTCGTCCTATATTGGAGTGCAATGAAAAGACGGAGAGTAGGAGGCGAGACAGCACCGAAGATATCACCTAGAAGGGAGACAAAACGTTTGTACAAAAACCAGTCAGCTCGGCGAATCGAGCAACAACTCCATCTACAACCCAAACTTCGTTAAACATTAAAGAGTGCATAGTCTCGGAATAAAGGGATGAGGAAGAATTGCTCGAGAGAGTGTTACGAGTGTTTGGAACTTCTTGCCGCAGAGTTTCTGTGTATATTTAAGACTGTGAAGGATAGATTCCCGATCAGGAGAGGAATCAAGCTTTATGGGGAAGGGGCAGAACAGTGGATGTGAAGAATGTTGGATCAACAATGATCCTATTGAATGGCAGAGTAAGCCTGAAGGGCTGAATGGCCTAATCCTGTTCCTATTTCTTATGGTCCTATGGGAAGACCTGCTTCCTACTCACTCTGTCCATGACCCTCATAATTGTATACACCCCAGTCACGCCCCCTCAGCCTTCTCTATAGAAAACAATCCGAGTTTATCCAGCTTTTAATCGCCATTAAAATGCTCCATCCAAGGAAATGACCTGGTGAATCTCCTCTGATTTGCTCAAGTACAGTTACACCCTCTTCTTTACCCTTGCTCAGATTTAGGGTGCAGCAATTAGGATGCTGCAGCAAAATTCAAGAATTTAGCTTGTTTGAGTCAGTCAGTAATTATTGCCAGTCGCTAATCCAGTTTGACACTGCCCTAGAGTTATAATGCAGTTATCCATAACCACATTGCAGGAACCTGCTTCCTTCAGAGGTTGCAATGCAAAAATGTTTTGACAGGTCTGGTTAGAAATCAACACCTACATTTCTGAAGGACAGGGGAAGCAGAAGCATGGGAACATCAGCATATTCTACACCCCCAACCCCCGACCCCTTGCCATTAGATCTATTAGACTTTTTGATATGGTTTTGTAAAATTCCCACCAGGTTTTGTTTTGTAATTTGTGTAATTGGTCGCTTCCCCAAAACCATTTGCTCCTCCACAATTTTAATCCCCTACCATTAGAATAATCAAATTTGTCTTCCTCAAATCTGAGGTGGATTATCTCCCACTTTCTCCCATTGAACCACATCCACCACTCGCATAGTTTGGTCATTACCCTTCACAACTTCCAGCGGCCATCTCCCCAATTAGAGACTAAAAAATGGACAGTATTCATTTTGTTGGCTAACAGGATGGAGACACAAAATCAGGGAAAGACCTGGGACTGGAATGAGGCAAATAAAAGGAAGTTGAAGTTGGCTTGGGTCTAAAGGCACCACTGAAAAGAATATACTGCAGAAAATGGACTGCGTAGGCGAGGCAGAGATTATGAAAGTTATCTTCCGATTTGTTTGTAAATAATCAAATGAAAAGAAACATGGAGCCTGCTATCTCTTCCAAGTCACTGACTAAAATATGCTAGAAATCACAGTGGGTCAGGTTGCATCCATGGAGAGAGAGCAAGCCAACATTTCAAGTCTAATTGACTCTTTTCTCTGCCCAGTGAAACAGTTGAAGCTACCTCATTTAAGGCAAAGATAGATAGATTTTTGAACAGTAAAGAAATTAAGGGTTATGGCGAGCGGGCAGGTAAGTGAAGCTGAGTCCAAGAAAATATCAGCCATGATCTTATTGAATGGTGGAACAGGCTCGAGGGGCCAGATGGCCTATTCCTGCTCCTGTTTCTTATGTTCTTATGCCCATCAGAGCCCATCTCTTCCATCTCACCTGTGTGAAATGTAGCTAATGCCAGATGTGGCACTTGGTTCAATATGACGGTGCCATTATGGTAGGAAGTGCTTCGGCTCTTTGGAGCCCATCTGCTCCAGGCCAGCAGCATGCTTTTCACTATGTACTTTTTTGTCTTCTTTTTCTTATCCTTCTCTTCATCTTTGAGGCTAGAGCAGTGTCAGTGGGGCGATAGCTGCAGCGTCAATGGGCGTGGGTGGATCGGAACTCCTGGCAACAAGAGCAGTGCCCCGAGCCTGGACACTTGACAGCAGCAGGGCCCCGAGCAGGAACTCCTGGCAGCAGTAGGCCTGGAGCCTGAACTCTTAGCAGTGTTGGACAGCAGCAGAGCTGGGGTTTCCTGGGGCATTGGCATTGTCATTGACCTTCCCAAAGCACGACTCCTCGAGAACTGTATTAGAATGGGGAATAGCCAAATCTCTCTGATAATTAAACTAAAACACAAGGCCCAATCTGTTATAGAACATGGAACATTACAGCGCAGTACAGGCCCTTTGGCCCTCTATGTTGCGCCGACCTGTGAAACCAATCTGAAGCCCATCTAACCTAAACTATTCCATTATCATCCATATGTTTATCCAATGACCATTTAAATGCCCTTAAAGTTGGCGAGTCTACTACTTTTGCAGGCAGAGCATTCCGCGCCCTTGGTACTCTCTGAGTAGTGGGTGTTCTGTCTAATAATGACTCTCAAAACACCCAAAAGAAGCTCATCTTTCCTCTCGTAATCTACTAAAAGAGAGTGGTTAAAAGAAAGAAAATCCCTGATCTCCACTTTACAAGTAACAAGAAACAATTTACTTATTCAACCCAACAGTGAACAAATTAACAAAATTACTAACAAACCAACAATTCCCCCCAAAGTGCTAACCGTTCCCTAACTGGTCTAAATTCTACTGGAATGCTGTTTAAATAAAGACAAGTCCCACTAAAGTAAACCCAATTAATAAGAAGCAATAAATTATAACTTAATCTCTCCAGGTTTACACAGACTGTCTTCTGGAATATTCTGTCTTCTCCGGTCTCTTCACAAACACTTTTCTTCTGTTAATTCTGCTGTCAGGGATGTTTTTATCTCTATAATTTCTTCAATGAGGACGTTGAGCTAAAATACCGTAGTACCTTTGATTAATTAGATGGGCTTTCTCTGAGAGCTGAATGGTGCTAATTCTGGCAGGTGGCAAATGGCTCTCCCTGATTTTTCAAATGCCTTTGTCTTATATACCCATAATGACGTAATCAAATTCTTATAAAATGATTGGTTTCAGGTTGTCAACACTATCAGTTTTAAATTCATTTGGCTTTCTGTACCTAAGTGCTTTGTTTAAATTAATTGATCAAATTCAAACTTGTTGTTTTCAGACAAAGTGCTGCTTGGCTGTTCTATACAAAATGTTTCCATTCGGACACTCTCTGTGCAGCTGCATTTATAAACTTCCAAGCACAGACAAAGCACAAGTTCTCAAAGGGACCACGGCACTCTTTTCACCACAATCATTTTTACCAACAAATTCTAACTTCCTGCCTTCCAATTCATGAATACGCTACACAACTTCGTAACAAATAGAATACCTCGTAGACACCTTGCAGAAGCCCTGGAACTGTGCTTGAGACTCAATTTGAACAGAAGATCAACTCTTATTTAAATAATTTCTTTTTATTCTTTTTGTAGCTCAAAATGGCCCCGGATTGTGGCAACAAAACACTTTTTACTATATCTTCAAGACATATGTGACAATAAAATCATCATTCATCATTCATTCATATAATCTGGATTGATACACCTATTCTATAGTATGACCCTTTGCAGAGAAGCAGTAGGCAGGTGCAGCGAAGGCCATATATCTAACAATGCAAAAATGATACAAGGATATGTTTCCCTAGCAACTGTGAGAGGTTGATGCTGCCAACAAAGTTTGAGTTTGAAAAAAAGCACATGGAGGAATCAGAGAAGAACAGAGATTGGTAAAACTTAATAATAATGATCACAGCCATTAGAATTCAAGGAAGAGCCTGTTCATCCTTAATTATCCCTTAGCTCTTTCCCTCCTATGCTATATTAGCTTCCCTCCCTTATATGTTGAATTGCAACCCCCCCTTCACAATTATTATCTCCTTTACACCCCGGCATGCTGCCTTCAATCTCCACAATTGAATTCCCCAGTTTCCCAACCAGAGCAGTGGCCTTTGATAACCCCCTTTGACTTTCTGTGGACAGACCAACAGGACTGACCGTGACTCACCCTCCCCAACCAACTTGAGATAGAAATCAGGTGAAGCTATGCAGCTTCCTGCAGCTTAATCTGACTCCCCAGATTGGTTGTGCTGGACCTGCTAGACAATCCATGGCCCACTCCCTGGGCTGTAGAGGTACAGACTCCTTGACCTTGAGTATCCCAAGCCACAAACTGATTGTGTTCAAGCCCCTGGATGAATATTTGACAAAGTCCTTGACCTACTGTAATGGTACCCCCGTTGGAAAGCATGATGGCGTACAGGAACATGTCCATGCCTTTGACTGATTTCGGCTGACAACCACGATAAGCTGCTTGGCTTAGTGCCCACATGAAAAGACAAGGCAAGACAGAAGTACTGTGAGCTCCAGCTAAGTGGGCAAAGCATAGGTAGGGCAGAGATGCTGTGGGCATCTAAATTGCTGCAAAGTTGGTGCATGCTCAGAGAGCAAGTGAGGATTTTGTTTGCATCCATGAGGTTTTTTGCTTATTGCTGGACTCAGTGTCCTGGCAGTAGCATTACAATGAAGGGGGCTATGGCACTCCAAAATGCAGCATTGAAATATGAAACTGCATTGTCAGTGCTTTGGGAATATGCCATAATGATGCAGTGGAGCCAAGCCCACCTCCATGGATGGGAAAGCAGGTAGTCCCTGGAGAGCCACCTTGAGATGCTGGGGACAGCTATCCAAGATGATGTCCTGGAGTAATTAGCACCCACACTGCCTTGTACTTAAGGAATTCTTACCATCCAGTTCCTTTCTGCCCTGTCAAAGAATAGATCAAAGAAGTGGGATTACAAACTAATATATGATAATATATGCAACTAGGCAAGCAAGGCAATGGCCCAGTGGTATCATCATTCGACTATTAATCCAGAGACACGACAGGTATTGGAATTTGAATTCAATAAGAAGGAAATCTGCCTGTGTCACTCCAGATCCACAAAAATGCAGTTGACACTTGACTGGTCTCTGGGCAATTAGGGAGCAATAACTTATAGCCTAACCAGCAATGCCCACATTGTGAATCATAGAATCCCTACAGTGTGGAAGTAGGCCATTTGGCCCATCCTGACCCTTTAAAGAGTATTCCACTCAGACCCCCACCACTAATCCACCTCACATGCACACGACAGACAATTTAGCATGGCCAATCCACATAACCTGTGCATCTTTGGACTGTGGGAGGAAACCCATGCAGACACAGGGAGAATGTACAAATCCCACACAGACAGTTGTCCAAGGCTGGGATCAAACCCAGGTCCCTGGTGCTGTTGGGCAGCAGTGCTAACCACTGAGCCACTGTACTGCTGCTTGTACAAGTTTAAATAAAAAGCCACTTGTCACTCACTACCAAGATTTGTATCTTGCTGTTCAAAACATCGTTGCAGAATCGGTCCTTTTTCTCTTCATTGAGAATCCCATTTCTACAAAATTCACCACATTTTCCCAAGTGACTTGCCTACAGTGTTCAGTCGATGGGAAGATTCCATCCCTGGAGTTATTGCTTCAAATCCAACGTGACTGTTGTTCAGAGTTGAAGAAGAGTCACCTTCAACCTGAAATATTAACTCTTTCTTTTAGCACAGATACAGCCAGATTGACTGAGTTGTCCAGCACTTTCAGTCTATTTAGTTCTTATTTCCAATATCCTCAGTACTTTGGTGTATTTTAGTGAGAAAAAGTAGGACACTTGATGGAGGGTAATGTAGCGACTAAGAATTGCAACCACAGACGCTCGACTATAGAAAAAACATTTAAATTAAGGAGAAATTTGACATAATAGTAAAATACTTAAAAATTAAGAACTAAGATTTGCTGAGCAGGATAAAGGTTAAGTATGCTGATTGTTTTGACGGTTAATCATTTCTATCAGAGATCATAGAGCAGAACCTGGAACAAAAGGTATTGTGTTCATAGAAATCTTTCCTTCCCCTTCACGCTAACTGAATATTGTTAAATGTAATTTTCTCTTTTACCAGGCCGTATCAAACTTGTAATAGTTGTGATGTGCTGTATTACAGCTTGGTATTTGGGCCAAGTGTTATCAGGTCACATCTTCGATGGCTTTCTACGTAAACACCTTAAGACAGTTCAGAAGATTGTGCAGAAACCTACTTTTAAAGGTAAAAAAAAAACCCACTGTTTAATCTGGAGTACTGGCAGTTTTATATATCTCTGGTTTTAATGGTCTCCAACTAGATTAGACCATCATGCCCAGTGGCTGAACATACAACACCTGTGGTGCACAGACCAATATATTTGAGTCATGGATATTAAGAAGCAATGAAGAATTTCACTACTCTCCTGGTTTTGGTATCTTCCACTGCTTCACATGCTTACCCAATTTTCTTTTTGTTATAAGAACATCAGAGCCAGGAGGAGTAGTAGGTCATCTGGCCCTTTGAGCCTGTTCCGCCACTCAATAAGATCATGGCTGATCTTTTCATGGCCTCAGCTCCACTTACCCACCCTCTCCCCATAACTCTTAATTCCTTTACTATTCAAAAAATGATATATATTAGCTTTAAAAAACATTCAATGAGGAAGCCTCTTCACTGGGCAGGGAATTCCACTGATTCACAACCATTTGGGTGAAGATGTTCCTCCTCAATTCAGCCGTAAATCTGCTCCCCCTAAGGCTATGCCCTCTTGTTCTAGTTTCACCCACCAATGGAAATAACCTCCCTGCTGCAATCTTATCTATTCCCTTCATAATTTTACAGGTTTCTATAAGATCCTCCCTCATTCTTCTAAATTCCAGTGAATATAATCCCAGTCCATTCAGTCTCTCCTCATAAATCAACCTAGTGAATCTCCTCTGCACCCCCTCCAGTGCCAGTACATCCTTTCTCAAGTAAGGAGAACAAAACTGCATGCAGTACTCCAGGTGTGGCCTCACCGGCACCAGCTGCAGTATAACCTCCCTGCTTTTAAACTCAATCCCTCTAGCAAAGAAGAACAAAATTCCGTTTGTCTTCTGTTGTACCTGCAACCAACCTTCTGTGATTCATGCACAATGGCACCGAGGTCCCTCTGCAAAGCAGCATGCTGCAATTTTTTACTGTTCACTTTTTATTGTTTTTTACTGTATCCATTTACTGTTATTCCTACCAAAATGGATGACTTCACATTTAGTAACATTGTACTCCATCTGCCAGACCTTCACCCACTCACTTAAACTATCTATATCCCTCTGCAAACTTTCGGAATCCTCTGTACACTTTGCTCTACCACTCATCTTAGTATCATCCTCAAACTTTGATACACTACATCCGGTCCCCAATTTCAAATCATCTATGTAAATTGTAAACAATTGCAGCCCCAACACTGATCCCTGATACACACCACTAGTCACTGTTCGCCAACCAAAAAGCACTCATTTAACCCCAATCTTTGCTTCCTGTTAGTTAACCAATCCTTGATCCATGCTAATACATTGCCTGTAACACCATGCACCTTTATCTTATGGAGCAGCCCCTTTTGTGCGGCACCTTGTCGAATGCTTTTTGGAAATCCAGATACACTATATCTACTGGGTCTCTGTTGTCCACCTTGCTCGTAATGTCTTGATAGAATTCCAGAAAATTAGTCAAGCATGACCTGCCTTTCATGAACCCATGCTGCATCCACCCAATGGGACAATTTCTATCTAGATGTCTTGCTATTTCTTCCTTGATGATAGATTCAAGCAATTTCTCCACTACAGAAGTTAAGCTATTAGTCCTCATCTTTTGTCTACCTCTTTTTTTGAACAGTGACATGACTTTGGCTATTTTCCAATCTGCTGGAACTGCCCCAGAGTCCGCAAATTTTGGAAAATTACCACAAGTGCATTTGCTATTACTCCTGCCACCTCTTTTAGTACCTTTGGATGCATTCTATCAGGGCCAGGAGACTTGTCTATCTTTAGCTCCATTAGCTTAGCCAACACTACCTCTTTAGTGATAATGATCATGTCTAGGTCCTCACCTACGTTAGTCTCCTTGTTGTCAACTACTGGCAAGTTGTTCATGTCCTCCACTGTGAAGACCGACACAAAATACCTGTTCAATGTTTTGGCTATTTCATCATTTCCCATTATTAAATCCCCCTTCTCATCCTCTAAAGGACCAATGTTTACCTTAGCACTCTTTTTCATTTTTATATTTATAGAAACTTTTGCTATCTGTCTTTATATTCTGAGCTAGTTTAGCCTCATAATCTATCTTACTTTTCTTTACAGCCTTTTTTGTGGCTCTCTGTTCACCTTTAAAATTTCCCAGTCTTCCAGTTTCCCTCTGGTCTTTGCAACGTTGTATGCCTTATCTTTCAATTGATAGCCTCCCTTATTTCCTTAGACATCCATGACTCTTTTCTTACAGTCCTTTCTTTTCGCTGGTATATAATTTTGTTAAGTACTTCGAAAAATTGCTTTGAAAGTCCTCCACTGTTCCTCAACTGTTCCACCATCGAGTCTTTGCTTTCAGTCTACTTCAGCCAACTCCTCCCTCATACTATTGTAGTCTCTTTTGTTTAAGCATGGGACCCTGGTATTGGATTTTATCTCCTCACTTTCCATCTGTATTCTAAATTTAAACATACTGTGATTGCTCCTTCCGAGAGAATCCCTAACTATGAGACCATTAATTATTCCTGTCTCACTACACAGGACCAGATCTAGGATGGCTTGCTCCCTCATTGGTTCCATTACATACTGTTCAAGAAAGCTACTGCAGATACATTAATGAACTTTTCCTCAAAACTGACCTGGTTTGACCAATCGGCACATAGATTAAAATCACCCATTATAATTGCTGTACCATTTTTATAGGCATTACTTACTTTTTTGTTTATTGCCCACCCCAATGTGATGTTATTATTTGGTGGTCTATAGAGTACGCCTATCAGTGACTTTTTCTCCTTAGAATTTCTCATTTCCACCCAAATGAATTCAATCTTATTCTCCATTGAACCTGTATCATCTCTCATTACTCCCCTGATGTCGTCCTTAAATATCAAAGCAATACCACCTCCCTAACCTTCCTGCCTGTCCTTCCGAATAGTCTGATACCCCTGGATATTTAACTCCCAGTCGCCACCAATCTTACAACCATGTCTCTGTAATGGCCACTAAATCATACTCATCCGCGATGATTTGTGCTGTTAACTCATCTACCTTGTTTCGAATGCTACGAGCACTCAGGTAAAGTGCCTTTATACAAAACAAAAGAACTGCAGATGCTGTAAATCAGGAACAAAAACAAAGTTGCTGGAAAAGCTCAGCAGGTCTGGCAGCATCTGTGGAGGAGAAAACAGAGTTAACATTTCGGGTCCGGTGACCCATCCTCAGAACTGATGGTGGCTGGGAAAACGTCAGTTTATATGCAGAAAATAGGGAGGGCCTGGGGTAGGGAGTAAACGATAGGATAGAGCCCAAAGAGAGACAAAGACAGTTGGACAGACAAAGGAGTTGCTAACGATCAGGCTGGGAGGGTGAATAGGTGTTAATGGGCACTGTTAGTGACTAACAACAGAGGATGTGTAATGGCAGGCTATGTGGTAACAAGGCCTGGTGTGTGGGGTGGGGGGCTGGGACATGGGAGAGTTTAGGCCCTAAAATTATTGAACTCAATGTTGAGTCCAGAGGGCTGTAGGGTCCCCAAGTGGAAAATGAGGTGTTGTTCCTCCAGCTTGCATTGGGCTTCACTGGAACACTGTAGCAAGCCAGAGACAGAGATGTTGGCCAGGGAGCAAGGCGGTGCATTGAAGTGGCAGGCAACAGGTAGTTCAGGGTCTTTTTTGCGAGCAGAACGTAGATGTTCTGCGAAACGGTCGCCAAGACTACGCTTTGTTTCCCCAATGTAGAGGAGACCACATTGTGAGCAGCGAATGCAGTAGACTAGATTCTGGGAAGTGTAGCTTCACCTGGAAGGTATGTTTGGGTCCTTGGATAGTGGGGAGGAAGGAGGTAAATAGGCAGGTGTTGCACCTTCGCCGGTTACAGGGGAAGGAGCCGTAGGGCTGTGGGCAGGTGTTGGGGGTGAAGGAAGTGTGGACCAGGGTGTCCCGGAGGGAACGGTCCCTGCAGAAGGCAGACCAGGGAGGGGAGGGGAATATGTGTCTGGTGGTGGCATCTTGCTGGAGGTGGTGGAAATGGCGTCTGATGATCTTCTGGATGTGGATGCTGGTGGGATGGTAGGTGAGGATAAGGGGAACCCTATTGCTGTTGCGGGAAGGAAGAGAAGGGGTGAGGGCAGAAGTGCGGGAGATGGGTCAGACCCGATTGAGGGCCCTGTCGACAACGGAGCTGGGGAATCCTCGGTTGAGGAAGAATGTGGACATTTCGGAGGCTCCCTGTCGAAGTTGGCCTCATCTGAACATATGCGACGGAGACGGAGGAACTGAGAGAATGGGATGGAGTCATAAAGTGCCTTTATGTTAGTTTTTATACCTTCTTCTTGAATTCTAACATCTCCATTAATAACATCTCCAGAGTTTTCCTTCCTCTTGATTTCTTCCTGTTGACTTCCTTCATAGTCCTCCTGCATAAAAGTTAACCTGCTGTTTCCTTTCCTATTTACCATTATACTTCCTGTCATTTTCCCCTTCACTTCCACCCATTTCACTAGTTTAAAGTCCTAATGGCTACCTTATTCATCCTTTTTGGTTGAACATTGGTCCCAGCTCGGTTCTGTTGGAGACCGTCCCAATGGTACAGATCCCTTCTGTTCCAAAACTGATGCCGATGCCTCTTTCCCACACCACTCCTTTAGCCACGTGTTTACTTCCCTAATTTTCCTATCCATATGCCAATATGCATGTGGCTCAGGTAGTAATCCGGAGATTATAACCCTTGAGGACTTGTTCCTTAATTTCATTCCTAATGCTTGATAATCGCCAAACAGGTCCTCCTTCCTAGCCTTGCCAATGTTGTTTGTCCCAATGTGGACCAGAGAACTGGATCCTCACCTTCCCGCCCCAATTTCCTTTCAAGCCGGTCAGAGATGTCCCTCACCCTGGCACCAGGCAGGCAACACACCATGTTGGACTCTCGAACCTGCTTAAAAAGGATGCTGTCACTCCCCCTAATTATCGAGTCATGTAGGCCAGACCAGGTGAGGATGGCAATTTCCTTCCCTAAAGGGCAGATGGGTTTTTCCAACAATTGATAATGGATTCACGGTCATTGTTAGATTCTTAGTTCCAATTTGCTATGGAGGGATTTGAACTCAGGTCCCTGGAAAGTTATCTGGGTCTCTGGATTAACAGTCTAACAATAAAATCACTAGGCCAATGCCTCCCCTTGTCATACAGCTATAGCCCGTCACCTGCCCAGCCATCTCTACTTGGTTAATTAAGTTAGTTGTTAGTTAATTAATTGTTAGTTAATTGATTAATTAGTTCTGGAATGTCCTTTGTAAATTTAGGGCAGATTTCCTACCAGTCAATCAGGTCACAGCTCTCCTGTGACGTCACCTTTCCAGTTAGGTTTCGGTTCCTTCGGCTGCTCCTCTCTCTGACAACAGTCCCTTGAAACAAGCTATTTTTTACCCCACTCTCAGCTGCCAATCAACTGGAAATTAAAATAATATTGATGCTGAGAAAATCTGGAAAGGACTATAAAGGAACAATATCAGCCTTGGGCGTTTTCTGTGACAAACAGTTACATTTGAGTTATCTCTACATCTCATACCGCTCTCCTTATTCTCGTTGTGACAATTAAAAAGATCTCATCATTGTCTAAAGGAAATAGTCATTTCCTATCAAACTCATAACATTTAAAAAATTTGACGAAATCTACTGTTGGCCTTTTCGCCTCTGATGGGAATTTTTTTCAGTCTATCACATCTCTGCTCACAGGTCTAGCTTTCCTTCCTGGCTTTACCTTGACAATCCTATGCTCCAATAATCTCCATGCTTTAAAATCCTTTCTTGCCCCAAACTGCATATGTAATTCTATTCAAATGAACCATTACTTTATTTAAATTTGTCATTACCATTTCTTTACTCACGTACACCTGGCTTCTAATTATGAAATTCTTTCCTTTTTGGAGGAGTGGGGGGTAGGCTGTTTTTAATTCCATTACATGTACTTTCTGAGGATTATCTATTTGAAGAGATGGCTCTATAAAACCATTATTATTGTCATCTTTCCATTACTCCAGTGACAAATATTGAGCCAACAGTGCAATGCTCCCCTACTAGAGGTGGCACACTACACATGAGACGTTAAAACAGAGCTCTTTCAACGGATCTTAAAAGACTCAAGGAGCATAGGGGCAATTCCCCCAATCCTGTGTCTTGCCTGATATTTATCCCTGAATAAATTAGTCAATAATTTATCAATATTTGCAGGATCCAACTATATCCAAATCATCTATCCTGTTTTCTACATTACAAACAGTAACTGCATTTTAGAAGTACTTCATTGTCTGTATAGTGCTTTGTGAAAAGTTAAGCCCATGAATATTGACATAAAAAATATATTGTTAGCTAACTGTAGACTATTTCCTAATAAGAGCCAGCAACTGCCTAGAGACAATATTTTATAAAAAGCTTCATTTTAGAAAAGTGATTTTTTTTTTAAAGTGTAATTGTAACTTATTTTAACTACTTATAATATTTTCAGTACCTGCTCCAAAACACCAAAAATGTGGTCATTGGAATCCATGTCCTACGGGAACATTTGCTTTCACAGTGCTGAGTGGTGCTGAGAAAACCAATCCTCCCAAAATTTGTTTTGAAGATGAAATGTGAGTACCATTAATTCCTTTCTACTTTTGATTGCGATCCCGTGATCAAAGTTGCTCAAGGAAATCTACTGTGTTAATAATAAATTGTTAATTCTTTTAGTTGAGCAATAAACTTGGTGTCTGGTATTAGTTATTCAAAAAGTCTTAGGAACCATTGGGGCAATTTTGAGGGTCATTGAATGCTTTAATTTTATTGTGTTGCAAATACAGAGGTAGGGAGGCTGATTTGATTTGGCAGTCTGTGTCCATGCCATAATACCTTAACTAACAAAATATTTTCAATGGGTGCAATATTTTTATAACCAGTTGAGAAGGCGTATACCCGATGCCCTCTTTTTATTAATCTTGGTTGTTTGCAACAAGTAGTTTTAATTCCTTTCACTAAGCAAAAATTAAGGGGCCACTTCCTTGAGAGAAAGAAAGAATAATTTTCTAACTTACTAACGTTGTAAAATCAACCACACACTAAAATAGGTATAAAGTTTAGAAAAGTTTAGAAAGGAGAGAGAGTGTTTGGTAGAAAAAGCAAAATCAAGAATAGGCAGTTTAGAAAATTTTTAGAGTCCTTGAGTTGTCATAGTTGGACCAGAGACCATGACTGTTTATTTAATGGTCTTGTATCCTCATTAGTAGCAAAATCTGTAGAACACTTACACTCTCAGTGAATAGATATTTTTCTGATTTGTTATGTCACCAGTGGTCGTTTTTGAGATGATGAGAAGAGGCCAAAAAGATAGAAATCTTTCAGTCGTTGCTGTTACCCCCCCAATTTTTTTTTTCTCTCTGCTGCTGTACTAGGCAACTACTGAAATATGGTTAGTTTGAGTTTTCCAAGTCTGGTTTAATTGACTTTCACAGCTGGACAGTTGCAGAAAACAATTTATGTCTAATGTATAAAACCTACCCATGAGTGGAAATTAAAACACAGTCTGCAAGTTTCTTGATGCCCAACTCAGTTGACTGCTTTCAATGTCTTTAGGTAAATTGGTAGTTTCAGTTCAGATGGTTGGTTTTATTTCATACTGACTTCCTGCACTAAGTTGCACGTGGTTAGGAAGGAGAGATCACAGCCAGAGTGAGACACTGTCTGAGTGAGTATATAGTTTGGGGAATTTGGAAACAGCGTGGGAATAGAACTGGTAAATCTTCCTTTTCAGTCTCCGTTTTAAAAATTTAAAATCAGTCAACTAGCAAAAGGTCGCTGACTCAGCTGACTAAGGGATATTTATCAGTCAATCACTTGAAGCCTCAATAGAACCTTACTAGGTGTTAACACAGTGTGGAGCTGGAGGAACACAGCAGGCCCGGCAGCATCAGAGGAGCAGAAAAGCTGACGTTTTGGGTCGGGACCCTTCTTCAGAAAATGCTTTCCCGCTCCTCTGATGTTGCCTGGCCTGCTGTGTTCCTTTAGCTCCACACTGTGTTACCTCTGACTCCAGCATTGGCAGTTCTTACTATCTCTTACTAGGTATTAATTACTATTACAGCTTAACTAGTGGGAGTCATCTTGGCTCACTTCAGCTCTGTCCAGATATAGATTAGGACTGCCATCGTGTTAAGGGCTTGGATAGAGAGGAATTTGTTAAGGAAATTTTCTTATTCAGTACATGGATGTACATACTAGAGAAGGAATAAAACTTGATCTTCTCTTGGGGAAATAAGGCAGGGCAAGTTGCTGGGGTGTCAGTGGGGCAACACTTTGGTGCCAGTGATCATAATTCTATTAGTTTTAAAATAGTTATGGAAAATGATAGACCTGATCTAGAAGTTAAAGTTCTAAACTAGAGGAACATCAATTTTGATGTATTTAGGCAAGAACTTTCAAAAGTTGATTGGGAGCAGCTGTTTACAGGTAAAGGGATGGCTAGAAAGTGGGAGACCTTCAAAAATAAGATAACGAGAGTCCAAAGACAGTATGTTCTTGTTCAGGCAAAGGGCAAGGCTGGTAGGTGTACGGAATGCTTGATGACCAGAGAAATTGAGGCTCCGATCAAAAAAGGCAAGGAGGCATATATCAGGTAAAGACAGCTGAGATCGAGTGAATCCCTAGAATAGTATAAAGGCAGTAGGAATGTACTTAAGAGGGAAATCAGGAAGGCAAAAAGGGGACATGAGATAGCTTTGACAAAGAGTTAAAGAGGATCTGAGGAGATTCTAAAAATACATTAAGGACGAAAGAGTAACTAGGGAGAGAATAGGGCCCCTTAAAGATCAATGAGATTGTGTGTGGAACTGCAGGAGATGGACAAGATACTAAACAAGTATTTTACATCAGTGTTTACTGTGGAGAAATATATGGAACTTAGAGAACTTGGAGAAATAAATAATGATATTTTGAAAAGTGTCCATATTACAGAGGAGGAGGTGCTAGACATCGTAAAATGCATAAAGACGGATAAATCCCCAGGACCTGATCAGGTGAATCCCGGAACTTTGTGGGAAGCGAGGGAAGTGATTGTTGGGGCCCCTTGCTGAGATATTTGTATCATCGTTAGCCATTGGTGAGGTGCTGGAAGACTGGAGGTTGGCTAATGTGGTGCCATTGTTTAAGAAACGTGGTAAGGAAAAACCACTGACTCCAGTGGTTGGGTATGTTGTTGGAAGGGATTCTGAAGGACAGGATTTACATGTATTTGGAAAGGCAAGGACTGATTAGGGATAGCCAACATGACTTTGTGCGTGGGAAATTGTACCTCACTAACTTAATTGAATTTTATGAAGAAGTGATGAAGAAGATTGATGAAGGCAGAGCGGTGGAAGTTGTCTATATGGACCTCAGCAAGGCATTCGACAAGGTTCCTCATGGTAGTTTGGTTACCAAGGTTAGTTCACATGGAATACAGGAATAACTAGCCATTTTGATACAAAATTGGCTCAAAGGTAGGGGACAGTGGGTGGTGGTGGAGGGTTGCTTTTTAGACTAGAGGCCTGTGACCAGCAGTGTGCCACAAAAAGCTGGGTCCACTGCTTTTTGTCATTTATATAAATCATATGGATATGAATATAGGAAGTACGGTTAGTAAGTTTGCAGGATTGGTCCTTGAGCAGAGTGGATCAGTTCAGCTGTGAGTGGCTAATTTACAAGGCCTTGTTGACAAGATCAGGATGGAGGTGACTCTTAGTTATGGAAACAAAGCATAGCAGTTAATAAGGAGTGGCGTGAAGGTGAAGTAGAGGATTATTCGTTGGAACAATATGAGGAACTTTTTTTCTGTTTTGCCTATTTGCTGTATCTGAGCTGGAAGAGATTACTGTATGGCAAAAAAATATAAAATGAATAAATGCTCCATTGGCCTACCCCATTGTCCGTTGCCTCTGGAAAACCAATATGTGAAACAATTAGTAGATAGAAGGAATATTGCATCCTTGCTGTATTATTTTCAAGATTTAGCAGTTACTTTAGTTATCATGGCTGAAATCAGGGTAGCACGGTGACTCAGTAGTTACCACTGCTGCTTCACAACACCAGGGACCTGGGTTCGATCCCTGGTTTGGGCGACTGTCTGTGTTGAGATTGGATTTTCTCCCTGTGTCTGTGTGGGTTCCTGTGGGTGCTCCAGTTTCCTCCCACAGTCCAAAGATGTGTCGGCTAGGTGGATTGGCTGTGGGAAGTTGCTCATAGTGTCCAGGGTTGTACAGACTAGGTGGATTAGCTGTGGGAAATACAGGGTTACAGGGATGGGGTCGGTCTAGGTGGGATACTCTTCAGAGGTAGGTGTGTACTCAATGGGCTGAATGGCCTGCTTTGACATTGTAGGGATTCTGTGATTGCTGTCCATTACACCACTAATTTTAATGTCATACAAAGAAAGTTACCTCAGAGCACATCAAAGATAAAACCATAAGTTCATTGGTTGATGATAGCTACTAACTTGACTATATTATAGATTATGTTCAGATTGTTGATAAACAGGTGGAATGGGTAACACCTAAAGGACCAATAAGAAATGTTAAAAATCAAATTAAGAACTAAGTAATTAAAATAAAGATCTTGGGCCAAGTAAGGTATTGTACCTGCATAATGTGGGAGTTGATGGACCCCATCGTGGTTTATAGTCTGTAGCAAGTGTTGGTTACTTGAGGAACTCTGGCTCAGAGATTTTGAGCTGGAGCCTGAGCTCCAAACACTGTTGACACATCAAGGAGGGGGAAATGTTACCTGGAACTATCTTGAATTCAGTCAGGGATTGGAGAGTATGACTCTGAGCAAGGCAGGTAGAGTGATCCAGGAGATGGTGCTGAAGGAGCCTCAGCCCTTGAGCTTGTCCAACAGGTTTGAGATTCTTGCTCCCTGTGTGGGTGAGAGTGGGTGGGGGGGAGCGTGTGGGAGTGTGGCTATAGGAAGGATGAGCAAACTGACCATAGCACCATGGTACAGGGAGCCATTCAAAAGGGAGCAGAAAAGGAAAATGTAGTTGTAATCAGGGATAGTACAATCAGGGTAATAGACACTATTCTCTGTGGCCAAGATCAGGAGTTCTGAAGGATGTGTTGCCTGCCTGGTGCCCAGGTTCAAGATATCTCATCTGGGTTGCAGAGGAACTTGGAGTGGGAAGGGAAAGATCCAGTTGTTGTGATCCATGTAGATACCAATGTTACAGGTAGAAAGAAGAAAGAGGTTCTGCTGAGGGAATGTGAGTATCTTGGAGCTAAATTAGAAAGCAGAACCAAAACGGTAATAATCTCAGTTGTGTGGAAAATTATGGAAAAAGTTGAAGTATTGGGAAGGCTCAGCAGAGGTTACTACAGTTTCCAGAACAAGTTATAGGTTAGAGAGTTTGGAAACGCTCAGGAATCTAACTTCAGGCACAGCAGATAAGGGACACTGAGAAGAGAGAGACAGTCAATCAGTCAAGACAGCAGGACTGAGGGTGTTGTACTTAAATAAACACACCATATGAAACAAGGTAAATGAGCTTGTAGCACAGTTTGGAATTGGCATGTCCGATGTTGTGAGTATCACAGAGACGTGGGTGCAAGGGGATCAGTGTTGCGAACTAAATATCCAAGGATACACATCCTACTGAAAGGGCTAGGAAGAAATGAAATAAAATTATGGTTCAGAAGATATTTACAAGAATGATCCTGGCAATGAAGGGCTGTTCATATGAAGAGTGTCGGAGGACTCTGGATCTGTACTCAATGAAGTTTAGAAGGATGGGAGGTGAGCTGAATGAAACTTACAGAATACTGAGAGGCCTGAATAGAGTGGATGTGGAGAAGATGTTTCCACTAGTAGGAGAGACTAGGAACCAAAGGCACTGCCCCAGAGTGAAGGGCCAACCCTTTAGAACTGAATTGAGGAGGTATTTCTTTAGCCAGAGGGTGGTGATTCTGTGGAACTCATTGCCGGAGATGGTTATGGAAGCTAAGTCGTTGAATGTACTTAAGACAGGGATATACAGGTTCTTGATTGGTAAGGTGATTAAGGGTTATGGGGAGAAAGCAGGAGAATAGGGTTGAGAAACATATCAACCACGATCAAATGAGACTCAATGGGTCGAATGGTCTAATTTTACTCCTAGATCTTGTAGCCTGATCCATTTGCCTCAATATGTGGTCATTTGATCACTGCAGCTCTTTTAGGTCCATATTTCATTTTTTTTCAACAATGTGAGTCTATGAATGTTGCAGGTATTAAAAATAAAATTGATAGTCATGACAATATTAGCAATCTTTTAGGGATAAAGTTTCTGATTTCCACTAATATTTCCACAAGAACTATTTGTTGACATCGTCCCTGAATGGCCAGGCTTTTAATTTGTTATACCCTGTGATTCAGAACTACCCATCACAGGAAATGGTTTCTACACACGTGTTGATTTGTTTCAAACATGTTGACTAGATTACCTCTTAATTTTCTATATTCTTGGCAATATAAGATTAATCAATGCAACTTGCGCACAATTTAACTTTATAGTCTTTCTACCATAAGATTTATAAATTAAAATGGCAATTTTAGTTACTAAAATCAACTCATTTTTTAATATATTTTTAAACAGCCTTCTGGGTGGTGTGAAGAATAACTTTGGCAGGGGCATGAATATTGCCATCGTGGAAGGTAAGATTCTATTTAAAACGGATGAGGTGAATTAAAATGTTACAGTGTGAAGTATCTGCCGACTTATAGTCAAGGGACATTAGCACTAGGATATTGAACAAATGTTTATGTTGGCTCCAGTCACTAGCATTCTATACTGCAGAACCAGCTACATGATGCTCTGGAGCAAAAACAGGCTGCCTCCCAATAATGTACCTCAGTCTCCCAAAAGTGATAACCGCACTGTGGAATATTTATTTGCCGTGTTCTTAATTGCCATGAGCTTGTGGGAGGACGATCTTCTCCTTGAGGTGCTGCTGGATGAATACTGCTTTCTTTCTTTGGGAAACTTAAATGAATAGAAATGAGTTATTCTGTATTTTCAGTACACAATAAAAGATGTTTGGCACTTTGTGCCTTTCTTTCCTCTGTTTAATTTAATGTAATTTTGTAAACTCAGTACCTCAAAAATTACAAAATGGATTTCCTGCCTACATGACCCAGGACCCTGTTTGTAGAACATATGACATCAGAAACCACATCATACATTTTCAGTATTAACCATCTATTACTTTCAGTTAATGACAAACCAGCATCTCTCATTTGCAAAAGATAATGGCACCAGTTAGTCTACGTTAGCTCATATATTTTGGATAACATTTCAATGAACTCAGGAACTTGTGAAATTCTACCGTGACTTGTAGCCTTCTCACCACATTACTAATATGAAGAACTGGCAAGTTCCATATCTTATGACAGGCTCCTTTCAGCCCTACCCATCTTCTTGTCAACAAACTGCATGTACACTTTCAAACACCTCCATCATTTTTTATTTTACATTTTCTTTCTGTTGTTTAGTATTATTAAACTAGCTAAATAAAATGTGGAGTGTGAAAATTGAATTCAGATTATTTTCAAAACAGGTAAAGAAAATTATTTTTGTTGTATTGTATGACTGGAGTTTAGCTGAACACTGGTATGGTCCGGTAAAAAGAGTGCTTCTTTCCTTTCCTCACCTTTTCACTGATGGATCTTTGAAAGTTTGCATTCATGCTGCTGCACTGGAAGAAATTTATTTCCTTTTCAAACTGGTAATGCAAGTTTCACTCCAATGTCCCACAAAAGTAATTTTAGTTATAGAGGCAGAGAGAATTTACATTAGAGAAGGAAGCCATTCAGCCCATCATTGACTGTGCCAGATGGAAAACTTGACAACCTAATCCCTCTTTCCAGCTCTTGATCTGAGAAGCCCTATAGATTGTGGTTATTCAAATGCACATCCAAGTAATTTTTAAAGATGACAATTTCTATCTCTCACCCTCTCAGGTGATGAGATCCAGATCCTTCCATCAGGCTAAGGGGATTGACCATGATAAATTGCCCATAGAGTTCAGGGATGTGCAGATTAGGTGGGTTATAGGGGGATGGGTCTGGGTGGGATGCTGTGAGGTTCGGTGTGGACTTGTTTCCACACTGTAGGGATTCGCTGAGGAGTTCGCTGAGGACTCCATGTGGGTGAAAGGAAGTACCTCTCAATTCCTTTGTAATCTTTCCAGCAATGACTTGAAATTCGTGCCCCTTGGTTATTGACCTGCTTGCTAAGGGAACTAGTTCCCTCCCTGTAGCTAAGTCTCTTAGAAAGTAGCACCAGCCTATCCCAGAGATAGTAAAAAAACTGCCGATGCTGGAGTCAGAGATAACACAGTGTGGAGCTGGAGGAGCACAGCAGGCCAGGCAGCATCAGAGGAGCAGGAAAGTTGACTTTTCTGGTCAGGATCCTTCTTAAGAAATGGGGCATTTCTGGCAGAGCTGCTGTGCTCCTGCAACTCCAAGCTGTGTTACCAGCCTATCCCAGTCTTTCCTGACAGCTGAAATTCTCTATTTTTGGGCAATATACTCATAGATTGGGAAGGAAATAAACCAACCATTATTACCTAGAGAAGTTAAGGGCAGTATCAAATTGAAAGAAAAAAAAATTCCATGTGGCAAAGATAAGTGGGAAATCAGAAGATTGAGAAAGTTTTAAAAGGCAACAAAAACGACCAAGAAAGAAAAGAGAGAAAATAAATTATGAAGGTGAACTAGCAAGTAACATAAAAACTGACAATAAGAGTTTCTTTAAGTATATGAAAGGGAAGAAAAAGACAACGGTGAACACCTTAGAGAAAAAGGCTGGGGAGCTAATAATAGGGATCTAGGAAATGCCAGAAGAGTTGCACAAATACTTTCCCAGTCTTTGTAGTAGATGACACTAATAGCATTCCAAAAGTGTCAACAAATCAAGGGGCTAAAGTGGGAGTGAGGGGAGGGAAATAATTAACGATTACTAGGGAAGAATACTAGGACAACTATTGAGGCCAAAGCCTAGACCTGATGGGTTAGCTTCTAGGATTTTAAAGGAGGTAGCTGCAGAGATAATGGAGCACTGTTCGGAATCTTCCAAGAATCCTTACATTATGGAAAAGTCCCAGAGCATTGGAAAACTGCCAATGTACTGTCCTTACTGAAAAAGGGAGGGAGAAAAATGAAAGGTAAACTATAGACCAGCTAGCTTAACGTCTATCATTAGGAAAAGTCAGACTATTATAAAAGGTATAACAGTAGAGCATTTAGAAATGCTTAATACAATCAAGCAAAGGTTAGTATGGCTTCATGAAAGCGAACTGATGCCTAACAAATTCTTTGAGGAGATACAAGCAGGATAGATAAAAGAAAATCAGTAGATGTAATACATTTGGACTTCCAAAAGACATTCAAGAAGGCACTGTGTATAAGGCAACCTAATAACATAAGATCTAAGGTTTTGGAGGAGATCTGTAGCTCGGGTTGTGGGTGTTGAGGTTGGTTGGCTCGCCGAGCTGGTTTGTTGTTCCGCAGACGTTTCGTTACTGTGCTTGGTAACATCCTCAGTGTAGCCTCTGATGAAGCGTCGGTGTGTTTTTCCCACCTGGTTTTTAAACTCTGGGGTCCGTTGCGATGGATTGCCTCACTTCCGGGTTTCCTCCGTAGTTGAATGTATATGGGGTTGAGTTCAATGTGTTTATTAATAGCATGCTTTGTGGAGTGCCATGCTTCCAGGAATTCTCGTGCTTGTCTCTGCCTAGCCTGTCCCAGGATCTTGGTGTTGTCCCAGTCGAAGTCGTGGTTCTCCTTGTCCACTCATCTCAATCCACTTGGACACAGAAGGGCACAGAAATTATGCTGTAACTGTACAAAATCCTAGTTATACCCTGCTAGAACAGATCTGGGCACCACACCTGAGGAAGGATATATTGGCCTTTACAAGAATGATTCAGTGGTTAAATTATGAGGAGGAACTATACAAATTTTGCCTGTATTCACTAGCATGTGGAAGATTAAGGCATGATCTGATTGCCGTTTACAAGTTATTAATAGGAAAACACAAGGTAAAATAAGATAAACTATTTCCATTGGTTGGAGATTCTGGATGTCCAAAGATGCGCAGGGTTTAGGTGGTTTGGCTGTGCTAAATTGACCATAGTGTCCAGGGATGTGTAGATTAACCATGTAAAGTGCGGGGCTACAGGGATAGGATAGATGGGTGAGCCTGGGAGGGATCCTCTTTGGAGAGTCAGTGTGCACTTGTTGGGCTGAATGGCTTGTTTCACACTGTAGGAATTCTATGATTCTATGTGCCCACAATGGTGATAGGCAAGGCATTCTGATGTAGTGAATGAAGTTATGGTAGTATTCTTACAATCCTCTGTGTCTGTGAAGTCACAAATGGTGCTAGACATTGTGCAATCATTGGCAAACATCCACACTTCTTGCCTCATGATGGCAGGAAGTTCATCGATGAAGTATTTGAAGGTGTCCTCAAGCTGAGATGACTAATCTTCAACAACCTCAATAATTTTTCCTTTGTGGCAAGTATGACTCCAAACAGTGGAGAGTTTTCCCTGATTCCCATTGACTTTAGTTTTGCTCAGGCTCCTTGATGCCACACTTAGTTAAATGTAGCCTTGATGTCAAGGGTAGTCACTCTGAGCTCACCTCTGGAATTCAGCTGTCTTGCCCGTGCTTGAACCAAAGTTGCAATGAGGTCAGGACCAGAGTGGCCGTGCCAGGCCCTAGACTGAGCAGGTTGTTGCTAACCAAATGTTGCTTAATGCTGTTTCTTATGAAATTAGATTCAGGGTTGATAATTGATCACTTGGATTTGTCCTGCTTTTTGTGCACAAGGAAGTAAGTAGACAACTTTCCACATTGTTGGGTAGACGCCAGTGTTGTAGCTATACCAGAATGGCTTGGCTAGAGGTGCAGCAAGTTCTGGGACCCAAGACGTCATACTGTTGCCAGAGTCATAGAATCCCTACAGTGTGGAAACAGGCCATTCGGCCCAACAAGTCCACACTGGACCTCTGAAGAGCATCCCATCCTGACTCATTCCCCTACCCCTGCATTTCCCCATGTCTAACCCACCTAACCTAACCTAAACATCCTTGGACACTACAGGCAGTTTCCCATGGCCAATCCACCTAGCCTGCACATCTTTGGACTGTGGGAGGAAACCGGAGCACCCGGAGGAAACCCATGCAAACATGGAGAGAATGTGCAAACTCCACACAGACAATCACCTGAGGATGGAATTGAACCTCGGTCCCTGGCGCTGTGAGGCAGCAGTGCCAGCCACTGTGCCATCTCTAGCAGTGGGATACTACCTGGTGGTGGAAATATTGATTAAAATTACTTTGCACAATGGTGTTTTCACTGAATCCTGTACAGCAGCAGTCTGGTGGATAAGGGAGAAGAGTATATACTGACTAACAAACTCAGGTTAGAGAATTTACTTACTAACCAATCAGCACTCTCCTCTCACGCAGAATAAATGCTGGTTTTCTCCTTGAATTGGTATTCTTGCAAAATGTCCTGATGATGCAAGAAAAAACCTTCAACAAATGTATCTTTTTTTAAAGTAATACCACAAGTAATATTAAGTAACATATAATGAGGGACAAAGCAGGAGATTGGCACTTGGTGATGATGCTCATTTGAACAGCTGCTGCAGTCATGATGGGCCGAATGGTTGCCTTCTGCAACATTTCACTGGTGTCATTCTGGAAGTTCCTGAACTATTACGTAGACATTCCCAGCGATATCTCCCAAGTAAGAACACTGTGTCCTTGATGTTTTTTATCCAGGAAAGGAGGTGAGGAGGGAGGGCTTACATTTCCCTCATCATCAGCTCAACTTGACATTACTGTTGATTTGAGGAGGTAAATAAAGGCGCTTACCGTTTTGCAAAAGCCAGGCAATTCTTTAACCGAACAATGGTTTGGAAAAACCATCCACTGAAAATTAGGTCATTCCAGGCTCCTACATGCAGACAGGAAAGAGTTATATTTGACAGGGTCAAATAACTCAGGATAACTGAGCCATATCCAATCCCTTTGCTTTCTCTTACAAGTAACAATATTTGAAAACAATGTTCTCCATCATACAGATCAGATTTTTTTTTTTGTTTCTTCTTGACAGCCAAGACAGGAAAATTCGTGAATGCCGGATGTTTTGATCTATGGGGTGGAGGTAAGAAAGACATTTTAAGGGAGTACGTTTCCTCATAGTCTCTGCTTCAACCTACTGTATTCACCTCTGTACAGTTAGATGCCACGTATGACTTATACACTAGGGTTGTATCTCTGATAAGGATTATCCTGCTGGCCCGCAGCAACTTTTTATTTGGGATCAGGGAAATTCCAATGAAATGGCAGAAGCAGCATTTAAAACACTTGTTAGGAACTCTGGGAGTTTGTTTTCTGAAATTACATAATTTTCTGAATATAACGTGCCTCCAAAATATAATGCACAGCGAGACTGTCATGAACCCTCTGTCTGTCACCCTCACAAACCCTGGAAGGATAATGATAGGAAGGTGAAAGGATGGCATATATCCAGGGACAAGAAAGGACAGCTAGGAATGCCATGTGATCTCCTTCTCAAAGGTAGAAAGGAAGGTTTTGAGAGTGGGCTGTTATATTCTGAAGGCCTAAGCATTCCATTTGTCACAAGGTGGGGTACTTTTGTGCTATAGGAAAAGCAATTGGAGTGTGACTAAACAGTTCTTTCAAAGTTCCAGCACAGACATGAAGGACTGTGTGGCTTCCTTTTATGTTGTATAATTCTGTGATTCATCAGAGTCTGGGAGGACATGGCCTAGTGGTATTATCGCTGGGCTGTTAATCCAGAGACCCAGGTAACATTTTGGGGACCTGGGTTTGAATCCCACCATGGCAGTTGGTAGAATTTGAATTTATTTTTAAAAATTTGGAATTAAGTGTCTATGATGACCATGAATCCACTGTCAATTTAAAAAAAAAACCCATCTGGTTCACTAATGTCCTTTAGGGAAAGAAACTACCATCCTTACCTGGTCTGGCTGATATGTGACTCCAGACCCATAGAAATATGATTGACTCTTAACTGCCTTCTGGGTAATTAGGGATGGGCAATATATGTTGTCCTAGCCAGTTATGCCCTCAACCATCAAATGAATAAAAGAAAGTTTTTTGCAAATGTACGCACTGATAGGTCGTGATCATATTGGAATATTAGAACAAGAATCACATATTGAACCAGCCAGCTTTTTAGCCTTGAAGTGTATTGAACATCTTTAATCTTTTACACCCTGTCAGATTTTATTGTTGATTTATGGACTTTAACCTTTGCATGGGCCGAGCTCGGCTAGGAAGGGAACGGCTGAACGCGAGATCTTTACATTGATATTAAGCTTTGTTAATCATTACACTGCTGTTTTGAAATGTAAGCAGGCTCCTATAGTAATTCTGCACCATTTCTGCATCTCTGACTGCTCCTGAGATGATTTTCCTTCATTTTAACAACTTGCAGTATATTGAACTACAGACAAATGAATGAATTAGGAATGTAGGCTATTTGATCAGTTGAACTTGTTCCATAATTTGATCAGGTAATGGCTCACCTATCTGTGGCCTCACCTCCACTTCTCTGTCCATCCACTATACCTGTTGACTCGCTTGTCAAACAAGAACTGATCTAACTCAGCTGAGGCTGCCTCCAGTGGACTCTGGGGGATGGAATCCTACAACTAAAATAAGGTAACATAACATCTTCAACATTGCAAAACACCCAAAAGTATTTCACAGGGGCTTTATTGATCAATATTTGACACTCAGCCACATAAATCAATTTTATCACAGGTGACCAAAGAGCTTGCTCAAAGAGGCGGGTTTTAAGGGATGCATTACAGGAAGAGGGATTATTTACAATTAATGACTTGGATAAGTGCACTTACTGTTGCCAAGTTGGTGGATGACACAAAAATGAGTGGGAAGGCACGCGATGAGAATGACAGTCTGTAGATGGATATAGACATGTTAAGCGAGTGGGCAAAAAGTTGTCAGGTAGAACATAATATGAGAAAATGTGAGTTTATGCAGGAAGCATCGAAGGAGGAGCCGAATATTAATTAAATGGAGGAAGACTGCAGAAAGCTGTGGCACAGGGATTTGGGAGTCCTTGTGCATACCTCACAATAATTTAGCATCCAATTTCAGCAAGTAGTCACAAAGGCAAACTGAATGTTGGCCTATATTTCAATGAGAATAGAGTATAAAAATAGGCAATTTTGCTGAAACTATACAAGGCCCTAGTGAGACCACAGCTTGAATATTGTGAAGAATTTTGGGCTTCTTACCTAAGGAAAGGAATACTGACATTGGAGGCAGTCCAGGGAGGTTCATTAGGCTGATCCTGTATGAGAGACTGTCTTATGAGGAGAGGCTGAGTGGGAATGAGAATATTGTGTGCAATTTTGGGCCCCATATGTCGGGAAGGACGACTGGCCTGGAGCGGGTCCGGAGGAGGTTCACGAGGATGATTCCAGGAATGAATATAACATAAGAGGAACATTTGAGGACTCTGGGTCGATGCTTAATGGAGTTTAGAAGGATGAGGAGGCTATCTAATCGAAACTTACAGAACGTTGAATGGCCTGGTTAGAGTGGGCATTGGGAAGATGTTTCCGTTAGCAGGAGAGACCAGGACCCGAGGGCACAGCCTTAGCGTAACGGGAAGACCTTTTAGAACAAAGATGAGGAGAAACTTCTTCAGCCAGAGGGTGGTGAATCTTGGAAATCATTGCCACAGAAGGCTATGGAGGCCAGGTCATCGAATATGTTTAAGACAGAGATAGATAGGTTCTTGATTGTTAAGGGGATCAAAGGTTATGGGGAGAAAGCAGGAGAATGGGGTTGAGAAACTTATCAGCCATAATTGAATGGCAGAGCTGACTTAATGGGCCAAATGGCCTAAATTCTTCTCCTATGTCTTATGGTCTAATTGCAGGAGGTTA
The DNA here is from genome assembly GCF_021869965.1 of Rhincodon typus. Classification (NCBI taxonomy): domain Eukaryota; kingdom Metazoa; phylum Chordata; class Chondrichthyes; order Orectolobiformes; family Rhincodontidae; genus Rhincodon; species Rhincodon typus. The sequence goes on along the minus strand of NC_063342.1, from coordinate 14,751,841 downwards.
CTGAGATAGGGAGGAGTGAAGACATAGGGGTGAGAATTTCACTCCCTTAATTTCTTCCTTGCTTGTTCGGTATTCCAAACACCCTGTACTACATCCAACAGCTTTAGCCCAATTGCACTTCTCAAATGCTAACTGAAGTATGTTTGTTATCTGTGTACTTATGGCGTCATTAAATTTATCGACAGATAATTCAGGACAAATGATTGAATTTATTAAAAAAGCACCAGATGGATCCCTCATCTTGATGGCAACATTTGATGATAGTTCTGCCAGGTGAGTAGAAAATAATTCCACAGTCGTGTTAACATTAGATGGAGGGAACAAATAAAGAGAGGACAGATGTAGCCGTGTGCCACAGTGACTGAATCAACCGCGCTCCGTTTTTATGAATACCCCAGTCACACTGTATTGATTGAATATGGTGGCTATTGAAGTGAAGCCTGAACTCAGGATGTTCGAAAGCAGTTTTTAGCCAATTGAGTAACAAAACATGGACCAACTAGTGACTATCTTTCTTTAGGTGGAAGATCAGTGGGGTTTTGGTTTGGAGTGTGGTGTAGGTGAGACAAAACTAGTTTCTACCAAGAAGACTGAGGCCCAGTAACCCCACCTTGGTCCCACCTTGGTCTACAATACTCCATGGCAAAGCCAATGATCGAGGACACAGCTTAACTTATTAATAGAACCTGCAGATTTGTCAACAATGCAGGCATTGATCCCAATATACTCTAGATAGTCTCACAAATCAAAAGCCTTGCGACTAGAATAGTGTTGCCTGGATAAGCCCTGTACCGATACTTTTACACATGCTTTAGGGTTTCTATTCCTTTCTTCACACCAACTGGCATCTCAGTTCTTTGGTTTCGAGTATGGGTCATCTCTCCCTGTCAGGAAAGAGAGTAAGCTGTGAAATAGGCAAACAGGAGTTCCACTAATGTGTATTTCTCAGCAGATTGACTTTGGGAATGAATGTGAAATTACATTTATATTGGCATGATTCATTTCATGACCTAATGCCTTGAAGCTGATTAAGTACATTTCAGAGTCTGTTGTAATGTAGGAATTGGAGCAGACAATTTGGAAACTGCAAGCTCTCAGGAACATGGGTGATAATAACAGTGAGATAGTCTGATTTAATTAATGTTGGTATCGGGGAGAAGGTTACCCAGCACACTGGGGTAAACTCCTGGTTTCTCCTCAAAATAGTGCCACAAGAGATTTTACATCCACCTGGTAGAATGGACAGGGAGTCATCTTCATTTCTCATCTGAAAAATGACACGTCATGCGCTGCAGTGCTCCCTCAGTACTGTGGTGGAGTGTCAGGAGAGAACATTAGATAGCAATCAGGGCAGGAACTTGTCTTCATCAATACAATGTGGAGCTGGAGGAACACAGCAGGTCAGGCAGCATCAGAGAAGCGGAAAAGTTGTCGTTCCGGGGTTAGGAATCTTGTGTTTGTTTCTTGGAGGAGCTGATGAACACAGAGCTCAGTTCCATAAATTCAATATTCTATGATGCAATTTTGGTCAATCAAAGCAACTTGTGGTAAAATGGACATATCATTAATCCTTAAAGGATCTGCTGTGTAAGTTTCACCAATTCCTTAAGTCAGAAGTGCCAGTTAGCACTTGTTTAATATGGTTCTGTCAATTTTATTTTAGTGAGCCCAACTCACCAAAATTGGTTGAGTTCATGCATATGACACTGGGCTCAATTTGTGCTGGCAACAACTCCTCCAATACTTACTTGCTCAAGACAAATATTGTCACCTCTCCAGTGTCTTTAAAAATGTCATTAAACTGAGTTCATTTCATTTAGGCGGATGTTAAAGATCATAAGGTACTACCCCAACGTGCGGGAGGGGTTCTTGTGGTGTGCTAGTCAGTATTTCACCTTCAGACAAATTCACAAATCAGCAAATCATCTGATTACTCATCTCATGTTCTATTTTCAGGGAGTTGTGTATGCATGTTGGTTGCTCATCTTGCCAACAACAAATAATGACTGCACTTTAAAATGTTACATTAGTTGGGAGGCTCCTTCCAGTATCCTGTGCATATGACAATCCTATGTAAATGTGAACATTCTCTCTTTTATCGGGTGCTAGCATTTGTAACTAAACAAATAAACAATTTCTCACTAACTTTCAGTATCAAATGCTCCCATACCAAGTTAAAGATGGAACAGCATTCCTCTTATTCTATTTGTACAATGAGCTGCAGACACAACCTGACACAACCACAGCCTTTCATTCAAAGGGAATGGAGCATAAAAGTAAGGAGGTTTTGCTAAAACTATACAAGGCAAACTAGTCAGACCAGAGATAGAATACTGTGGACAGTTTTGGTTTCTTACCTAAAGAAAGGCATTGGAGACAAGGGGCGAGTAATATTGCTGCTAGACTATTAATCTAAAGATCGAGGTAATGTTCTAGGAACATAGGTTTGAGTCCTGCCATAATAAGTGGTCAAATTTCAATTCAATAAAAATCTGGTATTAAGAGTTTAACAATGACTATGAAGCTGTTGTCAATTGTTAGGGGAAAACCCAACTGTTTCACTAATGCCCTTTTGGGAAGGAAACTGCCAAGTACTACTGGTCCGCTTTACATTTGACTCCAAACCCACAGCAATGTGGTTAACTCCTAACTGCCCTCAGGACAATTAGACATGGGCAATAAAGCTGGCCTGGCCAGGGCCACCCACATCTAGAGAATGACCATTTTAAAAAGAAAAGTCCAGAGAAGGTTGTCTAGGCTGATTCCAGGAATGTGGAGGGGTTGGTTGATTGGACTTTATTCATTGGAGTTGAGAAGAATGAGAGGCAACCTTATTGAAACATACAAAATTCCTAGGGGACTTGACAAGGCAGATGTGGAAAAATTGTCTACCCTTTCAGCAGAGTTAAGACCAGAGGGCATCATCTCAGAATACACTGCTTGGGTTCCTTGATGCCGCACTTGGTCAAACGTTGCCTTGATTTCAAGGGCAGACTGTCTCAACCACCTCTTGGAATTCAGCTCTTTTGTCTATGTTTGGATAAAGGTTGTAATGAAATCAGGTGCCAACAGAATCTAATCTGAGCATTGGTGAGAAAGTAACTGGCGAGTAAAAGTCCCTTAGTACTGTTGAAGACTCCTTCCATCACTTTTTTGACAATTAAGACTAGACTTATAGGGTGGTAATTGGGTCATATTAGATTTGGCCTGCTTTTCTGGACTGTGTATATAAGATCAATTTTTCACATTGTGAAGTGGATGCTAGTATTGTACAAGTACCAGAGCAGTTTGGCTAGGGAGGCAACTAGTTCTGGAGCACAAATCAATTCACAGTTGCTTTTATTTTGGAGGAGGGGAATTTCAGGGCAGTCTGCAGTGGGCCTCCAACACACTGTGCCACGGGGCACACTCCGCCAGATTGATCACCATATTTAAGCAAACTCAGCTAACATGAGCAGGAATGTCGCATGTCTGTCCCAGAATCACAGTGATCTTGATATTTGCTTGGACAGGATGCTAGACACTCAGCAATGACTTATGACCATTCCATTCCTACGCAAAAACAAAGTCAACTGTTACCTCGGATGCACACTTCAACACAAAATGTGCCTCTGAATGGGTTCCAAAACAATGAAAGAAAGGTCTTGGCGAATCTTCAGATTAATAAGAAACAAAGGTTCAGCATCTGGTCTGAGTGGGATCTCTTGTCATGTTCTACTCTGTAGCAATCCTCACCATTTTACATATGTGTGTAATGGCCTTTTCTGATTACTTCAAGGCTGAACAAAGAAGCTAAGACATATATTGAGGGGTTGGGTAGCAAGCTGATATGGAATCTGCATTTCCGAGGAAACTGGGTCTTTCTTGGCTCGAAAGGATTCACGCTACCAGAGAACTTTCAGAGGGAGAAGGTTGGTGAACTGAAGATTTTTTGCGTAACTTCATTGAAAATTGTTAGGTTCTCTACCTGCATAACAGTCAGCATCTGCTGCTATTAAACCGTGATGGTGAGAGTAGGTTTAAGGAAATTCTGTTACAGATTTCTAAGTTGGTCATGGCTTAACACCTGTTGATTATTATGATCCAGTTACATAGATGTCTAAGTGCAAATTTCTTGCACAGCTTACCTCCCAGTTATCAGGCAACCATTTCTTTTCAAAAGAAAATCAAAAAATACAATGAATTCTCCAACATAGAGTGTTATGATCTCAGCTGATGTATTATTGGACAAGCCACATTTCAGAGTAAGATTACAGAACAAAGGTTTTGTTCTTGATCAAGAATTGTTTGCTCGTGCCAGACTTAACCATTGTCTCAGGACAAGAACTTCAAGAAACCCAAATGGAAAAAAAAATATATCATTTTTAACAACATGGAAAGAGGGTGCTGATTAGTTAGGCCATTATTGACATGGAGATGCAGCAAGAGCAGTTAACTGTCAATCTTAATTCTCTGACCAGGCAGGTAGATTCCAATTGGTCAGGGGTTGCCATGAGGATGTAGCAAAGATCGGCTGCGTCCACAATGTCCTTTTTTTTTCCATAAAAGTGCATTGTATGCACAAATTCCTTTATCCTACATAAAACAGGGTCTTATGAATTTGTACGTGGAGCTTCCAGCATGCAAATACATTTCAACATGATCCCAGCTGATGATTTTAAATTGATTTCTGGACTATCTCTTAGTCTGCATGTTTTAATGAATGATTTTCAATAGCTGAGTTATTTTGAATGGTCGATATTCATATTCTAAGGTTTGAAAGCACCGGTTGGTTGAGCCTGAACTGGCTGCTGTGAATAATCAATGGGACATATTATTTGATATGTTCTGGCAGTCATTGGGATGTAGAGCCTACATATCAGGCATCACACAGCCACTGAATCTCATATATCACATTACTACTCATTTGTGTGGTAGGCAAAACATTGTTTGACGTGATAGCAACATCCAGTTAGTGGAGAAAACCACTAATGGATATGCTGTGTTGCGCTATGATTCACAATTTGAAACATCTTCCCTTCTGGGGTAATCTGAGGTAGATAGGTCACTGCGCATTGCCAAAGATAATGGACATAAGCCCTTTCTCAAGTTTTTGTGACACGTAATAAGCGATGATTTAATCAGGGTATCTGTTTTCATGCAGGATAGTTATGATAAGCTCTACCTCAGAGTCAAGCTTACACAATGAACAGCTGACTATGGCCCTGTTCACCCAGTTGCCAATATGATTAAGCCAATATGATTAAACTTGTGTCTGGGGGTGTAGGAATAACATTTCTTCCAAGATTACATTTAGGTAGCCTCCAGCTGCAGAACATGAGGCATGGACTCATGCTTAAAACAGATGAAGTATATTTGCACGTCAGGTGATGTGGTGAGGATCTGGAAAAGTTGAAGGAAAATTCAACAGTCATTCGAGTGAGTGGTGTTAGATGGCTCTGATTTGAATTTTTGAAATTAACAAAATATGTAAATTGACTGAACTCAGACTTCCAATAGTTAAGAACCCACTGTCAGACCTCTCAACAGATGCTTTGAGGAAGTGTAGCTCATTTAATTGCTCCATTTCAATAGTAACTTTGAGCACAAAATTCTCATTATAAGAGTTTATTAAGCTGTGTAAAGAAATTCTTTGATGCAACTCTGCAGATTCAAATATGATAAATATGTCACTTGCATATTGGAAATATGCAAAGGGTAGCGGGTTAGTAGTCTTTCTGTCAAAAAAATGTTTCTCATGGTAATTATTGGATCTTCTCTAGGTCCACCCCTTGCTAATACCCTTGTTGGTTAGTTAAGGAGGTTAATTTAAAAAGGATCACTCCCTTGTGGACGTCTTTCTCTCAGGAGTCAACATAATTAGGCTTTCTTGAATTAACAAAAGAGAGTTTATTTGTTACTAAATGCAAGAAGAAACAATAACACAACAGACATACACAAAGATTAGAAATGAGAAATGACTCCAAAGAAGGATTAAAGTTAAAATGTATCAATTTGAGACATTTGTGAAGAAAAGATGGCAAACATTGCAACCATTATAGGGGACTTTACAGGTAGCATTGACATTAATAGTTGAACAGTCAATTTTGAGATTCCTGGCTTTGCAAGTTGAATTTCTTTTGTCTAGGATCCTTTCTGCAGTGACCAGTTTGCAGCATACAAGGTAAGGGAGGGCTATAACCCTTTCTTAACCTGCAGTGCAGGGGTAGATAATGTCAATTCTCAAATCAGGACCTTCACAGCTTATTATGATGTCAGGGCACAGGCACATACAAACCAGAAGTAAAGCTTGCTTTTAACACCTGTCCCTGAGTGTTGAATTCATAGATGGAGCTGGAATAGGAGGTTAGTGTAACTAGGAATATCTGGATTAAGGAAGATAATCTTTGATATTCCCAATCCTTCCAGAATAACATTTCTTCCAAGATTACATTTAGATAGCCTCCAGCTGCAGAACGTGAGGCATGGACTCATGCTTAAAACAGGTGAAGTGTATTTGCATGTCAGGTGATGTGGTGAGGATCTGGAAAAGTTGAAGGAAAATTCAACAGTTATTCGAGTGAGTGGTGTTAGATGGCTCTGATTTGAATTTTTGAAATTAACAAAATCGACTGCGGAATCCATTTTAATTCCTCTTCCTATTTCATAGAGGCAAAGCGAAGACCCATTTCTCGACAGAAACATTATTAGCCTTTTCCATTTTTATTACAGATTATCAACCTGGAGGGTACAAATAATCAATATGGGAGCTGGCCAGCAGAGATCCAGATTGATGGCTGTTTCTCACCAAAGACTGACTACCTGTAACAAGCACTTGCGGCTTTCGGTGTCTTTCACAACTCAACTTCCCTGTTCTCAGGAAAGATTACCAAAGCTGAGGCAGTGGACTCGAAATGGTAACTGTTTTTCTCTCTCCACAGATGCTGCTGGTCCTGCTTAGTTTCTCCAACACTGTTATTTCAGATCTCCAGCAATGCCATTTCACTTTTATTCACTGACTTATTACAAGGTTCAGATGGATGGGTGACGGTCATAGCAGTAGGCTGAAAACTGTCACTGAAATAGCATCAAATTAGCCGAAGGAGCGAAAAGAAAGCTTCACACTTCATCAGGTCAAGCAAAGCAAATCAAATACAAAAGGTGAGATAGCAAGAACTGCAGATGCTGGAGTCAGAGATAACACAGTTTAGAGCTGGATGAACACAGCAGGTCAGGCAGGATCAGAGGAGCAGGAAAGCTGACGTTTCGGGACAGGACTCTTCAAGGACTCAAAATGTCAACCTTCCCTGCTTCTCTGATGCTGCCTGGCCTGTTGTGGTCCTCCAGCTCCACACTGTGTTATATCAAACACAAAAGGTGTCATTTAACCCAATTTCTCATGTTGGCGGGAGAGCGGGATGGAACCCTGGTTTCTCACCCAGCCCCATATCGCTTTCCATTCAGACATTGTATAAACTAGACTATGTACTTGATCCTGTCAGTGTGCCAACAGGGGAATTTGTCTTAAAGTTTTCACCAGAGTTACCCAGCTTTTTGAATCAAATGAACACCTGTATTACTGGCTCCAGCCATCTCCACTTTACCATGGATGTGAAATCCCTTTACACATCCATTCCCCACCAGGAGGGTCTTAGGGCTCTCCCCTTCTTCCTGGAGCAAAGACCCGAACCATCCTCACCTAACACCACCCTCCTCCGCTTGGCCGAACTTGCCCTCCCCCTCAACAACTTCTCTTTCAACTCCTCTCATTTTCTTCAGGTAAGAGGGGTTGCCATGGGTACCCGAGTGGACCCCAGTTATGCCTGTCTCTTCGTGGAGTATGTGGAACATTCCTTGTTCCAGTCCTATTCCGGCCCCCACGCACAACTCTTTCTCCGATACATCGATGATATCATTGGTGCTGCTTCCCTCTCTCGTCTGGAATTGGAAAACTTCATCAATTTCGCCTCCAATTTCCACCCTGCCCTCACTTTCACCTGGTTATCTCTGACTCCTCCCTTCCTCGACATTTCTGTTTCCATTTCTGGGAATAGACTGGCCACTAATATCCATTACAAACCTACTGACTCCCACAGCTACCTGGACTGTACATCCTCACACCCCACTTCCTGTAAAGACTCCATCCCATTCTCTCAGTTCCTCCGTCTCTGTCGCATATGTTCAAGTGAGGCCAACTTTGACAAGGGAGCTTCCGAAGTGTCCACCTTCTTCCTCAACCGAGGATTCCCCAGCTCCGTTGTCGACAAGGCCCGCAACCAGGTCCGACCCATCTCCCGCACTTCTGCCCTCACCCCTTCTCTTCCCTCCCGCAACAGCGATAAGGTTCCCCTTCTCCTTACCTACCATCCCACCAGCATCCACATCCAGAAGATCATCAGACGCCATTTCCACCACCTCCAGCAAGATGCCACCACCAGACACATATTCCCCTCCCCTCCCTGGTCTGCCTTCCACAGGGACCGTTCCCTCTGGGACACCCTGGTCCACACTTCCATCACCCCCAACACCTGCCCACAGCCCTACGGCTCCTTCCCCTGTAACCAGCGAAGGTGCAACACCTGCCCATTTACCTCTTCCATCCCCAGTATCCAAGGGCCCAAACATACCTTCCAGGTGAAGCAACACTTCACCTGCACTTCCCAGAATCTAGTCTACTGCATTCGCTGCTCACAATGTGGTCTCCTCTACATTGGGGAAACGAAGCACAGACTTGGCGACCATTTCGCAGAACATCTACATTCTGCTCGCAAAAAAGACCCTGAACTACCTGTTGCCTGCCACTTTAACGCACCACCCTGCTCCCTGGCCAACATCTCTGTCTCTGGCTTGCTGCTGTGTTCCAGTGAAGCTCAGCGCAAGCTGGAAGAACACCTCATTTTCCACTTGGGGACCCTACAGCCCTCTGGACTCAATATTGAGTTCAATAGTTTTAGGACCTAAACTCTCCCATGTCCCAGCCCCCCACCCCGCACACCAGGCCTTGTTACCACATAGCCTGCCATTACACACCTCCTGTTGTTAGTCACGAACAGTCCCCATTAACAACTATTCACCCTCCCAGCCTGATCGTTAGCAACTCCTTTGTCTGTCCAACTTTCTCTCTCTCTTTGGGCTCTATCCTATCATTTGCTCCCTACCCCACCCACCTCCCTATTTTCTGCAAATAAACTGATGTTTTCCCAGCCACCATCAGTTCTGAGGAAGGGTCACCAGACCCGAAACATTAACTCTGTTTTCTCCTTCACAGATGCTGCCAGACCTGCTGAGCTTTTCCAGCACAAGGTGCAGGGCTGGATGAACACAGCAGGCTAAGCAGCATCATCATATGATGCTGCTTAGC
>NC_063342.1:14714572-14717501 GCF_021869965.1 Rhincodon typus | reverse complement strand
CCCGAAATGTCAGCTTTCCTGCTCCTCTGATGCTGCTTGGCCTGCTGTGTTCATCCAGCTCTACACCTTGTTGTCTCAGATTCTCCAGCATTGGCAGTTCCTACTATCTCTGATTATCAACTTGTGAGTCTTTCCAACATACAGGGGCAGGGAGTAAGAAGAGAGAGATGTCATCTATGAGATAGATGGAAATTGGAATGTTTACCAGTTGCAATCCATAGATCCAGACTAGTCATGCACGCAAGGACTGCTTGTTTACTCAGTTCTCTGGGCGACTGGTGTGAATCAGATTAGTGCAACAGTATGAGGTTGGAATGGTGGATCCAGGACCATGCTAGAAGTTGTGGCGTTGTGGGTGGCACCTTCTGCCTTGTAACTCAAGGCAAAAAAAAAGAGTTGGAGAGTGAGGCAGCACATTTCTGCAGAGCCACAGACCACACTGGACCCTGTAATTTTGATTGACGTGTCAGGGAATACATGGGAGACTTTGTCACCTATTACCACAGCAGAGTGAGGAACCGATCTGGGGAATGCTCCCAGACAGGACTCCAATGTATAAATTGAACTTCATCTGATCCACAACATCGAAAGCTAGTGACAACTGTGACAATAGTTTTACAAGGTGCTGCAAGCTGAGGAGGAGGGTAAAAGTGAAACAATAGAGGGGTCCAGGGAAGGGAATGCTTCTGAGGAGACCATTAAAATCAGGAATCGAGGGAAGTGCTACATTATCCAGGACATAGCAACCTGCTTGATTGTCACCATATCCACCACTGTCAACTTTCACTCCTTTAACCGTTGACCTACAGTAGCAGCAGTGTGTACTATCTACAAGGTGCACTGCAGTAACTTACTAAAGCTCCTTTGACAGCACGTCCCAAACCAACTTCTACCACCCAGAAGGACAAATGCAGTAGTCACATGTGAACACCATGACCTCCTAGTCCCCCTTCAATCCACACATCATCCTGACTCAGAACTATATTGCCATTCCTTCACTATCACTGAGTCATATTCTGGAGCTCTCTTCCTAAGAATATTGAGGATGTCCTTCCACCCCCAATAGCTACTATAGTTCAACAAGGCAGTTCACCTCCAGCTTCTCAAGGACAGTTAGGGATGGTCAATAAATGTTGGCTGAACCAGTGATTCCCACATCCTATGAATGAATAATAACATTGACTTTTCCCCAGCAGCAGAATCGGGGGACTCTAGTTAGCCAGAGAAGTAGAAGTCTCTGTTCTCACAAAGATCACTGAGGTGATATGGAGTAAGGCATTTTGAAGAATGAACGAAGATAAAATGTCAATTTTCTGGGATGTGGGGATCCAGTGGGACTTGGAGTAGACAGGAATGAAGGTGCAGTTAAGGATACGGTTTGTGGCACTCTGATTTATTATATTTGGGAAAGCAAAGAGGTAGAGGCATCAGAAAGTAGAAACGGCAATGTCTCTTATCCACTTCTGCAGCTAAGCAATTAAAATTCAACTTCACGGGATGCGAACGAAAATGACAGACTGCCTGCCATCCACCCCATGCAAATTTCAATTGTCTTCAACACTATTGGGCAGAGGGTTTTAATGGACAGCCAATCTGCCATTGTTTGCACTGCATCCCAATGGAAGCAAAGCTTTAGCCTGAGTCTGCATTTGCCCAGGTGGCTGTGCTCTATTTCCATAGGCAGCGCTAATTCCCTGGCACCCCAAACCAATGTTTCATATGTGGCTCTTGATGCTGACCAATGATGGATTGTTTGATATTCTGGTGGAGTGTGGCAGGACAACCATATGTTTCTTTAAACAATCGACATCAACTAGCACCTCTAACATGGTTCAAATGTCTTGAGTGGCATCACACCGGAGACCTTCCTAGCCAGAAACATGTGGCAGCAGTTCGTATGGGAATCCTGGGTACTGAGGCTGACTATTAGCTTTCCAGAGTGACATTCGCTTATGCAGTGCCAACCTGAGATTCAAACCATTGACATTTTGTGGTCCATGACCTTTGCGTGGTCCCAGCTATCACACTGCTCCCAGTGGCCCAATGTGTGGTCGTGTTGGAGAAATTCACTGAGCAGGCTAATCCCATTGTAACATTTTATATCAGGTATCGTGACCAGGTGCCCGCTGGAGTTGAAAATGAAGAATGGAACGAAGGGATCGCAATGGAAGGGACATTTAAATTATCGAGATGTGAGTCTACCACTGAACAACCCACAGGAAGTGGAAGAAGAAATTAAGAAAGGTACAAAGTGTATAAGAATAATTCACATCTTTAATGCAATTGAACAGATGGGTTGGACTAGAGAGAAAGCATTCTGCATTGCGTTGTGGAGAGGAGGTGGGAAATGGGTGATGCAGTGAGTTACACATCTAAGTGACATGAACTGTCTGGATGAACAACTCCCAGTCTATTGGAGGTTCTGTTGCAAGAGTTCAATGTGATGTTCTTGTGAGTGATCTCAGTTGAGTGCATTCATGAGAATCAGAAGAAAACCACTCTGAATTCTGACAAGGATTAGTCTCGTGTTGTATTCCCTTGTTGCTCTTCAAATACTGTGCTTGGAATAACATAGCAAGAATGTATCTCTCTAGCACCTTCACCCGAGATTTCTTTGAGGCTGTCTTTAAATCCAACACATTGGGAGACCTTGCACTGCAGGGTGCAGGACAACCATATGTTTCTTTGAACAAACAACATCGACTAGCACCTTTAACATGGTTCAAAATGTCTTGAGGTATTTTGCAGGACTCTGAACTATGTAAAGAGCTGGTCAAAACATAGGTTAAGGAGTTAGGCTTATAGACCAACTTACAGGATAAGATAGATACAGAGAGCATGGAGAGGTTCTGAAACAGAATTCCAGAGCTCAGGGCCCAAGCAGATGTAAGTACAGTCAAAAAGCATAATGCTTAAGAAGCTAAAATCT
>NC_063342.1:14699116-14714562 GCF_021869965.1 Rhincodon typus | reverse complement strand
GCATTCTCTATTTTGCCTTAATGTTCTATGTAAAGCTGAACGAAGTAACAGAAATAGACAGGGGTGAGGGCATGGAGGGATTTGATCACCTCAGTCACAACTTTAAAACTGTGATGTTGCCCAAACACGTGCTCATACTTTGGTGAGAGCAGGCCTATTGGGTGAACAGTGCAATAGAGACATAGACGTCTACAACACAGAAAAAAGGTCCTTTGGCCCATCAGCGCAGCACAGAAATCCAACGTCTAATGGCCATTTTACCTTCAATCAGTACTGGCCGTAAGTCCAGGATGCCATATAGTCTCATATGCATACACTACATGGAGATGATACCATCTCATATTGCACTTCTGTCCTAAATACACATCTTTCTCTTAATACAGCCCAAAAACACTTAGCTGGAAAAACTGGAATAAGTTCAGAACTAATCAGCCTCCAAGTGGAATCACCTTGTGCTCCAGACCTGACCTTAATAGACCTACCTGGAATCATCAGGGTCCCCATTGGCAACCAGCCTCAGGACATTGGAAACATGGTAACCTTGCTTGTGGATAACATGTGCTATAACATGTGAAGAGGATAAATTCTTCACAATTGTGCTTTACGTTATTGCTCTACAATCTCACCATCATCTTAATTCCAGTTAGGTATTTGATTTCTGAAGCTCCTTCAGACACTGTTTCTGAACATGGAGCCTGAGTGCAATTGTACACCCTACACATTTGCTTTCCAATATCAAGAATAGAATGCTTGGACTGACTTCGGTGGACAATTCAGCCACTTCAAGAAGTTTGCAGTTGCCCATCCAATTGATGCTGGAATTGCTCCTGACCTTCCAACTCTCCCTTTCTCTAGCCTGTCATGGTAAAACAGTTGTCTTTGGCAAACCCAGTTTCTTAACGCTGTCTCCAAATATGTGTCCCCTGCTTCCCTTCCCCTTTCCCTGCCACATCAATACCAAAGTTTGCTCACTTCTTTTTTTTCAGAAATTGGAATTGTCTTCAGATTGGCAACTTGATCTCATTTTCCTCTTAAAGTCTTGATTCTCATAGATTTTTCATATTCATCTTTCTTTGGTTCATACGCACAATCATCAAGCTATTTTTCAGCCCTCCAGTGTTGGAATGAGCCATTCTTGACCTGCAATGGTACAGGTTTGATCCAGAGATGGGGTACTCGAACAAGGCAAAAGTACTGTGGATGCATTGATTATAGCATAGTGGTGGTTATTGTAACTATGCTCATATCTCCATTGCAATATGTGACATTCAATTACTCTGGTAACCTGTGGGCTAGTAGTGCTACAAGTAAGCATGAAAGCTATCAGAATTTTTGTAGAAAAACAAATCAATGCACTAACATCCATCAAGGAAGAGAGCCTATCAATCCCACCTAGTTGCTCACCATGAGAACCGAAAAAACAGGAGTAGGTTATGTCTCTTCAGCCTACTCCACCATTCAATATGATTGTGGCTGATCCTGGACCTTAGTTTTATTTTCTAATTCCACCCCTATATTTCGTCATTCCCTCAGTATTCATAAATCTATCAAGTTCTGCACTGAAACTATTCAAGGACTGCAGGTAGAGAATGCCAAAGCTTCATAATATGCTCTGGTTGAGGAAATTTCTCATTCTGTCTGTCCTAAATGGCTTATCCTGACACTCTTACTTTTGGCCTGTTGAACAGGGTGGCACAGTGCTTAGCACTGCTGCCTCACAGCACCAGGGACCTGGGTTTGATTCCAGTTTCAGGTGATTGTGTGGAGTTTGCACCTTCTTCCTGCATCTGTGTGGGTTTCTGCCATGTGCCCTGGCTTTGTCTCACAGTCCAAAGATGTGCAGGTTAGGTGGATTGGCCATGCTAAACTGCCCATAGCATCTGAAGATGTGCAGGCTAGGTGGATTGGCTGTAGGAGGTGCAGTGTTGCAGGAATGGGGTGTGGGTCTGTGTGGGATGTTCTTCAGAGGGTGGGAGTGGACTCACTGGGCACAGTGACCTGCTCCCACACTGTTAGATTTTATTTTTAACTGGCAGAGCACTTACCCCCATTACTGTCTCAAAGGATTTTAAACATATTGATGGACTCCTAATACTCTCTGAAAATACACAGTTACAACAGCACAAATAACCCAAGCATACAATCAAAGAACAGACGTAGGCCATTCAGCCCCCAAAGCTTGCTTGACTATTCAGTACGATTATGGGTGATCCACAACTCACTTAAACCCCAATAACCTTTCACCTCCTTGCTTATCAAGAATCTATCTACACTGCCCCAAAAATGTTCAAAGACTCTGCCTTTTGAGGAAGAGAGTTCCAAAGACATACAATATCTTATCAAAGAAAAAGTCCTGTCCTTATCTGTGCAACGAAGTCAACCACAAATATAATCATTTCAAGAAGAAATTTCACCACCTGCTTCGAGCAACGATGGGCTGGACAATAAATCACTGCAATGTAATTAGAAAAATAAATCTGCCACTACTTCCCAGAAACATATCATCACACCCATGTCGAGTGTCAGAAATGAATGGTTACATTTCATTTATTTTCTAGATCAAAAATCTGATCCAATCCTACATTGGAAAAGAAGAAACAATCATCTTGGTCGTCATCTCCTGTAATGTGGACATTGCGACCACAGAGGCTTTGAAAATGGCACAAGAAGTGGACCCGAAAGGAGACAGGACACTCGGTAAATTGAAATCAGACACTGCTTAAATAGATGTAGTTCTTTTTGGATGATGTTGTGTGCTCAGTTTTCAGCCAGGCCATCGCTTGGAAACTCTTTACCACTTTTTCTCCCACTGGTGTTGGCACCAGACACAAATTCATCCTGCTGTTTCCCAACAGTACACAGTACCAACAGCTGGAGAAAGGCATTTCGCACACCATTTCCCAAACTAGTCATTAATAGAATGCTCGAGAGACGTTAATTCAGTTGTCACTAATGATGAGCAATGTGCTGTTGGAATTGGATGGATATTTCAATACTTCAACATATTCTAGACGTAGAACGGTAATATTTTTGTTCTATTCCAGGTAACCAGATGATGAAGGATTGAGCTTAACTTTTACACATTAAATCAATTTTTTTGAGAGAGTCTGCATTCACTTCACCCCTAACCCCAAGCACCAGAGCTTCAGTCTGCTCCTGTTTATAGCTCTTTGGCAAACCCAATACCAATTAAGTGTCCCATTTGAAAAGGGCAATCTGACTGATTGTAATAAAGTAAGCAAACAAAAGATAGCTTTTAGTGGCTTTTGTGATGCAGTGGTAGTGTCCCAACCTCTGGGCCAGAAGTCCCAACTGCTTCAGAGATGTGGCATAGCACATCTGAATTTACCTCTGAATCCATCAGGTTGATTAAAAATACATTAAAAAAAACCACAAAGACCAGCTGAAACTTAATAACTTCAATTAAAATGCAGCTTGAGTGAGCACAGTGTGCTGAACGATGGCTAATGTCTTCAAAATGTGGTGGTGTTAAACTAAAATGATATCGTTCGGATTGGGTGCTAATTCAATGTATCCTCACTAGTTGTGGGAGGCCACAGGACAGCACATGCCCCATCTCCAGGGACATCCAGGCATGGTCATAAACATGGAAGAGATGGAGCAAGTCAGATTAAACAGCTCCCTTGACTGCCCACTGCTGGGATTTTGAGCAGGCCCATGAGCATCCTAACAAGGATGGTCAATGGTCTATGAACCCTTCCCACCATGACCATTCTCTGCAGGCCCACCCTTATCCTTCCACCTTAGCCTTGGTTGGCTCCAGATCTGGAGCATAAGGCTGAGGTGCTACTAGATAATGAGGAGTAACCGTGTCAGATATTGGAAAAGGGGCTGTAACCTACCAGAGAATGTGAAATTCTGTCTCCTCTGGGCTATAAGAATTGGAGATAGCCTCAGGAGTCTGTGAAGGGGCCTGTTAACCGATTGCACAAGATGATCTCATGCATCAACCTCCACACCAAATTCCCCAACAGATGGTTTTCTGGATAGGGAGTCTCCCAGTACAGGATGTATCTATTCATAGGAGCACAAGTGAATCCCCATTTGATACCCACCACTTGCCTACAATTGAACTCTCAATTAATAGACAGTGATCCATTTTTACTTTAAATTTTCCAATATCTTTGTCTGGAGGCCACTTCTGGAGTAGTGTGTACAGTTCTGGTTGCCCTACTATAGGAAGCACATTATTAAATTTGAAAGGGTTCAGAAAAGATTTGCAAAGATGTTGCCAGGACTGGAAAGGGTTGTGTTATAAGAAGAGGCTAGATAGATTGGGACATATTTCCCTGGAGCAAAGGAGGTTGAGGAGTGACCTTATAGAGGTTTATAAAATCATGAGGGTATAGATAAGATGAATAACAAAGGTCTTTTTCCTAGGGTGGGGGAGTTCAAAACTATGGGGCATTTAACGTAAGAGGAGACTGATTTAAAAGGGTCTTGAGGGGCAAACTTCTTCATACAGAGGGTGGTTCATATGTGGATTGGACTGCCAGAGGAAGTGATAGATGCATGTACGGTTACAATGTTTAAAAAACATTTGGACAGGTATTTGAATAGGAGAGGTTTAGAAGGGTATAGGCCAAATTTGGACCAAAGACTGTGTTTCCATGATTCCCTACTCCAAGCCATCCTGATATAGTTGACATAGTCCAAAGGCCTATACACACACTTAGAATCATAGAATCCCTACAGCGTGGAAGAAGGCCATTCAGCAAATCGAATCTACAAAGACCCTCTGAAGAGCATCCCACCCAGACCCACTCCCATCCCTGTAACCCTGCATCTCCCATGGCCAATCCACGTAACCTGCACATCTTTGGACTGTGGGAGGAAACCGGAGCACCTGGATAAAACCCATGCAGACACAGGGAGAACATGCAAACTCCACACAGACAGTCATCCGAGGTTGGAATTGAACCTGGGTCCCTGGTGCTCAGAGGCAGCAGTGGTTAGCATTGCTGCCCCACTTCTACCTGTGAGAATTCTGGTCCTTTCTAACAATGGATTGATTAGGCTTATGTATTTTAGCGCATTCTCATGGTGCAATCCTTACTGCTGATACGTTTTGAATATATGAATTTTCCTTTGATATTTGGATAAGCTTTTACATTTTCCCTGAGGGAACATTTGATGGCTGATGTAACGGTTTCTCTTTACTGGACGCTTTCAATGAATTGTCAAGAATCACTGAGCCCCTTGCATATGTATTGAGATGAAACGAAAAAACAGTGGAAAAACACATGCGCATTACAAGCAAGTAGCAAAGTGCAAAATGACCAAATTGGAATGATTGTGAAAAGGGTAAGGTAGATTTCACAGTGTGAAGCAAAAAGGAGGTAGTAAAAAGATCAATAAAGAAGTTCTATCTGCGTGTGAGTGTAGAATAATGAACAGTGGCATCCAAAAATGAAACAAGGTTAAGATCAGAATCAGCAAAGAGAAATGAAAACTGAATAGTGGCAGAGTTTAGAATCTTAGGATGGTTGCAGCTAGACTGAGACCACTCAAGCCATCATGCTTTTACTGGCTCCCTGCAAGACACCTCACTGAATACCATCCCCCTGTCTTTTCCCAGCCTTTTTCCTAGGAAAATCTTTTCACTAATTTGGATAACGATTCAATTCTGTTTCCAAAGTGCAGAGACAGGGAAATGGCCAGAGTGGCAGCGAGTGGGAGTGGGGATTGAATGGAGAAGGAGGAGGAAAGGACCAAGCAGAAGATCTGAGATTTAGGGAAGACAATGGCTATGGGTCAAGTAAATAAACAAATGGCGGATTAACATTGCTACAATTCCCAGAACCAGACACTGAAGGAATGAACCTGGAGCCTAGACTTTTATATATTTGTAAGCTCAAATGTATAAAGGCAAATATGCACCTTCGAACCCAACTAACAGTTTCAGTCTTCCCAGATATAAGGTCGCAAATGAATCCCCAATTCATTACCATCTGAAAACAATGAAATACTTAATTACTAATGAAAGCAGATGGCATGTAAATACTTATAACACATTAGAAGAAGGGGAAGATGCCATGGAAAGATGCAAGAGAGGGAGAAGGATCACCTGGCCTAAGAATGTGATGAAAGAAATGTTGGATTTACTACAGCAAACTCCATTGAGAAACACCAGTCTTTTCATTTAGCACCTGCACACTCACCACATACAGGGACTTTTATCCCACTAGGACGGTTGGATTGCAACAAAAATCTAATGTCGGCGTTTTATCTCCAAGAAGATTCTGCTCAAAAGATGGTTTGTTAATATGCTTCAGAATTGTGTCGTGCTACCTGCTATCGTGTTAACATAGCATCAGATGTGGCTGGCAAATAGAATAGCAGTAATGAATAGTCAATGACTGAATACCATATTATTCTCCTCAGGGGTTCTTACGAAACCGGACTTGATTGATCGTGACACAGAGAAAGACATTCTTAAAATCATCAACAATCAGATGGTTCCTCTTCGGAAAGGCTACATGCTCATCAAGTGCCGTGGACAGCATGATTTAATCGCAAATACACCCCTGGCTAATGCGTTGGAGAAGGAAACTGCATTTTTCAATGAGAATGTTCATTTTAGGTAAACCCATTCTGTTCTTCCAAACAAAGCAGTTGAAACACAATCTCTGTTTCATCATTTGAACAGTTAGCTTAAAATTGAAAAACTAATAACCATCCTTCTCAGTGGGTGATCAGTAGGATGTTGGCTTGTTTATTAGAGTCTGTCAGAAAGATTGAGGCCAAGACCCCATGCTGCTGGGTCTCCTGTTCTTGTTAGAATGTTTGATGATTGAGCACTTAGGTCATCAGTGAAGACCCTTTGTTTTATTCTTTCATGGGATTTGGGCATCACAGGCAAGGCCAGAAATTATTGCCCAACATAACTGGCTTTAGACTAAATGTCTTGCATTTCAGAGGGTACCCACAGGATCCTTACAGTGCGGAAGCAGGCCATTTGGCCCATCGAGTCCACACTGACCCTCCAAAGAGCATCCCACCCAGACCCACCCCCTATCCTATCCATGAATTTCCCACCCTAGACACTATGGGCGAATTAGCATGACCAATCCACCTAACCTGCACATCTTTGGACTGTGAGTGGAAACCGGAGCACCCAGCAGAAACCCGTGCAGACACGGGGAGAATGTGCAAGCTCCACGCAGACTGTCATCCAAGGCTGGAATTCAGCCTGGGTCCCTGGCGCTGTGAGGCAGCATTGCTAACCGCTGTGTCACCGTGCTGCTCCCAAGGTAGACTTTTTTTATTAATTCACAGGATGTGGGTGCTACTGGTTAGGCCACCATTTATTACTCATTGCAAATTGCCAATTGCCCAGAAGGCAGTGAAGGGTCAACCACGTTGCTGTGGGTCTGGAGTCAGGAAAAGATGGCAGTTTCCTTCCCTAAAGGACGTGAGTAAACCAAATGGGCTTTTCCTCAACTATCAACATCAAGGTTGTCATTAGAGTCTTAATTCCAGATTTTTATGAAATTCAAATTCCACCATCTGCCGTACACAGGATTCAATCCTGCGTCCCCAGAGCATTACCTGGCTTTCCAGACGAATACTCCAGCGATAATACCACTAGGCCATCGCGTCCTCTGAAGTCATTTCACAGTCACTGTTATGGAGAAACATTTTATCTTGCAGAATTATTAAATTAATTTAAATTCCAGCAGCTGCCATGGCAGAATTCTGAATCCAAGGCTGTTGGGTCATTAATGGCCGAGCAATATTACCGCTGCACCCCAGTCTCCCAAATGTCACTTAGCTTCATCCCAGTTAACTCCAGCTAATTTCAAAGGTGTGAATGACAGCATAAGTTGCAGGTAGTGCTCTGAGTGGGACTTTACACATGCTTCGGGCTTCTTAAACCTTAAGTCATACCAGCCAGAGCCTGAGTTTTTTGGCTTTAAATGTGGATGATGTCTCCCTACAGGGAAAAGTACAGGTTCTGAAACGGGTGAACAAGTTCCACCCATGTGCATTTCACAGTGGTTTAGTTTGAAGCTTCATAAGGAATTTGCAATTATCTCGACCCTTTTACAACTTCAGAATTTTCTGAAGCACTGTACAGTCAAAAAAGTAATAATTTTGAAATGTTACTGTTGTAATATTGAAAAATGTGGTGGTCAGTCTTCACAAAGGATGTTCCCAGAGATAGAGGTGAAATAAGTGACCATAGCATCTGTTTTAGAGGTAAGTTGATAGATACATTTGGGCAGATAATGGAATACTTCCTGTTCAGCTTTGAATAATGCCAGGGACTCCATCCCACTGTTTGAGAGATGCTGTGCCACTGTTTAACCTCCTAATTGAGTTGTTAAAAAAGATTTGGAATTAATTCATTGGGAGAAACATAAGAAATGCCACTGACATTGAACAACTTGAATGTCAGAGGATGAAGGGTGACCTGTAAAGTTTACAAAATTACAAGAGGTACAGCTATAATGGGTAGTTGGTGTTTTTTTTCCCCCAGCATAGAAATGTCAATTACTATGGGGCATATGGCTAAGGTAAAAGGGGTTAAATTTAAAGGGGATGTGAGAGGCAGGTTTTTTACACAGAGGATGGTAAGTGCCTGGAAAAGCCTCTCACATTGTTGGATGGGTGGTGCTGTGGTTTAGACAGTGAACTTTCACGTTTGTTACCTGATTCAGATCCGAATGGATAGAAATTCTATGTTCAAGTTTCCTTGTGAATGAGATGGGCAACTTCTGTCCAGTTTCAGGCAGGTGTAGCAAAACAAGAACTTCATTCTTACCCCACATTTTGGATTTCCCCGTGAGTTTTGTCTTATGATAAAGTGGAGAATGTTAGTGCTGTTCCATTTTGTTCCATTATGTGCATTGGGCGGCATAGGAGAAAAAGGTTTGGCCGAAGGGCCTGTTTCCATGCTGTAGATCCCTGTGATTATGACTGTATGAATGCACTGCCAGAGGAGGTTGTGGAAGCGGATACAATAGCAACGTTTAAGAGACATCTTGATAGATACATGAACAAGCAAGGAACAGAGGGATACAGACCGAATAGAGGCAAATGATCTTTTAGTTTAGAAAGGTGTCATGTGTCGGTGCAGTCTTGCTGGGGTGAAGGACTTGTTCCTGTGCTGTGCTGTACTCTGTTATGTGTGCTAACTTCTTTGATGTATTTTAAATCTCTCTCTCTCCCTTTTCCTCTCCACAGGCCACTGCTGGAGAAGAAACTGGCATCTTTCCAACATTTATCCAGTAGACTCACCAATGAACTTGTTGTACAAATCAGGGTTGGTTATACTAACTTTGATCATTGGCTGGTTTATGGGATTGAATGCAACATATGAAGAGATATGCATGGCATTTCGCTGGTCTAGGAGGTTCCACCAGGCTTTTGTCAGGTTCATCAGTGCAGGACTTCAGAGAGGCTGTGGGGGGGTGGAATATCCACCAATATGAATAAACCATCAGGCTTCCTTAGCTCAGCCAGTATCTCTACTTCCCAACAGGAATTGCCCTAACTATAGGAACGCAACTAGCCATCCACCTGTGCCAACCTTTGCCAGTGTTTATGTAAGTGGTGGGTAAGGAGCAGCTGGCTGTGGTCCTGTCCAACCAGAATGGATTTTGGCATGGGAGGGTGGCCAGGATGGGACTTTATTCCTTGGAACGTAGGAGATTGAAGGGTGGCTTTATTGAGGTGTAGAAAATCATGAGGGGCACAGATAGGATAAATATAATCTTTTTCCCAGGAATGGGGAATTGAAAACCTTAAAGGGCATATATTTAAGGTGAGAGGGGAAAGATTTAAGAAGGACATGAGGAGCAACTTCTTCACGCAGAGAGTGGTGCATTTTTGGAATAGGCTGCCAGAGAAAATGGTTGAGGCAGGTACAATAGCAACATTTAAAAGGCATTTAAAAAAGGATCAAAGGCATGGTATCTTTATTTGTAAATGACACAAAAGTAAATGGAAAAGTATGTTGTGAAGAAGACATAAGGAGCTGGCAGAGATAGTAGGAACTGCAGATGCTGGAGAATCCGAGACAACAAGGTGCAGGGCTGGATGAACACAGCAGGCCAAGCAGTATCAGAGGAGCAGGAAAGTTGACGTTTCAGGCCTAGACCCTTCTTCAGAAATAAGGAGCTGGCAGATGGATGTGGATAGGTTGAGTGAATGGGCAAAAATCTGGCAGATGGATAATAGTGTGGGGAAAAAAGTGAAGTTATTCATTTTGGCTGGAATAATGAAACGGACGATGACTACAGAATCCCAAAATGCAATTAACATGCAAGTACAACAATTAATTAACCAGGCTAATGGGACGCTCTTCTTTATTACAAGAGGAATTTAACATAAAAGTAAGGGTATTATGTTTCAGTGATGTAGGGCTTTGGTAAAACCACATCTGAAATACTATATGCAGGTTTGGTCTCCTTAATTAAGGAAGGATGTAAATGTAATGGTCTTGATTTAGAGAGATTTACTGGATTGATACCTAGAATGAGCAGGTTGCTTTATCAGGAGAGACTGGACAGACAGGGGTGTTTTCTCTGAACTTGAAAGTTATAAGATCCTGAACGCAGCTGACAAGGTAGATGTGGAAAAGATGTATTTCATTGTGAAGGCGTCCAGAACTGGGGAATGCTATTTAATAATTAGGAGTCATCCTTGTAGGCCAGAGATGAGAAGAAGATTTCTTTTCTGGCTTTGAAACTCTCTGTCTCAAGAGGCAATGGAGATGAGGTTATTAAATATTTTTAATGCTGAGCTAGTTAGATTCTTATTAGGCAGGGGCATCAAAGATTATCCATGGTTGATGGGAATGTAGAACTCAAAACTCAAGCAGGTCAGCCATGATCTTACTGAGTGGCAGAGCAGGCTCGAGGAGCCAAATGACCTACTGTGACTCCAAATTTGCACAATGACTAATTCAGCATTTACTGTTGGGAGTAGACAAGGCAAATCAATCTTAGTATTTAACCAAGTCAATAGAAATTCTTTGAGGTTAATTAACACAATTAAGACAATAACATGATGGCCCTTAATTATGGCAGTGGTTTTAACACTACCTGACAGGTCTGCTGGGTACGTGAAATGATTGGGGTCATTTTCTCATAAGATGGGGGATAGTTGGCTGATAACAATAAGTAGAACTATATTTGGTCAGGCAGAATTGCTAGGATCTTAGGGAGTTGATACAGATACGGCAGAAATCTAGAATAGAATTCCTCATCTCCACCCACAGATTGTGTGTAATATCAGTGGATGAACGAATGTAATAAATATTAACACCTTCAGAACCATCACCCAATGCAAGGCCATGGAAGTAGGTTCGTGGAGTTGGGTTTGGGGGATCTATTCAACTGTGATTTTTGCTGCTCTCTCCAGCAAATGTTAAGAACTTCCAAATACTTTGGTTTAAGACACAGAAATTGCTGGAGAAACTCAGCAGGTCTGGCAGCATCTGTGGGAAGAAGGCAAAGTCAATGTTTTGAGTCTGGTGACCCTTCTTCAGAACACCATCCAGCAATTTCTGTTGTTGTTTCAGATTTACAGCATCCATAGTACTTTGTTTTATTTATTGAAGATGCCCATGCTTGTTTGATTGTGGAAGTCAGGTAGAATCAGTACTAGAGTGCGAGGCTAACTGTCAACACCCTGAACAGTGGATTTACAACAGAAGTGTGAGGTGATGTATTTTGGAAGGAATAGCAAGGGAGCACATAATAAATAGCAGGACAATAGGACTCTTAGAGAAACAGGGATCTTGGGGTATTTGATCACAGATCCCTGAAGGTGGCAGGACAGGTTAATAAGGTAGTTAAGAAGGTTTAGGGAGACTTGCCTTTATCAGTCATGTTATAGATTATAAGACAAGGGAGGCCATGTTTGTGCTGTAGAGAACCTTGGTTAGGTTGCAGCTGGAATACTGCATGCAGTTCTGGTCACCACACCATAGGAAGGATGTGGTTGCACTGGAGGGGGTGCAAAGGACATTCACCAGGACGTTGCCGTGGATGGAGCAGTTAAGCGATGGAGAGAGGCTGGAGAAGGTCGGATTGAGCAAAGAAGGTTGAGCGGGTCTGGATAGACGTGTTTAAGATTATGAAGGCCCTAGACAGGATGGATGGAAAGCAGTTTTCCCCTAACAACAGTCAAGATCAAGGTGGCATACAATTTTAATGTGAAAGGCACGAGGATTAGAGGGATTTGACAAAATATCTTTTCATTCAGAGGGGATGTGGAATGCACTTCTTGGGAGCATAGTTGAGGTGGCGAACTTCATAACCTTTGTAAAGTAACTGGATAAGCATTTGAAGTGTCATAACATTCAAGGCTATAGGCCAAGTGCTGGAGTGTATACTTAGAGTAGTTTTATCAGTGATTCCCGGGGGGCCATTCTCAGTTTGTACTGTATGATTCTAAAATCCTAACAAGTACATTTTGGGTTCAGCTACCAGCATTGGGATCCAATTACAATTAAGTGGCTTGAGAGAGAGTGCCTCTTCAGGGCTCCTATAGAACCCTTATGCTGTTTGATACGTCTTTGCACCAGCCTATACCTCCCCCAACACCTACCTAATTAACTGAAGTCCATCAGGGACAACCTGGCAAGCACATCCCAGTCTTTACTGGTGGCCCAGAGGTCAAGCAACTTTCCACCAATTCTCAATGCCTTTCTGACCAGAAGGGTGGAAGAAGATTCCAACTAAATGTACCAGCTGATTATTCTGATTGTTGAGTTGAAAGAATGATATCAGTCAACTCTCCTTTCTATACACCCACCACCAGCACTTTCCCCTTCTCCCTGGTTTATTTACTGTTAACCAATGCATGTTCCATACAAACCCAACATCTTATTTGTTTGAAGCTGAAATGAACCAAACTTTACTGAATCCTGACTCGTTCATCCTCAAGCTCAGCTTACAAATTGCACCACATGATTTTGGATATGAACATGTGGATGAAAAAACAAGTATAGGCCACTTGGCCCTTCAAGCCTGCTCCCTCATTCAATAAGATCATGGTTGATCTGATTTTAACCTCGAACTGATTTTAACCTCAACTCTACATTCCTGCATAGCTCCAACAATGTTCTGTCTCCTTGGTAATCAATAATCTATCTACCTCTGCCTTAAAAATACTTAAAGATTTTGCGTCCATTGCAGCTTGACTCACAACCCTCTGAGAGAAAAAAATATTTCCTCATGTCTGTTTTAAATGGGATATGCTGAGGGTCCCAGAGAGGTTTGTACAAAGTGTTGGACTTTTCTATGATTCTCCTTCCTTACTTCAGTAATCATTAGGATAAACAATTTATAGTATCTAACAAATTCACAAGTGCCACATTCTATTCTTTTCTTTAAATTGACAAACTAGCAAAATGGATAGGGACACATTTTCTATGTTGAAATCGATTGATTGTCATAAAAATATGAACAATCCAAAGGGGCTTCCAATGTGAATTTTAGCAATTGAATCAAAACCTTGGTAATCTCACTCATTTTGTCAGATGGTTTAAAATGTTATCCAAGCATTATTTAATAGACATTTGGAATTCTTTTTCTTTCCATACAGAAATGTCTACCTGGTATCCAAGAGAAAATTGGAAGCAAAATGAACGAGGTCATGAAGCAGTTAAATAAATTGGGAGGGGCAATCCCAGAGGATACTGAAACAAAAGTGCACAACCTGACTAGTGTAAGCTCTGGAAACTATTTCATTGGAAGTTTATCTAAACAAGCAACGTGATCTTTGTGCAAAAATATTATGCAAAAATAGTGCATCCAAAAGATTACAAAACAGGAAAAATAAAAACTTATCAGCATGAATAACATAATGGTGCCAACTCTACAGAATTTTATGGTGCAGAACAAAGCCATTCAGCACCCTTACTAAGGTGACAAAATGGCTGCCTAGTCTTGGCTACCACATCTGGCACATGGTATAGTTACATTGACGTCACCAGCAGGGAATGCAACCATTAAATTGCCATTAATTGGCCACTTAATCAATGGCAGGGCAAAAAAGTCAGGGAGGCGAAGGCTGAGTGGTATTATCGATAAACGATTAATCCAGAGACTGTAGTAATGTTCTAAGGACCTGGGTTCAAATCCCATCATGGTAGATGGCAAAGTTTGAATTCAATAAAAATCTGGAATTAAGAGTTTAAGGATGACAATGAAACCATTGTTGATTGTCGGGAAAAACCCCATCTGGTTCACTAATGGGGAAAGAAACTGCCATCCTTACCTGGTCTGGACTGCACGTGACTCCAGACCCACAGCAATGTGGTGGACTGTAAACAGTCCTCTAGGCAATTAGGAGTGGTCAATAAATGCTGGTCGAGCCAGCAATACCGACATCCTGTGAATGAATAAGAAGACAGGGCCTTTGCACACAGAACGTAATTCTGGTGGAAGCAGGAAGGTGGAAAGTCTCAGGTATGCCCCATCCATTGTAATTAATGCCCATCCTGATTCCAAGCTTGCCACCAACAAGATACTAATACCAGCCCCTGGTACCCATAAGGGGATCACGGTGCACCTGGCCTTTCATTAAATTTGGCTCACTAATCTCATTTAGGAAAGGAATATCGTCCTTCTTACTCATTCTAGCCCAAATGTGATTCCAGACTCTCAGCAAAGTGGTTGACTCTTAACTGTCCTTCGATCTGGCCTAGCAAACCACAAGAAGGCCAATTAGTGCTAAGAGGTAAATGCTATTGGACAGTTAAGGCCAGTTCTTTTTTTATAGATTCTTTCTGATGTTAAAGTATCCATTACAATTCCTAAATGTAACCCTGTAAGGGCTCAGAGATAGGATGAAAGTTTATTCTCAGTGAAATTTGAGTTCAATGAGTTGATCAGCCCCCATAATACTGGAGTATTCCTCCCAGAGGAGACTACACCCACCTGCTTTGAATGCTCACATATGTGACAGCTTTGGTTCAGTTACTAGCATCTCACCACTGAACCAGATGGTTGTGGGTTCAAGTCCCATTGTGGAGTAAAGGAAATATAGACCTAAACTCCATTGCAGTGCTAAGGAACTGTCTCCTTTTAGTTGGGTGCTAAAATTTAGTTATGTCTGCTCTCTTGGATAGAGGCAAAAGATGGTTTGGCTCTATCTGAAAGGAGACCTGGAAATTCACCTTGGCACCTGGTTCAATATTTAATCTTCAATCATTATTCCAAATTATCTGGTCATCAGTGTATTTCTGTTTCTGGGAGCTTGCTGTGCATAAATTCAGCTCAGATACAATCGGCTGAATGGCTATTATATTCTACGTCTGATGCATTTTCTACATAGGAACAATGGCCCACATTTCAAAAATACTACATCAGTTGTAATGTGCCTGAGCCGTCTTGAGATGTTGAAAAGTGCTTCATAAATAGCAGATGTTCACCTGCACATCTGCCACTTTCCACATCAAGCAGATG
>NC_063342.1:14681312-14699106 GCF_021869965.1 Rhincodon typus | reverse complement strand
ATCTGCCACTTTCCACATCAAGCAGATGTTCACCTGCACATCTGCCAATGTGGTATACTGCATCTGCTGTACCCGGTGTGGCTTCCTCTACATCGGGGAAACCAAGCGGAGGCTCGGGGACCGCTTTGCAGAACACCTACGCTCGGTTCTCAATAAACAACTGCACCTCCCAGTCGCGAACCATTTCAACTCCCCTTCCCATTCCTCAGACGACATGTCCATCCTGGGCCTCCTGCAGTGCCACAACGATGCCACCCGAAGGTTGCAGGAACAGCAACTCATATTCCGCTTGGGAACCCTGCAGCCGAATGGTATCAATGTGGATTTCACAAGTTTCAAAATCTCCCCTCCCCCTACCGCATCCCAAAACCAGTCCAGCTCGTCCCTGCCTCCCTAACCTGTTCTTCCTCCCACCTCAAGCCGCACCTCCATCTCCTACCGACCAACCTCATCCCACCCCCTTGACCTGTCCGTCCTCCCTGGACTGACCTATCCCCTTCCTAACTCCCTACCTACACTCACCTTTACTGGCTCCATCCCCGCCTCTTCGACCTGTTTGTTTCCTCTCCACCTATCCTCTCCTCTATCCCTCTTCTATCCCCCTCCCACTCTCTCCCTATTTATTTCGGAACCCCCTTCCCCTCCCCCTTTTCTGATGAAGGGTCTAGGCCCGAAACGTCAGCCTCTCTGCTCCTATGATGCTGCTTGGCCTGCTGTGTTCATCCAGCCCTGCACCTTGTTGTCTCGGTTTATCAGGGACCTTTGTTGTGGTGGGGGTGCTGGAGGAGTCTACTCTAGGATTGGAAGCAGCATGCTGGGATCAGAGGGTGTAACAATTGTTAAGGAAGGGCAACTCAGCATCGAAGTGTGGGAGAGGGCTGTTGTGGTCTCTGAGCCAGGAGGCTTGGGATCAAGTCCTGCCTACTCCAAAGATTGTAATAACTTCCTTGAACAGGTTGGATGGAAAACATCTGCAAATACTTGACCTGTTGCACAGCTGCTTTTCCTGGAAAGTCACTGCACTAAGACCTATTTTTGATGCCGATGAGTGCATGATAGCAAAACCACATACCAAAGAAGTGTGGTGCACATACAATAAGGTGAGCTGTGGAGAATTGCATGAGACAATTCTCTGGAACTCTTGAAGAGAAACCCTCCATAAGTATTGATATTTAGCTGACATTTTTTGGTAAAATTCAGCCCCAATTCAAATTAACCTAGTTGATTTCTTAACATCTTGATCTAAAAAAAACACCTTGTATTACATTTTACAAAGTCATCCTTTATACTATTACTGCAAACTTAGCTTGCCCAGTCTGAAGTGCCCCATGATAGCTGTGTTTTCCTACTTACACTTGCCTCAAGTGTCACGACTTATTCTCTGCACTAATCTACAACTGTTAAGCAGTTAAACAATTCTGACCAACATTTTCTGTCCTTGCACAAGACTTTAGCTGTAACTGGGCATCAGATTAGGGTCTGAAAAGATCAGTAGTGCAGTTACTGCAAGTTGCAACAGGCTTTTATAATTGGAAGTAATCCTGCAAATACACAGCTGATACCGAAACAATCATTAGAAACGTGCACCTATAGTTAACTTTTCTGATGATTGATAAGATGAGCGGGTGAGTTGGAAGGTTCACCTAACTGCTAGACATGTTGAAAAATAAGTTTAATTCTTTGCTCTGTTGTGTCAAGGGACCCTGGGGAAGTTTTTAATTCAGGTGAAAGTATTTAATTCAGGTGAGATGAGCAGCAGGACAATTGCTGAGAGACTGGGATTCTTTGAGGTTGGTTGGCTCACCGAGCTGGTTTGTTGTTCTGCAGACGTTTCATTACCGTGCTTGGTAACATCCTCAGTACAGCCTCTGATGAAGCGTCGGTGTGTTTTCCCGCCTGGTTTTTAAACTCTGGGGTCCGTTGCGATGGATTGTCTCACT
This sequence comes from Rhincodon typus, assembly GCF_021869965.1. Taxonomy (NCBI): domain Eukaryota; kingdom Metazoa; phylum Chordata; class Chondrichthyes; order Orectolobiformes; family Rhincodontidae; genus Rhincodon; species Rhincodon typus. The sequence continues at coordinate 14,697,166 of NC_063342.1, read as the reverse complement.
TCTGGGTTTCCTCCGTAGTGGAATGTATATGGGGTCGAGTTCAATGTGTGAGAAACACCACATCGGACAAACAGGAAGGAAACTAACAACAACAGTACATGAACACCAACTGGCTACAAAAAGACACGACCAATACTCACTCATCTCAATCCACATGGACAAGGAGAACCATGACTTCGACTGGGACAGCACCAAGATTCTGGGACAGGCTAGGCAGAGACAAGCACGAGAATTCCTGGAAACATGGCACTCCACGAAGCATGCTATTAATAAACACATTGAACTCGACCCCATTTACATTCCACCACAGAGGAAACCCAGAAGTGAGGCAATCCATCGCAACGGACCCCAGAGTTTAAAAACCAGGCGGGAAAACACATCGACGCTTCATCAGAGGCTGCACTGAGGATGTTACCAAGCACGGTAACAAAACGTCTGCGGAAGAACAAACCAGCTCGGCGAGCCAACCAAACCTCAAAACCCACAACTCGAGCTACACATCTACTCCAAAACCTTAGATTGGGACTCAGAGGGAAGGTGTCAGAACTCCATGAGCACTTTTTCATTGATGAGGGCAGGAATGGTAGATGTTGTCTCAATGAACTTTAGCAAGGTCTTTGACAAAGTGCTTCATGGCAGACTGATACAAAAGGTGAACTCACATGGGATCTGAAGTGAACTGGTAAAATGGATACTGAACTGGCTTTGTCATAGAAGACAGAGAGTAGTGGCAGGAGAATGTTTCTCTGACTGGAGATCTGTGACCAGGTGTCCTGCAGGGATCAGTGCTGGGACCCTTGTTGTTTATATTATATTTGAATAATTTGGAGGAGAATGTAGGTGGCCTGATTAGCCAGTTTGCGGATGACATCATACAGATATCAATGTAGATAGGCTGGAGACTTGGGTGGAAAAATGGCTGATGGAATTTAATCTGGACAAATGTGAGCTGATGCATTTTGGAAAATCTAATGCAGGAGAGAAGTGCACAGCAAATAGCAGAACTCTTAATAGGATCAACATAGAGGGATTTAGGCATACAGGTTCACAATTCCCTGAAAGTGGCAACTCAAGTGGATAAGGTGGTCAAGAAGGCATATGGCATACTTCCCTTCATGGGGTGGGTCATGGAGTATAAAAATTGGCAAGTCAATTGGCAGCTGTATAAAAGTTTAGTCAGGACACATTTGGAATAATGTGTACAGTTCTGGCCACAGTACAAGAAGGATGTGCAAGCTTTGGAGATGGTACTTCAATTGTTTACCAGGTTGTTGCCTGGTTTGGAGTGTATTAGCTATAAGGAGAAATTGGACAAACTTGATTTGTTTTCACTTGATATGATAGAAGTTTGGAAAATTGTGAGAGCCACTCTCAATAAGGCAAGTTATCAAATTTTCATTACTTTAATTGCTGTTTCTCTTGATATTTCATTCATTTCTTGTCTACGTTTAGTTGTCAATTTATTCACTGCTTCAATAATGCAATATTTCTTCTGTACTTGTAGTTGCTGTGCCTTTTTCCCTGTGCAAATTTTTTGCTTTAAATTTAAACTTTAAGGGAGAAAAAAAATCAAAAAAACGGATCTAACTATATTTGAATTTTTAAAACAATATTGAAAGTGAACTAAGATCAAAGAACAGGACAGAACAAGCCCTTGAACCAACCAAGAATGTGCTGACATATGATGCCTTTCTAAACTTAAAAACCTTTTGCCTCCATGTGATCTGTATCCGTCAGTTCCCTGCCTATTCATGTATCTATTGAGATGCCTCTTAAACATTGTTATTATATCTGCCTTCACCACCTCCTCTGGCAGTGCATTCCAGGCACTTACCACTCTCTGTATAAAAAAAAACTTCCCTCTTGAATCTCTGTTAAATTTATCCCCTTTCTTAAACCTATGTCTGCTTATATTTGATATTTCTATCCTGGGAAAAAGATTCAGAGTATCCATTCATAATTTTCCAAACTTCTATCAGTTCGTCCCTCATTAGATTCCCTCTTTCTTCAGTAGATGAATCTTTTTTCTGATGTCGTAGCATCTGTTCTTTGCTACCTAGTAAAACACACAATTGTGGCTTGCAAATTCCCGCTCTTCTTTTGACTCCCTTTTGTATCATTCCACCTCCAATTCAAATTTGGGATGATCTTCTTCATAGATAATAAGCAAAAAAGCATTCATGACATATATGTAAATTAATTGAAACTAAGATGGTCAGGCAGCATCAGGAACTTAAGAGTTAGGAAAGAAGTAAGCTATTTGGCTCTTCTAGTCTGCTCTGCCAATGATTAAGATCATGGTTCTTCTGGTTGTTCTACCAACTCCACTTTCCTTTCTGACCCTATGCCCATTGATTTCCTTCTCTGTCTATAGCCAATCTTTGCCTTAAATAAATTCGAAGTCTGTTTTTCACTGCTTTCTGGGGAAGAGGATTCCACAGACTAATGGCCCTCTGAGATAAAACGTTTCTCTGTTTAAAATGGGAGAGCACTTATTTTTAAACTGTGGCTCCTAGTTCTAGTCTCTCCCATAAAAGGATGCATCCTTTGGCACAAGATAGAATATCCTTTAGATATCCAGCATATCAAGTCCCCTCAGGATTTTATACATATCAATATGGTCACTTCGCATTCCTCGAAGATCCAATAGATTGAGGCACATTTCCTGTTCACAAGCAGTGCAGCTCAGTGGTAAGCACTGCTGCCTCACAGTACCAGGGACACGGGTTCGATTCTATCCTCAGGTAACTGTCTACGTGGAGCTTGCACATTCTTCCAATGTCCACGTGGGTTTCCTCTAGGTGCTCTGGTTTTCTCCCATAATCCAAAGATGTGCAGCTGTCAAGAAATGGTTGGAGACACTAGATACTGCAAAGGCTATGGGTTCTGACAACATTCCGGCAATAGTACTGAAGACCTGTGCTCCAGAACTTGCTGCTCTCCTCGCCAAGCTGTTCCAGTAGAGTTACAACACTGGCATCAAGCTGATAATGTGGAAAATTGCCCAAGTATGTCCTTTACACAAAAAGCAGGACAAATCCAACCTGGCCAATTACTGTCCCATCAGCCTACTGTCGATCATCAGTAAAGTGATGGAAGGTGTCATCAACCGTGCTATCAAGCAGCACCTGCTCAGCAATGACCCTCTCAGTCATGCTCAATTTAGGTTCAGCCAGGGCCACTCAGCTCCTGATCTCATTACAGCCTTGGTTCAAACATGGACAAAAGAACAGAATTCCAGAGGTGAGGTGAGGTGAGAGTGATGGCCTTGATGTCAAGAGCAAGATTTGACTGAATGTGGCATCAAGGAGCCCGAGCAAAACTGGAATCAGTGGGAATCTGGGGCCAAACTCTGCGATGGCTAGTCATCCATAGGAAGATGGTCATGGTTGTTGGAAGCAAGTCATCCAGTATATCTCTGAAGGAGTTCCTCAGTATAGTGTCCTAGGCCCAAACATCTTCAGTTGCTTCATCACTGACCTTCCCTCCATCATAAGGTCAGAAGTGGGGATGTTTGCCGATGATTGCACAATGTTCAGCACTATTCGTGACCCCTCAGATACTGAAACAGTCCATGTCCACGTGCAACAAGATCTGGACAATATTCAGGCTTGGACTGACAAGTGACAAGTAACATTTGCACGACACAAATGCTGGGCTATGACCATCACCAATAAGAGACAATCTAACCACCACCCTTGATATTCAATGGAGTTTCCATCACTGTCAACATTCTAGGGGGAGTTATCATTGACCAGAAATTGAACTAGACTCACCACACACACAGAGTGGCTACAAGAGCAGGTCAGACGCTAGTAACGCACCTCCTGACTCCCCAAAGCTGCATCCACCATCTACAAGGCACAAGTCAGGAGTGTGATCGAATACTCCCCACTTGCCTGGATGACTGTAGCTCCAACAACACTCAAGAAGTTGACACCATCCAGGACAAAGCAGCCCACTTGATTGGCACAAGCATCTACTCCCTCCACCACTGACACTCAATAGCAAGCAGCGTGTACTATATACAAGATGCACTGTGGAATTTCACTGAAGATCCTCAGACAGCACCTTCCAAACCCACGACCATTTCTGTCTACAACGGCAGCAGAGATATGGCAACACCACCACCTTCATGTTCCCCTCCAAGCCACTCACCATCCTAGCTTGGAAATATATCGCCGTTTCTTCACTGTCGCTAGGTCAAAATCCCGGAATTCCCTCCCTAAGGGCATTGTGGGTCTACCCACAGCAGGTGGACTGCAGCAGTTCAAGAAGGAAGCTCACCACCACCTTCTCAAGGGCAACTAGGGATGGGCAAGAAATGCTGGCCCAGCTAGTGACGCCCTCATCCCACAAAAATGAATACCTAAAAAATAGTTAGGTGGATTGGCCATGCTAAATTGCCCATAGTGTCTAGGTGGATTAGCCATGGGAATTGCAGGGTTACAGGGATCGGATTGGGTCTTGGTGGGATGCTTTTCAGAGTGTCAATGTTGAGATGATGGGCCGAATGGCCTGCTTCCACACGGTAAGGATTCTATGATTTTATGATATTCACTGGAGTTCAAAACAAGTGTGAGGTGATGCATTTTTGGAGATCAAATGCAAGAGCAAAGTATTTACTGAAAAACAGGACTCTTAGGCCTTTAACATACAGAGGGATCTTGGGGCGCAAGTCCATGACTCCTTGAAAGTGGCAACACAAGTAGATAAGGTGATAAAGAAGGCTTACAGCATGCTTTCCTTCATTGGTTGGGACATTCAGCACAAAAGTTGGTATGTAATGTTGCAGGTGTATAAAACTTTAGTTAGGCCACATTTGGAATATTGTGTGCAGTTCTATTTGCCATGTTATTGGAAGGATGTGGAAGCTTTGAAGTGGATGCAAAAGAGGTTTATCAGGATGTTGCCTGGATTTGAATGCATTAGCTTTAAGAAAAGGAAACGTGGATTGTTTTTACTTGAACATCAGAGGCTGATGGGTGACCTGATAGAAACATATAAAATTATGAGAGACATGGATCGGATGGATAGTTATGCCTTTTTCCCAGGATGGAAATGTCAAATACTGGAGGTGGGGGGAGTTGGGTGAGTGGGGGTGGAGGGGTCAGGGTAAAAGTGCGGGGAATAGATTTAACGTAAGAGATGGAAACTTTAAAGGAGATGTGTGAGGCAATGTTTTTAATGCTGAGGATGCCTGAAAAATCTGAGTCCCTGGCGCTGTGAGGCAGCAGTGCTAACCACTAATCCACCATGTCAACTAACATGGTCCTAGTCATTCCAGTCTGTCTTCATATGTCAGTCCTGTCATCCTAGGAATCAGTCTGGTAAACCTTTGTTGCACTCCATCCATCGCCAGAACATCCTTCCACAGATAAAGAGACTCGAACTGCACACCATACTCCAGCTGTGGTCTCACCAAGGCCCTGCACAATTGCAGTAAGATATCCTAGCTCCTGTACTTAAATTCTCTTGCTAAGGCCAACATACCATTTGCCTTTTTCACTGTCTGCTGCACCTGCCTGTTTAGTCTAGCATCACAACTGTAATCCATCATTCCTGGAACTATTCCCGTAAATTGTTCTTGCATTCTCTCTAAAACCTTCATGTTCTTCCTAAAGTGGGATGCCCAGAAATGAACATAATATTACAATTCAGTCTTTTAGAACTTCCTTTCGTACTCTCCGTTTCTGCTTTCTAAATTCAGCGTTTCGACGATTTGTACAGCTGCATGCCCACGTCCCACTATTCCTGAACCCTCCTCAGAATTGTGTCCTATATTTTATATTGGTTCATCATGTTCTTCATGGAACAATGGCTTCACATTTCTCTGCGTTATATTTTACCTATCATGCAGACGTCTGCTGCATCCCATCTGTCCATGTCCTTGTGAATTCTATCACTATCCTCCACACAGTTTACAATGCTTACAAGGTTTATAGTCATTAGCAAGCCTGAAATGATACCCTAGGTCATTAATATAAATCTAATGCAGTGTACCAATATTATGCCAATTTCTCAGGAACATTGGTCATGCCAAAAGTGGAGAACTGCATGCAGTTTTGATCATTGCACTGTAAGAAGGATATGATTGAAATGGAGGGGTTACAGAAGATTTTCTTCACGATGTTGCCTGGGATGGAGCAGTTTCACAATGAAGAGAGGCTGAAGGACTCTTGTTTTCTTCAGTGCAGAGAAGGTAGAGGGTGGTACCTGCTTGAGATGGAAAAGATTATTTGGGGGCATGGACAGAGTAGACAGGAAGCAGCTATTCCTCTTAGTTGAAGGGTCATTAACGAGGAGGCATAATTTTGAGGTGAAAGGCAGGAGGTTTGAAGGAGATTTGAGGAAAATGTTTCTCATCGAGGGGGAGATGGGAGTCTGGATACATCATCTGGGAGGGCAGTTGAGGTGGGTAACTTAACAACCTTTAATAAAATAAAAACCGAACGAACTGCAGGTGCTGTAAATAAGGAACAAAAACAGAAGTTGCTGGAAAAGCTCAGCAGGTCTGGCAGCATCTGTAAAGAGAAAATCAGAGTTAACATTTCAGGTCCGATGACCCTTCCTCAGGATTGATGGTAGCTAGGACAATGTCGGTTTATATGCAGAAGATAGGGTGGGGAGTGGGGATAAGGAGTAAATGATAGGTGCAGAAAAGCTGAAAGAGAGAGAAGAACAGTTGGACAGCCAAAGGAATTGATAATGATCTGGCTAGGAGAGTGAATTGCTGTTAATGGAGAGTGTTAGTGGCTAACAATAGGTAGTGCGTAATGGCAGGCTGTGATACCAAGGCCTGGTGTGTGGGGTGGGGGGGTTAAGACATGGGAGAGTTCAGGCCCTAAAATTATTGAACTCGATATTAAGTCCAGAGGGCTGCAGGGTCCCCAAGTGGAAAATGAGGTGTTGCTCTTGCAGCTTGCTCTGAGCTTTACTGGAACACTGCAGCAAGCCTGAGATAGAGATATTGGTCAGGGAGCAGGATGTTGTGTTAAAGTGGCAGGAAACTGAAAGCTCAGGGTACTTTTTGCAGGCAGAACATAGATGTTCTGCAAAGTGATCACCCAGTCTATGCTTCATTTCCCCAATGCAGAGGAGACCACATTGTGAGCAGCAATCTGCACACTAGATTGTGGGAAGTGCAGGTAAAGTGCTGCTTCACCTGGAAGGTATGTTTGGGCCCTTGGATACTGGGGAGAGAGGAGGCAAATGGGTAGATGTTACACCTTCAGTGGTTGCAGGGGAAATGCTGTGGGGCTGTGGGGTGGTATAGGGAATGAAGGAAGAGTGGACCAGGGTGTGCTGGAGGAAATGGTCCCTGCGGAGGACAGACAAGGGAAGGGAGAGGAATAGGTGTCTGGTGCTGTCATTTTGCTGGAGGAAGTGGAAATGGTGGCAAAGATCTTCTTTCAACCTTTCAAAAAAAAACCTGGATGAGCACTTGAAATGTCATGACATTCAAGACTATCGACCAAAGACTGGGAAGTGGGACTAGTGTAGATTTGGAGTAGTTTTGTCAGTGCAGACTTGATAGGCTGAAGGGCCTCTTCTGTCCATTATGATTCTAGGATTTTATGAACGCCTATTGTACATTTCTTCAAGTTGAATGAACCATTCTCCCATTTCTCCCTTGTTTCATGTCATTCAATCAACCTCATTCCGCGCCAGTTTCACTTCTATTCCCTGAACTTCAACTATGACAATGAGCCTCTTAAATGGCATTTCATCCATTACCTTTACCCAGGTCCCAACACATTAGTGTTACCCTCATCAATCTTTTCTGCAGCCTCATCAAGTGTCACAAATGCTGTTCTGCATAATTCTCCCGCTAAGCACCTCAGGATGTTCATTCCTGATCGCAAGTGAACATCTACTGGCGAAATGTCCCTGGCAACCACAAGTGGTAACATGATTCAGTTCATCTGTGTGGTTTTTCATGATTGATAGTTTGCCTAGAATTGCATTTGCCCAATATCTTCAGGATGAAAGCAGAGGCACTGAGTAAAAGCATTTCTCACTGGGCACTGAAGTTTATTCCAAATATCATGCCTTTCATTCCAGCTCCATTTTCTACCTCTTCTCAGTTGGAGAGCACCTTATCGGGGGAGGAAGTTTGCAACATGATGGAGCAAGTTATTTGGCAGAAAGTACAAGGAGAGTCACAGACATTCGACAAGATGATACATTAAAGGATATTAGCAAACAAAGGAGATAATTAACAGTTTAGTGTGACTAAACTCTAAATGTCTTTGAGTTATTTTGCCTTTTCCATGTGAATTACTGAAAATCATGTGACTTTCCTTTTTCATAGATCAAGAATACTTGCAAGTAGAGTTTCATCAGAGTTCTAACGCAAATAAAACATCTTATTTCCTCATAGCACCACCTACATTCTGCAGTATCTTAACCACAGAACATTAACCAGTTCCTGGCTAGCTACAAATGTGTCTGAAATCCTATCCTGAAATAAAAGTTGTGGTGGTGTTAGTGGTGATGTGCTCCAGTTGCCATGGTAACATGATTTTTTACATTCACTTTGGAGCCTAGAGCTGTGGATAGCGATGTTAAAGGGTCCAGAATTCCTCACACCACATGACTGAGCAGGAACCTCTTCCAGTCTTGCCTCTTGTCATTGGTGCATGTTGGCAGGAATTACAGATCAATACTCAAAACTGTTTGGCCACATTATAAGCAGAGCATTGTTTGCCGTTAGTCAGAGAGTGGGAGTTGAACCCAGAGTGTCTGACCCACAGAGGAGTGAAGTTATCAACTGTACCACAAGACCTACATGAAAATATGTAACATGGATTCAACAGGAAATAAAGACAATATGTTTTAAGCCCCTTTCTCTCTAGGCTAGAGATTTTAGCTTTTATTCTGGATATAAATGGCGTAAAATGTCTTACCCTACATACTATTGGAGGAAACTCCATTCTAAAGTCTTGCTTTCTTGCTATTTACCCGATCAGTGTGAGGATTGGACTGACAAGTGATGAGTAACATTCATAGAGCCATATAGCACAGAAACAGACGCTTGGGTCCAACTCACCCACGCCGATCAGACATCCCAATCTGAACTAGTCCCATTTGGCAGCATTTGACCCATACACCTCTAAACCCTTCCTATTCATTTACCCATCTAGATGTCTTTTAAATGTTGTAATTGTACCAGCCTCCACCACGTAGTCTTGCATACATGCACCACCCTCGGCACAAAAACCATTGCCCCTCAGGTCCTTTTTAAATCTTTTCCCTCTCATCTTAAAACTATGCCCTCTAGCTTTGGACTCCCCCACTCTTGAAAAAGCCCTTGGCTACTCACTCTATCCATGACTTTCATGATTTTATAAATCTCTATAAGGTCACCTCTCAGCCTCCAATCCTCCAGGGATAAAAGTCCCAGCCTATTCAACCTCTCCCTATAACTCAAACCTGCCAATCCCAACAACATCCTTGTAAATCTTTCCTGCACCCTCTCAAGTTTAACAACATCTTTCCTATAGAAGGGTGAGCAGAATTGAACACAATATTCTAAAAGTGGCCTTACCAATGTTTTTTACAGCTAAAACATGACAAGCCAACTCCGATAGTCAAAGCACTGACTAATAAAGGCAAGCATACAAAACACCTTCCTCACCACCCTGTCTACCTGTGATTCTACTTTCAAGGAACTATGCACCTGCACCCTAGACTCATGCAACAGAAGTGCCCAGCAAAGACCATCTCTAACAAGAGAGAATCTAAACATCATCCCTTGAAATTAAATGGCATTAGTATCACCAAATCCCCCACTGCCAACATCCTGTGGAATTACGATTGTCCAGAAGCTCAAATGGACAAGGCACAATAATACTGTGGCTACAAAAGCAGATCAGAGCTTAGGAATTACTGCTGCAAATAATTAATCTCCTGTCTCCCCAAAACCTGCCCATCATCTACGAGGCACAGGTCAGGAATGTGATGGAATATTGTGGACTTGCCTGGATGATTGCAGCTCTGACGACACTCAAGAGACACTGTCCCCAAAGTGGCCCACTTGATTGGCACAACTTTCAGAAAATCCACTCTCTCAGTCACCAATACTCAGTAACAGCAGTGTTGTACAATCTACAAGATGCATTGCAGAAGTTCATAAAGGCAATTTCGACAGCTCCTTCCAAGCCCAGAACCATTACCATCTCGAAGAACAAGTGGAGCCTCCTGCAAATTCCCCTCCAAGCCGCTAAACATCCTGACTTAGAAATATATTGCTGTTCCTTCACTGCTGCTGAGTCAAAATCTGTTTCCCTTCATTTTTCCATTAACTGCACAGAGTCCTGAGATCCATGCACAGCAGTAGCTGGAAAATCTGGATGTCAATGCATTGGCACACTGATTGGTGTGCGTGGCCAGTTGGACAGACTGCATACCATATGACTGCACAGTTTAGAGGGAACATTGGCTCATCATCCTGGAACTCCATCCTTGGGTCTACCTGTAGCACATGGACTACGGCAGTTCAAGGTTGCAGTTCATCATCATCTTCTCAAGGGCAACTAGGGGTGGACAATAAACGCTGGCCCGACCAGTAACGCCGAAATCCTGTAAATGAATAAAAGAAAATTTGAGCAACTCAATGAAGTATGAGAGATAGTAGGAACGCAGATGCTGGAGAATCTGTGATAACAAAGTGTAGAGCTGGATGAACACAGCAGGCCAAGCAGCATCATAGGACCAGGAAGGCTGGAAGACATCTAGATGGGTAAATGAATTGGAAGGGTTTAGAGGTATATGGGTCAAATGCTGCCAAATGGGACTAGTTCAGATTGGGATGTCTGATCGGCATGGGTGAGTTGGATCCAAGCGTCTGTTTCTGTGCTACATGGCTCGCAATAAACAGCTGCACCTCTCAGTCACGTCGGTTCGCAATAAACTACTGCACCTCCCAGTCGCGAACCATTTCAACTCCCCCTGCATTCCTCAGATGACATGTCCATCCTGGACCTCCTGCAGTGCCACAACGATGCCACCCAAAGGTTGCAGGAACAGCAACTCATATTCCGCTTGGGAACCCTGCAGCCCAATGGTATCAATGTGGATTTCACAAGCTTCAAAATCTCCCCTCCCCCGTTCGCATCCCAGAACCAGCCCAGCTCGTCCCCGCCTCCCTAACCTGTTCTTCCTCCCACCTATCCCCTCCTCCCACCTCAAGCCGCACCCCCATCTCCTACCTACTAACCTCATCCCGCCCCTTTGACCTGTCCATCCTCCCTGGACTGACCTATCTCCTCCCTACCTCCCCACCTACACTCACCTTTACTGGCTCCATCCCCGCCTCTTTGACCTGTCTGTTTCCTCTCCACCTATCTTCTCCTCTATCCATCTTCTATCCGCCTCCGCCTCTCTCCCTATTTATTTCAGAACCCCCTTCCCCTCCCCCATTTCTGATGAAGGGTCTAGGCCCGAAACGTCAGCCTTCCTGCTCCTCTGATGCTGCTTGGCCTGCTGTGTTCATCCAGCTCTACACCTTGTTATCTCAATGAAGTATGCCTTTGATTTTCTCTATTCTAAGGAGAATAATTCTTTTCCTTGTCCATAACTTTCCACCAAAGTTCGGCACCTGATTTATCCTCAAGAAAAATGAGGGACCCCTTTAATGTTTTGTGGGATCTTCAGCAACCCCATTCAAAAGTGGTCAGCAGAACATCCCTGAGTGAGTGTGGCATTCACATCAAGTTAAAAAACAGAGAGATCCCATGAGGGCAGCCACATTGAAAGCTGCTTTGAACTAGAATACTGTTTTCAATTCTACTCTCCCTGCTATCGGGGAGATGCTGTGATACTTTAAGGGTTTAAAAAAGATTTACAAGGATGATGCTAGGATTGGAGGGTTTGAGCGATAAGGAGAAGCTGAATAGGCTGGGGTAATAGGAACTGCAGATGCTGGAGAATCTGAGATAACAAGGTGTAGAGCTGGATGAACACAGCAGGCCAAGCAGCATCAGAGGAGCAGGAAGGCTGACGTCTCAGGCCTAGACCCTTCTTCAGAAATGGGGAGGGGAAGGGGGTTCTGAAATAAATAGGGAGAGAGGGGGAGGTGGACAGAAAATGGATAGAGGAGAAGATAGGTGGAGGGGAGACAGACCGGTCAAAGAGGCGGGGTTGGAGCCAGTAAAGGTGAGTGTAGGTGGGAAGGTAGGGAGGAGATGGGTCAGACCAGGGAGGACGGACAGGTCAAGGGGGTGCGATGAGGTTAGCAGGTAGGAGATGGGGGTGGGGCTTGAGGTGGGAAGACGGGATAGGTGGGAGGAAGTGCAGGTTAGGGAGGCGGGGACGAGCTGGGCTGGTTTTGGGATGCGGTAGGGGGAGGGGAGATTTTGAAGCTTGTGAAGTCTACATTGATACCATTGGGCTGCAGGGTTCCCAAGTGGAATATGAGTTGCTGTTCCGGCAACCTTCGGGTAGCATCGTTGAGGCACTGCAGGAGGCCCAGGATGGACATGTCATCTGAGGAATGGGAGGGGGAGTTGAAATGGTTCGCGACTGGGAGGTGCAGTTGTTTAGTGCGAACCGAGCGTAGGTGTTCTGCAAAGCGGTCCCCAAGCCTCCGCTTGGTTTCCCCGATGTAGAGGAGGCCACAATGGGAACAGCGGATACAGTATACCACATTAGCAGATGTGCAGATGAACATCTCCTTGATGTGGAAAGTCTTCTTGGGGCCTGGGATGGGGGTGAGGGGGAGGTGTAGCACTTCCTGTGGTTGCAAGGAAAAGTGCCGGGTGAGGTGGGGCTGGAGGGGAGTGTGGAGCGGACAAGGGAGTCACGGAGAGAGTGGTCCCTCCGGCAAGCAGGTAAGGGTGGGTAGGGAAAAATGTCTTTGGTGGTGGAGTCGGATTGCAGATGGTGGAAGTGTCGGAGGATGATGCGTTGGATCCGGAGGTTGGTGGGTTGGTGAGGATGAGGGGGATTCTTTTTGGTTGTTATTGCGGGGACGGGATGGGTTGCGGGAAATGTGGGAGACATGGTGGAGGGCATTCTCGACCACTGAGGGGGGGGAAGTTGCGGTCCTTGAAAAACAAGAACATCTGAGATGTATGGGAGTGGAATGCCTCATCCTGGGAGCAGATGCGGCGGAGGCGAAGGAATTGGGAATAGGGGATGGCATTTTTGCAGGAAGGTGGGTGGGAGGAGGTGTATTCTAGGTACCTGTGGGAGTCGGTGGGCTTGAAATGGATATCAGTTTCTAGGTGGTTGCCTGAGATGGAGACAGAGAGGTCCAGGAAGGAGAAAGAGTTATTACAGATGGTCCAGGTGAATGTTGAATCAGCCATGAGCCTATTGAATGGCAGAGCAGGCTCAAGGGGCTGAATGGCCTACTCCTGTTCCTTATGGTCTTATGGTCCTTTTGATATTCACTTAGTTAAGTCCCCTCAGGACCTTTTGATACAAACTAGTCACCTCTGACTCTACTAATCTCCAGAGGATACAGGCCTAACCTGTCTGGCCTTTTCTCATAAGGCAATCCACTCATTTCCAATATTAATCTAGTAAACCTTCCCTGAACTGCTTCCAGTGCTCTCACAATACTCCAGATGCAGTCTCACCAATGACCTGCATAACTGAAACATAATCTCCCTATTCTTGCATTCAGTTCCCCTTGCAATAAAACATAACATTCTGAACTTTCCTTGTTCCTCTTCTCTCTCTCACTCTCTCTTGCCTTGTAAACAAAACTGTCAGCAGTCCAGTGCTGAACGGAAATGAGTCATACCCGAACCTTGGAGTTCAATTTCCGTGAAATTGAAAGTTAAAGTCAGAAATCTCTCCTTCCCTACTAAGTGTTTGTCCAGCTCTCTGAGAAACTAGAACTGGGAATAAAAGGAAAAAAAAGGGAAGAAGGAACAACTGTGCCTGAGGTGAGAGCACCTTGTATTTACCTGTCCACAACAGAAATCAACGAGACTAAAAGTTTTGGACGGTCCAATTTGTTCAGGTAAATGCAGCCAGTTTATCATCCTTTTATTTTAATTTCCCTCAATCGGTTCTGTTTAATTCTCAGTTACAGAGTTAAATAGATTATTCATGTTGCATCTTTCCCCTTCCCCTCTCTTTCATTCTACTCCCCCAGCTGATTGACTCATTTGATTGTTAACACAAGTGCCAGACTCACTGGAAACTAACAAAACAGGTAGTGGGAGGCTTTCAGAAATGTTTGCTTAAACAGGGCTGTTCACATGAAATAGCAGGAACTGCAGATGCTAGAGAATCTGAGATAACAAGGTGCAGGGCTGGATGAACACAGCAGGCCAAGCAGCATCATAGGAGCAGAGAGGCTGACGTTTCGGGCCGAGACCCTTCATCAGAAAAGGGGGAGGGGAAGGGGGTTCCGAAATAAATAGGGAGAGAGTGGGAGGCGGATAGAAGAGGGATAGAGGAGAGGATAGGTGGAGAGGAAACAAACAGGTCGAAGAGGCGGGGATGGGGCCAGTAAAGGTGAGTGTAGGTGGGGAGGTAGATCTCTGATTCAATTTTAACCACTATCTCTGATTCAATTTTAACCCCACTGCGAAGCCTCTTCTAAGGATGCCTAACCTGAAGAAGTTACCCTCCTCCCTCCGGACAAACCTCAAGGGATCTCTCTCCCACTGCAACTCCTCTCCTCTATCCCTCTTCTATCCGCCTCCCACTCTCTCTCTATTTATTTCAGAACCCCCTTCCCCTCCCCCTTTTCTGATGAAGGGTCTAGGCCCGAAATGTCAGCCTCTCTGCTCCTATGATGCTGCTTGGCCTGCTGTGTTCATCCAGCCCTGCACCTTGTTGTCTAGGAGATAGGTCAGTCCAGGGAGGACGGACAGGTCAAGGAGGCGGGATGAGGTTAGTAGGTAGGAGATGGGGGTGGGGCTTGAGGTGGGAGGAGGGGATAGGTGGGAGGAAGGACAGGTTAGGGAGGCGGGGACAAGACGGGTACGACCTCGCTCCTCCCACCGCCGACGTCGCTCCGCCCATCACTGACGCGGACGCAACTCCGCCCACCGCCAACGCAACTCCGCCCACCGCCGACGCAACTCCGCCCACCGCCAACGCAACCCCGCCCACCGCCAACGCAACCCCGCCCGCCGCTGACGCCAACGCAACCCCGCCGACAGCCTACGCCGACGCAACACCGCCCACAGCCGACGCTGACGTCGCTCCGCCCACAGCCTACGCCGACGCTACTCCGCCCACAGCCTACGCCGACGCAACTCCGCCCACAGCCTCCACAGCCAGCAGCTCCAGAGGGGACAATAGCACCCAGTCCTGCTGAGTCTTCACCATCCCCCCCAGACCTACCCCTTACTAAGGACGAACGGTCAGTCCTCAGTAAAGGGCTCACCTTTGTCCCTCTCCACCCACAGATCAACGAATACCGCTCACGCTTGGACATAGAGCAGTTTTTCCACCGCCTCCACGCTTACTTCTTCAACCGTGAACCTAACCCTCCCGCTACTGACCCCTTCTCCCACTTCCAACACACCCCCTCCTCCTGGACACCACCCCAAGGCCTCCTACCCTCCCTCGACCTCTTCATCTCCAACTGCCGTCGAGACATCAATCGCCTCAACCTGTCCACCCCTCTCACCCACTCCAACCTCTCCCCCGCAGAACGTGCAGCCCTCCGCTCCCTCCGCTGCAATCCCAACCTCACCATAAAACCCGTGGACAAGGGAGGCGCAGTTGTAGTATGGCGCACTAACCTCTACACCGTCGAGGCCAGGCGCCAACTCTCCGACACCTCCTCCTCCTGCCCCCTTGATCATGACCCCACCCCCGAGCACCAAACCAGCGTCTCCCAAACCATCCACAACCTCATCACCTCAGGTGACCTCCCACCC
>NC_063342.1:14677114-14681212 GCF_021869965.1 Rhincodon typus | reverse complement strand
CTGCCCCCTTGATCATGACCCCACCCCCGAGCACCAAACCATCGTCTCCCAAACCATCCACTACCTCATCACCTCAGGTGACCTCCCATCCACGGCCTCCAACCTCATCGTTCCCCAACCCCGCACCGCTCGCTTCTATCTCCTTCCCAAAATCCACAAACCTGACTGCCCTGGTCGACCCATTGTCTCCACCTGCTGCTGCCCCACCGAACTTATCTCCAACTATCTGGACTCCATTTTCTCCCTGTTGGTCCAGGAACTCCCTACCTATGTCCGTGACACCACCCACGCCCTCCACCTACTCCAGAACTTCCAATTCCATGGTCCCCAACACCTCATCTTTACCATGGATGTCCAGTCCCTATACACCTGCATTCTCCATACAGATGGCCTAAAGGCCCTCCGCTTCTTCCTGTCCCGCAGGCCCGACCAGTCCCCCTCCACTGACACCCTCATCCGCTTAGCCAAACTCGTCCTCACCCTCAACATCTTCTCTTTCAATTCCTCCCACTTCCTACAGACAAAGGGGGTGGCCATGGGTACCCGCATGGGCCCAAGCTATGCCTGCTTCTTTGTAGGTTACGTGGAACAATCCCTCTTCCGTACCTACATTGGCCCTAAACCCCACCTCTTCCTCCGTTACATTGATTACATGTCCATGGTAAAGATGAGGTGTTGGGGACCAGGGAATCGGAAGTTTTGGATGAGGTGGAGGGCGTGGGTGGTGTCACGGATGTAGGTGGGGAGTTCCTGGACCAAGGAGGAGAAAATGGAGTCAAGATAGGTGGAGATAAGTTCGGTGGGGCAGGAGCAGGCGGAGACAATGGGTCGACCAGGGCAGTCAGGTTTGTGGATTTTGGGAAGGAGATAGAAACGGGCGGTGCGGGTTTGGGGAACGATGAGGTTGGAGGCTGTGGGTGGGAGGTCACCTGAGGTGATGAGGTTGTGGATGGTTTGGGAGATGATGTTTTGGTGATCGGGGGTGGGGTCATGATCAAGGGGGCGGTAGGAGGAGGTGTCGCAGAGTTGGGTCTGGCCTCGGCGATGTAGAGGTCAGTGTGCCATACCACAGCTGCGCCTCCCTTATCCGCGGGTTTTATAATGAGGTTGGGGTTGGAGCAGAGGGAGCAGAGGGCTGCACGTTCTGTGGGGGAGAGGTTGGAGTGGGTGAGAGGGGTGGAGAGGTTGAGGCCATTGATGTCTCGACGGCAGTTGGAGACGAAGAGGTCGAGGGAGGGTAGGAGGCCTTGGGGTGGTGTCCAGGAGGAGGGAGGAGGTGGTAGGGGTGGGAGGGGAGATTTTGAAGTTTGTGAAGTCCACGTTGATACTATTGGGCTGCAAGGTTCCCAAGCGAAATATGAGGTGCTGTTCCTGCAACCTTCGGGTGGCATTGTTGTGGCACTGGAGGAGGCCCAGGATGGATATGTTGTCCAAGGAGTGGGAGGGGATTTCCCTTGGAAACCCTGCAGCCCAATGGTATCAATGTGGACTTCACAAGTTTCAAACTCTCCCCTCCCCAGACCGCATCCCAAAACCAGCCCAGCTCATCCCCGCCTCCCTAACCTGTCCTCCCACCTATCCACTCCTCCCACCTCAAGCCCCACCCCCACCTCCTACCTACCAGCCTCATCCTGCCTCATTGACCTGTCCGTCTTCCCTGGTCTGACCTACCCCACCCTAACTCCCCACCTACACTCAGCTTTACTGGCTCCATCCCCTCCTCTTTGACCTGTCTGTCTCCTCTCCACCTATCTGCTCCTTTATCCATCTTCCATCTGCCACCCCCTCTCTCTCTACTTATTTCAGAATCCCCTTCCCCTCCCCCATTTCTGAAGAAGGGTCCAGACCCGAAACGTCAGCTTTCCTGCTCCTCTGATGCTGCTTGGCCTGCTGTCTTCATCCAGCTCTACACCTTGTTATCTCAGATTCTCCAGCATCGGCAGTTCCCACTATCTCTGAATCGATTTTAACCCCTTGGACAATAACCTAGTGTCATGTGATTTCTGACCTTGTCCACCCCAGTCCAACACCAGCATCTCAACATCATAGATTCTCTCAACCAGTCTCAGTGACCCAGGAGACTCGGGTTGGCAATCCTATAGACACCCTGCTTTCTCCTATTGCAGCTGAGATTTTATGAAGGTAGGAGCACCTTTCAAGGCCTCCAACTATCCCAAAGCTGTAAGCAGCCAATCGTTTCAAAGTCATTTAAGGCATGGGAACCTCACTGACAAGACCAGCCTATTTTGACCATCCCTAATTGTCCACAGTAAGGTAGCTTTTTCTTAACCCACTGTTATAAATTTTTAGCCAGCAGTTCTGCACAACTGAGTTTCTTCCAATGTTGTCAGGCCATTGCAGAAGGCAGGTGCTGGTGCTACGGATTGAGAGTCATATCTGAGCCTGACCAGGAACACTTTTGCAGATCTCCTATCCCAAAGGAAAATTGGAGATGAGTTTTAATAGGAGTCCTTTTTTGTTTTATGGTCACAGTAACTGATACTAGCTTAAATCCAGATTTGTTCAATTTTCTGAATTATATTCTTCAACTGGAACTCACTAGTTCCACTGGCTGAATTACTAGTCCAGCAACAGAACCACTTAGCTACTATATTTTGAATATTGCTGTTGTAATATAGGAAATGTAGCAGTCCAAATCTGTGCATCAACAGAGATAGAACTAACACTGAAGAGCAAACAAATGACTGATAGTTTTAAAGCATATGTCCCGATATATGCAGTCTAACGAGACTGGGGTCTAGGATTACCCCACATGGCCTTCTGTATCCCCAGTGGCCATCGTTACTTTACATTTAGAATGGTTTTCACACAACATGTTAAACTGAGGCTTCATCCGCCTCAAGACGATGTGAAAGATCCTACATCACTATTTTGAAGAATAAGTTAGGACATGAAGTTCCTTCACCCAAAGCTGTTGTCTTAGATTTAGTTTTAATTTTTAACTTAGAGAAAGAACTCCAATTTCAGAACATACCAAATCGCTTCTACAGCTAACGAAAATGGTCACTGAGGTAAAATAGGAAACCTGGCACCCAACATGTGCACAGTAAGATTCTTCAAACAGCAACTACAGAACTACAGAAAAGACTAGATGAGCTGACTTTAGTGATGTTAGTTGAGGGTTAAGAATTAGCCAGGGACTAAACCTGCCTTTTCTTTAACTAATGTCATCGGATCTCTCACATCCATCTGGAAGGGGAAGAGCACCTCACTTTGATTTTTCTTTCTGAAAGACAGAGCCTCTGACAGTGCAGCACACCCTCAGCACTCTAGTCACAGTGTCAACCTGGATTCTGTGCTCAGGCTTTGATTGGGTGAGGAGGGTGGTCACTAAGGGCATGTAACTGTCGACTCAGATGTGAGAGTGCTACCCACTGAACCAACATGTAATGAAATGGAACTGTGTACATGATAAACACCTGCCAGCCACTCGAAGCCAAGCTTAACTGCATTGTTCTGTTTTCAGGAAATGGCCAACCTGTTATACACTGAGTATGAAGAGAAAATCCGTCCTTACATTGATCTTATTGATTCCCTGAGGGAGCTGGGCTTGAATAAGGACTTAATGTTGCCCACCATCGCAGTGATTGGAGACCAGAGTTCAGGGAAAAGCTCAGTCCTGGAGATGCTGTCTGAGATAGCCCTTCCCCGGGGCACTGGTAAGAAATGTGTTCTCTGTGCCTTTGGTGTTACTCCCATGGAATTAGCCAATTATAGTTAGTAGAATTGAAGTATGCAGTATGTAGCATGTAGTGTGCTTATAATAAATTCCATTCTCCCTGCTCCGTTAGTGGAGACATTTGCCCACTGATTGGAAACATTTATTTAATTAAGTAAAGTTGGAGATGGGCGGTCTGGTGGTGCAGTGGGTAGTGTCCCTGCCTCTAAGATAGAAGCTCCATGTTCGAGTCCCACCCCATGTCTTGATAGCCAAAGAGGGTGTGCTCATACTACTGCTGACCAGGCTGATTATCAACTTGAGATAATAAGGTGGAGACCTGGATGAACACAGCAGGCCAAGCAGCATCAGAGGAGCAGGAAAGCTGACATTTCGGGTCTAGACCCTTCTTCAGAACA
>NC_063342.1:14485656-14667114 GCF_021869965.1 Rhincodon typus | reverse complement strand
TCTGCTCCTATGATGCTGCTTGGCCTGCTGTGTTCATCCAGCCCTGCACCTTGTTGTCTCGGATTCTCCAGCATCTGCAGTTCCTACTATCCCTGATAAACCCTCCTTGACTCTCAGGCGAGTGACCACCCTGGATTGATGATTGCCTGCTCCCGTGAATGTCTGGGATCAGTCCCCGCTGATGAATGACTGTGTCACTGACTGATTTCGATTCACCTCCTGTCTGACTGACCATGAGCCCGTGGACTTTGAATGAATGGAGCCCCCACCCCACCGATCATGTTCAAACCATAAGACAGTCCCTCCATACCTGGGAGCCACCTAGTGAACCTTCTTTCTCAATGCCAGTATATCTTTCCTTTGATAAGGAGCTCAAAACTGTTCTTCCAAACTCACAACAGCTACCATGGCAGAAGATCCATGGGAACACCAACAACTGCAATTTTCCCTCCAAACCACTCATCATCCTGACTGGAAACAGTTCCTTCACTGTTGCTGGGACAAAATCCTGGAACTTCCTACCTTCAGGACATGGACTGCAGCAGTTTAATAAGCTAGCTCACCTCCACCTTCTCAAGGGCAACCATATGGATGGGCAATAAATGCAGGCTCAACCAGTGATCCCCACATCCCATGAATGAATAAAGATATAATAAGCTGATGATTATGGCTTTTCTGTTCCTGTATTTTAACTTCCTCTCTTGCTGCTAAAACTCTGACAACAATCTCAGAGTTGAACGTTTGTTCTCTGTGTTGATCTGATTCCAGTCGACCTGTTGGACAGGTCAGATCTGGCTTGATAGGTCAGATTTATTTATTTTAGTTAACACTTATGCTCATTCACTGAAACATTGTCACACAAGGCTGCAGAGCTTCTGTAATACCGAAACAGAAATATTCTGTTCTCTGATACAAACTGGGTCAGATGACTCATTTGACTTAATTTCCGAGACAGGCAGAAGTTTATCATTGACGCCTAGCAATCGTAGATGATTCTTGATTGGACTTGTCATTTTATTTCTCCCGCCCCAACTATAAAAGCAAGACATAAAGAAGACCAAGTAACAAATTGAGTGCTGTATACTGGACACAATCTCAGTCTTCCTTTCTCACTAAACTACACATAGAAGAAGTACAAGTGTTCCAGGAATTTTTTTGCTCCAAGGCTTGGACATTTGAAGGTTTGTTTGAATGCTATATATTTTACTTTTTTTGTATTCACTCAAATGATGTTGGTATCCCTCGCAGCCCCAGCACTTATCGCCCACCTCCAACAGCCACTGGGAACAGAGTGATAAGCTGCCTTCTTGAATTGCCACTGCAAATTATTAGGTTTTTGGGGGCTTTTTCAGAGCCTTTGTTTTTATGAGAACAAACTTTGCAATAAGTTAAGCTATGATAATACTGTATTGAGGTAAAGTCGGAACAAATTTATTAACTTTTTATCGTAAACTATCGTAAAAAAAGACTAAGCAATGATTTTTGCCATAAGTTTACTTGGGATGTACCCATTTCATATTGCCACATTAAATTCCCCTTGCTCTCTGAGCTCTCCTTCACTGTTTTTTTTTCTCTCTCTCTTTACACTATCTTGTCTTGCTTTGTTTTCCATCTTTCTCCACTACACGTGTTTGTTCAGGACTTTTGTTTTCATCACTGGCTGCCCAGCATTTATTGCCCATCTGTTGTTGCCCTCAAGAAGTTTATGCAAAGCTACCTTCTTGAACCACTGCAATCCATGTGCTGTAGATTGACCCACAATGCCCTTAAGGAGGGAATTCTAGGATTTTGAAGAACAGCGATATGTTTCCAAATCTGGATGTTGAGTGGCTTGGAGGGTGCCTTGCATGTAGTGGTATTCCCATGCATCTTCTGCCCATGTCCTTCTAGATGCAAGTAGTTGTTGGTGTAGAATGTGCTGTCTAAGGATCTTCGCTACATTTCTGTATCTTTTAAATAGTACACACTGCTGCTACTGAGTGTTGGCAGTGGAGGGATTGGTTATGTGTAGATTGGTGACAATCTGGTGGGCTACTTTGTCCCGGATGGTGTCAAGCTTCCTGAGTGTTGGTTGAGCTACACTTATTCAGGCTACATCCATCCCAGTCTACTTTTATCCTGGGTCTTATCTGAAAAACCCCTCCAACTTCCCAATTAATTTCAGTGCCATAGGTTTTATGCCTTTTTGCCACCAACCAGGTACAGTTATCTGGCAGTTACCAGCCTTGCATGTGCTTTATATGTTCTACTCTGCCTTTTGAATCGTATGGTTTCCTAGCTTACAGAGACAGACAACTATATTCCATTTTTATATAAGCAGTTTCTCACAGACAAGCTCAACATCTCAGCTTTTACTACAGTAAGAGTCAAAACATGACATAATTTGCAAAATCCCTATACCTTGTCATCAATTCGTATTGTGTCCTAGTTCTAAGTTTTCCCTTTCCACTATATGCAAGTTTCTAGTAAAGTATGATTTTAATCATTAGTATTCTTGCTACAATGTTGTTAGAAAGGGTCTTTTACCTGTAGTGTCTGTAGCCCTTGTTCTTCGAGGTCATCGGTTGGGAAAGTGTTGTTGAAAGAGGCTTTTAGACTCAATACAGTGCATCTTGTCAATGACACACATTGCAGGAAACAGGCGCCACCTATAGAGGAACATTTAAAATAGTGAATAGGGTACGGATCATGTGGATTGTTTTGTCCTGAATGATATTAAGCTTCTTTAATGTTGTTGATGTCACACTCTGAAATATTATTCATCCAATGTGATATTCTCCTTTAATAATGTATTGATCCCATCTTTATTATCAGTGCAACCTCCTCCTTCTTGTCTGTCCTCGTGAAATATTGAATATTCTTAAATATTTAGGTCCTAGTCCTGGTCACCATATGGCCATGTTTCTGTTATAGTGATTAGATCATACCGTTGTATCTCTATTTTTGTCTTTAGATCAGTTACTTTATTGTGAATGCTACATACATAGTGCCTTTAACTATGCCCTCTGACAGAGAAAAAAAACATCCTAACCTCTGTTTTAAATGTGCGCCCTTAGTCTGAGATTATGCCTTCTGGTCCTTTACTCTCCCACAAGAGGAAACAACCTCTCTGCACCTACCATATCAAATGCCCTAATAATCTGATATGTTTCATTTCACCATCATGCAAGTACCAATGTTGCCAGTCTCCTACGCTCGCTCCACATACCTGCAGGCACTCAGCTGTTTCAGGCACATCACCAAACCTTGGGTCTGCAGGATCGCTAACATGTTCTTTTAAACGGCAAGATGGCGCACAAAAGAAGGAAACAGATTTTTATTTCTTCTGAGCTAAAGCACACTACACATAAATCTATATAACTACAACATTAAAAATATAAGCTTTGCTGGAGTGTTTGTGTGTGCTGTGTCGATCACCAACATTGCTCTGATGGGAGACTAGAGCTCAGGGAAAATCTTTGTGTTAGAGCTGTTTTTGGACATGGTCCTTCCTAGGGGCACTGGTAAGAAGAGTTTTGTACATATTTTCACCCTTTTACCTAATCAAATGGGGACTGGGGAAGCAATAAGCCAGAACATTTTAAAGTCAGTAGAAGGGTTTATTTGAAGAGAAACCCGAGTCATCTTCTCTCAGTCAAAGAAAGAGAATGTGGTATTTGCCACCTCCAACAGTATGTGGCACTGGGTAAGAGTTTTAAAGTGGTTCACAGTCACTAATGCTCCTTCCTCTTTCTTTGTCGTTGATCTGTCTAGTAATTAACAGTAAAGGACACACCACTCTAGAGTATTTACAGAAAAGACACTATTCCCAAGTTAAACAGAAGCTTTATTGCATGATAGCACTTTATTGCATTACAGTTCCTTACCAGGAACATGGGGAGCTGACACTGCTCCCTTGGAAAGCTGGAATAGAGATCCTTGTCACTAACCATAGACTGTGTGTGCCTTCAGTAGAATGGATGGAACAACACAAACAGTAACCACCTGTCTTATACAACACAGAATGTCCCACTCACTTCAAAATGTCTGATCTCCACAAATTGAAAACAGAATGTGCTTCAAAAGCCCATGGGCAATTCATACCTAGATTTCATTGGTTCTGAGAAATCAACA
This sequence comes from Rhincodon typus, assembly GCF_021869965.1. Taxonomy (NCBI): domain Eukaryota; kingdom Metazoa; phylum Chordata; class Chondrichthyes; order Orectolobiformes; family Rhincodontidae; genus Rhincodon; species Rhincodon typus. The sequence goes on along the minus strand of NC_063342.1, from coordinate 14,663,001 downwards.
CTGCAACCCCTAATAGAAAAACCTGCTTTTGTTCCACAGTGCTCTTCGAAAATGACTGCATTTTGTAATAAGTATGAGGAGAATGTTCGTGATTATATTAACACCATTGATGAGATGAGATCAATGGGCATAGGTAAGGACTTTTCTCTCCCCACCATTGCTGTGATTGGAGACCAGAGCTCAGGGAAAAGTTCTGTCCTGGAGATGCTGTCAGACATAGCTCTTCCCTGCGGCAAAGGTAAGAAGAATATTGTCCATATTACTTCCTGCTTCATGCATGTACCTCTTACCGTTTTCAGAATTTCTGCAGCTATTAGTTGTAATGGGAGACGGGTGAAGAGTGTCTGATGCAAGAAGTGTTCAGCAACGACAATTTGGATTTTCATTTCATTGTCTTCCTGGCCATGTCTCAATTCAAATGACTTTAGCTCCTGACAAGAACTAAATTGTGAAGTTTTGAAACGTGGAGAGACTGTTGCACTGCAGCTACCACATGGTTATGTCTGAACAGGAAACTGTCCCACTCTTACTACCTGCCATAGGCATAACAGAAGAATTTACAGATTGTTTGATCACATTATAAGACATGCACTGTGTCCATTTGGTATCAGATGAGACTTGAGACTAGAGCTTCCAGTTCAGGTGTAGAGATGCAACACAATGTGCCACAAGATATCCATGGTCTTTAGGTAGTTTAATACAGACTCTGAACATACCTATGAACATCTGAATTAGGAACAGGAGTTGGCCATTCAGCCCTTCAAGTCTGCTCTGCCATTCAATAAAATCATGGCTGGTCTGAATGTAACTTGCAATCTGCGTTCCTGCCTACAAGAATCCATGTATCAATGCCATAAAAATATTCCAGGACTCTGCTTCCACCAGGTTTTCAGGAAGAAAGTTCCAAAGACTCAAGACCCTCAGATTTTTTTTATTTCGCTTAATCTCTGTTTTAGATGGGCAACTCCTGATTTTTAAACAGTGACCCCTAATTCTAGATTCTCTCACAAGAGGAAACATTTGTTCCATGTCCAATCTGTCAAGACCCCTCGGCATCTTATACATTTCAAGTGAGTCCCTTCTTACTCTTTAATTTTCAGCAGACACAGGCTGAACCTGCCTAACCTTACAATACACAATAGCACTGCACCGGTGTTCCTAATCACTTGCTGTACCTACACACTAACATTTTGTGATTCAAGCATGAGATTACCCAGATCTGTCCACAATCACTCACCATTTAGATGATATACTTTTATTTCTTGCTGCCAAAATGGTAAATTCTACATTTTCCCATGTGATATTCAATTTACTACTCTTTCAATAAGGTCGCTTCTCATTCTTCTAAATTTCAATGAGTCAAGGCCCAAACTATACAACCTCTCCTCATAAGACCCATTAACAATAGAGTGAACCTTCTCTGGACTTCAACTAACCCCAGTATATATTTCCTTGGATAAGGGGCCCAAAACTGTTCACAGTATTCCAGCAGCAATCTGACTAGTGCCTTGTACAGTTTTAGCAAAACTAACCTACTTTTGTATTTCATTCTCTTTGAATTTAAGGCCAAAATTTCATTTGACTTTCCTGTTACCCACTGAACTTGGATACCAGCATTTTGTACAGGGACTCCCAAATCCTCTGTTCTGTAGTTTTCTGCAGTATTTCTCCATTGAAATAATATTCAACTCCTCTATTCTTCCTGCCAAAGTGCCTAACCTCGACTTTTTCCGCATTATATTCCAGCTGCCAAGTCCATGCCCATTTGCTTTAACTGTCTGTAACCCTCTGCAGACTCTTTGTTCCATCCTCACCAGTTGTCTTCTCACCTATTTTTGGGTTACCTTGGCTATAGTCCATCCACTTTCCTCATCCAAGTCATCAGTGGCCCACTAGTAGATAGAAATTGCCACCCTGCAAATGCCGCAATATCCCAACACTCTGTCTTCTGCTTATTTGTCAATCTTCTATCCACGCTGGTATGTTACTTCCAACACCATACGCTTGTGTCTTACTAAGTAGCCTACTGTGCAGTATGTTATCAAACATCTTCTGAAAATCTAAATATATTACATCCACTGCTTCTCCTGTATTTATCCTGCCTGTTATATCCTCAAAAACCTCTAGTAAATTCTAGGCATAATTTCCCTTCATGAAGTCATACTGATTCTGTTTGATCGTATTATGTATTTCCAAATTCTCTACTACATCCTTCTTAGGAATACCTTCCATGAAATATCCAGATATAGAGACATTGGAAATAGAAGTAGGAGCAGAAAATTCAGACTATAAAGCCTGGTCTATCATTCAAATGGCTGATCATTTACCTCAACAACATTGATCCCCACTATTTCCATTTCCCTTGATACCTCTTGCTGAACATAGGGTTGGTTTAGCTCAGTTGGATGGAGGCTGGTTAATGATGCCCACAGAGTGGGGTTCAATTCCTGCACTAGCTGAGGCTACCATGAAAGACTCTCGTTCTTAAGCTCTCCCTTCATCGGAGGTGTAGTGGCCCTCAGGTTAAAATTTCACCAGTTATTCCTCTCTCATGAGAGAGAAGTCCTACTGTCTCATAATAAGGATTGTAAACTAACATCTAATTCACAGTTAGCATCTATTATCTTTTAAAAAAAAATGCTCCTCACAGTATACTGTTCTTCAGTTAATACAGTTTTGTCCTTTGAAAAATAAAAGCAGAAATTGCAGGCGAAACTGAGCAAGTCTGGCAATATCTGTGGGAAGAAAGCAGAGTTAACATACTCACTGATTAATTTCTTAACCAGCAACTGACATTTTTACTTCAGGCGTTGTGACAAGATGACCCCTTGAATTGAAGCTGAAGAAGGTTGCAGATAATAAACCTTGGAAAGGACAAATACGTTATCGAGATTACGTCAAAACATTGGATCGTGCAAATCAGGTGGAAGATGAAATTCTTCAAGGTACATTAAAGATAAACCAACAAATCATTTTAAATGTCATTGGGCTCTTTGTAGGCGAGCGAGGATATCCATCAGTTAGATGTGTATCATATTCCACAAGCAATCCCTGGCTAGAGAAGATCTGATTAAAGATTTTAGCAATGATTCCATAGCACTATTTGTGCCTCTGAGTCCAAAGGTTTTGTGTTCAAGTCTCAGTTCAGAGGTTTGAACATCTAAGTTGACATTGAGGGACTGCTAGATTGTTGGAAGACCTGTCTTTTAGTTGAATTGGTGCCCTGTTTACCCTCTCAGGTTGGCATAACAGATTCCATGGCACTATTTTGAAGCAGAACTGGCACATTCTCCCTGGTGTCCTGCTCAACATCTGTCCCTCAGTCAAAACCACAACAAAGAGATTCACTGATTATTACCACATCGCTGTCTGTGGAATCCTGCTGTGTTACAAATTGGCTTAAATGTTTTGTAATAGTGGCTCCAACTCGCAAGCATTTTATTGGGTTAGAAATGTTTCAGAATATCCAAATATCATGAAAGATATTTTATAAATCTGAGTTCTTTCTTTTTTAAGGGAGGGACGTGAGAAACAAATGCTGGTTTTCGAAAAGAAAAGGCAGTTTCACTTGTCAGAATGGAATAGAACATCAAACGTAGAATGTAGAACATATAATGTGGAACATAGAATGTGGAACGTAGAACATGGAACATAGAAGATGGAACATAGAACAGTCAGGAACAGGCCCTACAGGCCACAATGTTGCGCCAAACATGACACCAAGTTAAACTAATCCCTTCTGCCTGCCCTTGGTCCATATCCCTCCATTCCTTGCTTATTCATGTGATTACCTAAAAGCCCTTTAAACACCCCTATCGTATCTGCCTCCACCACTACCCCTGGCAGTGCATCCCAGCCACTACCACTCCGTGTGTAAAAAAACTGGTCCCTCACATCTCCTCTGAACTTTCCCCACCTGTCTTAAATGCATATGCCCTAGTATTAAAGATTTCAACTCTGGGACAAAGATTCTGAATGTCGCTCCTATCTATGCTTCTCCTAATTTTATAAACTTCTATCAGGTCTCCCCTCAGCCTCCAGAGAAAACAACCGTAGTTTGTCCAGCCTCTCCTTATAGCTCATGCCATTTAATTCAGGCAGCATTTCTGAAGAAGGGTCCAGACCCGAAACATCAGCCTTCCTGCTCATCTGATGCTGCCTGGCCTGCTGTGTTCATCCAGCTCCACACCTTGTTAGCTCAGCATCCTGATAAACCTCTTCTGCACCCACTCCAAAGTCTCCACATCCTTGCTGCAGTGTGGTGACCAGAATTGAATAAATGTTACCGGTAATTTCAATGAAGCAAGGGAAATACAAAATAAAAACAGAGATTGCCGGAAAAACTCAGCAAGTCTGGCTGCATCCATGGAGAGGGAAACAGAGTGAATGCTTTGAGTCTGAAATGAATCTTCAGAACGCCAAAGGAGGTGTGTGGTTTAATGATGAAATCAATGCAATTTTTTTTATCCACAGCTCAGGACATGCTGACTGAAAACACAAGCATAAGTTCCGAGCTTATAAGTTTAACAGTTGAATCGAACAATGCCCCAGACCTAACATTAATCGATTTGCCTGGAATTACCAGGGTTCCTGTTGGGAATCAACCTCAAGACATCGGAAAAATGGTAATATAAACTTGATAATAAAGTCCGGCGTACCTTTTACAATCATTTGTGATTTAGTACAACAGCATGGCGCTCTCACTTAATAATCAGGGACTGGACTTACAGAGAATATGAGCAGGTGTCTATGCACCCACTTTGTGTGATTAGCTAGTTTTGTGAGGAAAAGGTCAATACTTGAGATGAACATTTAGCTTTTGCCTGTTTAGTAAGTTTCTGATGAAAGTTTTGATTTCAGTTTCATTTTCTCAAAGTGTTAAGCAAAGATAGAGAAATGTAACTGAGTTCATCAGAGGAGAACAAAGACTTTCCATTAAGTGGTTGCATTGACCTCCAGGTCAGGAAGCTGCAAGATCATTGACAGATTATTTATAGAGTCACAGAATCACACAGCACTGAAACAGACCCCTCAGTCGAACTCATCCATGCTGACCACGTATGCTAAACTGAACTAGTCCCATTTGTCTGCACTTAGCCCATATCCCACTAAACCTTGCCTGTTCATGTACTTGTCCAAATGACTTTTAAAAGTTGTAATTGTACCTGCTTCTACCATTTCCTCTGGCACCTCATTCCATGCATGCACCACCCTCTGTGTGAAAAAAGTTACCCCTCAGGTCCCTTTTAAATTTTCCCCTCTCACCTTGAGCCTACTCCCTCTAATTTTGGACTCCCCTGCCCTTGGAAAAGACCATTCCTATTCACCTTACCTATGCCACTCATGATTTTATAAACCTCTGTGAGGTCTCCCCTCAGCCTCCTATGCTGCAGGAAAAAGGTCCCAGCCTACCCAGCCTTTCCTTACAATTCAAACTTTTCAGTCCAGGCAACATCCTTATAAATCTTTACTGCACCTTTTCCAGGTCAACAACATCTTCCCTATAGCAGGGTGACCAGAATTGTACGCAGTATTCCAAAAGTAGCCTCACCTATCTCTTGTACAGCTGTAATATGATGTCTCAACTCTTATTACTCAATGGTCTGACCAATGAAGGCAAACATGTCAAAAGCCTTTTTCACCACCTTGTGACACCACTTTCAAGAAACTATGTACTGGCCTCTGTAATCATGGCTGCGGGTGAATGATTTAATTGATGGTCCTGTTGACACAAAGCTGTGTGAGAGGGTGAACTGTGAGGAGGATACAGAGATGCTTCAGGGTGATTTGGACAGCTGAGTGAGTGGGTAAATGTATGGCAAATGAAGTGCAATGTGGATAAATGTGATGTGTTCCAGTTTGGTAGCAAAAGACAGAGTATTAAGTGAATTTGGTAAATTAGGAAAAGGGGAGGTTTAATGAGACCTGGGTGTCCTTGTACACAAGTCGCTAAAAGTCAGAATGCAGGTGCAGCAACCAGTGAAGAAGGTAAATTGTTCTTTCATAGTGAGAGAATTCGAGTGCAGGAACAGGACGTGTTACTGGGCATCGATGCAATCACACCTGGAGGATTGTGTGCAGGCCTGGTCTCCCAAACTGAGGAAGGATGTTCTGGCTTTGGACGGAGTACAACTAAAGTTTACTTGATTGATTTCTGTGAAAGTAGGACTGATGTATGAAGAGATACTGGATTAGTAGGATTAAACCCACTGGCATTTAGAAGAAATCGGGAGCTCTTACAGAAACCTGTAGAATTCTAACTGGAATAGACAGGGTAAATGCAAGAAGAGCCCCAGAACCAGGTCTCACAGTCTAAGGATGCAGGGTAGGTCACTTAGTGCTGAGTTGAGGAAAAATTTCTTAACCCAGAAAGCAGTGAGCCTGTGGAATTCTCTGTCACAGGAAGTGGTTGAGGCTAACCATGAATATTTTCAAGGAGCAGTTAGGTATAGTTCTTAGGACAAAAGGAATCAAAAGATAGGGGGAAAGCTAGAATAGTGTACTAAGTTGGATAATCAGCCATGATCATATTGAATGGCAGAGCAAGCTTCAAGGCCTGAAGAGGCTACTCTTGCTCCTATTTCTCACATTTTTATGTCAGCATAGAATTCAGCAGTGATTCTTGTCAAAACTCCATTTATGGTAGGTAGTTCAATGAGGTCACAGAGAAATATCTGGTTTCTTGCACTGTCAGGGTTCTAAAACTTTTAAAATGTGGATGATTGAAGTCAGGAACTACTTCCTCAAGCAAAGGATGATTTTCTTTTCCTGCACAATTATTCTTAAATTATCCGAGTCTCACTATGAAAGATCTTTCAGTACGTACATGAGGCACTTTTTGAGATACTATATCACCCACATCCCCTCCTCCCAGTGGAACCTAAATAGGACTGTGGGTCACATAATCTGACCATTACCACTTAATCCCAGCTCTAACCTGTCGTCTTGGTTCATATATTGCCCATACCACTTGACTCAATTTGCAAGATTTTGCCTATAGTATGATAGTAAATAGTATTTCTCTTCCAGATCAAAGGACTCATCAAAACCTATATTCAAAGAAAGGAAACGATCATTTTGGTTGTCATCCCTTGCACCATAGACATTGCAACCACTGAAGCTTTGAAGATGGCACAGGAATTTGATCCTGAAGGCGAAAGGACACTGGGTAAATCAAACAAAGATTCAGAAACAGTGGGGAAAGCATAGCATAAAATGGATGAGATGTCAGAAATATTTTGAGCCTAAGCATTAGACTATTGATTCTATTAAGCTTGTTCCTCTAGCATTCTTGCTGACTCAGCCCAGCTGCTTTTCAAACAACCCCATTGATGTTAATTCTGCTGAAGTACTGGGTGATAACAAGTGAAGGATGAACTGACACTATAAGTGATAGGACAGTGAGAGTTTGAATTTTGTCTTTGTTTGACTTTTTGTCGAGACTCAGAGATTTATTTGTGGTAACTGCCCAGCACAAGGACTCTCAAATTGGGTCTCAGTCCAAGTGATAATCAACCTGCTGGCACCAGTCAACCTTGCTAAATGTTAGACATCACCGACAACAACCTGTTGGGAATTCCCAGTTGGAAGTGTTGCAACGGCAGAGGTAGATCACCCCTAACCTTGCGTTGGCACCCACAGTGGGTATAGGGAAGTCCTGAGCAGGGGTGAGTCTGGAATTTTCCACTCTCTTCAATGCAAATATTGGAGCTGGGTGTCCCACTGCTATGCTTGTCAGCATTTTGCCCACTTTATGCCCAAGAAGCTGATGCATTGAGTATCAGTTTCTCCCCTGGATGTGGCTATAAATTGACGTCCAAAATTTTAATAACTCCGGCATTCTCTTTGATGAATTAGTTCGCTTGATGGGGAACATGGGATCAGAGTTTGGATTGACATCTTTTCAGTATCTCCTCAAGTTTATTTGAAGTAAAAAATTTGGCAATTGTTTTGATGCATTCCATGGCAGTATAAATGAACTCTGGTTCTCTAATGTCCCTTAGGGAAGGAAGTTGCCATCCTTACCTGGTCTGGACTACATGTGGCTCCAGGTCTGCAGCAATGTAGCTAAGTCTTAATTGTTCTCTGGAGCATGCAATAAGTGCTGGCCTAGCCAGCAACACTCACATCTTATGGATGAATACAGAAAACTCTAGCTGTCCTACTGTGCCTTATGCTATTCTTAAGGCCATCTGAATGTCAATCAACAATAATGTATTTTCTATGAAAGAATGAATGTTTTGCTTTAAATGATGTTAATGACAGGGTGTAGAGGACTTCTTGAGAAGAATATCACTAGCAGGCAGTCCCAGATTCTGTTCTGGATGGTGGGCTCTAATTGGAGTTGGCCTCAACCACTTGCACCAACTCCAGTTAGACCCCACTGCCTAGAACATCTTCCACTGTCCAAACATCTCCGCCTTCCGCAAGGACCATTCCTTTTGCCACTCCTCAGTTCGCGTCACACTCCACACCAACCACTCCAACCTGCCCGGTACCTTCCCCTGTAACCGTAAAAGATGCAACACCTGCCCACACACACACCTCCCTCACCTCCATCCAGGGCCCTAAACAGTCCTTCCAGGTGAGACAGAGCTTCATCTGCATCTCCTCCAACCTCGTCTACTGCATCCAGTGCTCCCGATGTGGTCTTCTCAACATCGGTGAGACCAAACGTAGACTAGGTAACCATTTCGTCAAGCATCTTTACCTGGCCCATAATGGCCAGACTAACCTCCTGGTCACTGCCCATTTCAACTCCCCCCACCACTCACCCCTGACATGTCTGTCCTCAGCCTCCCCCAGTATCACAGCCATTCAGAGCTCAAAATTTGAGGAACAACACCTTATCTTCTGCTTGGGCTGCCTACAGCCAGAGAACTCAACATCTCAAATAACCTTCCCACTCATCCCCCGGGTCCCTTTCCAGCCCCACCTCCTCCCTTCCATTCTACCTACTGACCCTCCCTTCCAGCCTCCAACCAGGTTCATCCCTCCCATCGACCAACCAGATCATACCTGCTCTTAGTGTCCACCTATCACCTCCATTCTGCTATCCCTCTCCCCGCCACCCACTTTATCTGCAGCTCCCCCCACCCCCACATCCAATCCTGAAGAAGGGTAATACCCAAAGCGTTGACTTCTCCTTTCCTCCAGATGCTGCCTGGTTTGCCGTGTTCTTGCAGCAGCCTGTTTGTCTACCTTGTATCCAACATCTGAAGTTTTTTTTTGTCTCTAGTAATGAGTTATTACCTTGCAACCCTCCTGCTTACTTTTTTGAATGAGGAAACCACTTTCAAAGAGCCATAGAATCATACAACACATTATTATCTGCATGGTGACAGCAGAGCAGGATTCTCCTGCCTGAGTCCATTCGCTCCACCCACTCTTTCTCTTCTCTTTTTCTTCCTCCGAGTGTCTTTTTACCTTCTTCTCCTTCTTGCCTTGATTCCCGGCCTCCCGGTGACGATTCCCAGCCTGGCACAGCAGTCTCCTGGCATGGTTTGACATGGCGTCGTGTGGTATGGCAGCATGGTGACCTCCCGTCCTGGCACAGTGGCCTCCTAGAATGGTGTGTTGCTGGTGTATTGTGGAGCCAGGCCCCGGTGCTGACCAGAAGCTCAGACCAGCATGGTCTGCTGTACTGAAATTTTATTTCTGCCATGTTGGACATTTTACTTCTATATTGCCTAAAGAAGCTGTACCCCAGGTACTTTTGTATCTAAATTGGTGCTTTAATTGGCAACGTATAAACTTTTCGCTATACTCATTGAATATATGTGACAATAATAGCTATTCTGTTCTATTCTATTTGGCCCATTCTACCAGCTTAGCTCTTCAAAAGTAATCCAATTTGTCCCATTCTACCAGTTTCTCCCCTGAATTCTATAAATCTTTTCTTTTCAAGTTTATGCCCCTGTAAATATTGTAGTGAGTCTCCCTCTGTAACCTTTCAGACAGTGCCTGAATGTTTTTTTAAGCATGAAAGAAATATTATGTCCACCTCCACCTTATTTCTTGTGCTATTTAGTTTCAATCTATATTTTCTGGTCACCAACGTATTCACCATTTGAATATGTCGCTCCTGCTCCACTCTGTCAAAAACATTTAATGATTCGAATGCCTCTATTAAATCATCACTTAACCTTCTCTATTCTGAGGAAAGCAATCCCAGTTTACTTGTCTCTGCACATTATTCAGTACTGATACTTTGCTGAGTTGAGAACAATGTTGTACAATTTGTCCACATTCATTGCTTATCTAATTCACACTGAGGAAACTTACTTCACATAGGAAGTAACAGCCACTTGGGAGGGGAATGTAGGCCTGCAATCTGTAGAGCAACCCAAAAGTTACCAACAGGTCATGCAAAATTGTGCCCTTTATGATAACGCAGAAAAAAGTGTGAGGCCAGCGCACATTGAAAAGAGTAGGTCAAGCACAACAACAATACAATAAATAAGACATTCGAGAGGAGATTGATCGGGTTTAAAATCCATACCCTTTCTTTGACCTGTTAAACTCTTGTGTTTAATTTTCTAGGTGTTTTAACAAAACCAGACTTGGTTGACAAAGGTACAGAAGAAAACATTATCAAAATCCTTGAGAATAAAGTTGTCCCTCTGAAAAAGGGTTACGTACTTGTCAAGTGCCGTGGGCAGAATGAACTAAATGCAAATACTACAATGTCAGCTGCATTGGAGGAAGAAATCACATTTTTAAAGAACAGCCCAGCTTTCCAGTATTATTTTCCATTAACAACAAATTTGTCTGTTACTTACTTATCAAATTGAGTTTTGTTTCCATCAATAGGCTACTTTGTGTTGTCAATGGTGCTAACTCTTGCTGAGGCACAAGCCTTCCAATATTGTAGCCTTCTAGGACTTAACTGAGATTTCAAGATTGCCTGAAAAAAGTAATTTGTCAGGACCTCCTTAACACTCTATGCCTCTATTTCTAACACCCGGGGTCACCTAGGCCTATTTAACCATTTTCCCAAATTGCCCTGCCACCTTAAATTACAAGGTCAGAAGTCACATAACATCAGGTTATAATCCAACAGGTTTATTCAAAATCATAAGGTTTTAGAGCACTGCTCCTTCGTCAGGTGAAATACACCGGCATCTCCACATCATGACCTTAAATGACTTGTGTGCATATATCCCCCGGTCTCTCGTTCATGCTCTGTCAAATTGTATGATTTATTTTATAGACAAAAACAGAACTGAGGAAGGGTCACCAGACTTGAAATGTTAGCCCTGATATCTCTTCACAGATGCTGCCAGACCTGATGAGTTTTTCCAGCAATTTCTGTTTTTGTTTCTGACTTACAGCATCTGCAATTCTTTCGGTTTTTTAATATTTATTTATGTTACCTTTCCTCTTTCTCCTGACGAAAACATATCAACTTTCAACTTTAAATTTAAGACTCCACCTAATCCATAGACCTGTCCATGACATCTTGAAGTCTATCACTATTCTTTTCACAGCTCAGAACATTTTCAAATTTTGTCATCCACAAAATTTTGGAATAGTGCTCTGTACTCACAAGGATAAGTCCTTAATATATATTATGAAGCTCATGGTCCGGATACTGACTTCTGGAGGACCCCACTCTAGATTTTCTTCCAATGTGGAAGACCACCATTCACCACTATTCTCACTTGTCACTCACCCAACTTCATATCCACACTGTTACCTTCTAAAGTATTCCATCATTTCAACTTTTCTGACTAGCTTGCTATATGGCACATTACCAAAAACCCTTTGGAAGTCCATATAGACCACATCCACTGCAATTCTCTCAGTAATTCTGTTTGTTACTTTATCAAAGAATTTAATCAAATTAGTTTTCATTAACACTCCTCCAAGTGACTATTACTTTTGTTCCCAGTTATCTGAAAGATTTGGCACCAGTAAGGTTAAATTAACTAGACTGTAGTTGCTGGGTTAGACCTTAGACATTATTTCTGATCATCATGTAACATTTGCAATTGTTCAGTCCACTAGTATCTTCTCTATACCTCCTCGAGTCCTTAAGAAGAATTAAAGGTTTGTAGCCAGTACCTCTGCAATTTTTACCCTTTTCTTCCTCAGTACTCTCAAATGCATTTCGTCTGGTAAAAGTGATTTGATTTGATTTATTATTATCATCACATGTACCTAAGTACAGTGAAAAGTTTTGTTTTACATGCAATGCAGGCAGATCATACCAGACAAAGATCAAAAGGTGAAAGAACAGAGCAAGGAATACAAAATTACAGCTGCACAAAAAGCAAGATCGACATTAGCTTTGAAATTTGAGAGATCCATTCAGAAGTTTAATAACTGTGGGGAAGAAGCTGTTCTTCAACCCTTTAGTATGTGTGTTTAAACGTTTGTATCTTCTGCCTGACGGAAGAGGTTGGAAGAGATTATAATCAGGGTGGGTGGGAGGGGTTCTTGATGATTTCTGAGACAGCGAGAAGTATAGATGGAGTCAATGCATGGAAGATTGCCTTGCATGATGGACTGGACAGTGTCACAACTCTCTGTAATTTCTTATGGTCCTGGGCAAAGCAGTTGTTGTACAAGCTGTGATGAATCCAGATAGAATGGTTTCTATGGTGCATTTGTAAAGGTTGGTGAGAGAATCCTTAAGGACATGCTAAATTTCTTTAGCCTCCCGAGCATGAAGAGTGTTCTTGACTGTTGCATCAACGTCGCTTCAGACTTATTAATTTAAGCACAGTCAGCTCATCTAATACTTCCATTTTATCAACTTTTAGCCCATCTTGTGTCTCAACTATTTCTTCATTTACTAAAATGCCAACAGCACCTATATTGGCAAAGTCATGCGCAATGTCTTCATTTAGAACCTCAACAATGTGGCTTGGCCTGCCAGCCCTCCTCTTCTTACATTTTTAATATTAATGTATCTCTGGAAGATCTTGGATTATGTTTTATGTGAGCTGTCAATGTCTTTTCATATTGTCTCTTGGCTTCTCCTGTTTTCTTTTTCATTTCCAATTTGATCTTCCTATATTCAGTTCTCACTTGTATTGTCAACTTGACATCTATTAAATGCATCCTTTCTCTGATTTTTATTCCTCCATCTCTGTTGTCATCCAGGAAGCTCTAGATTTGGTTGCCCTACCTTTCCCGATCGTTGGTATGTACTTTGATTTTGCCAAAGCAATTTCCTTTCCGCATTGTGACAAAACAATGCTGAATACCAGGCAGGGATGGTGCATTTCCAAGCTATCTTATTGAAGAATAATACATCCATGAATTGTTAATTACATTGGAATAGATAATAGAAATAAAAGCTGGAAGACATGAATGGTCTATTTCTGTTCCTTCATTAAAAACCGAAAGAACTGCTGATGCTGTAAATCCGAACCAAAAACAGAAGTTGCTGGAAAAGCTCAGAAGGTCCGGCAGCATCTGTGAAGAGAAATCAGAGTTAAGGTTTCAGGTCTGGTGACCACACTATACATCTCTATAACTCTATGAATCTGTTCTGTGGATTCACACAATACGACAGAATTTGTTTCTGTGAGTCATTCTGCATCCCACCCATACGTTTAGGTGCAAAACAACACTAATAAAAATTTGAGGGAAAGTTACCTCTCTCTCGGTTCTGCTCAGGTATGCTACAACAACTTGCACTTTTGTAACACCCTTAGATATGCTAAAATGCCCAAAGGTGAGTTATCAGACCAAATTTGACTGGAAAACCTCATGAATGACTGAGAACAGAAACTGACGGAGCAAATGTGGTTGACTCTCAATTGCCTTCTGGGTAATTAGGGATGGGCAATAAATGCTGCCTGGCCAGTGATGCCCCTATCCCATGCATGAATAAAGAAAAAAAAGGAAATGCTCCACTACCTTTATAAATCTATGTGTATGTCCCTTTCTATCTCCATAGGCCACTGCTGGAGAAAGGCATTGCATCCTTTGAACATTTGTCTGAAAAACTCACCAGTGAACTCATTCATCAAATCATGGTTAGTTACATTTACTTTGTATGGTGAAGCCTTTCAATCAATACAATAGGGCCAAAGGAGACAGGATGCAGATGTTTCGTTGAGAGGCATGGATTATATCGTCATATGTAGTACTTGTTACCAGGTAGAAAATAGGCATTGGTTAATGTTGAATTTGATAAAGGAATGCAACATCATTAACAAAGGAGATTTTTCTTCTTGTGGAGAAGTAGGAGATTGCATCATAGAAATGCAGCTAAACCCTTACAGGAATAAAATCAAGCAGTGTCTGTGTTCTCCAGACGGTATAGGATAATTAGAACCCACACTCTCAAAAAGCAGTTTAGGTTTGGACAATTGATATTTTCACAGTGAGAGACAAGGGACTTATTCTTTTATCATGTGGTTTTATACACACGTCTACGAGTTTGGGCTCAAGGTAAACTGGTTGAGGAGAAGGCAAGGTCAAGAACTGGCTTGGATTTCTTTATAACATCTATTATTATGCATCAAGACTAAATGTTACAATACATTGTATTCATAGATATGCAATGTTCTAAGCAGATAGGAGATTCTGTGGGAACGAGAGAGACTCACAGTTGGTGTGTTGCCTCCCAGGTGCCAGGGTCCGTGATATCTCGAATCGTGTTTTCGGGATCCTTAAGGGGGAGGGGGAGCAGCCCCAAGTCGTGGTCCACATAGGCACCAACGACATAGGTAGGAAAAGGGATGGGGATGTAAGGCAGAAATTCAAGGAGCTAAGGTGGAAGCTTAGAGCTAGAACAAACAGAGTGGTTATCTCTGGTTTGTTACCCGTGCCATGTGCTAGCGAGGCAAGGAATAGGGAGAGAGAGCAGTTGAACACGTGGCTACAGGGATGGTGCAGGAGGGAGGGATTCAGATATCTGGATAATTGGGGCTCATTCTGGGGTAGGTGGGACCTCTACAAACGGGATGGTCTACACCTGAACCAGAGGGGTACCAATATCCTGGGGGGGGTGGAATTTGCTAATGCTCTTCGGGAGGGTTTAAACTAATTCAGCAGGGGGATGGGAACCTGAATTGTAGCTCCAGTGTACAGGAGGTTGAGAGTAGTGAGGTCATGAATAAGGTTTCAAGGTCGCAGGAGTGTACCGGCAGGCAGGAAGGTGGTTTGAAGTGTGTCTACTTCAACGCCAGGAGCATCCAGAATAAGGTGGGTGAACTTGCAGCATGGGTTGGTACCTGGGACTTCAATGTTGTGGCCATTTCGGAGACATGGATAGAGCAGGGACAGGAATGGTTGTTGCAGGTTCCGGGGTTTAGATGTTTCAGTAAGATCAGGGAAGGTGGGAAAAGAGGGGGAGGTGTGGCATTGTTCGTCAAGGACAGTATTACGGTGGCAGAAAGGACGTTTGATGAGGACTCATCTACTGAGGTAGTATGGGCTGAGGTTAGAAACAGGAAAGGAGAGGTCACCCTGTTGGGAGTTTTCTATAGGCCTCCGAAAAGTTCCAGAGATGTGGAGGAAAGGATTGCAAAGATGATTCTGGATAGGAGCGAAAGTAACAGGGTAGTTGTTATGGGGGACTTTAACTTTCCAAATATTGACTGGAAACGCTATAGTTCGAGTACTTTAGATGGGTCAGTTTTTGTCCAATGTGTGCAGGAGGGTTTCCTGACACATTGGCCAACAAGAGACGAGGCCACATTGGATTTGGTACTGGGTAATGAACCAGGCCAGGTGTTAGATTTGGAGGTAGGTGAGCACTTTGGTAATAGTGACCACAATTCGGTTACGTTTACTTTAGCGATGGAAAGGGATAGGTATATACCGCAGGTCAAGAGTTATAGCTGGGGGAAGGGCAATTATGAGGTGATTAGGCAAGATTTAGGATGCATAGGATGGAGAAGGAAACTGCAGGGGCTGGGCACAATTGAAATGTGGAGCTTGTTCAAGGAACAGCTACTGCGTGTCCTTGATAAGTATGTACCTGTCAGGCAGGGAGGAAGTGGTCGAGCGAGGGAACCATGGTTTACTAAAGAAGTTGAATCTCTTGTCAAGAGGAAGAAGGAGGCTTATGTAAAGATGAGGCATGAAGGCTCAGTTAGGGTGCTTGAGAGTTACAAGTTAGCCAGGAAGGACCTAAAGAGAGAGCTAAGAAGAGCCAGGAGGGGACATGAGAAGTCTTTAGCAGGTAGGATCAAGGAAAACCCTAAAGCTTTCTATAGGTATGTCAGGAATAAAAGAATGACTAGAGTAAGATTAGGGCCAGTCAAGGACAGTATTGGGAAGTTGTGCGTGGAGTCCGAAGAGATAAGAGAGGCGCTAAATGAATATTTTTCGTCAGTATTCACACAGGAAAAAGACAATGTTGTTGAGGAGAATACTGAGATACAGTCTATTAGACTAGATGGGATTGAGGTTCATAAGGAGGAGGTGTTAGCATTTCTGGAAAGTGTGAAAATAGATAAGTCCCCTGGGCCGGATGGGATTTATCCTAGGATTGTCTGGGAAGCTAGGGAGGAGATTGCAGAGCCTTTGGCTTTGATCTTTATATTGTCATTGTCTACAGGAATAGTGCCAGAAGACTAGAGGATAGCAAATGTTGTCCCCTTGTTCAAGAAGGGGAGTAGAGACAACCCTGGTAATTATAGAACAGTGAGCCTTACTTCGGTTATGGGTAAAGTGTTGGAAAGGATTATAAGAGATAGGATTTATAATCATCTAGAAAGGAATAATTTGATTAGGGATAGTCAACACGGTTTTGTGAAGGGTAGGTCGTGCCTCAAAAACCTTATTGAGTTCTTTGAGAAGGTGACCAAACAGGTGGATGAGGGTAAAGTGGTTGATGTGGTGTATATGGATTTCAGTAAAGCGTTTGATAAGGTTCCCCACAGTAGGCTATTGCAGAAAATACGGAGGCATGGGATTGAGGGTGATTTAGCGGTTTGGATCAGAAATTGGCTAGCTGTAAGAAGACAGAGGGTGGTGGTTGATGGGAAATGTTCATCCTGGTGTTCAGTTACTAGTGGTGTACCTCAAGGATCTGTTTTGGGGCCACTGCTGTTTGTCATTTTTATAAATGACCTGGATGAGGGCATATAAGGATGGGTTAGTAAATTTGTGGATGACACTAAAGTCGGTGGAGTTGTGGATAGTGCAGAAGGATGTTACAGGTTACAGAGGGACATAGATAAGCTGCAGAGCTGGGCTGAGAGGTGGCAAATGAAGTTTAATGCGGAAAAGTGTGAGGTGATTCACTTTGAAAGGAGTAACAAGAATACAGAGTACTGGGCTAATGGTGAGATTCTTGGTAGTGTGGATGAGCAGAAAGATCTCGGTGTCCATGTGCATCGATCCCTGAAAGTTGCCACCCAGGTTGATAGGGTTGTTAAGAAGGCATACGGTGTGTTAGGTTTTATTGGTAGAAGGGTTGAGTTTCGGAGCCATGGGGTCATGTTGCAGCTGAACAAAACTCTGGTGCGACCGCACTTGGAGTATTGCATACAGTTCTGGTCGCCGCATTATAGGAAGGATGTGGAAGCATTGGAAAGGGTGCAGAGGAGATTTACCAGGATGTTGCCTGGTATGGAGGGAAGGTCTTATGAGGAAAGGCTGAGGGACTTGAGGCTGTTTTCGTTAGAGAGAAGAAGGTTAAGAGGTGACTTAATAGAGACATACAAGATGATCAGAGGATTAGATAGGGTGGACAGTGAGAGCCTTTTTCCTCGGATGGTGATGGCTAGCACGAGGGGACATAGCTTAAAATTGAGGGGTGATAGATATAGGACAGATGTCAGAGGTAGGTTCTTTACTCAGAGAGTAGTAAGGGCGTGGAATGCCCTGCCTGCAACTGTAGTAGACTCGCCAACTTTAAGGGCATTTAAATGTTCATTGGATAAACATATGGATGATAATGGAATAGTTTAGGTTAGATGGGCTTCAGATTGGTTCCACAGGTTGGCGCAACATCGAGGGCCGAAGGGCCTGTACTGCGCTGTAATGTTCTATGTTCTATGTTCTAAGCTTGCTGTTACATTATGGAAAGATGATTCTATAATTCTTCCACCTAATGGTGGTTGGTCTCCTCCATATGCTTTCGTACATGGCTAGACTTTAGACTTCTGCCTAGTTCTCAATGTGTTTCTCTCTCCCTCATGAACCCTGCCCACACTGTGCTATTTCTGCCTAGTAAGGAGCAACTCATGACATCATCACAAAGCTACAACAGTATCTTCAAGTCTTAGCACAACACTTATCTTCTGAATAGGAGCCAAGGGACAAAGGCAGGTAAATACCAGTAAAGCCTCTGAAGCATACCCCTGAGAAAGAATGCCCTTCAAGAACAGTGGGAAAACGGCAGCACAGACTGAATGTATCAACAGCACAGAGTGCTCTGAGTTTAATTAACAATACTTATATTCCAATATTTCCGTGTGCATAATTTGTTAAACTTATTCTCTTTGTAAAGGGCTGGCTGCCAGTTATGGAGGAAGCTCTTCGGGAGAAAGTCATTCAGGTCAGAACTAAATTGAATGAGCTCAGTGGCAATATTCCAGAGGAAGTTCAGGCGAGAAAATGTTTCCTGAACAATGTGAGCTAAAACAAGTGTCCTTGTAGATTTTTATTAGCTGACAAAGTCACAGGCCTTAATTTTAATGCACCTCACTTAATGGAAATCTGATGATGGGAGGTGACATTTGGAGGGGGAGATTACAATGGAAGTAAAACAAAAAAAGGTTCAATCTCTTAAACCATATTATGTTGGAGCAGAAGGAGGCCATTCAGCCCATTAAGTCTACTCTGAGATTCAACGAGCTCATGGCTAATCTAATAATCCTCAACTCCATTTTCCTGCTATACCTCCATAACTATTGATTCCCTTATTAACTCAAAATCTGTCCAACTCAGCCTTGAATATAATTAATGACCCAGCCTCAACAATCATCTGGTAAAGAATTCCGTAGATTCACAACCATCTGAGAGAAAAAAAAATTCCTCCTTAACTCTGTTTAAATGTGTGACCCCTTATTCCGAGATAATGCCCTCTGGTCCTAGACTCTCCCATAAGGGAAACAAGATCTCTGCACCTACCCTGTCAAGTTCTCTAAACGCCTTGTATGTTTCATCTCTCATTCTTCTTTTTCCAGTGAGCACAAGGTACTGACCTCTCCTCATAAGACAATCTCTTCATATACCTGATATCAGCCTTGTGAACCTTCTCTGGACTGCCTCCAATACTGGTATATCTTTCCTCAGATAAGGGGCCCAAAAGTGTTCACAGTATTCCAGCTGTGGGTCTGACTAATGCCTTGTACAGTTTTAGCAAAACTTCCCAACTTTTACATTTCACTCCTTTTGAAATAAAAGCCAATAGAATATTTCCTTCCCTATGACCCACTGAACTTGCTTCCTGCGATTCATAGACCAGGACTCCCAGATTCCTCTGTTCTGCAGCTTTCTGCAGTCTTTCTCCATTTAACAAGTATTCAGGTCTTCTGTTCTTCCTACCAAAATACATAACCCCACATGTCCCCACATAACTTATCTATATCCCTCTTTGTATCTGACCACTTGCCTTCCCTCCAATGCTTGTGTAATCTGCAAATTTGGCTATAGCATAATCACTTTCCTCAACCAAGTCAGTGACATATGTTGTAAATAATTGTGGCCGCAGCACTGATCCCTGAGGTATACCATTAGTTACAGGTTGCCATCCTGGAAGGTACACCCACACCCCAACTTATCTCAACTCTCTGTATTAGTTAACCAATCCTTTATCCATGCTAACATACTCCCTCCAACACCATGTGCTTGTGTCTTATTCAGCAGCTGAATGTGTGGCACCACCCTGTCAGGATCTGTCAGAACTTTGTTCCAAAGATGTCACTTCACATTCTTCAAAACTTGAGAGAATGCAGACTCAGCTTCCTCAATCTCTGTCTCATTCTCTCATAAAACAATCCCACCATTTTAGGGGTTAAGCTGGTGTACCAACATTGCATTCCCCTTCTGGCTAGTATATCCTTCCTTAGATAAGGAGACTTAAAATGTACACAGTACTCTGGGGAGATCTCACCAAGGCTCTATACAACTGTAGCAAGACATCTTTACTCCTGGACTCAACTCCCCTTGGAATAAAAACCAATTTATCACGGCCTTTCTAATTGTTTGCTGCACCTTCAAGTTAGTTTCTAGTGATTCAAAGACAAGGACACCCAGTTCCATTTGCACAACCACACTTCCCAATCTCCCAATCTAAGAAATATTCTTACCCACATTGTATTCTGTCTGCCGTGTTCTAGCTTTACCTTGCCCAGGACATCTTGAAACCTCCTTACACCTTCATTATATGCTAATATTCCCAGCCAGATTGGTGTCATCAGTAAATCTGGCAATATTACAATTGGTCCCCACATCTGAATCATTAGTACGCACTGTGAACAGCTGTGGATCCACGGGCTGTATTATGTCCTAACTCCACATACTTCCATTTTTTGATATCAACCTATTCTTTCTCATCACGTTTATACATTGCATTTATGCAGCAAATAAAAATGCTGCAGATATTTTACTTCAATGCCCCTTTCATTTTCTCCCCTGAGTCTTGGAGATTAATCTTCGTAGTCTGGTGTCTCCTGAGAAATCCTGGAGGTTGGCAACCGTGGGGAGTAGACAAACAGTGGCATGTTGAGTCTTTACATGGCAAATGGACTCTGATGCTGCTGTTTCGACATCTTTTATGAAGATCACCCATTTTGAAGGCACCTTAGAAGCTGGTCAAGAGAAGATCTCGTACATCAATCTGTTGTATTGCCCCTTTGTGTACAGCAGTTGTGAAATAAAACATAAAAACTCAAAAAAAAACAGGGGCATGCACTCAAGTAAAGTGTACTTGAATTGTCACTCAAAAACAGATTCATTAATTGCTGGAGTCCTCTCTCCAAATGATGGAAGAACTTGTAGGTCAAATAAAAAGGATCTATGCCACACACTAAGGAAAATAATTTCTTCCTTTGTTTCAATACGGAATCAAGGGAAGACTTTAAGGACTAGTGGTCAGACCATATAGAGACCTGAAAATCCTGATCAGAAAACCAATCAGTAGTTTGGATCAGATGTTGTAAAGTAGCTGTTATTAGCATGTCTAGACATCTGGTAAATAAACATGATCAGTACGTTTGCACTAAGATGTTATAACTTAAACCTTGTCAGTTTGCGTATTTCCATCTTAACATGACACAATGACTGCTGTCAAATAACACACTGTTTGCTGATATAATTGCAGAAAATTCTAAGCTACTGTGAAGAGCTCACTAATTTAGTCATGGGAGATTACAAGAAGGACTATGACAATGAAAAGAAGATATGTGACTTTTCTCGCAAGGTATTTTCAAAGTGGTACAACAGGCTGGAGATCGAGAAAGTCAGACGTACGTATTGTTTATGTTATTTACTTGTTTCTTTGCCAAATGTTGCAGAACTTTTGGTGAAGCTTTACATCTTGTACTCACAGAATGAGTAGAATAGAATCATAGAATCCCTACAGTGTGGCCCATTTGGCCCATTGAGTCTGCATTGAACCCCCACCAAAAAAGCATTCCAACCAGACTCAGCCCCCTACCCTCTCCTGCAATCTTGCATTTCCAATGGCTAATCCACTGAGCCTGCATATCACTGGACTCTACAGACAATTTAACATGGTCAATCTATTTAACCTGCACATCTCTGGACTGTGAGAGGAAACCAGAGGAAACCTACATAGATGTGAGTGAAGATGCAAACTCCACACAGACAGTCTGGAAGGCTGGAATTGAACCCTGGTTCTTGGTATTGTGAGGCAGCAATGATAACCACTGAGCCACCAAATCAGGACAATTCACAAGAATACAAATAAAGAGAAAACAAACATTTATACCACAGAAGAATGGAATTTTGTTTGGTTGACAGGTAGTCTCTCATTGGTAGAGACATTGCTATGAATCAGTTAATGATGACTGACTGTTAACTGCCAGATGTTGTTTTGATTTCAAACCAGGCATGTTGACACTGATTGGTTAGAGCATTTCCCTATGAAATGGACCAGCTAATGCTGACACCTACATTTTTGAATCAAAACAAGCATATGCACTTGTTCTTTCAGTCTGCAAGAGAAGAGCCCTGAGCATTCTTATGTGTAGCTTGCAATACACATGTGTGTACCACACCACAGGCCTGACTGGTAATCCTAAATTCTTATTTGCACCTGTGGATTCAAATGTATCAAATATATCATCTGTATATTGAAAATATGCAAGGGATAGGAGGTTGGATGTCACTGTAATGAAGGCACCATTCCTTCTTGATGTTCTGCCTCCAGACATACGAGCAGTGTGAGATACAAATTTCAGTTCCAGTTTGATGCCAGTTATGTAAACCATAAGTCCAAAAATTGGTGTATCATGTAAAGCATGGCTGTTCGCAAAAGGCAAGTCTTGAACCATCCCCAACCATCCTGCTCTTCAAACCTACAACACAGTGTCCAGCATTAAATGTGATTCTGCATTGGACATCATTTACTGGGTAATCTTGAGTCTGTGAACGATTATGCTTGCTAACCAAACAGAAATCTCCTTTCTAGTATAAATATTGGTTTACCCCTTGCATTGGCATTCTTGTGTATTGTTCCCATGATTGTAAAATGACAGGTTCAGTATGACCAGCAACCACTTGTTAAATAGACTTTTCTCTCTGTTCTTTCAAGGAAAGTGTTTGGCTTTGTCATTTAGAGCATACTCCAAGCCCTCTATTCTTTGGGATTTTCCTTCAGGAAAAATTGATAGAATTGTAATCCACAAGGTTCAGGCTCAATTCCCAAACTGTGTTGTGTTTATTACTTTAAAACTCAAACATTTTCACCAATTGTAATTCATTCAAACTTCATCAGAAGTGCAATATGAAACTCAGAATGGCCAATTCTTCTGCTTCAGGAAAGTAAATGGTTAATAATCCATGGATATACAACTGACACAAGGTTTGAAACATCTGAGTGGCTTGCTGGACCCTTTTGCAGGGGAGTTAAGGGTCAACCACATTGCTGTGGCTCTGGAGTTGCGTTGTAGGTCAGACGAGACAAAGAAGGTAGATTTCCTTCCCTAAAAGCAGTTGTGAACCAAAAGGAAATTTAGAACAATCGAATAGTTTCAGTCTCTTGGTTATTGAAATTAGATATTTACTCCTACATGTATATAATCAATTTAATTATTTGTTTTATGATTTGTTGTTGTTTTCAGTTAATGAAGAAGCACTCTCAAAGGTCAGGTTCGATGATAAAAACTCTCAAGGGAGAGAGCTGCCTGGATTCACAAAATACCGAGTATTTGAATCTGTTATTCGAGAACAGATCCATAAGTTACTGGGGCCCTCTCTCCAAATGATGAAAGAACTTGCAGGTAAAATAGAAAAGGACAAGTTTCCAGTTTAATCAGGAGTCTGTTGTAGCTGAGATCAGTGACTTAAGGTTATCATGAAAAAAATTGACTAAGTTTGGTGAATCTGTAATTCTGACAATCTCCTGTATTAAAAATGGACTTGAATTTATATTGTCCCAATGGCTTGCATTAATCAAGTACCTTATGCATTACCTTTATCCTTTGAAAAAAACTTATTAAGGAGGACCATCAATGGAGTGCACAGCTAGATCTATTAGTTACTGAAAACCAGCTGGATTCCATTCCGGCAGTAACTTCAAAATCTTATAAACCTATATCATTAACAAGGAACTCTTTCCCGCTTTCAGCATTATCCATGAGGTTGCTTTGTATTTATTTGAACTGAGACTCTACTCTTTCATTCCTCCTGGTTTCAGGCAGACAGTAGTTAAGAACAGTCATTTTGCAAGACCCAACAGTTTCCAAGCTGTCTGTGGTTTTTAGCAACAAGGGAATTACTTGAAGATAATTGGCCAAGACTCCTCTGTTTCACTACCTACCTTTCTGGTAGATACCAGGATAGAATAATAATCATTGAATAATTTATTGAGGCCACTATTTGTCAACTAGTTTACAACAAGTTAAAGAACAGCTTGAGGAAATTCAATTGACCCAGAAATCACAGTAATCAATTCTTATATGTTGAACTTGAGCCTCTAAACTTCACGTTCCATCTCCCAAGTTTGCCAATCCAGGCTCCCAGGTCCCTCCCCAAACTCCCAACTACTAAGCCCCTTCTCCAATTCCCAACTCTTGAGCCCCTCACATCAGCTCCCCCCTTACTTTTCCCTCAGCTCCCAAGCCACCCAATTGCTAAGACTCCCCTAATTCTTGAGACATGTCCTACGATATGCTCAACCTCACCTTCCTGATATCTTGCCTCACCAACACTTGAGACCGCTTTGACTGTAAACCACTTGAATCTTAGACCTCCACCACCCACATACCACTGCCTCAAGATGCAGATTATATGTTTGCCTGGGGACTGCAGATTTCCTCTGCTCTAGCTCACTTCTTACCAGATTTAAGCACTTTCTGTCTTGCTCTTCAACGTATTCACCATTGTTGAGTTTTATCAGAAGGATTTTATGGAGTTAACAGTCCTCAGAAATCTATTTTCCTTGAAGGTGCCTATTTGTCTCATTGGGACTGGTGCTGCTAAACTAAATGTTCAGATGCCACAGTGATCACCATGTTGTATGTACTACCTTCTGCACCTTCCAAATGTGTGGGTTCTGTAGGGGATTACATGGTCCGGTGGTGTGCAAGGGTAGCTGCCTTTTGCTTTAATAAGAAGTATGTTGTAGAATATAGAAAATGTAGTTATTGCTTTTCTGTAACTATTACAGGTTATAAGAATTGCTTCTACATTACTACAAAGGCTTGGGAGGACCTAATCTTAGGTTTGCCTCCTACTTTACTCACATCAAGTTCTCATAGCATCCTCACAGTGAATGGTTCTTATTGCACTAAATTAGACACTAACCCTTTAAGACCCTTTCAAGTCTATACACAACACTGGGACTGTGAAATATGTGATGGAAATACTTGACCTTCTTTACTTATAAAAAAATTCCCTTTCATGAGGCAAACCGAAGCACTCAGTAATGTTTTGTAGGAAATGGAAAAGGTCTGGCCCATTATTATCATCCATTATGATCTTTCAATGACTAATTCTCACTGGAGCACCATTGTTTGCCTCTTCATGTTCACAATTGTATTGAAAACCGTTTATGTATAATCATGTTTTGTGACAATATGTATAATCGAATGACATCTTATGTTATCTTCACAGATAAAACCCAGCAAGTGTTTAACATAATGGGAGTTGAACATTTTAATCCTTTTCCAAATCTAATGCAAGCAAGCAAGGTACATTTGTTAACAAGTTAATGTGGAAACAAGATCTGCGACATGAAAATTTCATAGTACATACAGTAAAAGAAGAGGCCATTCAGTCTGTCTAATCCATCCTAGTGTTCTCCACTCCATTCTGCACATACCTTTTCCAATCTGGTACCAGTAGCATAACCTTTTTTCCTCATCTCCTTTACATGCTTATCTTGCTTTCCCTTATATGTGATATACAATCAGCCTCAAACAATTTCTCTAGTAACAGATTCCACATTCTCCATGTGTAAAGATGTTCCTTCTGATTTCTCTTATTTGATTTCTTGTTGACAATCTTCAAATGATCACTTCCAATATTATTCTTCCCCACAAGAGGAAACTATATTTGCATCATCTATATCTTGTCTAGATTAATGTTCTCTACTTGACTAGCCCAAATGGTTCTATTTTCATGAGAAAAGAGATGCAGCCTGTTTATCATCTCCTTAATCTTCTACTTCAAGGGACTGCAAACCGAGTCATTTGTATAAATTATTTGACACTCCTAGCCTTTCCCTGGTGACCCTATGCTGCATCCCCTCCAATGGAAGGTAGTGTAATCATAATCTCACTATTTATTTAACATATTGTCACTTGTACCTAGGTACAGTGAAAAGTGGATAATGTCGCCACATCCCGGCGCCGTTTTGGATGACTGAATAAATTGTAGAAATGGTAAAATACTGAATAGCTTAATGTTACATTGATATTTCTAAAACTAAAACAGCTTCAAAAGTTCATTTTCCCCTCTAAGAAGACTCCACCCTCTCTGCTCCTCCCGTCACCACCATCTGACGTTGTCTGTGGGGTCCTAGCAACATGCACCTTTTCTGTTGCCAACCACGTCATCACTTCCACGTCCACCACCTCTGAGCTGGTGGTGGTCATGCTGCGTGGGTCCAAACTAGTCACTCAGAGTCAATCTAAAACGAGCTGGGGACATGCGTTCAAATCCTTCCTTGGCGGTTGGTGATATTGGAATTCAATAAGATAAAATGTGGAATCGAAAAGCTAGTCTAATGGTGACCATGTAACTATTGGCAATCATTTATAAAAACTAATCTAGTTTGCTAATGTCTTTTAGGGAAGGAAATCTGCTATCCCTACCTGGTCTGGCCTACATGCAGACCCACGGCAATGTGATTGACTCTTAACTGCCCTCTGAAAATATCCTAACAAGTCAACAGTTCAAGCTTGATGAAGGATGAATACTAACACAGCCAGAGATTCACACATCCTGTGAATAAATAAAATAATGTTTCCTCAACTGTGGTGTTCCAGATGTTAAAGAGAAGGAGGGATTATAGGGAGAACAGGAACTATTTTAGACGCTCAAATGCATTACAAATATCCTTTCTTGTAGGACTTAATTGCTGAAATCCGACACGAACGGGAACAGGTTGCAGAGCAGATGTTAAGGATGCATTTCAACATGGAGGGCATGGTCTATGCACCAGATGCGATGTATGGCTCCAAACTGTCAGAGATTCAATCAAGATCTGAGAAAGGCAATCAGCGGGAGTTCAATTCACCACGTAATTCAAGCCATGAAATGGCAGCTTATTTACAAGCCTATTATCAGGTGAGTCTCCAAAAGTAAATTTTCTAGTGAGATACTTCTGTTTTATTGTGTTCACCACTGAGTGAATGTGATACTGATGGAGACCATTTCTTTCAGAAGAGGCATTAAACTGATGTGTCCTTTGACCAGCATGGTGGCTCAGTAGTTAGCACTGTTGCCTCACAGCACCAGGGACTGGGGTTCAATTTCAGTCTTGCGTGAATGTCTGTGTGGAGTTTCATAATCTCCCTACATCTGCTTGGGTTTCCTCTGGGGGCTCTGGTTTCCTCCCACAGTCCAAAGATTTGTAGGTTAGGTGGTTTGGCCATGCTAGATTGCCTCATAGTGTGCAGGCTGGTGGGTTAAAATGGTAAGTAAATGTGGGTTTATGGGGATAGAATGGAATCCTCTTTGGAGGGTCGATACAGACTAAGGGCAATGCACAGATGGGCCAACGTGCAGCTTATGTGGAATGGCCATGCTAAATTGCCTTGTAGTGTCTAGGGATGTGCAGGCTGGTGGGTTAGTCTTGGTAAAGGTGGAGATGTAGGTTGGAGTGAGATCCTTTTCAGAGGGTCAGTGCAGACTCAATGGGCCGAATGGCCTCTTTCTGCACTCTAGGGATTCTATGATTCAAGCCTGCACAGCCGTTCAATAGGATCATGGTTGATGCAGCATTCCTCATGTCCACTTTCCTGCCCTTTCAATACGATCCTTGATTCCCCAACTGATCAAGAATCTATCCAACTCAGCCTCAAATATGCACAAGGACTCTGCCCCCACAGCTTTCTGCGGGAAGGAGTTCCAAAGAATCACAACCCTTTGAGATGAGAAATTCTTCCTCCTCTCAGTCTTACATTGGTGCTCATTTATACTGAGACTATGCCTTCTGGTCTTAGACTCTCCCATGAGGGAAAACACCCTCTCAGTAGTTACCCTGTCAAGCCCCTTAACGATTCTATGTGTTTCAATGAGTTCAACTCTTCTAAACTCCAGTGAGTGGAGACCCAATCTATTTAGCCTTCGCTAATAAGGCAATCCCTCCATCCCATCCTAGTGAACCCTCTCAGAACTGCCTCCAATAAAATGATATAATTCCTTGGGCTGACAAATGGCAAGTGACATTTGTGCCACACAAATGCCAGGCAATGACCATCACCAATAAGAAACAATCTAACCACCACCCTTCGATATTCAATGGTATTACCATCACTGAATGCTCCACTATTGACATCCTGGGGAGTTATCATTGATCAGAAACTCAACTGGATTCACCACATTAACACAGTGGCTACAAGAACAAGTCAGAAGCTAAGAATATTGCAGCGAGTAACTCCAGACTCCCTAAATCCTGTCCACCATCTACAAGGTACAAGTCAGGAGTATGATGGAATACTCCCCACTTGCCTGAATGAGTGCAGCCCCAACAACACTCCAGAAGCTTGACACCATCCAGGACAAAGCAGCCCGCTTGATTGGCACTACATCCACAAGCATCCACTCCCTTCACCACCGATGCTCAGTAGCAGCAGTGTGTACTATCTACAAGATGCACTGCAGAAATTCACCAAAGATCCTCAGACAGCACCTTCCAAACCCATGTCCACTTCCATTTAGAAGGACAAGGGCAGCAGACATATAGGAATATCACCACGTCCAAGTTCCCCTCCAACCATCCTGACTTGGAAATATATCGGCGTTCCTTCACTGTCGCTGGGTCAAAATCCTGGAATTCCCTCCCTAATGGCATTGTAGGTTTACCCACAGCTAGTGGACTGCAGCAGTTCAAGAAGGCAGCTCACCACCACCTTCTCAAGGATAACTGGGGATGGGCGAGAAATGCTGGCCAGCCAGTGATATAACATCCCACAAATGAATTTTTAAAAATCCTCCAATAAGGGGACTAAAACTGCTCACGGTACACCAGATGTGGCCTCACCAGCAACTTGTTTGGTTGCATTAAGACAATTGTCTATTGTACTCCAACTCCCTTGAAATAAGGGCCAATATTCTATTTGCCTTCCTGATTAGCTTTCTGTGTTTCATGCTCAAATAACCCTGAAGACCCCTTTGAGTTGCAGCTTTCTGCAGTTTCTCTGCAACCCTCTGTTCTTTTGTTCTGCCTTTTAAAATTAGCCACTTCACATGTTCTCACATTTTACTCCATTTTCCAATTTCTTACTTACTCACTTAACTTACCAATACCTTTCTATAAACTGTAACTTTTTTGCAACTAGCCTTTCCACCTATTTTTATGTCATCTGCAATTATTGGCTACAGTACGTTCACTTCCTTCTTCCACGCTATTAATATATATTGTAAACAGCTGTTATCCCAGTACTGATCCCTGTGAAACTCCACTGGTCACAGGCCACCAATCTGAAAAAGAACCCCTTATCCTCACTCACTCTTTCCTGCCCATAAGCTAATTCTCCATCAATGCCAATATACTAACTCCAACACTGAGGCTCTTATCACTTAACCTTTCGTGAAGTACCTTGTTGAATGTCTTATGGAAGTCCAAATAGAATGGGATGCTTTGACGTCATGGAAGATGCAAAATCTTTTTTATTTCTTCTCTTTAAGGTGAAATGGCTGTCATTGAAACTGAGTTCCAACTCAGAAACCTTAAGTATTTATTTCCTTAAATTATGCAGGTTGCTATTGATCGATTGGTTCAAATGGTACCCATGGTTTCAAGATATCATCTTCTGCAAGAATTTGCACATTGTGTCAAGCTGCAGATGACTGAAAGATTTCTCAATGAAGCAGATACTGATGGCCTGCTGGATGAGCATTCTGAGATTACAAGCAAACGTAAAAGATTGACGGATTCCCTGAAGCAACTGAACAAAGCAAGGGCTCTTTTGATGTCTAAATAATTCAAGAAAATTCAGTGACACGGGAACATCCTTCATCTCAACAGTTTTCCTCAATGTTCCCCCATTTACATTCTCACCATTGACTCCTCACTGGGTTACATTTTACAAGCACCAGTCATTGTCCCTTCCATAGATTGACACCGAGTGGAAAGTGAGTTTTGTGGAGAAGTGGGATGCCTTGATATGGCTCCAATTCTTCTAGAGATGCCCAGGGCAGTTGCATCCAAAGGCATGTCCTGGTCAATCAGTGCAATTCATCTGTATTTGAGCAAACTGGACCAAAAGATTGTGGAACTCGAGCACTATTTGCAGTCAATGTAAATAATGTACCCTTTACTTTTTGCACTTAAAAAACACAACTTTATAAACTGGCCGTGCCAACAAGACTAGTGATTACTTAATTACAATTATGAGGTTCCACCATTTGTTTTCATTTTCAGACCTTTAAGAAAACTCTTAACATTAAGCTGCTTTTTTTTCTGGACAGAACAAGATTAATAGCATGTTTTTTTAAAATATGACTTGCTTTTGCATTTACTAGCAAACTGATTATTGAATGCCAATATAACTGCAAATTGGTCACAGAGTTTTCTCAAGTCACTTCAGTTCTTTAAAATTGAGCTGCCCATTGTTCTTTCTGTGGTGATTAAATTGCAACAGGTTGCTATAAACTACACCAGGGAATATTTTTAAAACCATCTTTCAAAAATAATACCTTCTTAAATGCTGCTGATTGTAATGCTTCAGGGCATGTTATATGTACATTGACATTCATTGAGTTTGAAACTCAAGAAGGTCCCTTCCCAAGACCAGTTCAGTTTGTTGACCATAGTTTCCATCTGAACTGATAACTACACCCAAAGCTAAAACTCGAGTGCTTGTATCTGTGTACTTAAGGATTAGGATAACAATTGCTCTCATGGAATCATAATACTAAGCAGAAATCAATTACAGTATTTCACTGTAGTGACCTCACTCCAGATTTATTGCCTTGTCTTTAATCTTCACACAGACTAAGCTCCTAATATTGGGGTGATGTATTAGCCATTGCCATACGCACCATACAAAAAGACTGCACTTCAAAAATTGTTTGTAAAACACTTTGGGACATTTGAGATCGAGAAGGTGCTGCATAAATGCAACTCTCTTTTCTGATTTTCTTTATGTTTCGAGTTTAGACTTTACCGAATTTGCTTAGAATTGATTGGCAATTTGTGCAAAGGATGAACTTGCACTAAATATAAGTTAAATGATCAATAGTTTGATTTAATAAAGCTGGATAAGTTTGCCTTAATGTAAGCAATATGTCAATGTAAAATTCAGGATCAATGATGTATCAGCTTATAATTGCAATGGAGTAAAGGACAATGATGCAACTAGTTTCTACTTAAATGTTGTATTATTTTTGAATCATTTCAAGCCACTGTATTCACAGTTATTGTAAGGAATAAGAGCGAACATTGGGACCTGATGAGTTGGCTACCCATTGACTGGGTTTAGTAAGTTCTTCAGACTTGTGTTGTGGCTAAGGTTGTCACTTTCCCACAAGTCAAAAAAGCAGAAAGCATGGAAGGACTGACTACAAGGCTTGGGCTCTCACATTTATTTTGGTGACATTCAAAAATACATTTAGAGTTTTAGCAGCCAATGGAAATGCACAACACAGAAGAATGATGGGAATATTTGAATCCTTGTTTAGGAGTGAAACTTCTGTTGCAGCGTTTGTGTTTAATAAAATTCTGTCTACTGCTCAGAAATGTTGTTTTGTATAAGTCCTGGCAGGTGCTGGACATGAAAAAGATTCTTTTCAGAGATGGGCAAAACAATAAATTGAAGATCTGAGGGCTGAGACATCAACTCACTTGTTTTCTACAAAAATGCTATAGACCTGCGGGGTTTATCCAGTGTTTTGTATTTGCTTCCCTCTCTTCTGTTATAAGAGTATTAAGAGTTAAATTAAAGTTTGGTTGTTGGGGCTAAGATGCAGATCAATTGTGACCGAACTGAACTAGGGAGCTGGTTCAAGAGGGCTGAATGACTTACTCCTGTCCCTAGGTTGCCAACTGTAGTTTGCAGATAATACTAACCTAGAAGGTGTGAGCTGTAAAGAACAGAGAACATTACAAATTATGGAGATAGAAAAAGATGGCAGAACAATGGAAGCTGCAGTTTGATGAGGTTTCAGCTTCACAACTCCAAAATGTGGGCACAGCTTTACACACTACACTTTCAACAATTGAAGTTCCTTCAATGAACTTTGCAGTTTGCATGTGAAAGTAGTCAATAGAATACTATCCAGAAGGTATGAATGAGCAAACACTTTTAAGGAACTGGGTACATAAAACATTTAATGCTGAAGATGTAGTTGCAATTAATATGTATGTCGCAAGAAGTGCAGAATTTAATTGCAGAAAAGTACATATGATTATATAGGATATTCAGTGATGAAACAGAAGCATCACAACCAGCCATGTTAATATCCACATGCTATTCAAGGCACTTCCTGTTTGTCATCTTCAATTCTTGGCAGCGTAATCCTCTTTTCCCATCTCCTTAGTATGTTTCATCTAGTTTCCCCTAAATGCATCAATATAAATGCTTTAATCACTCGAGTAAAGGAACTTCTTCCAAATTCCCCATTTAACCTTTTGTTGACACCTCAAATTGATGGCTGTTAGTTTTGCTTATCTAGAAATATCTTCATGTTTATTTGATTAAAGCTTTCAATAATTTTAAAGGCCTCAGTGTTTTCAAGAAAACAAAAGACCTAGTACATTTACCTTCTTCATATTGCCCTCCCTTAACCCCACCCCCATTTCTAGCACCAAGCCACACAATTTATCGTTTCTGGTATGAAAGTAGTTATATGGAAAGGAACATCAGAAGAAGAATAGGGTATTCAGCCCCTTGAGCTTGTTCTGCCATTCAATAAGATTATGGCTGACCAGTGGCCTAACTCCATATACCTGCCTTTGTATGATATCCTTTAATATCTTAACAAAAAAGTTAATCTATCTTGGGTTTAAAACTGATTGATGTCCTGTTCTGACATTTAGAATAAAACATGCACATCTCACCAGAGACAAGCAACTTACCATTCGTTAGTTTGGCTATTTTGGTTGGAAATATTCCTCAAGGTGTCACCTAATATGTCCATAAAATGAAAGTGAGCTGGGCATTCATAAGCTAATCGGACAATATGTGGCTTCCCACAACCCACCAACCCGCAATTTATTCATAAGCAAAGAAATTATTTGTTTGATTTGCCATTGTTTTACCCTCTGGCCTTTTTTCTCCTTGCTTGTGTGACCTAGAGATTAATTTGTAATGTTTGGAGAATTCAGAACAACCTATAGGTATCCCCTGGACATTAGAACGTCAAGGAGAATCGAAACTGAGATGTTTATAAGTTACAGGGGGAGTTGACAATCTTCTCTGATCAAATTTCTACCTGAATGTGAGAGTGACAATTGAGAACCTCATTAGACCTGGATGTAAAACAGGCAAGCAATTCACTGTCTACTGACATGCATCATCCCCACCCACTTTCACAGCATTTGTTAATTCTGCATTTACAACTGAAAATAATATGAAGCTCCTTTTGCAAGGGCACATGACACAAAACAAAATGCACAGATGACAGTGGAAGATGATCCATTTTATTTCATTCATGGGATTATTCAAAAGGTTAATCCTTAGTCTCTTGCTGGAATGTCCTTGATACGGCATGCTTTCACTCATCGGACTGGGTATTGAGTACAAGAGTCATGGCAGGTCATGTTACAGTTGTATAGGACTTTGGTTCGACCACATTTGGAATTCTGCGTACAGTTCTGGTCACCACATTACCAAAAGGATGTGGATGCTTTGGAGAGGGTGCAGAGGAGGTTCACCAGGATGTTGCCTGGTATGGAGGGCGCTAGCTATGAAGAGAGGTTGAGTAGATTAGGATAATTTGCATTAGAAAGACAGAGGTTGAGGGGGGTCCTGATTGAGGTCTACAAAATCATGAGAGGTATAGACAGGATGGATAGCAAGAAGCTTTTTCCCAGAGTGGGGGATTCAATTACTAGGGGTCACGATTTCAAGGTGAGAGGGGAAAAGTTTAAGGGAGATATGCGTGGAAAGTTCTTTACGCAGAGGGTGGTGGGTGCCTGGAACGCGTTGCCAGCAGAGATGGTACAGGCAGGCACGATAGCATCATTTAAGATGTATCTAGACAGATACATGAATGGGCAGGGAGCAGAGGGATACAGATCCTTGGAAAATAGGCGACAGGTGTAGATAGAGGATCTGGATCGGCACAGGCTTGGAGGGCTGAAGGGCCTGTTTCTGTGCTGTAACTTTCTTTGTTCTTGGTTCTTCTTTGTTCTTTATCAGTAAAGATGGCATTGCACAGCTCACCAGGTAATAGGTTTCTAAATGAATGGTCATTGCAGTGATATCAGTACTGATAGAAATTATCTGCTGGTTCTGTGCCTCTGGTAACTCATATTCGGTCTGGATTTGATTCAGCTTGTTGGAGTAAATGATGTCCTGACTGTAGACCATTTTCTCCATCTGGAACAGAATCTTCAGCATCCGCTCAGCTTCCAGCTCCTAGATCTCACAAATTTCTCACAATCTTACTCTGTAGGGGAGATAAGCCAACATGTTGCTCAGTATGGAACTGGTCAGATGGTGTGTAATGTTCTTTTCCTGGGCACTGCTATCTATCCACCTTTTTAAATGTAATTTGTATTTCCATTTGGAGACAGCTTAACCCATCAAAAGCCAGTTGTTGCACAGACAGAGGGGGATGGAGGTGTGGAGCCTTTTCTCGGGTTTGAAATAGGTTCCATAAAGCCCAGATTTGCAATACCATGTCCCAATGAGCAGGAGCCCACCAGATTGGTTTGAGAGCCCATTAACCATCCCCAATGGTCACCTGAAACAAACACAGCATCATTAATTAAAAACTGAAAGAACTGCGGATGCTGTAAATCAGGAACAAAACCAAAGTTGCTGGAAAAGCTCAGCAGGTCTGGCAGCATCTGTGAAGAAAAAAACTGCCAGTTCTGAGGAAGGCTCACCGGACCCAAAACGTTAACTCTGTTTTTTCCTTCACAGATGCTGCCAGACCTGCTGAGTTTCTCCAGCAACTTTGTTTTTGTACAGCATCATTAAAATATGTTAATCAGAGTGCTGTATCTACATCAGGACGCTCATAATGGCAGGACCTGCAAGCTCACTTGTACAGTCAGTTTACTAATTCATGATGGAAGCAGCAATCACTAGTGCCATTTAAAAAGGACTGACACCTTTATTAAAGCAAGTCTCTGGTTAACAGTATCAGGCTAGGCACATCTTTGGACTGTGGGAGGAAACCCACACAGACACAGTGAGAATGTACAAACTGTACACAGACAGTCACCCAATAATGGAATTGAACACTGGTCCCTGGTGTTCTGAGGCAGCAGTGCTTACCACTGAGCCAGCCAAACATTTCTTTGGCTATGTTTTGAACAGCTTTCATTTGTAAGTGGTCATGCAGTCTGGATGACCAATTAATAGGGTGAAGGTAGCTATAGAAAAGTATCAGCAATCTATCAAAATCAGATACAACTGCCCAACCATGAGCCGACTGATTGAGAGACCAGGTTTTACTGGCTGAATAGCCTACTCTGTTTCCACTTAATCTGTCGAGGAAAGAATCTGCAACCTTGCTGTGTCCCAAAGTCAAGCCAAATAAGACTCGAGAGTACACACAAACATAGCAATTGTGGAGAAACATAGCAGGTCTGACAGCAAATGTGAGAAACAACAGTGTTTCTGGTCCTGTGACCCTTCTTCAGAAGACTTCAGAATTGCTTGCCTATACTTACAATGTGGTAATGGTTTACAATAAATTCATTATCATTTGAGAATTTTGGCTTTAAAATAGAGTTATTAACCCTGCTGTTATTAGCAGACAGGAAGCTGGTTTGAAAGATCACATTATGATTTGTTTTGGTTTTAATGAAGTGGTTCTTTTCTGAATAATAAGCATAAAATGCTGCAGATTTTGTTTTAACAATAAAATAGAGGCTTATTGCAAAATAAGTGAAGATTCATAGATTAAACCAAACCATCTATTCATAATACAAATTCAAAGATTTTTAAACACACCATAAAAGTATAATTCCATTGATCCCAAAATATTCAATTGTAAATTGAAAGGAAGCAAAATGGGTTTTACATATTACTCCAAAAAACACACCTGGTAAAGTACCTAAATAAAAGCTACTCATGCACTACCCACACTTACACCAGAGTCCCTGTATCTAACACCTCAGCAGGTTTAAGTCACTTGTGATTTCAACTCCTGGATTGAAACTGCTGATGGCTTTTTCCAGGAGCAATCATTCACAGGCTAAAATGTAATCAGTTTTAAATTACCTCGCCAAGATTTTATCCAAACACTTTGATCTGGACTGAACATTAAGTCTTTCTCCAGATTAATCTTGTTCGCAAAATACCCTCCCCTTCTCAGAAGTGCTGTTCTATACAGCCAGCCTAACCAGGTCTCCGCTGGTAGCACAGTTGAAAGCGGTACCACCACAGGAAAATCCATCATCAAGCTATGACGAGGGCATTTTGAAACCCAATGTAGAGGGAACTCCCAGCTTCTGTCCTGACACCAAAGATTTCTTACAGAAACTCAGCACCAATGGACCAGTCGAACCATGAACATTCCTTGTCACAATGGACGTTTCAGCATTCTACACCAGCATCCCCCATGGCGACAGCATTGCTGCAACAGCCTCTGTACTCAACACCAACAACTGCCAATTTCCAGACGCCATCCTACAACTCATCTGCTCCATCGTCAACTACAACATCTTCACCTTCGACAACCAGTTCTTCATCCAGACACATGGAACAGCCATGGGGACCAGATTTGCTCCCCAAAATGCCAACATTTTCATGCACAGGTTCAAATAAGACTTCTTTGCTGCACAGAACCTCCGACCAACGATACATTGATGAGATTTTCTTCCTTTGGACTCATGGCGAGGAATCACTGAAACAACTACTTTGCAATATCAACAAGTTTCGTCCTACCATCAGACTTGCCATGGACTACCCTTTAGAATCAGTCTCATTCTTGGGCACATGCATCTCCATCAAGGACGGACACCTCTGACCCTCACTCTACCACAAGCCTACAAATAAACTCAGGATGCTGCATTTCTCTAGCTTCCACCTAAAACATATTAAAACAGCCATCCCCTACGGACAAGCCCTATGCATACACAGGATCTATTCGGATGAGGAGGAATGAGACAGACACCTGAATGTGTTGAAGGACGCCCTCATAGGAACAGGATACGATGCTCAACTCATCGATAGCCAGTTCCGACGTGCCGCAGCGAAAAACCATAATGACCTCCTCAGTAGACATACATGGGATACATCCAATTAGGTACTCTCCATTGTCCAGTACTTCCTGGGAGCTGGGAAACTATGCCATGTTCTTTGCAGCATTCAACACATTATCAATGACGATAAGAACCTCACCAAGATCTTCCCTATGCCTCTAAACAACCGCCAAACCTTAAACAGACCATTGTTCGCAGCAAATTACCCAGCCTTCAGGACAACATTGACAACAACGCTACACAACCCTATCATGGTATCCTCCACAAGACATGTCAGATCTTCAACATTGACAGTACTATCACACATGGGAACACCACCCAGCATGTGCACGGCAGAGTCACCATGCGACCAAGTCAATGTTGTCTATCTCATGCACTGCAGGCAAGGATGCCCCGAGGCATGGTACATTGGCGAGACCATGTAGATGCTATGACAACAGATGAATGGATACTGCGCAACAATCACCAGACAGGAACGTTCCCTCCCAATGGGGGATCACTTCAATGGTCAAGGACATTCAGCCTTGGATCTTCGGGTAAACATCCTCCAAGGCAGACTTTGGGATACACAACAACGCAGAGTCGCTGAGCAGAGGCTGATAGCCAAGTTCGGTCCCCATGAGGATAGCCTCAACCGCAATCTTGGGTTCATGTTGCACTACAGGTGAGCCCATCATATTATACACATACACACACACACACACACATGCACACACACCACACACACATGAATCTATGGGGTAAATTTGTATTTGCAGATATATTCTATTTTGTTCAAAAAGCGCACAATTTATAGACAGTCAGTCAATGTGGTGTTTTATAAGTTCCCACTTTAGAAATAAAACCAGTCTGGCTCCAAACCAAAACACAAACAGATTCTAAACAAGGCCTCACACCTAACATGCATTGTCTGACCTAAAATGTCACCTCTTCCTTACATTGATAAAACCTCCAGTTTACTCAGGACTGTGACTTCAAATGAATTCGGGATTTATGAATATATTAATCAATTAAAACCTTCTAAATGATTAAAGATTTAACAGCATCGTAGGTTTGTTTAGTATATCCTCATCAGTGGTGTGACCCTTTGATCTTTAATACTTTATAAATACTGTGTCTGATGCTACCTCTCTCACTAACACCTGAAGAAGGAGTAAGACTCCGAAAGCTTATGATTTCAAATACACTTGTTGGACTATAACCTGGTACCGTGTGACTTCTGACCTTGTCCATCCCAGTCCATCACCAGCACCTCCACAGCATGGATACTAATTCTAAAGCTAGGCCTCAAAAACTGCTTTAAAAGAAATCACCATGATTATAAATATACTTACAGTTAATTATTAACTATCATGTTTCTCACAAACGCAGAATCCAAACTTGGAACAAACAATATTGAAACTTATGTAAAAATCACAAGATCTTAGCTAAATGTCTACCAAGACTTTCCTGGGGTGGTTAACTGATGAAATGACACAAAGTTGAATGTTTATAACATACAGAAAGATAGACGAGGGACCATAATCAAGTTTCAGCAGAGAAAAGCAGTTTCACAACAGTTTCACCGGGATTGAATGTCTGTCAAGTGTATCGCTGGGAAAAGGGTTGAATTTTTCTTTCTGATGTTTATGCAAAGCTCTATCCACATCATCACTGATGTATGCAGCAATCTGTTTTTTTAAAAAAATCAATAAACATGAGTCTGTTTTGTTAAAATTACTTTGGAAGCCTTCTTAAAACATATTCAGTGACTGACTACCAGATTAGCCAAACTGCAAAACTAATATTTCTGACCTATCAAGCTAAATCTCATGCTGGGATTTGACTCATCCTGTATTGCCTTCAGGTGGGATCAGAACATCGGAATACTATTTGTTTGTGACTAGTGTGATAGAAGGCAAAATATATACATGTATACAATTATCATTTATGGAGCTTGGATATTAAAACAGCAACAGAGGCACATCGGTTGCTTCTGTGACAGAAATCGCTTTTTCAAAAAACAGAAAGTCATTTTGGAATAATGACCAAAATGCATCAGTTGCAACAAAGCTTATGGCTTCAACCACCTGCCTAGCAGCTCATGTAGTTTTAATGAACTAAGATGATTATATGTTTGAGTTTATGGCAGAGTATACAGAACAAAGCTGTTAATTTGGCTTTGACTTCAATTCAGAAGAAAACATGACTTTAGATCAAAAGGGAAAAGGTTTCCTTTCAGCAGATTTTTTTTCTGTTCAGAGGAACCAGTCACTTCAGCAGAAGTCATTTGTAATCTACAAAGTTTCCGAGCTATGAGAATTTGGGATAGCAATCTTCAAATTGATGGAACTAAAAATGTTTAAGTCACCAGAATTGTTAAAGGTACATGCTACGAGACTTGGAAAGGAGTCGTCAAATTGCCTCGAGGGTACAAGAAAAAGAAACAGGAAGGCTTCAATTGAGTAAAGATTGAACAGCTGAGCTAAGGTGAGACAGTTATCTGGGATTAAATCTCAACAACGGGTGGTGTTGGGCAGTAGGCTGAAACTTTATTTGGATGTCGCTGTTAAATTCTATGTAACTGTGGGATACCTTGAATAGTTTGCTTATTTCCTCTGTGTAATAAACTTATGTTCTGGTGTGAAAGAACATCTGCAGCCTTGTCAACAAAATGTTTCGTGAACTAACCCCTTTCTTAACTAACTGCAAAAATTAAATATACAAGGTATCAAACTATTTTCTTTCTGGGGTCTGACTTGTCCAAGATTTCCATCAACTGTAAACATAATATTAGTTTTCTTTCTTGCCAGTTCGTCTCCATGGATATGGAAGCCAATAACCATGCTATTCTACATGGATACTAATCCCTAGCTTCACAATGTTGTTATTATGATGACCTTTGATCCAATTCCTGTCTATTGTTACCCAGCACCAGACTAAATACTTTACCAATTGTTGACATCAGAAACTATATTTCCATATATTTTCCGAAACTTGACAAGAGGTCATTATTCAGCCCCTCAAACCTTTGTTGCCAACCTATTACATCTGTACATTATCTGTTAAGATAATGGATGTTCTGAACAATTTACTCACATTCTTTATTACTGTTACTGCACAAAAAGCTATTGATCTCCATCTTGAAAATTTCAGTGCCTACAACTTTTTTGTGTTGGGTGCAGCAGGGTTGGGTGGAGGGGGAAGTAGGGGGGCAGTGTTCAAGATTTCAAATAATCCTTGTTTGAAAATAAACATGCTTCTTGGGTCATTGTAATTCATGGCTCATTAGGAAGCTCTCTCACTCAAGTCAGCAGGTTGTGAGCTCAAAATCTTACTCTGGAGTCTTGTGCAAATAGTCTAGACAGACGTCTGAGGCCAGTGCTGTGAGAACGCCGCAGCGAAGGTGCAGCTGAGATGTCAAAGCAAGTCTAGAGAACATAAAAGCTAAAGTTAAGTTGCCATAGTCCGACTCTCTCATAACAGAGAGTTGACTGGTGTGCTTTAACCTGAGGGTCACCACGCCTCCAATGAGGAGAGAAGTTGAGAAAGACAGTCCTTCATGGTAATTGAACCCATAGTGTTGGCATCATGGTGCACCACAAACTAACTGCCCAGCCAGATGAGTTAACTGACACCCAAGAATATAAAATATATTACTGGACTATATAAACAGGAATCTTGTTCCTACTGTCCTAGTCAATATGTATCTCTTAACATTATAACAACATATGTGGCCATGATATTGTTAGTGTTTGTGGGATCTTGCTGTGTGCAGTTGAATACCATGTGTCCTACATTTCAACAAGGTACCTCTGATTGTGAAATGCTTTGGGGTGTTCCAGAGTTATGAACTGCACAATACCAAAGCAAATCCTTCTCTATAACACACAGAATCTTTCTTGCCGAGTGCTGTATGGACCATACACTTTACCTGCTATCACCTTCAGCATGGTGAGAGAGGGAGGCTCCAACTTCATG
Organism: Rhincodon typus; assembly: GCF_021869965.1. Lineage (NCBI taxonomy): Eukaryota > Metazoa > Chordata > Chondrichthyes > Orectolobiformes > Rhincodontidae > Rhincodon > Rhincodon typus. Next base: position 14,621,885 of record NC_063342.1, on the reverse strand, counting down.
GTCCAACTTCTTGGCTAGCGACTCAAAGATTCTGTAATTGGTAAATCCGGGCAATTCTCTCCCACGGGGCTTCTCAGTGTACTCTGACACTTGATCGCTCATTGTTTCTTTGACTACAACAAAAATAAAACAATGTCATTATTGGGCCTCAGACTATTATTCTCCAGTGCAGCTGAACTTTGGTCAAAGAGATGGGTTCAGGAAGATTTTAAGGTTTCAAGTAAGCTGATAAACTGGGTGTTGGGAACAGGCAGCTCCAGAGGCAAGTCTTAAGATGTCTCAATTTTCTACCATGATGGATGAAAAAGTGGGGGAAAATGCATAAAATGTCACAGTGACAACTTGGCTCAGCAGTCATGCTCATGTTTGACTCAGCAGTTCATGGATTCAAGCTGAACTCCTGGAAATTGGGAACATAATCCAGACTAACTTTTGACTGCAGTCTAAGGGAGTGTTGCATTGTCAAGTGTAACTCTTAGCAGCGGAATATCGAGTTGGCTCAGCTGGCAGTGAGAGTATCCATTCAGTAGAAGAGCTATGAGTCTTCCAATGTCCTGGGCAACAATGATCCATCAGCAACAGATCACCTGGTCCTTGCCATTGCAGCCTGCCTGTGACTAAATTTGACTTAAAAGTGGCCACCAGAAGCTTTTTTTTATCTGACATAAGATGGCCAAAAGGGGTTGGCAGCTACATACATATGGGGAGGCGATGGCCCAGTGGTATTATCTCCAGACCCACAGCAATGTGGTTGACTCTGAACTGCTCTCTGGGTAATTAGGTATGGGCAATAAATACCGCCTGGCCAATGACGTCCTCAGCCCATGAATGAATAAAGAAAAAAAAATACAGCAGCTGCTCACAGCCTGACCTGTGGCTTCCACACAGGGTCACCAGATAACAAGGGAGGCACAGGTGAAAATCTTTTTAGCAAACTAATGCAGAAGTTGCATTTAATATAGAGTAGAAGGGGAATCTGTACCATTTTAGTTAAAACATTTTCAGGTAGTTGCAAATTGCACAAACAAGTACACACACACATATCCATACAGTAATAGCGGTGGTTTCAGTTACAGTGTATTAGACATTTGGGAATTTAATTAGATTTCTGCAGACAGATAGCTCTAAGCACACAACCATTTTTGATAAGAAAACATCTTTGAAAAACCTAGATAAGAGACCACTATTAACAAACATTAATGTGTTTGTAACTATTAACAACTAGCCTGAAGTTTGTAGTTTAGTGGGATCCAAAAGAAAAGTATGATCCCACAATAATCTAGACTCTTTGGGTAATTGTCATTACATGTTAAACGTAACCATTTGAATATTGTGAAATTAAAATGCAACCTAGAAGCTTCCATACAGGATTTAGTTGAATAATAATGAGCAGCCAACTGCAGACAGTAAGAAGAGGTCCCTCATTAGCAGGGAAGAAGGAGCAATGGATGGTATAAACAGACAACCTCTAATAGAGGAAACGAGGTTGTAAAATATGGAAAATAAACAATTGTAGCTTCACTGCTCTGCATGCAGAAAGCTGTGAGGTAATTGAATTTCATCTTTATAAATAGAATTTGAAAACGTGCTATTTGGTGGGGAAACAAGTGTGAAAGATATTTGAGGTGAGAATCAAACTACTATCTAGAACCAACTCTCAGCAGCAAGATAGACACTGCATTTGTTTGATCTCCCCAATTTGTAAGCCTCGTCAAAGAATTATAACATTAGATGTAATTATAAAACTTCACATGTAAGTAATTTTATATTGAAACTGATAATGTAGATTTGACAGCAATTTGTTGAAATTATCATCCCTTTGTATCTCCTGTAGTAATATTAGTAGGTAATATAAATTGCCCTGCAAAATTTTAAAAATCCATCAGTGATAAGCAAGTATCAATTACCATGATGCAGCTAGCCAATATCTGGGAAAGGAGGATAATTGCCCAAATATTGGAATATGAATGAAATATGCTTTAATTGTAAGATCTGAAGGACTAGTGATAAAGGTGTCTGGTAAGCATCATGAGATCATGGGAGGATCGAGGGATGTCCACAGAGATGCCCATCATTGATCGTGGTTTATGGGATTGGATGTATAGATTGGGGGGAACATGACTAATAGTGACATCAATGTTGCATGTAATTATTGTAATTCAAAATGTATAAAAATGGTGTACTTGACTAGGAGGGCCAGAGTGTTCAGTGGACACTGTTCCAGGAACCTCTCCCGTGCTGCGTGGTAAGGAGATCTGAATAAAGATAAACTTGTGCTGCTAGACACAGGACTGGAGACTCCTCATTGACATCTCACTCCCCACCAGCATTCACCATTTTGCATTTATGGGAACTCACAGAACACAAACTGACTGCTGTTTTTCTGACGAGACAACATAGACAGTATCCTTGTGAACATTTTGGTAATTTTTGAACCACATCTTTCATAAAAAGCATTTATACACTTCATCAAACTTAATGCACAATCACAACGCTAATGGAACCTTCTCCATGATAGGTTAATCACTTACACTTTCTCTGATGTTCATCAAGAAAGTCATGCCATTTCCCAAAACTCTTTTGCATCATCGTGTATATTTTCATATTATTGTCAGATTCCCCTGAATATTCCCCAATTGTTAAGTAGGAAAGGTCTTCACTGTGGGCTCTAATTTTCTGCAGTTCATTGAAAAGTTAGTGTTTCAGTTAGTCATCGTGTCATACAAAATGGAAACAGGCCCTTCAGCCCAACTAGTCCACACCAATTATGTTCCCAAACCAAACTAGTCCCGCTTGCCTGTGCTTGGCTCATATCTCTCCAAACTTGTCCTGTTCACCAATCACTTTGCACAGTTTCCTGACACAAATCCATGGATTGAAAAAAAATTTTCTTTTCCTACACTTTGTCAGATCAGTTGCTATGGTTTACCCTTGTCACCTGAATGGATAAGTAAATGTCATCTAAGACTCCCAAGAGTAGCTGAGTCATGGAATATAGAACAGTGCAGCACAGGAACAGTCCCTTCGGCTCATGATGTTGTGCCAAACCAGCCCAGTATTAACCTGAAGAATGTTCTAAGAAGGGTCACTAGACCCGAAACATGAATTCTGATTTCTCTTCGCAGATGCTGCCTGGCCTGCTGAGATTTTGCAGCAATTTCTGGTATTGTTTCCAATAGTAAACTTCCTCTCTGTCCCTAGACTGTTCCCAGCTGGTGAAAGGGTGGAGAGATTAAATTCAAGACCAAGAACAGTGCTCCCAAATTGTGTGGATGAGAGTGGGAACTGCAGGGAGGGCCAGTAAACCAACCATAGCATTTTGGTACAGGAAGCGATTCAACTGCGAGAAGGAAACAGGAAAGGAATCAAATCATTTGGTGTTGAAGTGATTAAACCAATGTTGCCCGTTTTTGTGTTATCACCTGAGATGAAACTCCCCTCTTGGCTCACTGCCTGTTCTGTGCTGTGCTGAGTTAGCTAATCTCCAGAGGTGCAATTTTAACTCCACTATTAGCCTCAACGTGAACAAGCTTGGTGAAGAGTGTGAGGACAAAGAGGTCCCGTCCCCACTTCTACCTGCTGTCCAGCGCTATTAGTGGAAAGAAGACTGTCAAACAAGGACAGGGCTGAGCTTGGCTACAGTAATTTTCCCTTCAGTCAGGCAGCCGGCCACTTGTGGAAATGGCCACCAGGGTGAGATACCAGAGAGCGCCCGACATTTCTGCAACTGAATCTCTGCACACGGTCTTCAAATCTCAAAAAGCAGAGAAATTAAGAGGAAAGATGAATTACTCGTGGCTTATTAATAAACAAATCACAAGTATTTCACTACTATCAACACCAAAACACGGCAACAAGTTATCACTAAGTTGTGAGAAGTGGGACCATCACCTTTCACAATTTCTTTTTCCACCTCAAATGGGTCTGACAGTTCTTTTGAGTAATTATTGTAACTTATCCATGCCGACAATTTATTTCCAACCTTTGGCTTTTTTCAGCTTCAGTTTGAGAAGGCATCTCATCACAATATCTGTCAAAAAAGGAAAAGCAATGTCAGACAATCTTTTAATAATAAAAAAGTGTACTGCACAGAGAATACTTGAAGCATTTCAAAAAGGGAGAAGAAAGTGAGGTAAAATGCAAAAACCTCACTGAACTGAAGTTTACAATGTCCATCTACAAGGTGTGTGCTTCATGTTAGAGATCACATGACTACAGAGACAAGGACAGATATTTGTACAAGATTGAATTTCCATCCAAACGTCTACCTTTTGATTTGAAGAAGGGGAAGAAAGCATGCATTATCATGCACATTTTTAGATCCTCAAATTCCCAATTACTTACCATTACTGTTCTCATAGCTTAGCTGTTTCTTATTTTTATCGGTCTCTGCACATCCATCACATTTATAGTCCTTAATGGTCTCTTAATGGTATGTGTGCATGTTGTGGTTGGCTATTTACCTAGGGATTGATTTACTGGGGAGTGTCAATCCTTTGTCATTTGTGGCTGCTGTTATCGCCATTGTTGTTCTATTATTCTTGTGGACTTGCTGTAGAACTGTGGATCTGACTGTTGATGTGAGTTCTGTGTCAATACAGCATATACCTCCTACTGATTATCTGCCTGCACATCATCTTCTGCAGTTGGGCACATATACCCGCCTCCAAGGCCCATGCATGGTGGCGACTGGAGAAACTGGAAATGAATGTGCCGAGCACATGCACAGACTCTTGGAGCAGCTGTGCAGCTGGTGACTGCAGTAATGATAGTATAATCTGATTTTTTTTTCCAACATAACCAAGGTGACAATGACTCTACATGGGTCCCATGTTCCCTCTTGAACTAGCTGTTGTTGTGACCGCTGAATACTTGTGCCCAGCGTCGCTCTCTAATACTCAACACTGTTAATGGCTTAGCAGTATTGACGAAATCTAATTGGGCTTTCTGCCAGTTCACCTTGACTTTTTAACTGACACCTGTACTCCTCCAGCTTCCGTAATTTTTTCTTGGTACTGGAACAGTCTGTGTTCAGCATGATGTTAGTCTTCACCCTGGTCTGGTTTCCATGCTTTCAGTACATGTTTCTCCACTAAAGGATTACCTCATGGACATCTGTGCAGGATTGGCTTCATTATTTTGGAGATTTGCACCGCCACCTGGTCTTTTCATTTGACTGACTGGGGACAATGTGGAGTTTCTCCCCTCGAGGATTGCCTTGTATACATACGTATAGGATTTGTTCAATTTCGCTATGATGCCTTTGGTGATTTTCACTGCTACCTCAGGCTTTCCAATTGATTGGAGATATTGTAAAGTGTGCTGCTGAATTTCATGAAGCCGCTGAATTCTTCACTCATGAACTGAAGGCCATTCTCAATGGCCACAACAACATTGGAAATGCCACAACTGCTGACGCTGAACTTTCTGAAGAAGGGTCCAGACCCGAAACGTCAGCTTTCCTACTCCTCTGGTACTGCTTGGCCTGCTGTGTTCATCCAGCTTTACACTTTGTTATCTATAACCACTGAAGTGTCCTTTTAGGCATTTGACAATCTCAGTGATAGGTTATTGGAGTCCACTGTTCCACCTTCCAGTGGTTAGAACAATAGTCTACAATGACAAGATAATCAGCTCCTGTGATGTGTGGACAGATCTACTCACAGCTTCATCCATGGCCCGTGTGGGATGTTATATGTGGTCTCCTGCTTTTTTTACTTTGCTGCTTATTTCAAGCATTGCTTTGGCTGGTATGCTCCTTGATTGTCTTTGTCATGTTTGCCCTGTGGAACACCTCTCTTTTCTTCCTCAGATTGGATTCAATGCCTCAGTGGCTTTCATGGATGTTCTTTAGCTTCTCTTCTTTCAACTCCTTCAAGAAAATTACTCTATTCTTTTTGTACAATATGCCATCTTGGACTGTCGATTCATCTTTGTATGCCAAATATGCACTTATAGCAAGAGATGTGTCCTTGATACTTTCTGGCCACCCAATATCACAGCTTCTTGCCCACAGTAAGAGATTTGCATCTTGTTGGATAGTTGGTTGATCTAACCAAGGCACCAGTCTGATATATTCAGTGTTTCTGTTAATTGATGCCTTCCGGAGTATGATAAGCCATTGTTTCATTTGGAATCTGGAAGATTTCACATTTTGTGTAGCTGCCTTCACCTTTGTCATCAAGTGGACTGCGCCCAGCTGTATATCTGCAACATGCATATGATTCTATCATTTTATAACACCTTTTTTTAAATTCATTCACCTGATGTGGGCATCGCTAGCTGGGCCAGCATTCAGATGATATCTCTGTATATTATATTTCTGGAAATACATGCTTGGAAAACGCTTTGGAGAAGATAGTAAAGGCTCGAGGAAAATGGTAGGAAGTGGCTGTGAACAAAGAGCAAAGAACAAAGAAAATAACAGCACAGGAACAGGCCCTTCAGCCCTCCAAACCGAAGTCAAATTTGACTGTCACTTTGTCTCTTCAGTGTAGGTATTGATAAAAATGTTCACAATCAAAGACAATGGCCTGGCACACTTACAAATTCTGGGCATAATGGCTTTTTGTTTTCTTGGTTGGCACCCTGGATGTGATTGTAACCAGTTGACCTTGCAGCCTTTGGGGTATTAATCATCCTATCTCACTCGCATCACACTGCAGGGTAACTGCATCATTTATATCATTATCTTGGAAGGCTGGCTTGTGATGCAGAAAGATGCCAATAGTTTGGGTTCGGTTCCTGCACAGACTGAGGTTACCATAGAGGACTCCCGTTCACAACCCCTCTCCCTACCTGAAGTATGTTGACCCTCAGGTGGCCTTTCTCACAAATGTCAGTAGGACTTGGTGACCTTACCTTAATATTTCAGCACTGAAGTTTGCATCTTCTGTTTTCTGCTTTGCTGTTACAGATCTCAACGTTTTGGAATCTAGGTGAAAACTTTTGCTGTAAATGGCTTATTTCCTGACTTTGAACATAATGAACTGGAGCTTTTTTCTCGTTCACCTTAAGGTTCATCTGGTAAGTTCTGACAATCAGTTGCACTAGATTTTGATCATGGTCAGCAATGGCTTCTTCCATTGCGACTCTGCATCCATAACATACCTGATCATCCACTATAACTTCCACTCTGGGAAGATCAAAAATTATCTCATGCTGGCTGTGCTGATATTCTTCGGGAGAAGTGGAAATGCCAAATGACATATAGTACCATCTACATCTCCAAAAGGGTATCCAGCATGTACTTAAAAAGCTACTGCTGTCATTGACCTTCACTTGGCAGTAACCATCCTTCATATATTGTATTAGGTTTCTTATTCTGTAAAAGATTGTCTGAAGTCCCAGTATCCACATTTTTTCTCCTTTCCTTTCGTAGTTAAGAGGCTGAAGTTATACAGGTTTATATAATCATAACAGGCATAAAGAAGGTAAATAGCAAAGGTCTTTTCCCCAGGGTAGGGGAGTCCAAAACTAGAGGGCATAGGTTAAAGGTGAGAGGGGAAAAACTTAAAAAGGACCTGAGGAGTAATTTTTTCACACAGAAGGTGGTGCATATATGGAATGAGCTGCTGGAAGAAGTAATAGATGCAGGTCTGGTCACAACATTTAAAAGACATTTGGGCAGGTGCATGAATAGCAAAGGTTCAGAGGGATATGGGCCAAATGCAGGCAAATGGGACTAGTTTAGTTTGGGAAACCTGCCTGTCATGGACGAGTTGGACCGAATGTTCTGTTTCTGTGCTCTTTGACTCTATGACTCTATCTCGGGGAGTGAGAATTTTTGCTTTTGTAAGCTGTAGCTAAATTTCTTCAGTGGTTGTCATGGGGGTCATGAGATCTCTTCGAGGTTTCATTTACATTATTTGTGTCAAAAATACAGTTTTTCAGTTTCCCAGGTTGTTTTGCTAATCCATTCTGTAAGAATTGTCTCTTTCTTGTTTACTTCCTTCTTTTCCAGCTCTTCTGTCTTCTCTTTCAGGCTGGCCTTGAGGAACTTTCCTCGCCAGATGTTAATGATCTTGCATCCTCATCTACCTTGAGATGATAAACTCCTGGAAGACTTCTAACCCTGTGAACACCTTTTTGTATTCATCTAGATAAGTTCTGCAATCAGTGATTTAGTATGCTGTCACACGTTGCAAATATCTTTTGGCACATTGAGAGTTACTAGCCCTAACTTTATACCTGCTCTGGCTGAGATGAATAGCATTTGCTTACTGTCAATGATCTGGAAGTCCAGGTCCTCATTCATCTTTCTGCAGCGGGCTTGCAGAGTAATCTGTCCTTTTGACACATCTATGGTGTCATCTTATAATGACTTAACCTTACTCCCAAGGGATTCATTTTTGGATTGCCTTGTTGAGCCACTTTGTTCAAGTCTGAAAGATCATGACATTGCATGATAGATCAGCAACTGCCTGGCATGTTACATTGACCTGACATTCCCCTCCTGGAGTCCTCAATCTGACAGCCACATGTCTCATTTTGACTGAACCAAACTGTTGTATAGCATACAGTGATTCATCAAAATCTTCAGCTATTAACTCTCCAGTGAGCATTTGTGCTTATTTGCTGCATTTTTTTTAAAGTATACACATGTTTATAATTCAGCTTCTTGCAGTAAAAATGTTGTTTTTCCCATGCTGGACATGCTTTCTATTCATTTGTATGATGCCTTCTGCAATATTTGTATTCTGCCTTTTGTCTCTAATCCTTCTGTCCTCTGTGCTGGAGTATCTGTCAATGTAATGCAAGTCGGAAAAACAGGAACTGCTGGAAAAACTCAGCAGGTCTGGCAGCATCTGTGAAGAGAAATAAGAGTTAACGTTTTGGGTCAAGCGACCCTTTGTCTGAGGAAGGGTCACCGTGCCCAAAACATTAACTCTGATTTCTCTCTGCAGATGCTGCCAGACCTGCTGAGTTTTTCCAGCAATTTCTATTTTTTGTCTCTGATTTATAGCATTCGGAGTTCTTTCGGATTTTATATTTTGAAACAGTCTCTCCACAAAAGTGATAAAAGTGTAGCAACTTGAACTTGTCCTAGTTTGCTCAAAAAATCTGCAGCTGTTTCATAATTCTGCCTTGTAAATGGAAGGAACTCCCAGATCTGCCTCAAATCTGCAGTAATTTGAACAGGAGCTGGGAGGAGAAAATCTGCAGCTGATTTATCTTAAGCGAGGTTTTCGCTGTGATTTCGTTTTTCATTTTGTGTGCAGTTCCCAGTTCTGCAGCTGTGTTTTTTTTTAACTTCAGCTGTGGACCTGAGCTCAGTACCTCTTCTGACAGCAGTGTGCTGAACATGAGAGCTTTATTAAAGGGAAGCTTAAGATGTCTGCCTATAGATGTGTGCTTCACAGAATCATTGGATCCTTAATAGTGTAGAAGCAGGCCATTCGGCCTTTCAAGTCCACACCAACCCTCCAAACAGCATCCCACCCAAATGCAACACCCCTCCCCCACCACACCCCCCACCCCACCCCGGCCCCGTTCCTGTTACCTTGCATTTCTCACGGCCAATCCACCTAACCTGCACATCTTTGAAATGTGGGCAGAAACCCACACAGACATATGGGGGGAACACACAGACTCCATGCAGACAGTTACCCTCATGATAGAGGTTGCATGACTATGACAGACATTTGTATGTGATTGCATTTCAACCCAAACGTGGACCCTTTTGATACCTAAGGAGTAAAAAAGGTCCCAGCCCGAAACGTCAGCTTTCCTGCTCCTCAGATGCTGCCTGGCCTGCTGTGTTCCTCCAGCTCCATGCTGTGTTATCTCTGACTCCAGCACTTGTTATCTCATACATCATTATGCACATTTTCAGTTAGCCAAGTTGCCAACTATACAAAGGGAGGAGGCTCCTTGATCATCCATTAAGATCCAAGTTAAAAAACTGACCATCCAATTTTCTTTTAAGCAGGAACCTAGGAACAGGAACTGGCTATTCACCCTCTCAGTCCTGTTGCATTGTTGTTTTCGGGTCAGGGCCAAGCTATATCATGTGTCCGTTTATCACCTAGAGTTCATAAACAGATCTGAACTCGATCTTGCTGTGTTCATCCAGCCCTGAGCCTTTCTGCTCCTCTGATGCTGCTTGGCCTGCTGTGTTCGTCCAGCCCTGCACCTTGTTGTCTCACATTCTCCAGCATCTGCAGTTCCTACAATCTCTGAACTCGATCATTCTCAATTTCGGCATTTTCAATAAACTCCCAGTCTCAAACAGCTCTTTCATAGATAGGGTTCCGAGTTTCCAAAAGAAAGAAATAGGATGAGTTCCTTGATGTTATCCTGAATAGTGGAGCCCCGCTTTAAACTACTGCCAAAATTATTCTCAACTTCCTCATTTCAGGAAGCAATTTCAATCTATCGCAGTAACTCCTCAAATCACCTTTTACACCTCAATTAGATCATTCTTTACACAATATACACAAGCAAGTACAAACTTTCACCATATTCCAGCTCTTCCATATTTAGGTTCTGGAAAATTTGCACTCGTCTCCTCCTTTACCAATACATTTTCCTGTTCTATGGTACCCAAAATGAAAAGTATACTTTAAATGGGATTCAACTAAGTTTTGATATAATTGAAACTTAGTTTCCACCACTGTTTATCCCAGCTCTTCATACTAAGGGCAACAGGGAGTAGGGGTGAATCACAAAGAGGTTAAGGAAGTTGACATTCAGAACCGTCTTACCACTGCCCCTGGGCAGAGCGACTCCAGACAGTGCCTCCAGCACAGAGCTTCTTCCAGAGCTCTGATCACCAATCACTGCAATGGCCGGAAAAGAGAGGTCCTGGTCCACACCCAATGCTCTCAGTGAGTCAATGAGATCAATACAGGGTCGAACCTTCCCTTCATAGTGATTGTACAGTGCTGCATCCATGGTCTGAGAAAACAAAAGCAAAGTTGACAATACAGTAACAGGTTTTGAATAAGAGCTGAGCACAGAGGTTATATTATGGACCAATGATCCAGGAATTCAAATCCCATTAGTACAACTAGGAGGACAATTTATTTAATAAATCTATAATTTAAACAGCCTAGTGTTTGTCATGGAACAATAAAATTACCAGCTTGAATGAAAAATCCATCTGGTTCACGAACACCCTTTAAGAAAGGAAATTCAGCTCACTTACCCAACCTGGATTATTGATGACTCCAGTGCCACAGCAAAGTGGTCGACTCTTGCCTCTGAAATGGCCTAGCAAACCACTCTGACCATGAAGTCAGCTCACCATCACCTTCTCAGGGGCAATAACAAATCTGCCTTTGCCAGTGATGCCCACATCCCATTCATAAATGTTTTAAAAATACTTCTGTGACATTGTTCTAAGGTAGTGATGGGACTTGGACATATGGTAGAGCTTTTAACCTTCCAGGATTGAACTAGAGTCTCCAGGAATGGAAGATAAATCTCTGGACATTGTTGTAGACAACCAGGGAGAAACCTCAACAGGGCATTAAAATTAGTGTTTTATTTATGTGTTGTAAAAAAAAGACTAGAAATGGAAAGGAGGCTGTTTAATTTGTTGGGGCTGGTTAGAGCAGAATGTAATGTAATAAACTCCAGAAAATGTTAAGACAAGAGTTTGCGATCATAGTCCATTGTTAGTTTGGACTATGGGCAGTGGCTTTGTAGGGCTGGATCAGGGGCATATGCAACAATTGATTGAGGGTAGTGTAGTGATATTGAAAGAGAGAGGTTGGCAGAGAAGAAACTAAGAGCTGAAATAAACAAGTTTGATTCTGAAGGGTAGACGGTGACTAGAGGAGTCCCTGGAGGGACCCATGCTTGGACCCCAGCCATTTTTAAGATGTATTCATGATTTAGATCAAAGAACTAAATGTAAAAAAAACTCCAAGTTTACAGGTGACACAAAGTTGGGTGGGAAGGTGATTTGGACAAGTTGAGTGGGTGCACAAATGCATGGAACATGAAGTATATGTGGACAAATCTGAGGTGATCCACTTTGGTAGCAAAAACCAGAAGGCAGATTATTATCTGGATGCAATAGATTAAGGAAGGGGGAGGTGAAAGAAACCTGGGTGTCCTTCTACATCAGTCAATGAAAGTCAGCATGCAGGTGCAGCAGGCAATGAAGAAAGCAAATGGTATGTTGGTCTCCATAGTGAGAAGAGGTTTTGTGCATTGGAACAGGGATATTTTGCTGTAATTGTGCAGGACCTTGGGTGAGACCACACGTGGCATAGTGTGTGCAACTTTGGTGTCCTAACCTAAGGAAGGATGTTCCTGCTCTGGAGGGAGTGTAACAAAGACTGACACAGTCTGATTACCAGACTGAATCCTGGGATGATGAGACTGACATAGAAGAGTGGAACTGTTAGGACTTTATTCAGAAACAAAAACAGAAATTGCTGGAAACACTCATCAGGTCTGGCAGCATCTGCGAAAGGAAATCAGAGTTAATGTTTCGGGTCCGGTGACCCTTCCTAAGAACTGGGCCCGAAACATTAACTCTGATTTCTCTTCATAGGTGCTGCCAGACCTGCTGAGCATTTCCAGCAATCTCAGTTTTCATTTAGCACTTTATTCATTGGTGTTCAGAAGAATGAAGGGGAATATCATAGATATCATCAAAGTTCTAACAGGACTAGAATATGTAAATGCAGGAAGATATCTATAACTGCAGAGTCCAGAACTAGGGTTCACGGTTTAAGAATACGGAATTGGCTATTTAGGACTGAGTTGTGAAATCATTTCTTCACCCAGAGAGTGGGACCCAATGGAATTTTCTGCCACAAAGTTGCTTAAGCCAAAACATAAAATGTTCTCAAGAAAAAAACATAAAATGTTCTCATTCACGGAATCACAGGAGGAGGCTGTTCAGCCCATCGTGCCTAGTAGCCATTTCTACCACCTAATGCTAATCTCCTGCTTTTTCCTTATATTCCTTATATCATGTCATTTCTATTCAAATAATCACCCAATGAAACATTGAATGCCTTTTTAGTTGTTAGGGCTAAAGGGATTTTTTTAGTCATTCATGGGATGAGGGCATCGTTGGCTAGGCAGCATTTATTGCCCATCCCTAATTGTCCAGAGGGCCAATTGCTGTGGGTCTGGAGTCACATGTAGGCCAGATCAGGTAAGGATGCCAGTTTCCTTCCCTGAAGGACATTAATGAACCAGATGGGCTATTCCAACAATTGACAATGGATTCATGGTCATCATTAGACTCTTAATTCCAGATACTTATTGAATTCAAATTCCAACATCTGCCATGGCGGAATTTGAACCTGGGTCACCAGCATGTTATCTGGGTCTCTGGATTAACAGTCTAGTGATAATACCACTAGGCCATCACCTCCCGATCTAACGGTATGGGATAAACAGGGAACAGAGTACTAAATAGGACAATGAACCATAATCATATTGAATGGGTGCAGCAGACTTGAAGGGCCAAATGGCCTACTCCTGAATTTATTTACAATGTTTTCATGTTTCTGTTACTGTGATAAATGAGATAGAGTTCAAACAGACCTAACAAATCAAGACTGGCATCCATGAGGTGCTGTGGGCCATCCACAGCAGCAGAATTGTACTCCAGCACAATCTGTAACCTCATGGCCCACCATATCCCCCACTCAACCATTACCGTCATGCCAGGGGATCAGACTGCAGAAGGCATACCCGAAAATCAGGTGTCAACCTGGTGAATCTACAAAACTGCATAAAATAAACAGCATAAACGGCAAGTGATAGACAGAGCTAAGTAATTCCACACACAACAGATCAGATCAGATCTAAGCTCTGCAGTCCTGCAACATCCAGTCATGAACGGTGATGGACAATGAAACAACTCACTGGAGGAGGAGGAGACTCCACATATATCCCAATCCTCAATACTGTACATCAGTGCAAAACAGAAGGCTGAAGCAACCTTCATAGGCCAGAATTGCCAAGTGGATGATCCAACATGGCCTTCTCCAGAGGTCACCAGCTCCATAGATGTCAGTTTCTAGCCAATTCAATTCACATGATATCAAGAAATGGTTGGAGGCACTGGATACTACAAAGGCTATGGCCTCTGACAGCATTCCAGCAATAGTACTGAAGACTTGTGCTCCAGACATGTCCCATCCCTAATCCTCACCCAATCTGACCTACATGTGACTCCAGTCCCACTGCAATGTGGTTGACACCTCACTGTTCTCTGGTCCATGAGGGATGAGCACCAGATACTGGCTCAGCCAGTGATACCCACATCCTATGAAAAAAATAAGAAAAGTAAAATCAGAAGCTCATTCTTTCTTGCCTTTGTTATCAGCAGTAAACAGCGAAGGGAAGTGGAGTGTGAATAGAAATGCAGTGAGAAGGTGAATGACGGTAGTGAGCAAGGTTAGCAAAGCTGAGGAAAGCTGGACTGGAGTAACAGTTCTGAGGAAGGGTCACCAGATCCGAAATGGTAACTCTGATTTTTTTTCTTCACAGATGCTGCTGAGCTTTTGCAGCAACTTCTGTATTTGTTCCTGGAGTAAACTGAACTGGAGCAACTGGGACTGAAGAAAGCTGGGATTGGAGTAAGCTGGACTGGAGCAAACAGAAGTGGAGCAAGTAGAAACTCTGAGGCCTGAGTTAGCGAGGTGGAAGGGGGAGAAATGAATCTACAGAGGGATAATAAACTAAAATAGGAGCAGAAAAGAGGGTGAGAGAAGGGCAATAAAGTCGGGCGAGAGAGGAGTAACAAAGTTCAGGGAGGGAAAGTAAGCTGCAGAACTGGAACAGCAGATGAATGACAGTCTTTTAAATAAAAAATTGTTAACTTATGCTAATTTAAAGACTGTGCCATTTGAAATGAATGTTGTCTATGTGTGTTATAGCTTTATTTTTAATGGAGCAGCGATAATTTTTTGAGGATACTATGTTTTGACAACAGAATTCTTCCAATGTTCGAGTTCAAATAACAATCCATTAACACAAATACAGAAGACAATATTACAATGTAGCTGCAACTCATAATAGAGGAGTTAGTGAGAATGAAAAAGTATCCACCGAAAATCAGAAGCAACTCTCAAGAAAATCCCTCAAGCAGACCCCTCCATTATTTTGACACCCCCAGGTAGCAGTGATGATCTTGACTAATTATAATAGGCCTCATTTGTGAATTATTCAGATGAAATCCCTGATAACGGTATAATTGGTCCACTGAGGTGTGAATACCTTAGTGGATGTCTCTGAAGGTGCACGCTCAGAGAGAAGAGGGTCCCTTTGATAATCCATATCATATCATATCATCCCTACAGTGTGGAAACAGGCCATTTAGCCCAACAAGTCCACACCGACCCTCAGAGCATCCCACCCAGACCCATCCCCCTATAACCCACCTAATCTGCACATCCCTGACACTACGGGGCAATTTAGCATGGCCAATCCACCTAGCCTGCATGTCTTTGGACTGTGGGAGGAAACTGGAGCACCCGGAGGAAACCCATGCAGACACCGGGAGAATGTGCAAACTCCACACAGACAGTCGCCCGAGGGTGGAATCAAACCCAGATACCTGGAGCTGTGAGGCAGCAGTGCTAACCACTGAGCCACCATGCTGCCCTATAACTGTTTTGACCCTTGCTCATCAGCAGTGGCTCCGTGTATGGATCTGGAAAATAAAATGGATGAAAATTACTTGTGATAAGGCAACAATCTTTACAATTACAATAATTTTCACAGGTCTCACTGGGCTCTTAATCCAGAGAACCAGGTAATGTTCTGGGGACATGGGCTCAGGGACATCCTGCCACGGTAGCTGGTGTATGTTGAATTCAGAAATATCTGGCAAGAAGGGACAGGCAGAATAAATCTCAGAATACAGCAATGTTCAAGACTAGATATTATTAAAATAACAAGAAGACAAAACTGAAGGCTCTGTATCCTAATGCATGTAATATCCAAAGCAAAGTAATTGACTGGGCACAGTTGAAGTAAATAAATGAGATCCGATAACTATTTCAGAATTGTGGCTACATAACAACAAGGATTGAGTTCTGAATATTGAGGTCGACATGACATTTAAGCTGGGTAAACATGGAACATGTGTATTCAAGGATGGCATCGGTGGTGATGACATTGGTTCAGGACATCAGAATGTAGAATCAGTTTGAGTGACCATTGGAGATGATGGCCTAGATTATTACTAGATTTATTAATCCAGAGACCCAGGTGTTGTTGTGGGGACCTGGGTTCAAATTCAGCCATGGCAGACGTGGAATCTGAATTCAATATAAATTTGGAGATAAGAGTCTAATGATGACCATTTCGAAAAGCCCATTTGGTTCAATAATGTCCTATAGGGAAGGAAATCAGCTGTCTTTACCTGGTCTAGCCTACATGTGAGCCATGTAGACCCACAACAATGTGGTTGGCTCTTAACTGTCCTCTGGGTAGTTAGGGATGGGCAATAAATGTTGGCCTAGCCAGCAACACCCACATCCTGTGAATGAATAAAAATAAGAGGAACAGTAGAGGAAAGAAGTCTTTAGTGGGGGTGGTCTACAAGCCCTCTAACTGTAACCACAATGTAGGATGAAATATACAACAAGATATATTAGCTTGTCATAAAGGGATAGCAAAAATGATGGGTGACTTTAATGTACACTTAAGATGGAAACATCAGATTGGATACAGTAGCCTGGAAGATGAATGGTTTTGAGATGGTTTTGTTTAGAGCAGCTGGTCCTGGGACTGGCCAGAGAACAGGTCATATTTGACTTGGTATTGTGCAATGTGACGAGACTAATTAATAATCTCAAACTAAAGGCACTGTTCAGTCACAGCGATCATTAGATCATTAAATATTGCATCCTGATTGAAAGGGAGAAGTGTGAGTTGAGGACTAGTATTTAGATGTAAAAAAGGGCAGTTAGGTGGGCATGAAAGCTGAGCTGACTGGATGAACTGGGAATATTAGAACATAAGAACTAGGAGCAGGAGTAGGCGGTCCGGCCCTTCGAGCCTGCTCCGCCATTCAATAAGATCATGGCTGATCTTTTCGTGGACTCAGATCCACTTACCCGCATTTTATAACCCCAATCTACTCAGTCTCTCCTCATAAGCCAACCCCCTCAACTCCGGAATCAACCTAGTGAACCTCCTTTGCACCCCCTCCAGTGCCAGTACATTCTTTCTCAAGTAAGGAGACCAAAACTGCACACAATACTCCAGGTGTGGCCTCACCAGCACCTTGTACAGCTGCAACATAACCTCTCTGCTTTTAATCTCAATCCCTTTAGCAATGAAGGACAAAATTCCATTTGCCTTCCTAATTACTTGTTGTACCTGCAGACCTACCTTCTGTGATTCATGCATAAGGACACCCAGGTCCCTCTGCATAGCAGCATGCTGCAACTTTTTACCATTCAAGTAATAATCCTTTTCGCTATTACTCCTACCAAAACGTATGACTTCACATTTATTTACATTGTATTCCATCTGCCAGACCTTTGCCCACTCACTCAATGTATCTATGTTCCTCTGCAAAGTTTCACAGTCCTCTGCACACTTCGCTTTGCCACTCATCTTAGTGTCATCTGCAAACTTTGACACCCTACACATGGTCCCCAACTCCAAATCATCTATATAAATTGTAAATAATTGCGGTCCCAACACCGATCCCTGAGGCACACCACTAGTCACTGACTGCCAGCTAGAATAGCACTCATTTATCCCCACTCTTTGCTTCCTGTTAGTCAACCAATCCTCTATCCATGCTAATACTTTACCCTCAACGCCATGCATCCTTATCTTATGCAGTAGCCTCTTGTGCGGCACCTTGTCAAAGGCCTTTTGGAATTCTAGGTACACCACATCCACTGGGTCCCCATTGTCCACCTCGCTCGTAATGTCTTCATAGAATTCCAAAAGATTTGTCAAGCATGACCTGCCCTTCATGAACCCATGCTGCGTCTGCCCAACGGGATAATTTCTATCAAGATGCCTTGCTATTTCTTCCTTGATAATAGACTCAAGCATCTTCCCCACTACAGAGGTTAAGCTAACAGGTCTATAATTCCCCATCTTTTGACTACTTCCCTTTTTAAACAGCAGCGTCACATTTGCTGTTTTCCAATCTGCTGGGACTGCCCCAGAGTCCAGCGAATTTTGGAAAGTTACCGCCAGTGCACCTGCTATTTCTCCCGCCATCTCTTTTAGTACCCTGGGATGCATTCCATCAGGGCCAGGAGACTTATCAATCCTTAGCTCCATTAGCTTGCCCAACACTACCTCTTCCGTAATAATGATTGTTTCCAGGTCCTCACCTACCTTCGTCTCTTTGTCAATTACTGGCATGTTGTTAGTGTCCTCCACTGTGAAGACCAATACAAAATACCTGTTCAATGCCTCGGCCATTTCATCATATCCCATAACTAAATTCCCTTTCTCATCCTCTAAAGGGCCAACGTTTATTTTAGCCACTCTTTTTCGTTTTATATATTTATAGAAACTTTTGCTATCTGTCTTTATATTCTGTGCTAATTTTTTCTCATGTTCTATCTTACTTTTCTTTATAGCTCTTTTTGTGGCTTTCTGTTGACCTTTAAAGTTTTTCCAATCTTCTAGTTTCATGCTGTTTTTGGCCACTTTGTATGCCTTCTCTTTCAATTTGATAGCCTCCCTTATTTCTTTAGACACCCATGGCAGATTACCCCTTTTCTTACAGTCCTTCCTTTTCACTGGAATATACTTTTGCTGAGCACTTTGAAAAATTGCTTTGAAAGTCCTCCACTGCTCGTCAACTGTCCCACCATAAAATCTTTGTTTCCAATCTACTTTAGCCAAGTCCTCCCTCATTCTATTGTACTTCCCCTTGTTCAAGCACAGGACCCTGGTATTGGATTTTATCTTCACACTCTCCATCTGTATTCTAAATTCAACCATACTGTGATCACTCCTTCCAAGAGGATACCTAACTGTGAGGTCATTAATTATTCCTGTCTCATCACACAGGACCAGATCTAGGATAGCTTGCTCCCGCGTTGGTTCCATTACATACTGTTCAAGAAAACTATCACGGATACACTCAACGAACTCCTCTTCAAGGCTACCCTGACCGAGCTGGTTCGACCGATCTACATGTAGATTAAAATCCCCCATGATAATTGCCGTACCATTTTTACAGGCATTAGTTATTTCTTTGTTTATTGCCCGCCCCAATGTGATGTTATTATTTGGTGGCCTATAGACTATGCCTATCAGTGACTTTTTCCTCTTAGAATTTCTCATTTCCACCCAAATGGATTCAACCTCATTCTCTTTAGAACCTATATCAACTCTCAGCACCGCCCTGATGTCGTCCTTGAATATCAGAGCAATACCACCTCCCTTACCTTCCTGTCTGTCCTTCCGAATAGTCTGGTACCCTTGGATATTTAACTCCCAGTTGTGACCATCCTGTAACCATGTCTCCGTAATGGCTACCAAATCATATTCATTCACGATGACTTGTGCCGTTAACTCATCAACCTTGTTACAAATGCTACGAGCATTCAGGTAAAGTGCCTAAATATTCTCTACCAGTAGACAAGTAGTGCAGACATTTGAAAAGATACTTCCATATACACTGAATAAGAACATTTGAACGTAGATCCCTTAGTGCTGTGAGGCAACAGTGCTGACCACTGAGCCACAATGCCACCCCAATAATTTGTTCCTGTTTAACCTTGTTAGGGATCTTATGACATACCGGTCGAACAGCTGAGACTTGAACCTGGGTCCCCAAGCTTGGAGGTTGGGACACACTGTGCCACAAGTGGCTCTTAGGGACAGTATGGTGGCTCAATTGTTAGCACTGCTGCCTCACTGCACCAGGGAACTGGGTTCGATATTCGTTTTTTGATGAAAAATTCTGAAGGGACAACTCGCCATCCGTGATTAACTAAAGAAGTTCAGGAAAACTTAAGGGAAAAGCAGACAATTGCACAAAAATGGATTGCAGGTCAGGTGACTGGTGAGAACAGTAGAGAATGACTTAAAGGCTAATTAGGAAGAGGGAAGTAGAGTAAGAGAAGAAGCCAGCTAGAAAGTAAAAGTGGATATCAAGCATTTCCACAGGTACTTAAAAGAGTAAACAGAGTAACTGAATGTGGTGAATAGCCTACTTCTGCTCCTGTGTCTTATGGCCTTCCAATACTAGCTGTAATACTGGAGATAGAAGGGAGAGAGAATCTTGGTAAAATTACATTCACTAGGAATGCACCTAAGCAAACTTTTGGAGCTGAGGACTGACATGGCTCTGGGTCCTGATGTGGTCTAACTCAAATGTCTTAAAAGAGGTGGCAAATGAGACAGTAGATGCATTGGTTTTACTATTCCAGAATTCCTTAGATTCTATAAAATTTCTATCAGGCTGCAAAGTAGCAAATATAATACCTCTATTTAAGAAGAGAGGGAGGGTAGGAGAAAAGGAAATGAAAAGGTCAGTTAACTTGATTAAAAAAAAAAGCCAAAGAGGCTTCATGTTCGTCATGAGGAAGGTGTAAGAAGTGATCACTAAAGAGATAATGGCTGCACACTTGGATAATCTCAAGATATTCAGGAATAGTCAGCATGGTTCTGTGAAAGGGAATCCATGCCTAATCAGGGATACTACTCAGACCCCTAGGTATCAGTGTAGCCCTCAAACCAACAACCACCCTGCAACAGCTACTGATGAACGTAAAGGATCCCATATCCACAACCAACAAAACCAACGTAATATACAAAATACCATGCAAGGACTGTGAGAAACATTACATAGGCCAAACCGAAAGAAAACTGATAACAAGGATACACGAACACCAACTAGCCACCAAGAGACACGATCAATTCTCACTGATCTCGATACACACAGACAAAGAAGGACACGAATTCGACTGGGACAACACATCCATAATAGCACAAGCCAAACAGAGACATGCCAGGAAATTCCTGGAGGCCTGGTATTCCAACTGGAACTCCATCAACAAACACATTGAACTGGACCCAAGATACATGCCACTGAACAGAACTGGAAGTGATGCCAACAACCCCAGCAAACCGAGGCATGTAATTAACAAGCAGGACAGAACACCAACGCTTCACTGGAGGCGCACTGACGATGTTACCTAACAGGGTGATGAAACATCTGCAGTCAAACACATCAGCTCAGCAAACAAATCTACAACCCCATCGTGTCTGTACTGGCTCCAAAAATAGCAACCTAGCAAGTTCTGTCCTTCAGCCCATCTCCACAGCCCTCTAAATTCATCACTTTCAAATATCCAGTAAATCCTCTGTATCCGCAAAATCGCAAATTGCAAATTTGTCTATCTGTGCTAAAAAATACCTGGAAGTAACAACAAAGATCAACATCTGTGGGCATAAATCACATATCCACAGTATTCTTAACCTACTTTTAAACTGGCTTCGCACTCTCAAATTTCATCATTCACAGGGATTCTCTGGAATGGAACCCTCACAGATACTGAGGAATGACTGTATTTCCCCTCTTTTTTTGAAACCTCCTATGGATCGACCTATACCACACTCCCAGACAGCATATACCAAACCCTCACAACTCTCTGAGTAAAAAAGTTTGATTTGTTTGAGATGTTTATCTGTTACATTCAGTGTCTCTGTCTCCACTGGATTGGTGATTTCCAGGGCCTGACAAACTGCTGCTTCACATTGAATCTGGAACATATCATAGTCTGTTGTAGCATCCTTCATTTTCTTCACTGGGAGTACTGCTCTTCACAGCATGTTTCCCTTGATCGTATGTCACATCCAGATTGCTTCTGTTTCTGTGGAACTGGAGTCACATTCTCTGCAAACACTTTGGAACAGACAGTAGGGGCATGAGAAAATGCATTGAAGTATCTTGTCATTGAACCCAACTGTCACATTGTATCTTTCAAGTAGACATTATGAAAATATTCAAAGACAATAGCTCGGCATGTTTTCTCAATCTGACCATTAGCATTATTCCTTTTAGGTTAATGACCTAGTTGAGATAATTCAGAGGGCAGTGAAGATTCAATTGTGTATCCGCGGGTCTGGAGTCACATGTAGGTCAGACTAAGTAAGATTGGCAGATTTCCTTCCATATTGATGAACCAGATGGGTTTTTTTTAGTGACAATATGATGATGCTCATCATAGTCACCATCGCTGCTACTGGCTTTTAAGTTACAATTTATTAATTGCATTTAAATAACACCAACCAATATTATTGGATAAGAACTTATGTCCCATTATCCTAGGACTCTGGGTTCAGTTACCTCAGTTGGCTTGATGGCTGGCTTACAATGTAGGGTAAATACTAACAGTGTGGGAAGGTTATCCTGAAGGACACCCCTTCTTTCGGGGAGTTGGTAACCTGCAGGTTAAACCACCACCAGTCACCTCTTTCAAATGAGAGAGAAGAACAATAGTGGATTTGCCGTTTTAGTCGACAGTCAATCAACAGCTCCTGTCAACTTTCTTCACCAGCTGGATCGAGGAGGTTGGAGTAAATGCTTAAGCTCAAATAACACTGTGTCGTTTCATTGATTGAATAGGAATTGTATGTGGACGTTTCGGGTCTGGTGACGCTTCCTCAGATGAGGACCGGAACCCGGACCCGAAACCTTAACTCTGTTTTTTCCTTCACAGATGCTGCCAGACCTGTTGAGCCTTTCTAGCAACTTCTGTTTTTGTTCCTGATTTACAGCAGCCGCAGTACTTTCGGTTTTTATTAGGAATTGTACGTGGATGACATTCTCTGGATGTAGGGTTTCTGTGGATTTGCAGAATGGGTGGCTCAAATCATGGACTCTTCCTTTTCTGTTCACTCATAGTTGTGCTTAGTTTCAGCTAACACCTCCTGGCCCTTGTGATGACGAAATAGGTACTTCACCAAGAAGGGTAATTCTGTGGCTGCCAAGCCATTAATAGTCCAGGGAGCAGTGGGGCCATGTCGGAAATCTTACTGCTGCCGCCTGTTTATTGGTCACCGCTGGATTTAATGGAGTAGCTCTCCTGAACTGGGACCCCCACATTTCACCAGTCCTCGAGGTACCGCACCCAATGTCCAGTAAAATCCCAATCCCCTCCCACCTAAGTTCAGTAAGAACAGAATTTTGGAAATGCAGAAAGGCCTTGCCTTTCACAATACTTAACCCTGATTGTGTATCTTTGAAACTACCATATCCTCACATTGATCCAATACTTCAGTCCCCAGTATTCCCTTTCTGTTCTTATCACCTGTCCCAATGACAAGCGCAGAAAACAGGACATGTAAACCCACCTGGATTGACCTGAGGGGCCTCAAAACCACACTGTGAAGTCCATCAAAAGCAAGAATTTACCTCTGATTATTGTTAGGCATGGAAATATCAGTATGAATGATGGTCACTTCCATACTTGTTGAGACGAATGTCATCTATTGTTGGCCCCCATTAAAAGCAGGTTATCCGTCAGTGAGAAAGCACACTACAGACCATCAGTGAGCTATATGTACAGTGATACTTTCCATTGTCCTCACGCTGATTGTAGGGTCAATGCTGGTATTACTGCTGACACTTGCCTTTTCTTCTTGAGACACCAGTAACTTTGACACTTTTTCACGTGTGCAAAACTTTAACTTCTAAGGAGGAGGCTTTGTGTTTCTCCTGGGATGGCATGGGTGATTACTATCTCATTCACAATACAACGTGAAATTTATCTGGGTTTTTCACAATTCGACTGGATCTCTCCCTGTGTAATCCAAGCTTGCTGTGTAATCTAAGCTCTGGCTTTCTCCTGCAGCCTCCCCCACCTCTTCTAATAAATAATATTCAACATATAAAGATGTGTTTTGATATTTCATTCTTTTAATGTAAAGTTTACTGAAGAACAACAAGAAAGCAGAATGACCTTGGTCAATTGAACAGGGTTCAATTTGAAATGTTCCTCAATTTTGACTAAAATTCAATAAAACTTGGACAGGTGATCATGAGCTTGTGCCAGTCGCTGGTGTCGATTTCTGAGGGTCTTCCTTTTGTCAGCAATATCTATCTCTTCATGCAGATACTCATCAATTTGATCCTTTTCCTGTATAAGTTGAAGCATCTCGATATGCAGCTTGGTGGCAAACTCTTGGAGGATGTAATAGCCTATTATCAGGGGGACCTGGTTAGCCAATCGCTCAGTTGCAATCTGAGGAAAAAGAACAGAAGTGAAACATGAATTTTCTTCCAAGTTAGTGCCTGGAAATGCTCCAGCTTATATGGACTGAGAAGCTATGTACTTAGCCTTGGGGAGTTGCTGAGTGTATCTCGTAGATGTGATACGCTGCTTTCACTGTGTATCAATGGTGACATGAGTGAATGTTGTCTGGACTTAGGACATGCCCTGATGGAACAGTGGTGGTATGGTACTAGGGCTTGGACGAAGTGACGCAGGACTCAGTGTTCTATGGTCTGTTCCCCAGGACACACACCACGACAAACATCAACTGCACCAAACATCAACTTGGTGAAAGACCCTCTTTGGTCTGCCCGAACCCATTTGGTCTTCCACAACAAGGAGCTGATCTCGACTAAGTGTTGCAGACCAGCACATTCCAAGGTCCAGGATGACGTGCTGAGGAATACACTTAAGACTGGGACTGCTGCCGCCAAGGGATGGTCCCAAAAGACCATGGTCTGAGGTCTTCCTTCTAAAGGTAAATGGGGGTCCATTCAGTTATCGGACCCTCCTACTGAGTTAGATACATGTAAATATTAGCAGTGTCTTTGGTTTTGTGTATAGTCAAACTCCTACATTTTGTGTTCACTTGATATGCAACCATGCAGAACCGAACTGATTTTATGTGAATGTATATATAAAGATTTTTTATGAATAAAGTACATTTTTGAAATTTAAAAAATTCCCAATAAGCACAGTCATCCTAATTTGTGCAAGGTATGATTCCAACCAGTGGAGAGATTTCCCATCGAATGCCATTGACTTCAGTTTTGTGAGGGCTCCCTGATGCCATATTCAGTCAAATGTGCCCTTGATTTCAAGCACAGTCACACCCAGCTCACCCCTGGAATTCAGCTCTTTTGTCCATGTTTGAACTAAGGCTGTAATGAGGTCAGGAGCTGAGTGGCCCTGGCGGAACCCAAACCGGGCGTCACTGAGCAGGTTATTGCTGAGCAGGTGCTGCTTGATAGCACTGTCACTGACACCTTCCATCACTTTTCTGATAATCGAGGGTAGATTGATGAGAAGGTAATTGGCCAGGTCAGATTTGTCCTGCTTTTTGCACGCAAGACATACCTGGGCAATTATCCCCATTTCCAGGTAGCTGCACTTGAACTACAGCATCTTGGCTCAGGCTGTGACCAGTTTTCGAGCACAAGCACTATTGCAAAGTTGTCAGAGCTGATGCCTTAAGTCCCTTCAGCTAGAATAAGAATTGAATCCCTACAGCATGGGAGCAGGCCGTTCAGCCCATCAAGTCCACACTGGCCCTCCAAAGAGCATCCCACTCTGACCCACCCCATCCCTATAACCCGGCATGCATTTCCCATGGCTAATCCACCTCACCTGCACATCCCTGGACACTATGGGCAATTTAGCATGGCCAATCCACCTAACCTGCACCTCTTTGGACTGTGGAAGGAAACTGGAGCACCCGGAGGAAACCCACACAGACACAGGGAGAATATGCAAACTCCACACAGACAGCGGCCCAAAAGGTTGATGCTGCTGGAACAATTAGCTGTCATAGATGATTGATTTGTCAAATTGTGCAACAGGGATTGGCTGGATCCATCGTCCTCTCTTCAGTGAAAAAGGCGCAAGATGTGGGCATATTATGTACAAGGAACAGAGCCCTGTGTGAGGATAAATGTGCCTTGTAGAACACACAAATGAATCGTTCTGTGAGCCCAACTGAAAATTTTAAATTGCTTTCCAATGTAATTCTTGGTGCAGTCAGGATTACTTTGTAAATATTGTCCAGAAAGAGAATAGCATTTAATGTTGGCCACTGGACTGAGTTTTGCAAGTACAGGGTGCATGAACACGGTCAGCAATTTCTCATATGCATGCAATCTTCAGCCGGAAGTGCTCAGTGATTGATCCATCTCCGCCTCTTCAGCCCAGCATCACAGGTGCCAGTTGTCAGTCAATTTGATTCAATCTATGTGATATCAAAAAGCAGTTGGGGGCATTGGATACTGACAACATTCCAGCATTAATATTGAAGACCTATGCTCCAGAACTTACTACACTCCTAGTCAAACTCTTCCAATACAGCTCCAATACTGGCATCTATCAGACAATGTGGAAAATTGCTCAGGTATGCCCTGCACATAAAAAAAATGACAAATCCAATCTGGCCAATTACCTTCCCATCAATCTACTCTCAACCATCGGTCAAGTGTGTAATGGTGTCATCAACAGTGCTATCAAGCAGCAATTGAATAGCAATACCTGATCACTGACACTCAATTTGAGTTCTTCCAGAACCACTCAGCTCCCAATCCCACTACAGCCACTACAGTGGTCCAAACATGTATAAAACAGCAGACTTCCAGAAGTGAGATGAGAGTGACAGCCCTTGATATCAAGACTACATTTCTCCAAATGTGACATCAAGGGACCTTAGCAAAATTGGGGCTATTGGAAATCATGGAGAGAACTCTTCACTTGTTGGAGTGAGACCTGGCACAAAGGAAAATGGTTGTGGTGGTTGAAGGCCACTCATCTCAAGCCCAAGACATCTATCCAGGAGTTCCTCTGGGTAGTCACCTTAGCCCAGCCATCTTCTGCCACTTCATCAATGACATGTTCTCCATCATAAGTGGGATGTTCGCTGGTGATTGCACAATGTTCAGGGTGGCACAGTGATGCCTCACAGTGTGAGAGACCTGGATTTGATTCTAGCCTCAGGTGACTGTCTGTGTGGAGTTTGCAGGTTCTCCCCATGTCTGTTTGGGTTTCCTCCGTGTGCAAATGTGTGCAGGCTAGGTGGATTGGCCATGCTAAATTGCCCATAGTGTTCACTGACGTGTAGGTTAGGTGGATTAGCCACAGTTGTAATGCGGATAGGGTAGGGGGCTGGGACTGGGCCTTGGTGGGACGCTCTTTGGCAGGTCAGTGTGGGCTCAATGGGCTGAATGGCCTGTTTCCACATCATATGGGTTCTAAGAAATAGTCTATGTCCAAATGCACAAGCTGTGGACAATATCCAGCCTTAGGCTAAAAAGTGACAAATATATTCATGCCACACAAGTGGCAAGCAAAGACCATCTCCAACGAAGTGGAATCTAACCATCAACCCCTGACATTCAATGAGATTACATTCACTGAATGGTCACTATCAACATTCTGAGGGTTGCTTTTGACCAGAAATTGAACTGAACCAGTCATAAAAGTACTGTGGCTACAACAGCAGGTCAGAAGCTAGGAATCTAGTAATGAGTAACTCATCTCTGGATCCCCAAATCCTGTCCACCATCGGTAAAGCAGAATTCAGGAATGTGATGGAATAGTCCCACTTGCCTGACGAGTGCAGCTCCAATAACACTCAAGAAGGTTGACACCATCCAGGACAAAGCACCCCATTGGATTGACACCACATCCACAATCTCAGTACGCACAGGCACTCAATAGCAGCAATGCGCACCATCTACAAGATGCACTGAAGCCATTCAGCAAAGCCCCTTAGCACCTTCAAAATTCACAACCATCTGCATCCAGAAGGACAAGAGCACCCAAATGCATGGGAACACCACCACCTGCAAGGTGCCCTCCAAACCACTCATCATCCAGATTTGCAAATATATTGCCGGTTCTTCAGGGTCACTGGGTCAAAATCATGGAACTCCCTCCCTGTTGACATTGTGGGGGTACTTAAACCAAATGGACTGCAGTGGTTCAAGAAGGCAGGCCACCACCATGTTCTCAAGGGCAACTAGGGATGGGCAATTAATGCAGGCCCAATCCGTGATGTCCACATCACGAGTGATTTAAAAAAACACATTCATAATTTTTGTGATATGCAGAATGCCAAATTGGTTTGATGGCAGCATTCTAACTGTCTAATTACATTTATCCTACCCCAATTTCCTCATGGCTCAGCCAGTAATCAAGAGATTATTACTTTTGAATATTTGCATTACAATGTAGCCCTTAGCTATTCACAATACCAAAACTGGACCTCTTCCTTAGACCTACCAATGTCATTGGTATCTATGTGGAAAATGCCCACTGGATTCTTCCCCTTCCCCTGCTAGTCTACCCTCCAGTCCATGGAAGATGTACTGAATACTAGCACCAGGCAGGTTTTCTGGATTCTCATTTTGGCTACAGAGTTTATCCCCCGGCTATACCATCCTCAACTAACTATGTTCTTATCTACTTCCCCTGCTTGAGTTGTCTGCTGTTTCTATTGTCTCCTGGTCAGTTCACTTGTTCATCCTGCACCCCACTTCCCAAACCACCCCCCACCCAAAAATCCCATACAGTTTGAAAGCACCTCAACCTATTGGACATGTGCAAAGGCTACCTTCTCAATCCTCTTACCAATCTCACTTGTATTCACACCCTCCAAATCAGAGGTCACTATCCTGAGGCATGAGGCTAACTCCTGATTCAAGGTGACCAGATAATGTTCCCTGTCCCTGTTGTGTTGCATTTTCTGCCATTTAGCTGCTACTTCAATGACTGAACTGATGCTGCTCGAACTATGTATACTTACTGCAGATACGTTTGCCCTGGATCACATTGGTTTCCAGGAGCTCCCACATTCTGCAGCTGCAAAACATTGCTAGCTCTGGCATCTTGATTATGTGTTAATTAACTTACTTTTCTTATTTATGTCAGTTTGTTTTTCACTCATTCACAGTATTCAGCTCAGTGTGCCTGTGGAAGGAATGAAGCAGGGGACTGATGAATAATTCCCGTAGAACTCTATCACAGCCAACATCTTCAGGATGCTGTGAGTAAGGGAACACCAATTTGTATCAAAGGAAAAACTGGCTCATCAACTCTTTTAGAACTGGTTAGAACTGGTTACAGGGATTGGCAGGAATTTCAATTCCAACCAACTAAAATGCAAGAACAAGATGCCACTGAAATAATAAATGAAGCCATTGACAAAATGTATTTGAAACATGATGTTCATATTTTTCAAAAGCATGCCACCAAGAAGATTATAAGAATAAACTTTAAACCAACAGCAATGGGGGTGGACTTCCTTGAACTTTGTTGGCTCTGCTGCAATGACTTTTGCGGATGATCAGAAATCCCAATCATAACCAGAGTTTATGCTGATTTAGCGACGGAGGAGCTGAAGCCATGAGTATACTTTGGATCAGAAATACCTGATACAAGAGCTTTTTGTTTTTGCTTAACCTGACTTCTCTTACAGTCATACAGTATGGAAACAGACTCTTCAATCCAACCAGTTCATGCCAACCATAATTCCAAACTAAACTAGTCCCACCTGCCTGCACTTGACCCATATTCCTCCAAACATTTCTTATTCATGTAGTTATCTAAATATCTTTTAAACATTGCAACTGTACCCGCATGCATCACTTCCTCCAGCAGTTCATTCCACACTCTGTGTAAAAAAAAGCCCTTCATGCCTTTCTTAAATCTTTCTTCTCTCACCTTAAAAAAAACACCCTTGTCTTGAAATCCCCCACCCTAGGGAAAAGACACCTTATCTATACCATTCATTACTTTATAAACTGCAATGAGGTCATCTCTCAACCTCTTAGGCTCCAGTGAAAAAAGTCTCAGCCTATCCAGCTTCTCCTTATAACTCAAACCCTAAAACATCTTGGTACATCTCTTCTGAACCTTCTCCAGCTTAATATCCATCGTATAACAGGGAGACCAGAACTGGTCACAGTACTCCAGAAAAGGCCTCACCAATGTCCTGTACTACCTCAACATGATGTCCCAACTCCTATACTGAAAGGCCTGAACATTGAAGGCACGCATGCTAAGCATCTTTTTTAATCACCCTATTTATATGTGATGCAAACTTCAAAGAATTATGTACCTGAAGCCCTAGGTCTCTCGGTTCTAAGATCCTCACGCATCATCTAAATTACTTCTCCACACCTCATTATGTTGATAGCAAGACTCGTTCCACTGCTTCCGACTGTCTCTCATTACAACCCAGGACCAAGAAGCTGTTGAACTCATTACTGTCCTTCATCTCTTCTTCCAATAACTGACAAGGCTCTTGCCTCTAAAATCTGGTATCCGTCAATCAGTTATTACTGACTTGCCACGTGTGCTCCACTATTGATCTAGTCTTGAAAGTGTCCTGTACTCATGGGTCTTCAGAATATCAACCCAGTCTCTCAATTATAACACTGTTGCCAAGAAACATCATGCTGGGATTAAGAACACTGAAACCTAGTGTATAAATATTACCAATTATTTTTAATTACTCTATTGGCACATTCTTGAGATATTCAACATGCAAGAGAAGGAGGAATCTTCTATAAAGAAAAAGCTGTCATTATAGGCTGTGATGTGCTGGTGAATAGTTTGCAATCTAATATTCTTTTTCCAAGGCTGTTGGTAATAAAATCTATTTCATTGGCCACTCATCATTTTACTATGTATTGGATTCTGTTTTGCATGAAATGGCTTCAACACATCAGTCATTTCCACCAATCGCATATCAATCAATGGGAGATTTTGCTAAGAGTTACATGAACATAATCTCTTCATTCTTCCTGTTTTAATTTCCTACAATCTACATGCATTTTTATTTAAACCCATTCAGAAGGGTTTTGAACCTACCTTGAAGTATATTTTCAGATGAGTTGTCATTTCATGGATCGTTGCTCCATTTTTAGGCATTGATGTAAATGTAAAACGGAACTTGTCTGATTTCAAACTTTTGACATCCTGGACTGAATCTTCTTCGGATATAGATTTTGCCTTTGTGAGCTTCTGGCCATAGATACTGTCTTGAGAATACACCACATTTTCAATCTTGAATTGAATTTGCAGCTGTATCTCTGCCTGGCTTTCTTGTTGCTTCCTTAGATCTTCAGTCCTTATCTAGTGACAAAAATATTAATATTGTCATTCCGCAATCCAGATTTGATACAGCCATTCACCTCAATTTTGTCTCTAATTGGTCAGGACAATATGTCTGTCAACCAGAATAGTACTGAGGATGAAAAAGTTAAATTATGAGGCAAGTATGAATTGACCAGCATTTTATAACTTTGAGTGCAGTAAATGAAGGAGCAATGGCGATTGGCGTGATTATGATAACTAACTGTTTGATGGGGAGAGACTACTGGCTCTAGTGAGGTAACCCCAAGTAAGAAGGCTTCATTTTAATGCTAAATGTCGTTAAGATATAAATCAGCCATGGTCGAATTGGATGGGGGTACAGGCTCTAAGGAATGAATGAACCATTCCTGTTGCTATGGGCAGAATTTCATGGACCCCCCAACAATGGGTTTACAGATTGGGATAGGAAGCCCCACTGGATGTTGAATTCCAGCTCACATTCTGAAAGAAGCACCAGCATCTTGATGGTTGAAGTATTTCAACAATAACTGTTTAAACCAAGCCAAGAAGTGCCCATCTCTAATAACAGGGCAGTGCTAATTGAGCTGACCTGGGTTAAGTTCAAAAGTGTGACTGATGCAAAGAAAAAACAAAGAATGAAGACCAGTACAGCACAGGAACAGGCCCTTCGGCTGGCTGACACATTTTGCCCTTCCATACGAAAACTGTCTTCACTTACAGGATCCGTATCCCTCTATTCCTTTTCTAATCATGTATTCATCCAGGTGCTTCTTGAATGCTGCTACTGTGTCTGCTTCCATCACCTCCTCTGTCAGTGCATTCCAGGCACTCACTGCATTTTGTGTGAAAAACTTGCCTCACACATCTCTTTTAAACTACTGCACCCCCCCCCCCCCCCCCCCCCAAACCCCCCAGCACCTGAATGCACTGGATGCGGTCGTAATTACAAACTGTAGCTTAAGGTATCATGAGTTTCATTCAGTGGTTTGTAGTGTGAGGAGTTGGGGCCGTTGAAGCTCATTTTAGAGAGAAAACCTCAGAAAATGTCAGTCCAGGGAAGTGTTCACTTGGGGTATGCTGTAAATTCATACTTAGCAGCGAAATATCATTCACTAAATGGAAAGGGGAATATATGGAATCACCTCTCATCAAGATTGACATGAGTTCAAATTGTTTTGCTCAGTGATATAATCTGAATACAACACTTAAATGGAGATTAGATAAATACTTGAAATAGATTTTTAAAAGTCCCTTCTGGAAAGAACAGGGTAGTGGGACTCATCGGATAGCTCAATCCAAGAATTAGCACTTACGTGGTGGAATGAATGCACTCCTTGTAAGTTTCTCAGCTGCTTTGATGTATTTCAGCATTACACAGGTCACTACATCATGCGATTCATAGAATCTCTACAGTATGGAAACAGACCATTCGGTCCATCGAGTCCACATCAACCGTCTGAAGAGCATCCCACCCTGACCCTATCTCTGCAACCCTGCACCTTCCCATGGCTAATCCACCTAACCAGTACATCCCTTGTCACTATGGGCAATTTAGCACGGCCAATCCATGTCTTTGCACGGTGAAAGGAGACCTGAGCATGCAGAGGAAACCCGTGCAGACACGGGGAAAATCTGCAAACTCCACACAGATGGTCACCCGAGGCTGGAATCGAACTTGTGTCCCTGGCACTGTCAGGCAGCAGCGGCTTTCCACTGCGCTGCCCTTCAAAGAAATGAAAAAAAAAGTTTGCTCAATATCTCTCAATGAACATGCCATCCTTTAAACAGACCTCCTGCTAATATTAGATTTGCTATTCTAGACAATGCTAACATTACATCATGGGGTATTCATAAACGTCAATAATAGCATGAAAAAAGTGTTCTTTTGCTCTGTGACAACATCGATGAAAATGTGTCAATAACATAAGAGGCTTGAAAATAGTGATGATAGTAACACATGAAGGTTTGACCAATCCAGATGCCATTATTTTGTATGTTTCCTAAACTAAGATATTGAACAATTTATTTTAAATAATAAATTCTAGAAAGGACTTCCTCAACCCAAACTCTCTCTTGCTCCATGAGGTAACTTGTACCTCAAGTAATCTTGTAAAACAGCTTTGCAGGCGAAAAGCAGTAATTTTTAATCAATGAGCTAATGTCTGTACTGTACCTTGGCAGTTCTCATGAGATTAGGGAGTCCCTTGAAATTGTAGGCAGCGACATCCAAAAAAGCATCCCGCACAATTTCTATAAGTGCAAGTGAGAAAGAAATAAAATGACATGCTCAGGAACATAATTACAAATGCTAAAAATACAAATTACAAATGTAATCAAAAATACTAAAGATTGACATGAATGCAGAGGATTAACAATTAGATAGGAAGATTGGTCTTAACCCAACTGTCCTCAGCTGCCTCAACAGTGATCTACCCTCTATCAAAGGCCAAGGGTGGTGATGTTCTCTCAGTTTTCAGCAACGTCCTTGACCCCTCATGTACAGAAGCAGTCCATGTTAAAATACAGCAAAAGCTGGACAACATTCATTCTTGGTGTAAACACAGATGCTCTAGCAAAACTGAGGCCACTGGGATTCAGGGGGAAAACTTTCTAGTTGCAGTCATAACCTTGAACAAAAGAAGATAGTTGCAGTCATCTCAGTCCCACTGCAGAAGTTCGTCAGGATAGTGTTGTACTTCCAACCATCTTCAGGTACGTCATCAATGATCTTCCCTCCATTATAAAGGTCAGAGTGAGGAAATTTGTGGATGATTATACAATGTTCAGACCATACACGACTCCACAGATACTGAAGCAGTCCATGACTACATACAGCCAAATTTGGATAAGATCCAGGCTTAGGCTGATAAGTGGCAAATGATATTTGCACCTCACAGGCAATGACCAACTCCAACAAATGAGAATCTAACCATCTCCCCTTCACATTCAATGGCATTACAATCACTGAATCTCCACTCTCAACATCCTGAGAATCACCATTAACCAGAAACTGAACTGGACTGGTCATATAAATAAGTGACCACAAGGGCAGGTCAGATGCTAGAAATTCTGCAGCAAGTAACTCACCACCTGACTGTCCAAAGCCTATCCACCATTTATAAGACATAAGTCTCGATACATAGATTAGCAGGAATGACAGTAAGCAAGGAATGGCAAATATTTAAGGAGGTAATACATCCCAGTAAAGAGGAACGATTCCAAAAGTGGAAAAATCAACTATGGCCAACCGAGGAAGATAAGGAGAGTACTAAAGTGAAAGAAAAAAACCATATCAGAGTGCAAAAGTCAGTGATAGCCCCACAGACTGCAATAAGTTAAGAATCCATGCAAAGGAAAACTAAAGAGATATTACAGACAAGGAAAATAAACTATGAGGCCATACTAGTGAGGAATATAAAAACTGATACTAAGAGCTTCTTCAAATATATCAAAAAGGAACAGACAGTCAAATGAACATCGGCCCCTTAGAAAATGAATCTGGGGAGATAGTTATGGGGAACAAGGAAATGGCAGAGGAGTTAAACAGATATTTTGCATTAGTCTTTATTTTGGAAGATACTTTGAACATTCCATTAATACTGAAGAATACAGGGAAGAATTAAGTGCCATCACCATCACTAGAGAGGTAGTATTAGGCAAACTAATGGGGCTAAATGCAGATAAGTCCTCTGGTCCTGATGGCCTGCAACCTCAGATCCTAAAAGGGATAGCTACAGAGACTGT
This sequence comes from Rhincodon typus, assembly GCF_021869965.1. Classification (NCBI taxonomy): domain Eukaryota; kingdom Metazoa; phylum Chordata; class Chondrichthyes; order Orectolobiformes; family Rhincodontidae; genus Rhincodon; species Rhincodon typus. The sequence continues at coordinate 14,587,128 of NC_063342.1, read as the reverse complement.
GGATGCATTGTTTGTAATTTACCAAAAATCCTTGGATTCTGGAGATGTACCAGAGGATTAGAAAACAGTCAACATGACAACCCTATTCAAACAGGGAGGGAGGCAAAAAGCAGGCAACTATAGGCCGATTAGCCTAACATCTATTCTTGGAAATGTATTGGAATCATTAAGGAAGTAATAGGAGCAAATTTGAAAAATCATAATCTAATCAAGCACAGTCAGCATGGCTTCATGAAAGGGAAATCTGAACAAGTTACTAGAGCTTTTCAAGGAAGCCACAACCAGAGTAGATAGAGGGAAACCAGAAGATGTGTTGTATTTGGATCTGCAGAAGGCGTTCGACAGAGTATCTCCCAAAAAGTTGTCATAAGATAATAGCCCATGGCATGGATGGAGAGTTAGCTTATGGACAGGAAGCAGTGAATGGGATGGAGAGTTAGCTTATGGACAGGAAGCAGTGAATGGGATAAGCAGTTCTTTTTCAGGTTGGCAACTTTAATCAATGGAGTTCCACAGGGAACAGTGCAGGGACTGCAATTGTTTGCAATAAATATTCATGACCTGAAGGAAGGAAGGGAATGTACTGTACGCAAATTTACAGATGACACAAAAATAGGTGGAAAGGCAAGTTGTGAGAAGGATACAAACAGCTACAGTGAGATATTGATAGGTTGAATAAGTGGGCAAGAAGTGGGCAAATGGAGTATAATGTGGGAAAATGTGAAGTTGTTCATTCGGAATGGAGAACAAAAGAACAGAGTATTATTTAATAGAGAAAAACTGCAGAAAGCTGCAACATAAAGAGATTTGGGGTCACTTTTATATGAAACACAGAAAGCCAGCACATAGATACACCAGGTAATCACGAAATGGAATGTTGGCCCTTATTTCAAGGGGCTTGGAGTATAAGAGTAGGGAAGTCTTACTGTAACTGTACAAGGTGCTGGTGAGACCACATCCAGAGTACCGTGAGCAGTTTTGGTCCCCTTATATAAGTAAAGTTATAATTTAATTGGAAGCAGTTCAGAGAAGGACAATCCCTGGTATTGAGGGATTGTCTTATGAACAACTGCTGAACGAGTTAGGATTCTCCTCACTGGAGATTAGGAGAATGAGAGGTGATCTCAATGAATCATAGAATCCCTACAGTGTGGAAACAGGCCCTTTGGCCCAACAAGTCCACACCAACCCTCAGAGCACCCACCCAAACACATCCCCCTATAACCCACTTAATCTACACATCCCTGAACATTACGGGTAATTTAGCATGGGCGATCCACCCAGCCTTTGGCATGTGGGAGGAAACTGGAGCACCTGGAGGAAACCCACGCAGTCACAGGGAGAATGTGCAAACACCACAGAGACAGTCGCCCAAGGGTGGAATCGAACCCGGGGCCCTGGTGCTGTGAGGCAGCAGTGCTAACCACTGTGCCACTGTGCCACCATGCCACCCCTAAGCATATAGGATTCTTAAGAGACCTGATGAGGTAAATGCTGAGCCGATGTTTCTCCTCTTGGGAGAGTCCAGGGCCAGATGGCATAGTCTCAGAATAAAAAGGCACCAATTTAACACTGAGATAAAGAGGGATTTCTCCTGTCAGAAGGTTGAGAGTCTTTGGAAGACCTTGCCACAGAGAGCTGTGTGTGTGTGTGTTTGTGTGGTGGGGGATTGGAGGGGCACAGTCCTTTTGTACATTTAAGGCTGAGACAGATAGAATCTTGATCAGTACTGGAATCAAGGGTTACAGGGAAAGGGCAAAAAAATGAGTGTGAGGAATGCTGGATCAGCTCTGATCCTATTGAATGACAGAGCAGGCTCCTGGGGCCAAATGGCCTACTCTCATTCCTTTTTCTCATGGTCTTATGGTCTTAAGTCAGGAGTGTGTTGGAATACATTCCATTTGCCTGGATGTGCGCAGCTCCAACAACATTTAGCAAGCTCAACACCATCCAGGACAAAGCAGCCCACTTGATTGGCATCCCAGCAACTACTTTGAACAGTCCCATCAATCAGTGATGATGCACAGTAGCAGCAGAGTACACCACCTACAAGATGCTTGTCAGCAATTCAACAAGGCTCTTTCCACAGTACATTCCAAACCGATGACTTCTACCATGTAGAAAGAGAAGGGCAGGAAGTAAATGGAAACACCACCTGCACTGAATGGAACTACATTGTCATTCCTTCACTATTTCTTGGTCAAAATCCTGGAATTTCTTTTACAACTTCACTGTAGGTTTATCTACCTGACAAGGACAGCAATGGTTCAAAACGGCAGTTCACCACTATCTTCTCAAAGGCAACTTAGAATGAGTAGTACGTTTTGTCCTAGCCATTACAATCACATTTCATGGATATAATTATCAGATCAGGTGATCAATTGCCTTTGTTCACCGTCCTTTCCATTCTGGGGCCGGTGGTCAAATTTGGGCTAGGGCAGTCATGGAATCCTCATGTGCTATCTGTAAAGGCCTGCTGAGTTTAAATGAACTGACCTCAGCTTTCTGGCGCTCATGTCTGCTGATACTGCATTACACTTAGCCGACAATAATTGAAAGCAGTGGTATGAACTTGGGAGTTGCCAGTGACCCAGCTCACCACTTCCTGCTGCGCATAATCCATATCCATCCACACCCTCTGGTTTTGCCTCAGCACATGAACAATCTACTGCAATGAACCTCTCCAGACATTAACCTAATGTCACTAACGTCACCTAACGTAAAGTCGGTGTGTTTGTTGAGCTGGAGACATAAGGTCTACATTTGATGTTAAATGTAATCAGTGAACACTGAAAGACTGTAAAACCCATTTAGTCTGCCCAATCAAAGAGAAGAATTGTAAATCATGGAGGTAGAGTGGAGCGCAATCTATAGCAGGCTACATCATCATGGAACTGGGAAGAGCTTAAGAACTTCCTTTGGTTTCAATGCATGGACAACTCCCATGTATGGATGAATAAACATTTAAAGAAAGAAATCTGAGTGTCATCTGGTCTAAGAGGAAATAAAGGGTTTATACTTATCCTTTACAGGGATCATAACACTGAATCAAACTAAGTAAGACTCCCATCCGTCATGGTTCAGACAGTGTGCTCTCCGACACTGCTCTTCCCAGGACATTAGCATCAACCTTTCCAATGGCAAGTAGTATGTTTCAATCTGTGTTGTGCACGACCCGATATTTCTTCAACCTATGCCTGCTCAGACATTGTAACAGCACCAGTAACGTCATAGAAAACTAAAAATCTCTTTACATGAGGAATAAGAGAAGCTCTGAGGAAATTATGAACCGTGAAATTACTCCTGTGGTGAGATCAGGGAAAGAGATTCATCATGGTATTTAATCAAGGCCAGGGAGCATATGAGCAGTTTGCACCCTTTGACCACTGAGTGGAGCAGAGAAAGACCTAATGGGCATAAAATAAATTTAAGGTAAAGACAGGATAACTAAGAGAAAAGCGAATAAATCATTCTGGTGTAGTCGAAGATTCAATACTCAGTGAAGCTGTGGATTTCATTCTTTGATAAATAATGTTTCAATTGACTCACCGGTAATTTTTTTTAATGTCTGAATGGCAGGTAGTTGCAGTTTAACAATCTGTTGCTTCACTATTGTCTCAAACGTTTTGTAGTTGATGAACCCAGGCAACTCCCGTCCACGGTAGGCTTTCTCATATTCCATCACTTTATTATGCATCATGTCATAGACTGTTATTGAAAATAAATAAATTGGAAATTGCCACATTTTCACAAACAGGTAATACTTCACTGGTGATACTGTAGCAGCAATATACTTTGCTCTGGACGTAGGCAAGAGACTAATGATTATGGTCACATCACAGATCATCAATCAGAAAGAAATATCTTTTATTTCTAGAGTGGATTTTATGACTTCAGAAGGTCCCAAAGTGCTTCATGAGCAGTTAAGTATTTTTCAAACTGAAATGGAGAGATTGTTTCCTCTGATTGGGGAATCTAAAGCATGGAGAAATAGTCTTGGGGTAAAGGGCCGATTATTTGGGATTGGGTTGAGGAGACTATGTGAATCAATGAAAGATTTTTGTTCAAATCTTGAGTGGGACTTGAACCTGCAAATGTCTGACTCAGAGGCCTGAGAAATACCAACTAAACCACAGCGAAGAACTTTCATACCACATGTTACATCCCCTCTCCCCAACACACCAGTAGGATCCAAGAAATTGCAAAAGAACACAAGAATTAGGAGTAGGACATCCAAGCCCTCAAGCCTCCTTCAACATGCAATGAGGTCACGAAACAGGCCGACAAAGAAAGAGAAACATGAAACACATTGTGAGATGCGCGGTAGGACAAATTGTCTACCCCTTCTCCTACTGCTTATGATTCTATTTCTGATAATCAGCCGGTCTCTGAAAGAGAAACAGACTTGAAACATAAAATACAAAGGCCAAACAACCATCAGAAAGGAGAACATATCCTTGAACAACCAGGAAAACTTGACTTTTGTCTAAGGGAGGGGTGTTGGTGGGAAGCAAAGCAGGGATCTTTGATGTTGATAGACACTTGGACAAAAACTGGTTATGAAGGAATGTGACAAAAGACAAAGAAGCATGCATAGACCAAAAGATATAGGAGCAGAATTAGACCATTTGGCTCCACCATTCAATCATGGCTGATATGTTTCTCAACCCCATTTTCCTGACTTCTCCCCATAACCCTTCACCCCATTACCAGTTAAGAGTCCATCTGTCTCTGTTTTAGATACACTCAATGACTTGGCCTGCACAACCCTCTGCATCAATGAGTTCCTTCACTCATCATCCAGCCTGCTCCAATTAGCTTGTCATGGCAGTAAGAAAGGAGTGAAAAAAAAGAAGCATACTAAAAGGAGGATGAGGCAATCATGGTTGACAAAGGAAGGCAGGAGCAGCATAAAAGCAAAACAGAAAGCATATGATGTGGTGGAGGGCAGTGGGAAGCCAGAGGATAGGGAAGCCTACAAAGACCAACAGAGGACAACAAAAAAAGAAATAAGGAAGGAGAAAATTAAAGCTAGCCAGGAATATCAAAGAAGATTGCAAGAGTTTCTTTAGATATATAAAGGGCAAAAGAGACGGAAATGTGGACATTGGGCCACTGGAAAATGGTGCTAGAGAAGTAGTAATGGGGAACAAAGAAATGGCTAAGGAACTGAACAAGTACTTTACATCGGTCTTCATAGTGGAAGACATGAGTAACGTCCCAAAATTTCAAGATAGCGGGGCGTTCAAAGGTGAGTATGGTGGCCATCATCAAGGAGAAGGCGCAACAAAAACTGAAAGGTCTGAAGGTGGATAAATCACCTGGACCAAATGGACTAAACCCCAGACTTCTGTAAGAGATAGCTGAAGAAATAGTGGAGGCATTTGTGGTGATCTTCCAGGACTCATGGTAGTCAGGGAGGATCCCAGATGACGGGAAAATCGCTAATGTAATCCCATCCCACCTCACCTCCATTTAAAAAGGAAGTGAGGCAAAAGACAGGAAATTACAGGTTGATTAGCCTGACCTCAAGATTATGGAGTCCAATGTGAAGGATGAGATTTCTGAATACTTGGAAAAATAGTGGTAAAATAGGGCAAAGTCAGCATGGTTTCATCAAGGGGAGGTCACGCCTGAGAAAATTGTTAGAATTATTTGAGGAGGTAATCAGCAGGTTAGACCAAGGGGAGCCAATGGATGTTATCTGCTTGGACCTCCAGAAGGCCTTTGGAAAAGTGCCGCACAGGATGCTGCTGAGTAAGATAACGGCCCTTGGTGTTAGAGGCAAGGTGCTAGCATGGATAGAAGGTTGGCTGTCTGTTAGAAAGCAGAAAGTGGGGTTAAAAGGGTCTTTCTCAGGATGGCAGCGGGTGACAAGTGCTGTTCCACAAGAGTCAGCGTTGGGACCACAACTTTTCACTTTCTACATTAATGATCTAGATGAAGGAATTCAAAGCATTCTGGCTAAGTTTGCAGATGATACAAAGATAGGTAGTGGGACAGGTAATATTGAGCAGGCAGGGAGGCTGCAGAAGAATTCGGACAGGTTAGGAGAGTGGGCAAAGAAGTGGCAGATGGAGTACAATGTGGGAAAGTATGAGTTCATACACTTTGGTAGGAGGAATAGAGGCATAAATGGAGAGAAAATTCAGAAATCTGAAGTGCAAAGAAACTTGGGAGTCCTAGTCCAAGATTCTCTTAAGGTAAATTTGCAGGTTGAGTCGGTAGTTAGGAAGGCAAATACAATGTTGGCATTTATTTTGACAGCATTGGAATTTAAAAGCAGGAGTGTACTTCCGAGGTTTTATAAGTCTCTGGTCAGGCCACATTTGGAGTATTGTGAGCAGTTTTGGGCCCCATATCTCAGGAAGGATGTGCTGGCCCTGCAGCGGGTCCAGAGGAGGTTCATGGGAATGATCCCAAGAACAAAAGACTTAATATATGAGGAACGTTTCAGGACTCTGGGTCTATATTCGATGAAAGTTTAGAAGGATAAGGGGAGATCTAATTGAAACTTACAGAATATTCTATGTTCTATGTTCTAATACTGAACGGCCTGGACAGAGTGGACGTTGGGAAGATGTTTCCACTGGTAGGAGAGATTAGGACCTGACGGCACAGCTTTAGAGTAAAGGGAAGACCATTTAGAATGGAGATGAGGAGGTTGTGGAGGTTAGGTCACTGAGTATATGTAAGACAGAGATAGATAGGTTCTTGATTGTCAAAGGGATCAAAGTTTACGGGGAGAAAGCGAGAGAATGGGTTTGAGAAACATCAGCCATGATGGATGGCGGGGCAGACTCAATGGGCCAAATGGCCTAATTTCTGCTCCTGGTCTCAGTATCATAATTGTGTAATCATGGTTCATATTTTTCAGGAAAAGAAAACTGTTGTTAAAAAAAGGATAAACTGGCTGCAGCTAGGCAAAAATCTAAAAGCATGGCTATTACAAGTCATCTGATGATACAGCTATAAGATTGAAGTGGGTTGCAGAGAGACACGTAAAGACCATTTAAATACCAGGGTTTCCAAACAGGCAATGGAGATGTGAGAATTCAAAGTTTGCAATGGAACAGCAGACAGGAAGTAGAATTTCAAAGGGACTCAGCATAATTTACCTCAAATGTTGATTTCTCAACTTCAAATAAGAAGGAACTCAGAGCAACGGACCCCAAAGTTAGACCATTGAGAATTATTCAGACTGTTTCTTCTCAATATTCTTTTTTGTCTGATTTGTTTTAATTTTGGTACCTGTATTTTCTTGTTATTAATTTTGTTTTTTTTAATACTAAAGGAGCCTTCAGCAATAACTTGTAATAAATAAACCTTAAGTCTGTTTAAACATGACTTGAATGCTAGTCTGTTTTAACTTGAATCATTTCAAATTAAAAAGGGAAGGTGAGTACACAAGCTGTATGGATGTACAGTTCAGGAACCCAGGAGCTGCGTAGGCCTGATGGTTTCAACAGCAGTTTTTGTCCAGCTTTCAATCAAAAGCCCTGTTTGACACTGAAAGGACTCACAACATAACTGTTCCCTCGATGCACTCACATTGATATTTCATTCTGTCAAGGTGACATTTCCAATTTTCAAACTCATTCCGTACTTTTGCGTAGCACCTCTGCTCCTTGATGCAATCATCAGGTTCCTCCCCTGAAGATAAACTCCTGAGGTTTTGACCAAAATCATTGAGTTTCTGTGAACAAAATACAAGACAGCGAATAATGGTGATCTCTAGTTGTTCATTTCTCTGGGTTAATGCAACTGTTGGGAGTGGTTGCACTGGGGAAGTGTTTAATTGGATGAAATAGTAAATAGTGAACCACTTGGACTTATGTGCACTCGAAGACGTTTTTAAAAAAAATCTTGTGATGCCAACAGGTATTAAAGGGGCATGGTGAATAAAACAAGTTTGCATAGTGACAAGTATGATGGAGCAGTGTCATACAGTCATACAGCATGAAGACAGGCCCTTCGGCCAAACTCATCCATACCTACCAGATATCCTAAACAGAACTAGTCCCATTTCCTGCAATTGGCCCATATCCCCCTAAACCTCTCTTAACCATGTACCTATCCAAATGTCTTTTAAAAGCTGTAATTGCACCCAACCTACCAATTCTTCTGGCAACTCATTCCATATATAAACCACCCACTGTGTGAAAAGTTGTCTCTCAGGTCCCTTTTGAATTTTTCCCCCCTCAACTTAAACCTATGCCCCTCTAGTTTTGGACTCCCTTATCCTGGGGAAGAGACCTTGGCTATTCACCGTATCCATGCCTCTCATGATTTTATAAACCTCTGTAAGGTCACCCCTCAGCCTCCTGCACTCCAGGGAATAAAAGTCCCAGTCTATCCAACCTCTTCTTATAACTCAAACCTTCCAGTTTCGGTAATATCCTTGTAAAGCTTTTCTGCACCCTTTCCAGTTCAATAACATCCTTCCTATAGCAGGGTGACCAGAATTGTATGCAGTATTCTAAACATGACCTTCTCACACACTGCAGATTCCCTTATCTCAGCAGTGCTCATATTGGACAAGATCGGTTGGGTTAGGGTTTATGAAAGTGGTGATGGATTAGGTCAGGGGAGACATATTCTCTTCTGACTATTGGATCTCACAGACCTAGAACCTCTGCCACTGTCTCCTCAGGATGCAAAACCCAGGGGTGATCCATTAAATTCTAAGCCAATGACAGGCATCACTAGCACGAGGAGCATCTGTTCACATCTTTGGTCCAGAAAGATCCACATAAGGTCCCACTTTGAAGGTAGCTGTGGGGTCAAGTTGACAATCCTCCTGAGTTAAAAACAAACACGGCAATTTTCGAAAAATGTTTGTTTTTGCCACTTTCTTTGCGTATTGGAATACTAATTATAGGAATATTGGTGAAAGGAGAAGATGGTCTTATTAAATAGTGGGCAGGGGGATGGGGAATGTCATATGAGGAAATCTCCAGGTATTGTCCGATCAAAATTAACAGTCCCTGTACAAGGTGACCAGGTTCCTGCTTCTGGATGAACTGTGAACTATAAAACTAAAATATGCTTTCTGTTTGAGGATTAAGGCTACAATTCCAGCAGCAATCCCACAGATGGACTGGACCTCAGCTGTCTGGAAACATAGTATATTAGCAATGCTACACCTGGTCCCTGTGATTGATAGAAATTGAGGAAGCCTTATCTTAGGGAGTCTCTGACCGTGGTTTAACTTTTTTATGCTATTGGATTGTATGGAGCAGTGCAGGTTTTGCCTTGTTAACGTTCGATGGAATCCCTGATGTCACGGTTCAGATCTAATTTGGGAATTCCCATTGGAATCACATTAGCAGTCTCTCATTGTTAGTTTGGATGCTTTTCAATCCTTGTAGGATTTAGTAGTTGCAATACCAACCTGAATCAAAAAAGTTATTTTCTCATGGACAGTGTCTGGAACTCCCTCTCCACATCTTTCCAATTCTTTGGTTGTTGCAGACAGTTTCTCTTCAACTTCCTTTGCTAATTCAGGCAATGTTTGCTTAAAAAAAATTGCAAGAAGATGATCACGGTCTAAAATCAACAATGTACAAAATCCCAAGTGAAAGTAACTGATGTAACCTCTGGAAACGTGGATACGGTTGAACTATAAAACATTTGACAAAAACTTACTATGATGTGTGCCACAAGTTCTGTTGTGAGTCTATCAGCCAGGTATGGGATGGTGGCCTTCTTATTATCCAAAAGAGGTCTAAAGAGCAAGAAATCGCACAAATTAACCACATGGTAGGTCATTTCCAGGAATACAGATATATGGAAGCAAAATTGATTCGGAATATGGTAACTAAATGACAATTCAAATCAAGGTAAATGCATATGATCACATATCCATTACAGAAACATGGTTACAAGGAGATCAAAACTGGGAACTTAACACTCAGGGACATTTGAACTTTTCGACAGATAGAAGGATGTAAAAGGTAGCACAGTAGCACTTTTACGTAGAGATGAAATGATGACCATTGTGAGAGATGATCTCGGCTCAGATGATGTACATTCCATTTAGGGGGAAATGAAAAACAGCAAGGGACATAAGACATTAATAGGAGTAGTGTGTAGACCCAAAAAGCAGTAGCTATTCTGTAGGAAAGGCTATAAATCAACAAATAATAGAACCATGGAAAAAGAATAGAGCAATAATTATGGGTGATTTTATCTTCATATTGATTATGTTAATCAAATTGGAAAGGTAGCTACAATAACAAATTCACAGACTGCATTTTGGATAATTTCCGAGGGCAAATGGTTATGGAGTCAACCAGGAAGCAGGCTTGGACCTGATAAAAGAATAAAACATTCCATCGGAAGTAATGATCATAACATGATAGAATTTAACATTCAGTTTGAGAGTGAGAAATTTAGATCAGAAACAGCTATGTTTAGCTTAAAGAAAATGAATTACAATGAGTTGAGGATAGAATTAATTAAACTGGTTGGAGACATTAGCAGAAATGACAGTAATTAAGCAGTGGCAGATATTTAAGGAGATAATTCATGACTCTCAGCAAAAATATCCCAGAAAGGGTGGAAGATTCCAAGAGTGGCATAAAATAACTTGATCCATGATGCCTGATGGAATTAACCCTAAGATTCTGAGAGTTGTGGTTGGTTTCCTCAAATCATAGAAACCCTACAGTGTGGGGGCAAGCCATTCGGCCCATTGGGTCCACACCAACCCTCCAAAGAGCATCCCACCTAGACCCACCCCTTTCCCTGTAACCTTGCATTTCCCACGGCCAATCCACCTAACCAGCACATCTTTGGACTGTGGGAGGAAACTGGAGCATCCAGAGAAAATCCACACGGATAGTCACCCATGGATGGGATTGAACCCAGGTCCCCTGGTGCTAGGAAGCAGCAGTGCTAACCACCGCACCCCTCAAGGGCAGAGCTGCTGTAGATTTATTTCATGTTGGTTTTCTGGGGCAAGAACACAAACAAAACATTAATTGAAGGAAATAAGTGAGTTTGAAATGTTATTCTCAGGATGTTACTGATGCTTACAAGACTACTGTTATCGGTTATCCATTGTTGGCCTGTGAAAATGGTGATGGGCCTTTCTTCTACTGGTGCAAAACTTTATGATGTTTTCATAGTGAAGTTTGGTAAACCATAACAGCAAAACAATATTGATGTCGGATGAGGAACTTAGAGATTATAGAGCTGCTACTTATTGGAAAGAAGCTGGAATGTAAGAGTGAAAAGAAGGCAGGAAATAAAGGAAGAACAAAGAAAGAGACCAAGTCAGGGAATAAAAATAAAGAAAATAAGCATTTTGGATTAGAAGAACAACAACTTAAATTTATACAGAACATTTATTGACGTAATATTTCCCAAGCAGCATCGCAGAAATTATCTCAATTTTGATAATGACGATATTATGAAAAATTAGGGCTGGTGAATAAGGACTTGGTCAATAGGATACATTTTAAGATGTGTTGTAAATGAGAAAAGAGACAGGTAGAGAGGTTTTTGGAGAGAATTCCAGAGCTCAGACCCTCAAGTCATGGAAACATTTGAAAGAAGGACAAGTATTTTAAAATCAAAACATTACTGGAGTAGGACTATGTGTTCACCAGAGAGCACAGGGTTGAAATGATAAAGGGACTTGATGCCAGAGAGGATATAGATAGACTTAATTCAAGATTTTGTTATCACGTAAGCTCTTTATTGTTTTGGTTTTACCTGTAGTCCTTGTGGTCTTCAAAAAACCTCCTCTCGTTCTCTATCGCTTCATTCAACGTCAGTTGGTCATTAATCTCTTGTTGTCCACGGCACTTGACAATCATGTAACCCTTCTTCAGCTCCACAACAAGGTTCTGTACAATATCGACCACGTTGCTTTCTGTTCCCTTATCAACCAGGTCAGGTTTGGTTAAAATACCTGCAATCCCAACAATTGATTGTAGACAATTGATGAGAAAACAATGGCACAGTGCTGTTCCATTATTTCCATTCAAGTTTGAATTCCTCTCCTCTTCCACTTGTTGTATGGCCATGCTAGCTCCTTGCACTGGGTTTGCTGTTGCTCATGATGAAAGTTGATGCCACCTTCCTCTTTAAGTGGAGGCCCTCCTCAATCTACAGGGCTAGAGGAAACCACTTCCTGGACTAACATGAAGAGTCTCTTGTAGTTAACAAGATATAGCTCAAAGCATGTTCGCAGCTAGTTAATGGCTGACTTGATATGTATTGGAGTTGAAATGTCATGATGCACAGGACATTGGTTAGGCCACTTTTGAAATACTGCGTTCAATTCTGGTCTCCCTGCTATAGGATGGATGTTGTGAAACTGGAAAGAGTTCAGAAAATATTTACAAGGATGTTGCCAGGGTTGGAGGGTTTGAGCTATAGTAAGAGGCTGAACAGGTTGAGTCTATTTTCCCTGGAGCGTCGGAGGCTGAGGAGTGACCTTACAGATGTTTCTAAAATCATGAAGGGCATGGATATGGTGTAAAGCCGAGACCTTTACACCAGGGTAGGGGAATCCAATATTGGACAGCATAGGTTTAAAGTGAGAGGGAAAGATTTAAAAGGGACTTATGGGTCAACTTTATCACGCAGAGTTTGGTGCGTGTTTGGAATGTATTGCCAGAGGAAGTGATGGAGGCTGGCACAATTACATCATTTAAAAAGCATCTGGATCGGTATATGAATGGGAAGGATTTAGAGGGATATGGGCCAAATGCTGGAAAATAGGACTAGATTCATTTAGGATATCTAGACAGCATGGATGAGGGGTCTGTTTCCATGCTGTACATCTCTATGACTCTATGAGTGACATTGTTTACAGAGTCTCTGACGTGGTCCAGATGTTAGCTCTCACTTTGAGAACCTAAGCTGTAATGGCCCCAAGTCCATACAATATCAATGCTTATGGCACTTCTCAGTATTAACCCTTTCAGATCCATATGCGTAATCAGCCAGCTGTGTTCAGCTATACACCAGTGAGTGTGTGCTGTTTGTGTTATCTATGAAGTTCTTTGGCCAGGAGCAAGTATACAAGCTTTCAGTGCTGATGTCAGTGGACCCAAGAGGATTTTCTATCCATTCAAACAAAACAAACAAAATTCCTACAGAACCTGCAGAATTCTGCACCAGAATTTCCAATATCCTGGGTAAATTTGCAAACTCTACTCTTCTAAAATATAGATGCAACTCTACTCTTCTAAAATATAGATGCAATACATTTCCCATTTAGTGAATTCAATGACAGAATGTGTCAGGATGAGAATTAAACTCACAGCCTCTGCGATTAAACCATTAACTGTAAACATTAAATATACTCTGTGACATTAACATGCTAAAGTTTAATAGATGATGCCACCGAGTCCTGATTTTAAACAGGCCAACTTCTTTGTTAAAATAACTATTGAGAGTATGTCACGTGAGGAGTTGAAGTATTTTCATAGCACATTGTGATTTTTAATGTCATAATGCCGATCTACAGGCCTCCATATAGCATTGATGTTCATTTAACAATTTTCACTATACATATTGGCACAAAATAAAAGTGCCACATATCAATTGTTTTTTTCAGGATAAAACATTTGGTCTACATATCTATCTACCTTCCTACCTCTCTTCACATACTGCAAATTATTTGTTGGTAAGAAACCGTCCAATCCTATCCTTGTGCTGCCTACTTTTACATGAACGTAAGAATTGAAATCTGGATTCAGTACTTTTAACATTCAAAAAGATTATAGCTGGTCTTTTAATTCAATAAGACTCTTACAAGCGCCTTCCAAACCCACAACCACTCCCATCTAGAAGGACAAAGGCAGCAGATACATGGGATCACCACCGCCTGCAAGCTCCACTCCAAACCACTCATCATCCTGACTTAGAAATATTTTGCTGCTCCTTCAGTGTCACTGGGTTAAAATCCTGAAACTCCCACTGTGGGCATTCCTACAACCCATGGACGGCTGTGGTTCAAGAAGGTGGTTCAGTACCATCTTTCAAGTGTAATATCAGATATGCAATAGATACCTACATCCCATCAACAAATTTTAAAAAAACTTGCACTTTTCTCAGTATCCCCAAATCCTTTCATTCTCATAAGACCCGAAAATTCATTAGCTCTTAGTTCTAGTATGCCCGATGATTGAGCAAATGTGACTGTGTGTGGTTTTTTTTAAACTGTCTCAGCATTCGCATGGCTACATGGACATTTTTTGTTTTAATTACCCAGAGTTCTCTCTCCAGAAGGGTCCACCTGCTGGGCCATTTTCAGAGCTTCTGTGGTTGCTATGTCAACATTACATGGCACAACCACGAGGTTAATCGTTTCTTGTCGCTTAATAAAGGACTTAATGAGTTCCTTAATCTGCGATAAAGTATCAAAGTATTAGAATTTGGAAGTAAGCAAAACAAAGTTAATGGGAAGTAATAAAATAATTCATGAGCAGGAATCACTTCATGCAGCAAACACAACAATTATTTATATGTTTCCTTATTTTACTGTTGTTGACTATTGCTGAAAAAATGTACGTTTTGTGAAGCTTTTTGAGACTGCATTGCTGTCAATATTCAAATCAAATGGAGCAGTTAAATAAGCTCCCTTTCAGAGGAACTTTAGAAGATTAGTAGACCATTCAGCCCCTCGAGCCTATCCCATCATTCAATGAGATTATGGCTGATCTGTAGCCTAACTCCACATACCCACCTTTGGCCCACATTCCTTCGTCTCCTTGCTTAGCAAAAATGTATCTATCTCACATTTAAAAATAACAACTGATCCAGCATCATCTACCATTTATGGAGGATACTTCCAAACTTCTTCCACCTTCTGTGTGTAGAAGAGCTTCCAAACATCTCTCCCAAATATTCTGGCCCTTGGGTCTAGAATCTCAGAACAATGGAAAGAGTTTATATTTATCTACCCTGTCTTTTCCTGTTAGTATCTTGAAGACTTTAATCAGACACACCTTAACCTTATAAATTCTAGAGAAAACAGGCCTAGTTTATATAATCTCACGTCACAACTAAAGCCCTGAATTCCATGTAACACTTCTTGTAAACCTACACTGTACTCCTTCTCAGGCCAATAGATCCATCCTAAGTTGTGGTGCCCAGATCTGCTCACAGGACTCCAAGTGGGGTCTATCTAGGGTTTCCTTGGCTCCCTAGTTGAGAAATCTGCCCGGGGGTTCTCTACAACTTTCTACTATACTTCACAAGTCAATATACATGTTGGGATTGCTAGAGTTCCACAGACTCTAAGTTTGGCTTTATCAGGAAATTCACAAATAAATCCCAAGCCGTTTGCTCACCTTCCAAACGTGATGCTGAAATAGGGCACATTAAAGTCATCCCGTGCGATAATGGCTACACTGATCAGATGATTTCTCACTATTAATCATGCAAACTCATGAAAGGCACAAAGCCAATCATTCTAGGTCCTGAACAGTGCTCAGTATACCTCAGATTACCATGGAAATGTAAGGTATCTCCAAAGTTTGAGCAACACATGAAGCCAGCTGTTTAATATTGTTACAATACAGGAGCAATACAATTGGTATACACCATGAAAGGGATGTTATCAAGAAACCTATCAATATAATTGAGTATAGTAGTATAAAAATAGTATATTAGAGGGGAGGCGATGGCCTAGTGATATTATCGCTGGATTGTTAATCCAGAGACCCAGGTAACGTTCTGGGGACCAGGGTTTGAATCCCGCCAGAGCAGATGGTGGAACTTGATTTCAAAAAAAATCTGGAATTAAGAATCTAATGATGACCACAAATCCATTGCTCATTGTCGTAAAATCCCATCTGGTTCACTAACGTCCTTTAGGGAAGGAAACTGCCATCCTTACCTGGTCTGGCCTACATGTGGCTCCAGACCCACAGCAATGTGGCTGACTCTAAACTGTCCTCTGGGCAATTAGGGATGGGCACTAAATGCTGCCTGGCCAGCAACACCTTTATCCCGGTAATGAATAAAAAAAATAAAAATTTCAGTGTTGGTGTTATATAGAGTCATAGAGTAATACAGCATGGAAACAGGCCCTTCAGCCCAAACTGGTCCATGCTGACCATGGTGCCCACTCAGCTAGTTTCAATTGCTCGCATCCCTCTAAACCCTTCTTGTACATGTACCTATCCAAATGTTTTTTAAATATTGCTATTGTATCTACCTCAACCACTTTCTCTGGCAGCCCATTCCACTCTGAGTGAAGAAGTTGTTCCTCAAATCCTTCTGAATCCCCTCTCACACTAAACCTATCTCTAGTTTTCAGTTCCCCATCCTTGGGAAAAAGACTATATGCATTCATCCTATCAATGTCCCTCATGATTTTATACACCTCAATAAGGTCACCCCTCATTCTTCTATATTCCAAGGAATAAAGTCCTATCCTGGCCAACCTCTCCCTATAACTCAGGCCTACTAGTCCTGGCAACATCTTTGTAAATCTTCCTTGCACACTTTCCAGTTTAACTAGGTCTTTCCAATAACAGGGTGATCAAAACTGTACACAATACTCCAAGGGCGGCCTCACCAATGACTTATACAACTGTAACATAACATCCCAACTCATACACTCAATGCCTTGACCAATGAAGGCCAGCACGCTAAATGCCTTCTTCACCACCCTGTCCACCTGCGACACCACTTTCAACAAACCACATACTTGTAATCCTAGGTCCCTCTGTTCCACAACACTCCTCAGTTCCTTACAATTTACCATATAAGTCTTACCTTGGTTTGACTTTCCAAAGTGCAACACCTCATACCTATCTGTAATGTCAGGTACTACATCCCAAAAACCAGTGGATAGTTTCAAACAGCAAGTCCCTTGGGCTGTTGCAAAGTTAGGTGCTGACCATACATTACAAGCTCCTGTTTACAAATGTGCAACAGAGTGTCTGACATTAAACATGATTTTGCAATTGGACAACATTCACTGGACCAAACTGAGATTGTAAAGAATTGTTCTGACAACCAATTTCAGATTCTCATTTAGGGTTACTGTGAGAGTTGGAAGCTACATTTATCAATACACAGGGCCCTGTTTATTGCAGACAGGAAAAGTATGTACACACACTGCAACTGTTTCCACTGAACAAAGTAGGTGACAGGAATTTGCTGGATTGTGATGAAGAGCCACTGGTCTTGAAATGTTAACTCTATTTTCTCCCACTGATGCTGCCAGGCTTGCTGAAATTCGCCAGCATTTCTGTTATTGTTGTAGCAAATTGCTGGTTCATGTCTCAGGGCAAATTCCTGACCAGTTAGAGTCAGCCTGCCTGGTGTAATATCTAAACAAAGCCTGGCAGGGTCTAGGCCTGAAACGTTAGCCTTCCTGCTCCTCTGATGCTGCTTGGCCTGCTGTGTTCATCCAGCTCTACACCTTGTTATCTGCCAATCAGATCTTATGGGTGCATTCTCCATGGCAATGACTCCAACAATCAGTCTACTTGCCAACCAATCAGTAGCCATCTCTCATGCAAAATAATTCTTGGTTTACTCCTGAGATGGTATTTCTGGTGAATTGTCTTGATGAGTGTGAGATGAAAAGCCCGTTGATAATTTTTTTTTCAGCAATACACAAGTTCTGTACTGACAAGGGGACTGTTTCTCACAGAAACACAGAACATAGAACATAGAACAGTACAGCACAGTACAGGCCCTTCGGCCTACGATGTTGTGCCGAACTTTTACCCTAATCCTAAGGTCTATCTAACCTCCATCCCTACCTTATACTATCATCCATATGCCTATCTAATAGCCGCTTAAATGCCCCTAATGAGGCCGACTCCACTACCCTCTCCAAAATGTAATTAATTAATTAATTAATTAAATTAATCAATCCAACATAATTAGACATATATTCACTGGCAAAGGCACATTTGCAGATACGACAAAAGATTGATCAAAAATAAATAGGTTTTTAGGAACATTTTAAAGGAGAGTTGAGAATTGGGAATACAGAAAGGTAAGGAATTTGTATCATAATTTAGGAGTCCAGGAGGTGGCACAGTCACCAAGAGTAAGCTGAAGAAAGTCAGAGGATAAAGACAGTACTGTGTTAGAGAAATGCAGAAATCCTGAAGGGTGAAATGTCTGTTGTAAGGTTGGAGGAGGTTAAGTAACTTGGGAAAGCCGAAAGTGCCGAAGAATTTGAGCAAATGGTGGTCTGAATACCAACGTAGTTCAGTGAGATAAAGGGGATCGGCAAATGAAACTTGAATGAACTTGGAAGCAGAATGTTGAATCGGCTCAAGTTGAATGAGTTTGGAAGATATGACACAGAGCACTGGAGTAGGTCTAATCTGCAAGACGACCTTTGCTGATTGAAACAGCAGACGAGTGTTATTCTTCAATTTGCTGAGAATAAGAACATGTTGAATACTAAAAGAGCCGTTTCATATTTCCACAAGCCTGGCTCCATACCTGATCACCAATATCCACGGGTTGCTTCCCGACAGCTACTCTGGCAATTCCTGGTAGATCTATCAGCGTCAGGTCAGGAACGTCGCTGGATTCAATTTGCAGACTGATTAATTTGTGACTGATTCCCAATCCTTCACCTGCCATGATGTTCTGGGCTGGAGAGATGTGATCACAGAGTCAGAGAACTGTAGGCATTCACCACAGGAAGAGGTCACTCTCCCCAGGTAAGGTTCAGTCAGTGATAGAGGAACATATATCCTGAGAATGGGGCTTGCAAACTTTATTTTCTTTAGGGAGGGAATGGTATGAGAAGGATGATGGACTATTTTTCATTGCAATGGAGTCTAATTAATCTAGATTGTGTCATAAAATGTTTTGAAATGAGTTAAATTATGGGTATCCAAAGAGGCACATCACCCCTACTACTCCACAATGTTCACTGTCAAATAAACAAAGGTAGAAATTCTTGTCTCAACCTCCAATTGGCACCACATGGATAGCAGGTGCCCCAAGAATATTTAGTCCACCACCTTTTGAGACTGGATATGACAGGACTGCAAAGCTTTGATCTGATTCACTATTATGGAAATGCTTAGCTCTGTTTATTGTGCACTCCTTCCAGTGTAGACTTGAATGTAGTCTTGTCTTATTGCTTCACCAGGTTCGCATCTCAATTTTAGATATGCCTGGTTCTGCACTCTTCTTTGAACCAAGGCTGAACCTTTGTTTTCATGGTAATGGTACAATGATTGAGTTGCCGAGTTATGAGGTTACAGATTGTGATAGAATACAATTCTACTCCTGGTGATGTCCCTCATGCTAGGTTTTTCTAAGTCTATTCCATTCAGCATGATGGGAGTGTCTCAAAGCACCCTCAATGAGAAGACAGGATTTTACCTTCACAAGGACTGTGCAGTGGCCACCCTTACCAATTCTGTCATGAACAGATGCATCTGTGACAGGTCGAACGACCTACTGCAGGCCCAGGCTCGCACATATGTCTTTCATAGAATCCCTACAGTGTGGAAGCAGGCCATTTGACCCATCAAGCCCACACCAACCCTTGGAAGAACATCCTACCCAGACCCACCCTCCTACCCTATCCCTGTAAGCCTGCACACTACGGGCAATTTAGCACAGCCGATCCATCTAACCTGCACATCTTTGGACTGTGGGAGGAAACCGGAGCACCCAGAGGAAACCCAAACAGTCACAAGGAGAATGTGTAAACTCCATACAGGTAGTTGCCCAAGGGTGGAATCAAACCCAGGTTCCTGGCACTGTGAGGCACCAGTGCTGACCACTGAGCCACCATGTTGCTACTCCAGGACTTGGCCAATTCTGCAAGTGGTAATAAAATCAGAAAGCTCCAGAGCAACTCGGGCAACATCTGTGCAGAGAGAAGCAATGTTACAATTTCAAATCCACGCCTGGCGCTACTCAGTAAGTGATGGGCATTGAAATCCCTCACCCAGTGTAAATACTGTACCCTTCTTCTGAGTGGAATCTAATATGGAGGAGTAGTGATTTGTCAGCCAAGCTGGAGGTAATCAGCAGGAGGTTTCCTTACCCATTTTGACCTGATGCCATGAGGTTTCTTGGGCTTCAGTGTCAATGTGGAGGCCTCCAAAGACAATTTCCACTTGACTGCATACCACTGAGCTGCTACCCGTGGCGCTCCATCCTACTCTGGGAGAACACAGAGCCGGGGGTAGCAGTCCTGGAGACACAGCAGCTACACTAGGGGTGGTGAGGCAGCTTAGGGCCAGTGTGGGCACCTCAACACAGACCCACTCTCGCAGGTGTGGATCCACAACAAAAATGATCAGAACTGAACTTAATAGGTCCCTTAGCGCCGATGAGAAACCCCCACTGGATTAGTTACTTACAATGAGGCTGTGGCGTTTCCTATTCCTCAAACACAATTGGAGCATGGAACCTCTGGCTTTCTGCAGGATGGCTTCTATTGAATGAGTGGTCTCCATGTGCAGTGTGGTTAACACTAGGAATGGCAAAATGCAGAGAGGCCGCAACAGTCTCTAGTTGGAGCCTTAATGAGTAACGTCCAACAGTGAGGCTTGAGAGCCTGGGTGATTTCAAGTTTCCTTAACCAGGAACCCTGAAGTCAGTTCAGAAATCCAAATGTCACTTCACTGAGATTTACTAACTGAACACTACCAGAAGATAAAATCAGATACTTCCCGGCGTATACAATGCTGTACTGCTTCAGCCTACACCATTGAAAGGCTCACCAAATGCTTCTTTCTTTAGCCTGTTATGTTCCTTTCAGATATTTTTAATGCAGCAACTCACATCTCGTTTTGACACAGCCTTTCTTTCTTCACTCTATCCATTACAACTCTCTTTGGCTTTTGCATCATGAAATCTTTTGTTGTTTAATCCACATCGGCCTTCACCCTGTCACAAATGTTTTTCTTTGTACTTCCAGTTCCCTTACCCTTTCCATTGGCTTAAAAACGCGAACACTTTTATTTTTCTTCAATTCTGATGAAATTATTCAATCTGACAAATGAACTCTGAAATCTCTGCACAGATGTTTCCTGATCTGCTAAGATTTTTCAGCATCTTTTGTCCTTGATATTTTTCCCCCAATAATAAAGACTTTGTCTCTTTAACCTCTAAACATTACTAGTTTTTTTAAATATAAAACATGAAGGGTGAAAGGAAGTTAAAACCAGCAGTGTAGTTGAGTTTTACGGTACCTGCTCGGATTTGATCCTCCACTTCTGATGGATCTGTCAGGTCCAGTTCACAATGTCCGTAAGTGAGTTTGCCCTTCCACACATTGCTCCCTTTGGCTTTCTTCAGCTTCAATTCAAGAGGGCACCTGGTAACAATACCTGGCGTGGAATATTGAAAAGGACCACATCATTTCAAAGTGAATTACAGTCACACAATACTGCCAGGCAGAATCATCAAAGTACAGATCATTGTTATGGCACAGGAGGACGCAACTTGGCCCATTGTATTAACTTGGTAAATGACCAGCATTACCCATACCAATTTCTTGCTTTCACCCCATACATGTTATTTTGAGCTAACTAATCACCCAATGCCTTCTTTAAAACCTTTATTGAACCTGCCTCCATCACACTTCCAAGCAGTGCATTCCTTACCCTAATTATTCGCTGAGTGAAGACATTTCTCCTCACTTCACCCTTGTGCCTTTTCCAGATCATTTTAAATCTACACTCTCTCATTTTTGCTCCTTTTACGAGCAGCAACAGTTTCTTCCGACCTACTCTATCCAGCCCGTTTATGATTTTGGAAACCTTGATCAATGTACACAGCACATTTTAAAAGAGCTAAGAATGATTAGCATTATCCATCTCAAACTATCCATGAGAGGATGTTGTATAATGGCATAACAGTCTAAAAGATTTAATACTGTGTAGAGTACATTACCTACATAGTGGGAGGTGCTTAGCGTTCAGACTTGGTGGAAGAACAGCTCAGGACCCTGAAGGAGGAAAACCTACCATCCAGGTCTTCCTCATAGTCTGTAGCAATGTCTATGAGTAATGTGTTGCTAACATAGTACAAACAACATCTTGTTTAAGACAAAAGCCTATTCTTCTTAAGTTGAAAAAGTTTTCCTCTGCCACATCTGGCCAAGCAAGTCCTGTGGATTGTTAATAAAAAGAGCTGGCTCCAGGGCCAAATGGCTTACTCCTGTTCCTATTTCTTATGGTCTAAAATAAAAGCAAAATCCCTGCACTTAAAATGAATGGTGGAAACAAGTCAACCCTATGGTGAACAATAGTGCAGACAGCCTCATCCATCAAGGTGGCCAATAGTGAAGATTATTCATATAGCTGTGCTGAGTTGCCTTCTTGACAACTCTCAGTGCTGTCAGGATGGGATTTCCAGGATTTTTACCCAACTGCAGTGAAGGAACAGTGATATACTCCCAGGTCTCGATGGCTTGAAGGGAAATTGCAGATGGTGCTATTCCCCATTTATCTGCTGCACTTGTCCTTATCGGTGGGAGAGCTTGCAGGTTTGGAAGGTTGAAGAAGTGTTGGTCAGTTCTTGCACTGCATCATTTGGGTGGTACACATTGCTGCCACAGTGCTTTAGTGCTACAGTACGTGAATGTTGAAGGAGGTGGATAGGGCTGCTTGGCCTGGCTGGTTGAGCTTCTGTGCGTTTTTGGAGCTGTACCCAACCAGGTAAGGTATTGTATCATGCTGCTGAATTGTGCCCTTGTTTATGGTGAACAGGAGATGAATTACTGTTCATAGGATTCTTAACCTCTGAGATGCTGCTGATTAGCGATATAAATACTGTGGCTACCAGTCAATAGAAACCCTCAGGATGTTGCTTCTGGGAAATCCTGTGATGGTAATATGATTGAACATCAGTGATGTTGTTGGATTCTCTTCTACTTGAAATGGTCACTGATTGGCATTTGTTAATTGCAAATGTTAGTTGCTGCCCATGTCTTGATACATATTGATGTGGATTACTTGAATGAGGAGTAGCAAATAGTGCTGAAAATTACATAATCATCAGCAAATATTCCCAATTCTAATTTTATGTTGCAGGAAAGGTCATTGATGAAGAAGCTGAAGATGGTTAGGCCTAAGAACTACCCTGAGGAACTCCGGCAGAGTTGTCCTCCATTGCAGATGATTGACCTCCAACAACCACAGCCATCTTCCTATGAGATGGGTAGGACTCCAACCAGCAAAGAACTTTCTCATGATAGAACTGACTCCAATTTTGCTGGAACTTCTTAATTCCACACTTGGTTAATTGCTGCC
Source organism: Rhincodon typus (assembly GCF_021869965.1). Lineage (NCBI taxonomy): Eukaryota > Metazoa > Chordata > Chondrichthyes > Orectolobiformes > Rhincodontidae > Rhincodon > Rhincodon typus. The sequence continues at coordinate 14,563,900 of NC_063342.1, read as the reverse complement.
TTAATGGAAACATTAAAAACTAGGATCAGGAGTCAGGAATTCAGCCCTCCCAGGCTGCTTATCATTCAATATGATCATCTGCAGGAAGTGCACCCAATTGCGGCTCCTCACAGGCCGCATGGATAGGTTGGAGCAGCAATTGGATGCACCTCGGAGCATGAGGCTGGCGGAAAGCATCACAGACAATAGTTTTAGAGATGTGGTGACACCCAAGGTGCAGGCACATAGATGGCTGACCGCTAGAAGAGGCAGACAGCCAGTACAGGAATCCCCTGTGGTCATCCGCCTCTCTAACAAGTATACCATTTTGGATACTGTTGGGGAGGGGATGACCTATCAGGGGGTAACAGCAGCAGCAGCCAGACTGGTGGCACCATGGCTGGCTCTGTTCCTAAGAAGGGACGGACAAAGAGCACCAGATCAGTAGTTATAGGGGACTCTGTAGTTAGGGGTACAGATAGGCACTTCTGTTGTCATAAAAGAGACTCCAGGACGGTGTGTTGCCTCCCTGGTGCCAGGGTCCAGGATGTCTCTGAACGGGCAAAAAGCATTCTGAAGGGAGAGGGTGAAAAGCCAGAGGTTGTGGTACATATTGGTACTAACGACATAGGGTAGGGTGCGTGACGAGGACCTGCAGCGGCAGTTCAGGGAATTATGTAGAAAGTTAAAAAGCAGGACCTCCAAGGTTGTAATCTCAGGATTACTCCCTGTGCCATGTGCCAGTGAGGCTAGAAATAGGAGGATAGTACAGCTCAACATGTGGCTAACCAAATGGTGTAGGAGTGAGGGTTTCAGATATCTGGACCATTGGGATCTCTTCCAGAGCAGGTGGGACCTGTTGAAGAAGGACAGGTTGAGTCTAAACTGGAGGGGCACCAATATTCTGGCTGGGAGATTTGCTGGTGTCACTCGGGAGGATTTAAACTAGCTCGGCAGGGGAGTGGGAACCAATATAAAGGTGAATAGACTGAAATGGAACCAGAGGATAGGGCCAGCAAGACTCAGAGGAAGAGCAGGCAGGGTGTCGTTGCTGATCAAAACGGATCTGGTGGACTGAAGTGTATCTATTTCAATGGAAGAAGTGTAACAGGTAAGGTAGATGAACTTAGAGCTTGGATTGGTACTTGGAACTATGATGTTGTTGCTATTACAGAGACTTGGTTAAGGGAGGGACAGGATTGGCAACTTAACGTTCCAAGGTACAGTTGTTTCAGGCGGGATAGAGGGGGATATATATTGGGGTGGGGGAGCTGCACTACGTGTTAACAAGAATATCACAGCTGTACTGTGGGAGGACACCTCAGTTGGCTCATACAGAGAGGCAATATGGATAGAGCTCAGGAACAGGAAGGGTGCAAGCACAATGGTTGGGGTTTACTATAGGCCTCCCAAAAGCCAGCGGGAGATAGAAGAACAGATATGTAGGCAGATTTTGGCAAGATGTAAAAGTAAAAGGGTTGTTGTCGCGGGTGATTTTAACTTCCCATATATTGACTGGGACTCACTTAGTGCTTGAGGCTTGGATGGGGCAGTTTGTAAGGAACATCCAGGAGGCCATCTTGAAACAGTATGTAGATAGTCCAACCAGGAAAGGGGCCATACTGGACCTAGTATTGGAGAATAAGCCTGGCCAGGTGATTGATGTTTCAGTAGGGGAGCCGCTTGGGAACAGTGATACAATTCAGTCAGCTTTAAGATACTGATGGATGAAGATCGCTGTAGTCGTCAGATGAAGGTGTTAACTTGTTGGGGAGGTTAATTACAACAATATTAGGCAGGAACTGAAGAATGTAGATTGGAGGCAGATGTTTGAGGACAAATCAACATATGGTATGTGGGAGGCTTTCAAGTGTAAGTTGCTCGGAACTCAGGACCAGCACATTCCTTTAAGGATTAAGGATAAGCATGGCAAGTTTAGGGAACCTTGGATAATGAGAGATATTGTGAGCCTAATCAAAAAGAAAAAGGAAGCACTTATCAAGGCTAGGAGGCTGGAAACATATGAAGCAAGGGTGGAATACAAGGAAAGTCGAAAAAAACTTAAGCAAGGAGTCAGGAGGGTGAAAAGGAGTCATGAAAAGTCATTGTCCAACAGGATTAAGGAAAATCCCAAGGCATTTTATACATATATAAAAAGCAAGAGGGTAGCCAGGCAGAGGGTTGGCTCACTCAAGGACAGGGAAGGGAATCTATGTGTGGAGCCAGAGGAAATGGGCGAGGTATTAAATGAATACTTTGTGTCAGTATTCACGATAGAGAAGGACTTGGTGGATGATGAGTCTGGGGAAGGTTTTTAAAGGGCATCTTGACAAATACATGAATAGGATGGGAATAGAGGGATATGGTCCCTGGAAGGATAGGCAGTTTTAGTTGTGATGGGCAGCATGTCGGTGCAGGGTTGGAGGGCCTAAGGGTCTGTTCCTGTGCTGTAATTTTCTTTGTTATTTGTTCTTTATAGCTGATAGTTTGGGTCATGTTGAGATCAAAAGGGAGGAGGTGTTGGGGGTCTTGAAAAACATTCAGGTAGACAAGTCCCCAGGACCTGATGGAATATATCCCAGAATACTGAGAGAGGCAAGGGAGGAAATTGTTCGCTCCTTTAGGGAAATCTTTGTATCCTCACTGGCTACAGGGGAGGTCCCAGAGAACTGGAGAACAGCCAATGTTGTTCCTTTGTTTAAGAAGGGTGGCAAGGATAATCCAGCTAATTACAGGCCGGCGAGCCTTACGTCAGTGGTAGGGAAATTATTGGAGAGGATTCTTCAAGACAGGATTTACTCCCACCTGGAAATCAATGGGCATATTAGCGAGAGGCAACATGGTTTTGTGAAGGGGAGGTCTTTTTGAGGAAGTGACGAAGATGATCAATGAGGGTGGGGCAGTGGATGTTGTCTACATGGACTTCATTAAGGCCTTTGACAAGATCCCTCATGGCAGGCTGATACAGAAGGTTAAGTCACATGTGGTCAGAGGTGAGTTTGCAAGATGGATAAAAAAACTGGCTCAGTCATAGAAGATAGAGGGTAGCAGTGGAAGGGTGCGTTTCTGAATGGAGGGCTGTGTCTAGTGGCATTCCCCAGGGATCAGTGTTGGGGTCTTTGCCGTTTGTAATATATATAAATTATTTGGAGGAGAATGTAACTGGTCTGATTAATAAGTTTGCCATTGACACAAAGGTTGATGGAATTGCAGATAGCAATGAGAACCGTCAAAGGATACAGCAGGATATAGATCAGTTGGTGACTTGGGCAGAGAGATGGCAGATAGAATTTAATCCAGAAAAATGTGAGGTAATGCATTTTGGAAGGTCTAATCCAGATGGAAAATATACAGTAAATTGCAGAACGTTTAAGAGTACTGATCAGCAGAGGGATCTGGATGTACAGGTACACAGGTCACTGAAAGTGGCAACGGAGGTGGAGGCATATGGTATGTTTGCCTTTATCAGCCAGAGCATTGAGTTTAAAAATTGGCAGGTAATGTTGCAGGTTTATAGAACCTTAGTTAGGTCACATTTGGAATATTGTGTTCAATTCTGGTTGCCACACTATCAGAAGGATCTGGTGGCTTTGGAGAGGATACAGAAAAGATTGACCAAGATGTTGCCTGGTATGGAGGGCATTAGCTATGAGGAGAGGTTGGAGAAACTTGGGTTGTTCTCACTGGAACGATGGAGGTCGAGGGAGGGACTTATAGAGGTCTACAAGATTATGAAGGGCATGGGCAGACTGGATAGTCAGAAGCTTTTTCCCAGGGTGGAAGAGTCAGTTACCAGGGGCCATGGGTTTAAGGTGCGAGAGGCAAGGTTTAAAGGAGATGTACGAGACAAGTTTTTTTACAGAGGGTTGTGGGTGCCTGGAACTTGCGGCCGGGGGAGGTCGTGGAAGCAGATACTACCTGACTTTTAAAGGGCAGCTTGACAAATATATGAATAGGCTGGGAATAGAGGGATATGGTCCCCGGAAGGGTAGAGGGTTTTAGTTGTGATGGGCAGCATGTCGGTGCAGGCTTGGAGGGCCGAAGCGCCTGTTCCTGTGCTGTAATTTTCTTTGTTATTTGTTCTTTATAGCTGATCCTCTAGCTCAATGCCATATTTAAATCTTTCCCCATACCTCTTGATGTCTTTAATATCCAAATAAAAACTTGAATGCATCCAGTGAGATAGTCTTCACAGCCTTCTGTGGCAGAGAATTCCACAAGTTCACTACCTTTTGAGAGAAGAACTTTTTCCTCATATTAGTCATAAATGGCCTACTCTCTATCCTGAGACTGTAAATGTGAAATAAAATCAGAATTTGCTGGAAAAGCTCAGCTAGTCTGGTAGCATTGGTGAAGAAAAAAATTCAGAGTCAACGTTTCAGGTCCGGTGATCCTTCCTCAGAGCCATTCTGAGTTTTTGTTCCCATTCTTACAGAGATACAACTGGTCGTGGTTTAACCAGAAGGCCGCCGCACCTCAGGTAAGGGGAGAAGGCTGAGAATATGGGACCTTCATGGTAACCTCGGTTGGTGTGGGAATTGAAGCCATGCAGATTGCATCATTCTGATCGCAAACCAGCTATCCAGCCAACTGACCCTGAGACTGTGACACGTACATCTAGACTCCCCACTCAGGGAAAACATCGTCCCTGCATGTAGTTTTCCAGCCCTGTTAGAATTTCATATGTTTCAATCAGATCCCCTAATCCTTTTGAACTCTAGTGAATACAGGCCAAGTTGGACCAATCATTCTTCATACAACAGTCCTGCCATTCCCTGGGTCAGCCTTGTGAACTTCCACTACACTCCCTCTATGGTAAGCTTTTCCTTCCTTAGATAGAGAGACCAGAATTAGTGGTCAGTGAACAGGATATTGCAGTGTAAATGCAGCTTGATAGCAATATTGCTGACCTGTTCCTTTACTTTGCTGACTATTGATTACAAACTGATACAGTAGGAATTGGCTGAGTTCAATTTGTCCTACCTTTTTCAGTTTCAGACAAATCTGGGCAAATTTTCACATTGTCAGGTAAATGCCAGTGTTGTAGCTCTACTGGAATACCTTGACCAGGGATGCAGCTAGTTCTGGAGCACAAGTCTTCAGTCCTATTGCCTGAATGAGTCAGGGCCCTAAGCCTTTTCAGTATCCATTGCCTTCAGCTGGGTCTTGATATCACATGGAGCGAATTGTACTGGCTGAAGACGTGCACCTGTGATGCAGGGGACCTCAGGAGGAGGCCACAGAGAATCATTCACTTGGCAGTTCTGGTTAAAGATAGATGCAAATGCTTCAGCCTCAAATCTTGCATTGCTGTGCTTTTCTCCCCTTCAGTTTAGGATGGGGATAATTATGGAGCAGTGTCCCCTTGTTATTTGTTTAATTATCCATCACCATTCATGACTAGATGTGACAGGACAACAGAGCTTAGATCTGATCCTTTGATTGTGGAATTGCTTCACTGTGTCCATTGCATGCTACTTCCACTGTTCAGCGGACAAGTAGTCCTGTATGTTGTACATTCATGAGGTTGATACCACGTTTTTACTTATGCTTACTCCTGATCCTAGCATCCTCTCCTACACTCTTCATTGAATCTGGGAGATCAGCCCTGACTTATGCTAATGGTAGTGTGGGGGTATATGTCAGCCAATAGGTTTACAAGATGTTGTTGAATACAATTCTGCTGCTTCTGGCGCACCACAGCACCTCAATGATGCCCAGTTTTGAGTTTCTAAACCTGTTTGAAATGTTGTCCTAATTAGCACAATGGCAGTGCCACACAAAACCCATGGAGGAGATCTTAAAATGAGGACAGAGACTGTGGTCTCATGGACAAATGCGTCTGCAACAGGTAGGTTGGTCAGGACGATTTCAAGTATATTCTTTCCTGGTTTTCATTCCTCACCGTCTGCCACTGACCAAGTCTTGCAGTTACATTGTTCAGGATTCTGCCAGTTCTGTCAGTAGTGGTGCGACCAAGCCATGTTTGGAGGTCGACTTTGAAATGCCCCACTCAGTTTATATTCCGTGCCCTTGCTGCCCTGAATTCTTCACCCAAATGGAGTTCATCATAGAGGATCACTGATTCATTGCCAAGGGGGAGGAGGTGGGGGCAGCAGGTAGTTATCAGCTATAGGTTTCCTTTCCCATTTTAACCTGATGTCATAAGACCTCATGATCCCTGGAGTCAATGTTGACCAACTCCCCCCCGACGGTATACCACTGTGCTGCCACATCTGTTGATGAGGCAGGGTGTACCCACCAAAAGTGACAGTGCTGTTTGAGATATTATCTGTAAGGTACAGTTCCATGGCAAACTGTTGCTTGACTCGTCTGTGGGGAAACTCTCTCGGGGAGGTGATGGCCTAGTGGTATTATCGCTGGACTGTTAATCCAGAGATCCAGAGAATGTTCTGGGGACTTGGGCTCGAATCCCGCCATGGCAGATGGCGGAATTTGCGTTCAATAAATATCTGGAATTAACAGTCTAATGATGACTGCGAATCCATTGTTGATTGTCAGGAAAAGCCTATCTGGTTCACTAATGTCCTTTAGGGAAGGAAACTGCCATCCTTACCTGGTCTGGCCTACATGTGACTCTAGACCCATAGCAATGTGGTTGACTCTTAACTACCCATCCACAATAGCACTGGGCACTGAGGTGCGGCAACATGCTGACATTCAAATGTGCCACAATCAACCTCTGACCTAAGCCATTCTACAGAAAATGAAACCCAGCTGATCAGTTAGGAAGACAAATGAGGGTGTCTGAAGGGATGATCAAAAAACCATCCTATGCCTTTGTAAAATAGACTGAGCCTGATCTAATTGGGGAGTTTAATAGCAGTTGATAAGGTAGATAGAGGGAAACTATTTACTCTGACATGGGAGCTGAGAGCAAGGGAGGGTATAGCATTAAGATTAGAGCTTAGCTGTGAAGGAGTGTTATCAGGAAGCACTTAGTCACACAAAGGTTAGTGAAAATCTAAACCTCTCTCCACAAAGAGTTATTGAGAGTTTGAAATTGAGAATTTCAAAACTGAGATAGATCACTCTTTGTTTGGGATTGTTATTAAGGGAATGCAACTAAGATGGACAGGAGCATTTAAAACAGAATTCAGCCAAAATCTAACTGAATGGTGAAATAAGCTCAAGGCGTGAAACAGCCAAATCCTACTCCATCCCCTTCCCAGGAATTTCTCATACACCAGCTAATGGCTGAGTGTAAAATCCAAACTGAGTTGAGGAGTAACTTCTTCTCCCAAAGAGTTGTGAATCTGTGGAATTCCCTGCCCAGTGAGGCTACCTCATTGAATGTTTTTAAGGCAAAGATAGATAGATTTTTGAACAATAAAGGAATTAAGGGTTATGGTGAGTGGATGGATAAGTGGAGCTGAGTCCATAAAAAGATCAGCCATGATGTTATTGAATGTTGGAACAGGCTAGAGGGGCCAGATGCTCCTGCTCCTATTTCTTATGTTCTTATGTTCAAAGAAAGAAATGCATTTATATAGTAACTTATCCCATCACTCAGAAATGTTTTTGCGTGGTTCACATATAAAAAAAAATCACTGGGAAAGCAGTGCTCTGATAGAATTCACTCATAGCAAGATTCCAGAAAAGGGGTAAAAAAATCAAAGAGGAAGGAGCGAATCTGCAACCGAAGGAAGGATGAAGTCAAGTTCACCAGGAAACCTCCCTTCTTCTCAGACTATTGGTTTGACATCCAGTACTGGATCAGCAGAAATTCCTTGCTAATAATTATTTTTGGTTAGATTGAAGCCATTGTTTTTGGTCTTCACCACAAACTGCATTCTGTAGCCATCAGCACCAGCCCTTTTCCTGGCCAGCGACTGAACCAGACTTTTCACAATCTTGTTATATTTAACTCCAAGATGAGCATCCAAAATAAAATTTGTGTTATCTCACATCCCACAAAATGTAATGCTTCTCCGACCGAATCATCAATAGTTTACCCAGTCGTCACTGGGACAATGTAAAAAGCTGATGTTATCAGTCTGAAGCAATTGCAAAAGAACAGGTGGACGATTAACATTTTTTCCCTTCAGTGTTTACAGTGAGAAGTGTCAAAGGGGACAAAGCTCTAAGTTCCTGCAAGTTGGAGGAAAAAAAATCTCATCATTCAATTCCCATCAGCACCATGAACAGCAATGGATTCGCCAGTGTTTTTAATTTACTGCAACCAGCGGAACCCAGTGTATGCTGAATAACCCAATCTTACAGTATCCATGTCATCAGCAAGAGCACCTATTGTCACCTCTGTAACTTTGTTCAACTCTGTCTCTGCTTCAGCTCCAATGCTGCTGAAGACCTTATTGATATCTTTTCTTAATCTCCAGGTTTGATTGATCCAAAGCACTTCAGGCCAACTCCCATTTTCCATTCATCCAAAACTCTGCTCCCGACCATTCATCATCCTGGTGCTCACTGGCTTATGTTACCTTCCATTTAGAAATACTTCAGTTTGACAATGAACCTTTTCATTTCCAAATCTCTCAACGGCCTCAACCCTTCCTATCTCTTTCAGTATAATTCCCCATGCTATCTGATTGATCTAATACTGAGCTTGTGAGCATCTCTGATTTTAATTGTGCACTGTTTTTGGTCATGTCTTCAGCTGCCACTTCCCTAAGCTCAGGAATTCCTGCCCCATGTCTCTTTGCCGTTCTTCACCTTTTCAGATGCCCCTTAAACCCTACCACTTTGCCCATCTTCACTTGTTACTCAGTGTCAAATTATATTTGATAACATTCGATAATAACTGAGTACATTACAGCTAAATTGATGATGTTCTTAGCTACAATCTTACCACTCCCTCTGGGAAGTGACACACCAGACAATGCCTCCAATACTGAGCTCTTCCCAGAACTCTGGTCTCCAATCACTGCAATGGCTGGAAGATTCAGGTCCTTGTCCACTCCCAGCTTTCTCAGCGAGTCGATAAGATCAATGCAAGGACGTATCTTCTCCTCATAGCAGTTATAAAACATCATCTCCATTCTCTGAAAATAAACCGAGAAAAATTCAAGAGTCCAAAATGATCGTATAAATATTTCTGAGTTAGAACTTAATATCGTGATTAACGCTAACTAAGTCCTCGATTTCTTAACTGACCACTTTATATCAATTCTAAAGTCTGGCATTCCACCTCTAAACTTTTTTATCTCTCTAGGTGCCGTGTTCTTTTCATATGCTGCAGCTCTTTGATCATGGGGCATGGACATAGCTGGACAAGCTAGAAATTATTGTCCATCCTTACTTGTCCTTGTGATGAATCAATCACTTTGCTGTGGTTCACAGGCAGGCCAGACCAGGAAAGGGTAGTAGATTGCTGTCCCTTCAGGACCTTAGTGAATCAGCTGGGTTTTTAAATACAACATTAAATTTTTAATGATCACCATTAACGAAACCAGCTTTTAATTCCAGGTTTACATGACTTAAGTGAATTGAAGTTCCACAAGCTCCCATGGGGGTGGGGAAAGGTGTTGGGAACAGGGGGCAACAGTTGAATCCATGTGCCCTTTTGTATGAGCTATCTGATTGCTGACCACCATACTACACAGTGCTACCCTAATACTACTATTCACCTTGAGATTGGTGCCACCATTCTCCTTTTAGACACTGACCTACAGGGCCTGCTTAGCCTGGTGTTATATAACTACTACCCCAGAGTGAAGAGGTTCTTGTCTTAAACCAGACGTAGGCCATTGTATGATCACAATCAGGTACAAGTTACATTCATGAGACAGGCATTGTCCTAAAGAATATGAGGAGACACAGGATGATAGGTCCTCTTTGAGGTCCAAAAAACCCCAAGTTCCTATGACATCATCATGTTGGTGGAGCTCTTCGTCATTAACTCTTTCAGAACCAAATTCTGTTGTAACATTCCCAATTAGCCATGTCTCTGGATCACTGGCCCAGTGACTTTACCTCACTGCCACCATCTCCTCCTGCAATCAAAAAAGCTTCCTCCTTGCCTAAGCCTCTACGATCTGACATGAGGTAGCAATGGATAGGGTACTCTAGATCTGTGCACTCAGGGTAACCGCAGCAGAATTGACAACAGTAAAAGATTTTGTTGGCACAAAGGTAACAGGTATGATTGAAGTTTAGGATGACAGCATTATAGAAGAAACAAGTTCAGTATGACCTGACATTCATTGCAAACCAACCACCAAATATACGATATAAAAAAACCACCAGCCCCTTCTCCAGGGTAACTAGGGTTCGGTAACAAATGTTGGCCTTACCAACGACATGTGCTTCAAGGGAAGGAATAAATAAAACACAAATGCAAATACAATTTCACTGCTCATTTTAATTGATGATACCAGTCTGGTCTTAAGCCCATTATCATTTTTGCTCAGACACATTACAGGTGCTGGTGGGGGAAAGTGTCTGGTTTTCTTAAATGCATCACAGTCCACCCTATAATATAGTGAAGAGGACTGTTCTGGATATTGCTCTGGCTAGGGTTGTAGAATAGTTAGGATCAAATCATGCCAGAGGATTAAATGTCAGTGGTCTGGTACATGAGTTGACCATTTGTTCAACCCACAAGAAATGGCAGAATTGCATTAATTGGCCAGAATAAGTAATTCATCTTATGTGGCTTTTTCAGATTCATTCCCCCAGGAAGAAGGTGATAAAACAAAGGGTTACTTCTGTACAGGAGTTGAGACATTATGTTGAGGTTGTACAGGACATTGGTGAGGCCTCTTCTGGGTGCTGTGTACCGTTCTGGCCACCTTGTTATAGGAAGGATATCATTGAGCTGGAGCGGGTTCAGAAAAGATTTCCCAGCATGTTTCTAGGAACGGAGGGTTTGAGTTATAAAAATAGACTGGAAAGGCTGGAACATTTTTCACCGGACCACAAGAGGTTGAGGGATAATGTTATATAGAGCATAGAACATAGAACATAGAACAGTACAGCACAGCACAGTACAGGCCCTTTGGCCCACAATATTGTGCCGAACTTTTACCCGAAACCTAAGGTCTATCTAACCTCCACCCCTACCTTATACTATCACCCATATGCCTATCTAATTGCCGCTTAAATGCCCCTAATGAGGCCAACTCCACTACCCTCTCCGGCAATGCATTCCACGCCCCTACCACCCTCTGAGTAAAGAACCTACCTCTGATATCTCCCCTATATCTACCTCCACTCACTTTAAAACTATGCCCCTTCGTAATAGCTACCTCCACCCTAGGAAAAAGTCTCTGGCTGTCCACTCTATCTATACCTCTGATCTTTTTGTACACCTCTATCAAGTCACCTCTCATCCTTCGTCGTTCTAAAGAGAAAAGCCCTAGCTCTCTCAACCTTTCCTCATAAGACCTTCCCTCCATTCCAGGCAACATCCTGGTAAATCTCCTCTGCATCTTTTCCAATGCTTCCACATCTTTCCTGTAATGAAGTGACCAGAACGGGACACAATATTCCAGATCTGGCCGAACCAGAGTTATTGAGGTTTATAAAATCGTGAGGGATGTAGATAAGGTGAATGATAAAGGTCTTTTGCCTAGGGTATGGGAGTTCAAAACTAGGGGGCATAATTTTATGATGAGAGGAGAAAGATTTAATAAGGAAGTGAGGGACAATTTTTTTTTAAACACAGAGAGTGGTTCATGTGCAGGATGAACTGCCAGAGAAAGTGGTAGCTGCAGATACAGTTACAACGTTTAAAAGATAAGTTCATGAATAGGAAAGGTTTGGAGGGATATGGGCCAAGCGCAGGCAGGTGGGACTAGTCTAGTTTGGGAACATGGTCGGCGTGGACTGTTTCCATGCTGTATGACTGTATGACTCTTCCTTTACTAACCACTTATATAGGTTGTGCTTTCCTTTAATTTTTGTTTTGATGCCATGAGCTCCATACAATACCTCTTATTGTGTTGCTATCGGTTGACATACCTTGCTGGTTGATTGAAATTCAAGATCAAACAAAGGGAATGAAGAATCTGAATCTTCTTTCTGCATGTTCAAAATCGTTGCCTGCTGCTTTTTTATGATCTGCTGGGTGGGCTAAAATAATTTCATTTGCTTAATATAGAACCATAACATCACCCATCGTCCACATAGCAACCAGCATAGGAGCCATAGTTCCAGACATCCACACCAACCATTAACAGACCAGCCCAATTTAAAGAGTATGAATGCAATACATATGCAGAGACTGATCAGAATAACAAATTGTTAATGCATGTGAACATTGGGTAACTTTATTTTATTCATGCACAAGATGAAGGCATTGCTAGTTAGGCCAGCATTTATTGCCCAACCCTAATTGCCAAGAGGGTAGTTGAAAGTCAACCATATTGTTGTGGATCTGGAATCATACATAGACCATACCAGGGAAAGATGACAGTTTCCTTTCCTAAAGGACAGCAGTGAACCAGATGGGATTTTCCCCTCAACAATTCACAACTGATTACAGGGTCACCATTAGACTCTGAAATTCACAATTTTATTGAACTCAAAGTCTACTAGCTACTATGGCAGGATTTGAATTTGGCTCCTCAGAACATTTCCAGGGTGTCCAGATTAATAGTCCAGTAACAATAACATGAGGCCATCACTTCCCCTGGTAGGTAACTTGGTAATGTTAACATGTATATTTTGGGTTTCTTTCTATAATATAAGTCTGAATAGAAATGCAATAGTTAAAACATGCTTCCTGGTCTACCAAAGGTGGGGTATGATGGCCTCATGGTATTATCACTGGACTGTTAATCCAGAGACCCAGATAATGTTCTGGGGACACAAGTTCAAATCCCACCATAGCAGATGGTGGAAGTTGAATTAAAAACAAAAAAGATCTGGAAGTCTAATGATGACCACGAATCCATCGTTGATTATCAGGAAAAACCCATCTGGTTCACTAAAGTCCTTTAGGGAAAGAAACTGCCATCCTTACTGGTCTAGTCTACTTGTGTCTCGAGACCCACAGCAATGTGGTTGACTCTCAAGTGCCCTCTAGGCAGTTAGGGATGGGCAATAAATGCTGCCAGGCCCCCCCACCCTCATCCCATGTATGAAATAAAAGCATTATTACAATGTGCACACAGTAGGCAGCCACTTTATGGTACTTTAATAAAGAATCGATTCTGACCAGAACACCATCTACTGAATACAGAACATGCTCTAGACCATAAGACATAGGAGCAAAAATTGGACCATTCAGCCCATCGAGTCTGCTCCACCATTCAATCATGGCTCAATCTGATTCTCCTGCTTTCTCCCCGTAACCCTTGATTGCCTTGACAATCAGGAGCCAATCTATCTCTGTCTTAAATGTACTCAATGACCTGGCCTCCATAGCCTTCTGTGGCAGTGAATTCTATAGATTCACCATTCTCTGGCTGAAGAAGTTTCTCCTCATCTCCGTTCTAAAAGGTCTTCCCTTTGCTCTAAAGCTGTGCCCTTGGGTCCTAGTCCCTCCTACCAATGGAAACATCCTCCCAACATCCACTCTGTCCAGGCCATTCAGTATTCTGTAAGTTTCAATTAGATCCCCCCTCATCCTTCTAAACTCCATCGAGTATAGACCCAGAGTCCTCAAACGTTCCACACTTGGTTAAGCTTTTCATTGCTGGGACCATTCTCGTGAATCTCGTCTGAACCCACTCCAGGGCCAATTCATCTTTCCTGAGATATGGGGCCCAAAACTGCGCACAATACTTCAAGTGTAGCCTGACCAGAGCCTAAGAAACTCAGAAATATATTCCTGCTTTTATATTCAAGTCCTCTCAAAATAAATGCCAAAGTTGCATTTGCCTTCCTAACTACTGACTCAACCCGCAAGTTTACCTTGAGAGAATCCTCGACTAGAACTCCCAAGTCTCCTTGCACTTCAGATTTCTGAATTTTCTCCCCATTTAGAAAATAGCCCATGCTTCTATTCTTCTTACCAAAGTGCATGACCTCACACTTTCCCACTTTGTACTCCATCTGCCACTTCTTTGTCCATTCTCCTAACCTGTCCAAATCCTTCTGCAGTCTCCCCACACCCTCAATACTACCTTTTCCTCCACCTGTCTTTATATTATCTGCAAAATTAGCCAGAATGCCCTCAGTTCCTTCATCTAGATCATTAATGTACAAAGTGAAAAGTTGTGGTCCTAACACTGACCCTTGTGGAACACCACTTATCACCTGCTGCCATCCTGAGGATCACAGAATCACAACAGTGTGGAAGCAGGTCCTTCAGCCCAACAAGTCCACACTGACTCTCAGAGCATCCCACCCAGACCCATCCCCCTATAACCCACCGAATCTACACCTCCCTGAACACTACGGGCAATTTAGCACAGCCAATCCACCTAGCCTGCACATCTTTGGACTGCGGGAGGAAACCAGAGCACCTGGAGGAAACCCACGCAGACATGGGGAGAATGTGCAAACTCCACACAGACAGTCACCCGAGGCTGGAATTGAACCTGGGTCCCTGGCACTGTGAGGCGGCAGTGCTAACCACTGTGCCGCCCTTTTATCTCCACTCTCTGCTTTCTGCCAGACAGCCAATCTTCTATCCTTGCTAGCACCTTGCCTCTAACACCATAGGCCCTTATCCTACTCAGCAGCCTCCTGTGCGGCACCGTGTCAAAGGCCTTCTTGAAGTCCAGGTAGATGACATCTATTGGCTCTCCTTGGTCTAACCTGCTCATTACTTCCTGAAAGAATTCCTACAGATTTGTCAGGCATCACCTCCCTTGATGAAGCCATGCTGACTTTGCCCTATTTTACCATGCACTTCCAAGTATTCAGAAATCTCATCCTTCACAATGGACTCTAAAATCTTACCCACGGCCATGGTTAGGCTAATTGGCCTATAATTTTCAGCCTTTTGCCTTATTCCCTTTTTAAACAGGGGTGTCACTTTAGCAATTTTCCAGTCCTCTGGGACCCTTCCTAACTCTAGCGATTCCTGGAAGATCATCAGTAACGCCTCCACTATCTCTTCAGCTATCTCCTTAAGAACTCTGGGGTTTAGTCCATCTTGTCCTGGTGATTTATCCACCTTTAGGCCTTTCAGTTTTTCTAGCACCTTCTCCTTGGTGATGGCCACCATACTCAGCTCTGCCCCCTGACTCTCTCGAATTTTTGGGATATTACTTGTGTCTTTCACTTTGAAGACTGACGCAAAGTAATTATTCAGTTCCATTTCCTTGTTCCCCACTACTATCTCTCCAGCATCATTTTCCACCGGTCCAAAGTTCACTTTTGCCTCTCCTTTGCCCTTTATATAGCTAAAGAAATTCTTACAGTCCTCCTTTATATTACTGGCTAGCTTACCCTCATATTTAATCTTTACCCTCCTTATTTCTTTTTTGTGTTGCCCTCTGTTAGTCTTTGTAAGCTTCCCAATCCTCTGGTTTCCCACTGCCCTTTGCCACATTATATGCTTTCTCTTTTGCTTTTATGCTATCCCTGACTTCCGCAGTCAGCCACGGTTGCCTCATCCTCCCTGTACCATGCTTCTTTTCCCGAGGGATGAATTTTTGCTGTGTCTCCTGAATTATTCCTAGAAACTCTTGCCATTGCTGTTCCACTGTCTTTCCTGCTAGGCTCCTTTCCCAGTTAATTCTGCCCAGCTCCTTGCTCATGCCTCTGTAGTTGCCATTATTCAGCTGTAATACCATTACCTCTGATTCTATCTTCTCCCTCTCAAATTGCAGAGCAAAATCAATCAGATTATGATCACTGCCTCCTGAGGGTTCCCTCACCTTAAGCTCGCTTATCAAGTCCACCTCATTGCACAACACTAAATCCAGTATTGCCTGTTCCCTAATGGGGTCCACCACAATCTGCTCCAAGAAGCCACCTCATAGACATTCCACAAATTCCTTTACTTGCAATCCACTACCAGCCAAGTTCTCTCCCTCATTCACACACATTCTCACCATTTCTCCTCCACTTACATTCTTCCCCTCTTTCATTCACTCTCCACTCACATACTTTCCATTCATTCTATCACACTCTATCCTAACTTATTCTCTCCTTCCCTCACACTCTCCTTCCCTCACTCTCATGCTCTCTCCCTCACACCTTCTCCCTCCCTTACACCCTCCTTCTCTTGCTCCATCACTCAATCAAGCTCTCTCTCTCTTGCATAATGCTTTGCTTTCTTCTAGGATCCCTTTATCTCCCTCTCTCAAGTGCTGTCTTTCGCTCTCTCACTTCTTCTGCCACATGCTCACGCACTCCCCCCACATTCTCTCCCTCTCTCACTTGTAACCTTGCCCACTCTCATTGCCCCCTGATCCTTACTCAATTGCATCTCAAGGCTCATTTACTCACATCCCTCCTTCTCTACACTTTCTCCCT
This sequence comes from Rhincodon typus, assembly GCF_021869965.1. NCBI lineage: Eukaryota > Metazoa > Chordata > Chondrichthyes > Orectolobiformes > Rhincodontidae > Rhincodon > Rhincodon typus. The sequence goes on along the minus strand of NC_063342.1, from coordinate 14,547,565 downwards.
ACACCTCAACTCCCTCACACATCCCCCAACCTTATTCAGCCACCTTTCCCCTCAGTCAAACACTGTTCCCCACTTCACCCTCACACACACACACACACACACCCTTCACCCTCACTGTCACTGTCACCCTCTCACATCTGCATTAGCAATTAGTTGACAAAATACCTTGAGATGAAAAGCTACAAACCTGACAGAGTATCTGATCAGTCTGTGCTGGAGAACACGAAACTAACAGACAAGTTAAATACTCTCTGACATGTCTCCGCCCACTGACGTTTTACCAAACTACTTTGCATGAGTTTCTATTCTTTTAAAGGGACCATGCAAGTTTCATTTAAAAGAAAATTTATTTGTGCATATGTTTTAAGATAAATATGAAGACAAAATAAGTACTGGCATCAAAAGCACCTTTAAATCCACCTGGATCTCCTTTACAACCAATGGCAATTTTATTGACGTGTAATAGAGGAAACAGCTAAGTTGTTCATTGCAAGCTCCCAGATTGTGATCAGGACTATAAGCATTTCTTTAAATGTTAGTTGGTGCATAAATGGTCAGGACGCTGGGAGAAACCTCTGCCGTTCATCAACTTTGTGGAGTGTGGTATCTTTTGTGTTCAGGCAGGGCAGTGATCTATCATTGCTTCCAATTGTTTTTCCCCCAACGTTTAATGATTTCCCTAAAATTGCCAACCTAATTTCTTCATTCTTTCAAGCGATGTGGGCTTGCCTGCATTTATTGCCGATCCCTAATTTACCTTCAGGAGGTGGGGATGAGCCATTTTCTTGAACTGTTGCAGTTCACATGGGACTGTTAAGGAGTTAGGGGCTTCTGAATCCCCAACAGCAAAGTGCCAGCATGGTGTGTGACTCAGAGAAATCTACAACATTCCCACGATTCCTTCCAGCTGGTAGATGTGACACATGCTATCAGAAGAGGCGGTGAATCTTGTACATAGTGACTGTGCACTTACATCTTGGGCCAGGAGTCAGGTGTAGGCCAGATCCGGAAAAGGAGGGCAGAACTCCAGCCCCCATCCCCTGCAGGATATTATTGAACCAGGTGGATATCAACAATATGATTCATGGAATTGACTGCCATTAGTGAGATAAGCTTTTTGTTTTTTTTATTAATCTGTGTGGAATTTGAAGCTGTGTCTCTGACAGCATTAGTCAAGGGCTCTGGGTTACGAGTTGAGTAATATTCCTACAACATTAACTGTCCCTTGACACGTATCATAGAATCCCTACAGTGTGGAAACAGGCCCTTCGGCCCAACAAGTCCACACCGACGCTTGGAGCATCCCACCCAGACCCAACCCCCATAACCCACAGAAGCTATGCATGCCTGAACACTACGGGCAATTTAGCATGGCCAATCCACCTCGCCTTGTATTCTTCTACAGCAGCATTCAAAACGTGTAACTACCACCATCGAGAAAGGCAAGAACAGCAGATACTGTGAAAGCTTGCAAGTTCTCCTCCGAACCACAAACCATCTTGACCTGAAATAATATGGCTGTTCCTTCACTGTCATTGGGTCAAAATCCTGGAACTGCCTTAATTCCGAGCAAAACCACACCAAATGGACTGCTGTAGTCAAAGAAGGCAGCTCACCACCACCTTCTCCAGGGTAATTAGGGATGGGCAATAAATATTGGCCTCAATGATAACCCCATCCCGCAAATCAATTAACAAAAATACAGTCCTTGGTGTTATTTGTATCCTAATTCCATTAGAACCTTGATCATTTTTCTCCCTGCTGACAGAGGCGGGGTTAAATTTTGGATCTCCTTCATATATCCATTGCAATGCTTTAAGTTGAGTTTCATGTTCTTCATGGGGAGCGCTCACTGATCTATATCACAGATTCTTGAATTCAATGCTGACGCCAGTTCTCATGGGAATTAAAAACTCCGAGAGAAACGAAACTGCACCAGCGAATGATGCGACTCCTAGTGCAGGAAAATGAAACTGAGAGACAGAGCTACAGAACAACAACAGAGCTGATCAAATCGCTGTGCGCGAAATCCCCGGCTCCAACTTAACGAAAGTTAAACTGAATGAGTTCCGGCTCATGCTCGGGAAGGATTGGTTTCTGTTTTCTATGAGAATCTCAAGGTTTTAGGGTGGAGCATCACAGCCTGAAAAAAACCTCGGCAACCGTTACGAAAACAGAGTTCTCTCCTTCAGAGATAGTAGGAACTGCAGATGCTGGAGAATCTGAGATAACAAGATGTAGAGCTGGATGAACATGGCAGCATCAGAGGAGCAGGAAAGCTGACGTTTCAGGTTTGGACCCCCCATTTCTGAAGAAGGTCCAGACCCGAAATGTCAGCATTCCTGCTCCTCTGATGTTGCTTGGCCTGCTGTGTTCATCCAGCTCTACACCTTGTTATCTCAGAATTCTCTCCTTGTTGTACAGATGCGAGCAGATGGTGTATTGTTTTTGGCAACATTGACCAGCTCATATTAAAATTAAATTACAATTAAAACATTAAAATTTACACAAACTGACAAGGTGTAACTATGGCATTTTTGTGCAAACGTATTGACTGTGTTTTTCGATCTGATATGCTTGGCCATACTAGTAAGACCTATTTTAAAACATCTGATCCAAATCCACCATTAGTTTTCTAACCAGGAATATCAGGGTCTGTATGTGGTATAATCTCTAGTCCGAAAATTGCTAGCCCTTCACTCTGCATTGAAACTGAAAAGGATTGTGTGGCATAGTTTCTTTTTATCTGACCTTTGTATTTTATATTTCCATCACTTAGAGGGCCCCAGCAATTAAGAATCTGTTTTTGACTAACAGATTCAGGTACTCAGTATTTGAGTTTGCTCAATCCCCAGGGTTGCCAACTTCCAGGATTTCTCAGAAGATTCTGGAACACGAAGAAAAATCTCCATGAAAAAAGAGAGAGGGGGCAACAGAAGCAAAATACCCATTCACGTGCACTTGTGGTGGCGTGTTGGTTCAGTGGTTAGCACTGCTGCCTCATAGCACCAGGGACACAGGTTTGATTCCACTCTAGGGTGACTGTCTGTGTGGAGTTTGCACATTCTCCCCGTGTCTGTGTGGGGTTCCTCCAGGTGCTCTGCTTTCCTCCCACAGTCCAAAGATGTGTAGGTTAGGAGGATTGGCCATGCTAAATTGTCAGTAGTGTCCAGAGATGTACCGGCTAGGAGGATTATCCAATGGGAAATGGAGGGTTACAGGGGTTGGCTTTGGATGGGATAGTCATTGTGACCTCGATGGGCTGAATGGCCTGCTTCCACACAGTAGGGATTCTATGATAGTGGATTGTCTAGGATCGTTACCTAAAACAAGATCTGGAATGAATATATCCTTACCATTATGGGTATGACTACTTGATTTCCTGAGTTTATTCCCTTAAGAACAATCAGAGCTAAGGTGGGATCAGAAAACCTCTCCATTTTTCACTCGTTATGGTCTACTGATGAAAGTACGGTCTGATAAGGATCAAACTTTATGCCAAATTGTTTTCAAGATATCATCAGTAGTATGGGAATTAAACAACTAAAGCTGACTGTGTACCATCCACAGACCCAAGGTGCTTTCAGGAGGTCTTAACAAAACCATGATCAAATCCTATTAAGAGTTTCCAAAGGGTTGAGACAAAGGTTTAGAGTTTCTTTTATTTGTAACCAGAGATTCTTCAAACAAATCTACTGGTTTCAACCCATTCAAAGTTGCTCATGGTCATGAAATTAGAGGACCATTATACTTTATTTATTCACAGGATAAGGGCATCACTGGCTAGGCCAGCACTTATGCCCATCCCTAATTGCTTAGAGAGCAGTTATGGGTCAACCACATTGCTGTGGGTCTGGACTCCCATGTAGGCCAGACCAGTTAAGGATGGCAGTTTCCCTCCCTAAAGGGCATTAGTGAACCAGACGGACTTTCCCCCCTGACAATTCACAATCATCATTAGACACTTAATTTCAGATACTTTATTGAATTCAAATTCCACCAGCTGCCACAGCAGGATTTGAACCCAGGTCCCCAGGGCATTACATGGGTCTCTGGATTAACAGTCCAGTGATAATACCACTAGACCATTGCCTTCCCCAACTGATTAAAGACAAATTGCTAAACCACAAAAATGAATCTTCATTGGTAGAGAATATATCCACATTTCTCAAAAGGTTAACAGGACCATGTAGGGTTGTGGAAGAACATCTGAAAACTTTCCAAACAAAATGGAAGAGTAAGCAAATAAACATAAAACAACCAAACATTTTCAAGCAGGAAATGCAGTTTTACTACTGATGCCTCAACAAGGTGAGCCATTAAAAGCAAAATTCAGTGATCCCTACAAAGCAGTTAAAAGGGTTAGACAGGTAATATATTTAATTGATACCCCTGATCGATTGTGCCATGTGAATGTGTTGAAACAATGCTAATGTAGAGAAGATGAGATTTACAGGTGTATCAATTGATGGAGGTCTGTGATTAGTGGTGCTCCAGAGGGATCTGTACTGGGACCTCTGTTGCTTGTGATATTTATAAATGACTTGGATGAAAATGTAGATGGGTGGGTTAGTAAAGTTTGCAGACGATACAAAGATCGGTGGAGTTGTGGACAGTGTAGAAGGTTTCTACGAGATATCAATCAGTTAGAGATATGGACAGAGAAATGGCAGATGGAGGTTAATCTGGGCAAGTGTGAGGTGCTGCACTTTGGGAGATCAAATGTTAAGGAAAAGTATACAGTTATTGGCAGGACCCGGAACAGCATTGATGTAGAGAGGGATCGTGGGGTTCAAGTCCATAGCCCCCTCTGAGTGGCCACGCAAGTAAATAGGGTGGTAAAGAAGGCATATAGAATGCTTGCCTTTTTTGGCCAGGGCATTGAGTACAAGAGTCAGGATGTCATATTGCAGCTTTATAAGACTTTGAATAGGCCACACTTAGAGTACTGCATTCAATTCTGGTCGCCACATTACAGGAAGGATGTGGAGGCTTTGGAGAGGGTGTAGACGAGGTTTACCAAGATGCTGCCTGGATTAGAGGGTAGAAGGTATAAGGAGAGGCTAGTAAATCTTAGGTTGTTTTCTCTGGAGAGGCTGAGGTTGAGGGGAGACCTGATAGAAGTCTATAAAATTATGAGTTGCATCGAGAGGGTTGACGGTCAGAATCTTTCTCCCAGAGTTGAAATGTTTAATACTAGGGAGCAAGCATTTAAGGTGAGAGGGGGAAAGTTCAAAGGGAATGTGAGGGGCAGTTTTACACAGACTAGTAGTAGTCTGGAACACGCTGCCAGGGGTGGTTCTGGAAGCGGGTCCAATAGGGTCATCTAAGGGTCTTTTAGATAAGCGCATGAATGTGCAAGGAATGGAGGGATATAGACCAAAGGACAGGAAAAAGGGATTAGTTTCATTTGTCATCATGTTTGGCACAACATTGTGGGCCAAAAGGCTCATTCCTGTGCTGTACTGCTCTATGTTTCGTAGAAAGTAGCGTTACAAGTGGACAGGGTGGTGAAGAAGGCATTTAGCATGCTGGCCTTCACTGGTTGAGCCACTGAGTATAGGAGCTGGGACGTTATGTTACAGTTGTATAAGTTGTTGGCGAGGCCTCACTGTGTACAGTTTTGGTCACCCTGTTATGGGAAAGACATAGTTAAACTGGAAAGGGTGCAAAGAAGATTTATGAGGATGTTGCCAGGACTAGTAGGCCTGAGTTATAGGGAGATGTTGGCCAAGATAGGACTTTATTCCTTAGAACGTAGGTGAATGAGGGGTGACCTAATTGAGGTGTATAAAATCGTAAGGGGCATAGATAGGATGAATCCATATAGTCTTTTTCCCAGGGATCGTGAATTCAAAACTAGACAGCATAGCTGAGAGGGGAAAGATTTAAGAAGGACCTGAGGGGCAATATCTTCACGCAGAGAGTGGTGCGAGTACAGAATGGCTGCCAGAGAAAGTGGTTGAGGCAGGTACAATAGCAACATTTAAAAAAACATTTGGATAGGTACATGGATAGGAAGGGTTTAGAGGGACACGGACCAAATGCAGGCAATTGGAACTAGCTGAGTGGGCACCATGGTCAGAATGGGCCACAGGGCCTGTTTCCATGCTGTATTACTCTATGATTCTTCTATGAGTGCAGTAGAGGAAGATATAAGATAAAACCTTTGGAGTGTGGGCAGCAGCTTATGCTGGAAAAAGAGACAGAACAATCAAGCTGTCATTTGTTTGTGAGACCAGGCCTGAAAGTTAATTGCAGGTTTTTCAGCACATCCCTGGACATCTTTGCATGGGCAATTTAGCATGGCCAATCCACCTAACCTGCACATCTTTATGACTATGGGAGAGAACCCTACAGACATAGAGAGAATTTACAAACTCCACACAGACAGTCACCTCAAGGTGGAATCAAACCCTGGTTCCTGGTGTTGTGAGGCAGCAGTGCTAACCACTGAGCCACCCTGCCACCAATGTGGGGATTAATCAGTAATACTTGGAAAATCCAGAACAACTCAGACAGAATTGTACCATTAAACAAAAGGAAAATATTGTGGATGGTGGAAATTTGAAAGAAAGGCAGAAAATGCTGTAGAAATCCAGTGGTTGGCAGCATCTGAGGTGAGATTCTGAAGAAGTGTCATACCAGACTCGAGATGTTAACTCTATCTTGCTCTCCAGAGATGCTGCCAGACCTGCTGAACTTTTCCAGCATTCTCTGTGCTTTTTTTTGGGCGGAAAATCATGACTGAGATTTTTAAAATGACAAAGGGAGTTGACAATCTTTGCTAATCGAATTTCTACCCAAATATGAAAGTAACCATAAAGAACCTCATCAGAACTGGATGTAAAACAGGCAGGCAATTCACTATCAACTGTCATGTATCATTCACTATCAACTGTCATGTATCATCCCCACCATTTTTCTCAATGTTTGTTAATCCTGCAATTACAACTGTGGAAATACTGCGAAGCTCCTTTTGCAAGGGGAGATGACACCAAACAAAATGCACAGAGAACAGTGGAAGATGATCACTTTTATTTCATTCGCAGGATTATTCAAAAGGTTAATCCTTAGTCTCTTGCTAGAACGTCCTTGACAACTGTTGACATGAATATATGCATCTTCCCCATCAACCAACTGACACGTATGTTTTGGTGCTCCCTAAGTAATTGGATGTTCTGAGGTTCAGTGCGGAATACACCAATTTCAGTTGGGATGCTATCATTGGCCCCCAAAGTCAACAAGCTTAGGAGGATGGAGATGGGATGAAACAAAAAAAAATGCCACTCCTGACAGGACATCCCATCAGAGAATACATGCACAGATAGGCAACACATTAAGAATGAGATACACAAGTATAATCTATTGTTTAATAGACTTGCTCATGTAAAGTGACTACATTTCAAAAGAGGGTTGTGAACCTGGGGAATTCTTTACCACACAGGGCTATTGAGGCTGGTTCATTAACTATACTGAAGGCTGAGATTGATTTTAAAGTCAGTCACCAAATCAGGGTTATGGGAAAAAGCCAGGAACGTGGAATTGAGGATTATCAGATTAGGCATGATGTCATTAAATGGCAGAATGGGCCAAATGGCCTACTTCTGCTCCTACATCTTATAAAAAGTACTGCATGGGCTGTAAAATAATTCTGAGTGTCATGAGGAAATAAAGTGTTAGAAATGCAAGCCTTTATTTTCTCAGATTGAAAGATGCAGTGATGGTCCACAGTGACTGCTGTTAGTGAATAAAGAAAGATTTATCTCCAGTTTCAGGCCAGGCATGTAAGAAAGGAGTGAAAAGTCCTGCTGCTTTGAGAAATTAGAAATTGAAAAACAAAAGATAGACACTGTTTAAATTGTCTCTTTATTGAACAGTCAGAGGCTCATTAGAGCATTAACTATGAGTCAGTTGCAGAAAGTCTTCATCGTCACCAGTGTAAAGCCCCATCAGTGTTCCTGTCCAGTCTGGCTTTGTGCTGGAACCAAAGTCTCACCGAAGATGCCAGCTGGATTGCTCAATAAACCATTACCCTTTGAGAAAGATCATTATTCTACCACACAGTACAAGAACTGCTCAACTCACACAGTGAATGAGAAACTGTGCTCCACGGCATGGAACCCAAGTAACATAAAACACTAACGTTACAGCATCTATTCTTACCTAGAAATTTATTGGAAAATTGAAACCAAGAACAAAATAAAAATCCACCAAAAAAATGGTCTTAATGTCGTTTTGCTGCATATCTTTTGCCAAGAACCAGAACTGGTGATACAGAGATAAATGATGTAAGCACTAAAATAGCCACAAGATTTTTTTTTCAAAAAAATCAAGTTGTTGGAATGGGGCAAGTGTTTTAGGAGGGAAAAGAATTGATCAGACTAAACAGGATTAATATCTCAGACCAAGGAGATAATTTTAGTTGTCAGTGTTGCTCACACCTATGGGAAATTTGGAGTTGAGCTTCTAGCCAATCTGCCACTTACCCTGTAAATAATTATCTGTGATCTAATGGAGGTGTTTAAGATGATCAAATAAAATTGATAAAGATGGAAAGAAAGAATTTCTTTTGCTGGACAAGTCCAGAAAAGGCAAGTATAATTACATTATTGCCATGGAGAAATACACTTCTTCACTCAAAGGTCAGAGGATATTGAGAACTTACTTTCCAGACCCTCTACTAATTATTGATGGATGTCATTAAGGATAAAGGGTCACTGGACTTGAAACATTAATTCTGGTTTTCACGCCACAGATGCTGCCATACTTGTTGAGTTTCTCTAGCACTTTTAGTTTCTGTCCAAGGTAAAAACTGCCTGGGCCAAATAGCTTCCTTCTGCACTGTAAAAATTTCATGATGCTATGATAATTCCAAACCCAATATCAATAGATGTTTATCTTGCAAGGATAGCTAGAGATATAGATGGAGGTGGGTAGATGGAGTTAAGATGTAGATCTGCTATGATAATAATGGGCAGAACAGACACAAGGGGTTGAATAGCCTTATCCTTCCATTCTCACTTATTTCGCAGATAGGTGAATACAATGGCAAAAGACAGGAACGTTGTTTCCTCATGGGCATATTTTCTTTAAAGAGTTCTATATGGAGGTCTCAAACACTTTGTAGCTTATTGACGACATATTAAATGAATTGACAGATGTTTGCTTTAACACATGGTCAAGATCTGACGGGCTTTTCTCAACCTTTTCAAGCGACTGTTCAGAAATCTACGCTTCTCAAAGATGTCTTCCTCTTCCATCAGCAGCTGTTCCATCTGCTCCTGACCCTGCAGCAACTGCAGTAAGTTGCGTTGCAGCTTGCTCGCGTACTCCTGCAAGAGGTAGAATCGAATGACCATTGGAACCATGTCTGCCAGTCGGTTTGAAGCAATCTGAAACACACAAGTAGATTCACCATCAACATGCTTCTCCTCGGAGGCCTGTAGGCCTTGTGCTTGAAGCTTACACAGCATTGTACAGCATTTACTGCACAGAGGAAACGGCTAATTGACCCAAATGACCTGGGCCAGTATTTATTCTCCACTTGGCTCACCTCCCATCCTTTATCATGCATGTAGATCATTGTAACGCTCTATTCCCTTCTTCCCAATATACTCATCTAACTTTCCTTCTGTATCGCTGCACATTCGCTCCAATCACTCCCTCTGATCACAAGTTCAATATTCTCACCACTTTTGGTGCAAGTTCCACATGAATTGCCTTTTGGATTTTTTGGTGACTGCCTTGTAATAATGCCCTTGAGATATGCTTTTCCCCATGAGGATAAAATTGTTATGAATGGGAGACTTTCTAAGTGGTCATTCTTTAAACTGCCTGTTTTAATTTGAGGTATATAAGAATGTGCTGGGGAAGGGGCAGGAAATTAAGGGAAGTCATTTGGAAATCTGCCCAGCAACTGACCCATGAGATTTACTTATGAGGAGGTTAGAGGCTTACATTGTAACCAGTTTTAAAATTTGACATAAATAAAGGATAGCTGATTTTTTTTTGGATATAGACTCTCAGAATCAGACAAAAAGACCTGAAGGGGGAAGACTAAAAACAATGGACGCTGGATCAAGCAGTGTGAGAGACTGTTTAAAAACTGAAAGAACTGCTGATGCTGTAAATCAGAGACAAAAACAGCAGCTGCTGGAAAAATGCAGCAGGTCTGGCAGCATCTGTGCAGAGAAATCAGAGTTATTGTTTCAGATCTGGTGACCCTTCCTCAGAAACGATGGTAGCTAGGAAAACGTCGGTTCATATGCAGAAGATAGGGTGGGGGGAGGGTTAAGGAGTAAACAATAGGTCAGGATAGAGCCCAAAGAGAGAGAACAGCAGTTGGACAAAAGGAGTTGATAACAATCTGGCTGGGAGGGTGAAGAGCTGTTTATGGAGACTGTTAGTAGCTAACAATGGGTTGTGTGTAATGGCAGACTATGTGATAACAAGGCCTGGTGTTTGTGGTAGAGGCTTGGGCATGGGAGAGTTCAGGTCCTAAAATTATTGAACTTGATGTTGAGTTCAGAGTGCTGCAGGGTCCCCAAGTTGAAAATGAGATATTGTTCTTCCAGCTTGCGCTGGGCTTTGCTGGAACATTGCAGCAGGCCCGAGACAGAAATGTTGGCCAGGGAATAGGGTGTTATGTTAAAGTGGCAGGCAACTGAAAGCTCAAGGTTTTTTTTGCAAGCAGAACATATGTTCTGAGAAGCGGTCACTCAGTCTACGCTTCATTACCCCAATGTAGGGGAGACCACACTGTGAGCAGTGATTGCAGAAGGCTAGGGAATGCTGGGAAGTGCAGGTAAAGTGCTGCTTCACCTGGACGTATCTTTGGGCCCTTGGATACGGAGGACGGAGGAGGTAAATGGGTAGGTGCTGCACCTTCAGTGGTTGCAGGGGAAAGTGCCGTGGGGCTGTCGGGGGATGTTGGGAGTGAAGGAAGTCTGGACCAGGGTGTCCCGGAGAGAACGGTCCCTGCGGAAGGCAATGTGTGTCTGGTGGTGGCCTCTCTCCGGATGTGGCAGAAATGGTGTCTGATGATCTTCTGGATGTGGATGCTGGTGGGATGGCAGTTAAGTACAAGGGGAACCCTATCGCTGTTGTGGGATGGAAGAGAGGGGTGAGGGCGGAAGTTTGGGAGATGGATCGGACCCAATCGAGAACCCTGTCAACAATGGTGCTGAGGAATCCTCTGAAGGTGGACATTTCAGAGGCTCCGTTGTCAAAGTTGGCCTCATCAGAACATATGCAATGGAGACAGACGGACAGGGAGAGCGGAATGGAGTCTTTTCAGGAAACAGAGTATGAGGATGTATAATCCAGGTAGCTGTTGGAGTCATTGGGTTTATAGTGGATATTAGTGGCTAGTCTATCCCCAGAAATAAAAAAAAACAGAGATGTCGAGGAAGGGAAGGGAGGAGTCCGAGATGAAAGCGAGGGTGGGGTGAAAATTGGAAGCAAAATCCATGAACTTTTCTAATTCCAGATGAGAGAGGGAAGCAGCACAATGATATCATCAAATGTTTCAGAGAAAGATTTGTGGGTGGGGGCTGGAATAGGACTAGAACAAGGAATGTTCCACGTACCCCATGAAGAGACAGGCATAACTGGGGCTCACACTCCTCTGACCTCAAGAAAACATGAGGAGTTAAAAGAGAAGTTGTTGAGGGTGAGGACGAACTCAGTTAAGTGGAGGAGGGTGCTGGTGGGTGGGGACGGTTCAGGCTTTTGCTCTGAGAGATCTGATTGACTGTTAATTGTCAGGCAGACTGCTGATGTTAATGGATTTCCTGTTTGAAGAAAGGGAACTCACAGAGGTTTAAAGACCAAGCAAGTGCACAAAGGTGCCCTGCTGCTGAAGTCCATTATATTGTACTCTGGAGACCGAGTGAAGGGACTTTCCAGACAATTTGCCTCGGTGTATCAGAAGAAGAAACCAATTAGACAGTGGGAGAAATTTGGAATTTCAACTACAAGGCTTCATATGTATTGAAAATATTCCAAGAATATAAACTGTAAATGTATCTTGGGGTTTCACATTGTGCAATAATGTAGGATAGTGTATTAATTTTCTACGAAGTAATGTTTTATCAATATCAATATTATTTGTTACAATATACAACTTGAAGCATAACGTAATGGTGGATGAATAAATTATGAATATTCTTTGAATATGAAACATCCAGGATGGACAAAGGGGAGCTGGTAGATGAAGTGTAATTGGATTTCCAAGAGGCATGTGATAGGGTGCTGCAAAAACTTACTACAGATGTTAAGAACATGCATAGACTGTGATATGCTGGCTAACGGAAAAGAAAGGTGAGGATAAATGAGTAATATTCAAATTGGCAAACTATAATTAGAGGGGTGCTACAGGGATCTGTGTTGGGATCTCAGTAATTTATAACTTCATGGGTAAAGGGACAAACTGTGTTATATCTAACTTTTCTGTTCGTCAGAAACAAGCTGTGAGGAGGATACAAAATGAACATAAAGGGATATGGATAGGTTGAGTGAGTGGGCAAAAACTTATCAGATGAAGTAAAATGTGGGAAAATGGGGTTGTCCACATTGGCAGGAGGAATAGAACACAGAATATTACTTATTTTGAAAAAAAAAAAGACTGCAATGCAGAAGAGCAGAGAGGTCTATGTATCCTTCTACATGAATCACAAAGTTAGCATGTAGACACATCAAGTAAGGAGAAAGGCAATGGAGTTATGGCCTTTAATGCAAATGGAATGGAGTTTTAAAGTGGTGCGTGCTACAACCGCACAGGGCAATTGGTGAAAATGACTTAGAGCGCTTGGATAGTTTTGATCTCTTAAGACAGGACCTACTTGCACTGGTTCGGAGAAGGCAGCTCACCAGGCTAATTCCTGGGACAAACAGCTTGTGATGAAGGATGCTTGTGCTGATACTCATTGGAGTTTCAAAGCATGAGAAGTGACCTTCTTGAAACACATAACATTCTGAGAGCATTTGACGTGCGGATGTTGAGAGAATGGATCCTGTCACATCCTATGATGCCTTGTAGTTGAAATCTCGAACTAGGATCCAGTTTTAAAATAGGGTGGCTCCTATTTATGACAGGGTTGAGGAATTAATACTTTTAAAATTTCATTAGTAGGAATGAAAAGAGTTGCTATGCGCTTTGGGCATCCAAGCTGTTTGACCATCTGACACGAATATTTCTTACTGAATTTAAGCTGCTCTCCCTACCCAGTGCCATTATCAAACACACCCTCTCCTCTGTGCGGAGGTGGTGTCTTATGCCTAATGTCCATTTAACTGCCTTTCACACATGTAACATGAAGTCAAAGCAACAATCAACCATTGACACCAACTAGAATGATTCTGTCAGTTTATATCAGTGAAGATGGAATTGCACAGCTCACCAGATAATAGGTTTCTAAATGAATGGACATTGCAGTGATATCAGTACTGATAGAAATTATCTGCTGGTTCTGCTCCTCTGGTAACTCATATTCGGTCTGGATTTGATTCAGCTTGTTGGAGTAAATGATGTCCTGACTGTAGACCATTTTCTCCATCTGGAACAGAGTCTTCAGCATCCGCTCAGCTTCCAGCTCCTGGTTCTCACGAATTTCATCAATCTTACTCTGTAGGGGAGATGAGCCAACATGTTGCTCAGTATGGAACTGGTCAGATGGTGTGCAATGGTCTTTTCCTTTCCTGGACACTGCTATCTATCCACCTTTTTAAATGTAATTTGTATTTCCATTTGGAGACAGCTTAACCCATCAAAAGCCAATTGTTGCACAGACAGAGGGGGATGGAGTTGTGGAGCCTTTTCTTGGGTTTGAAATAGGTTCCATGAAGCCCAGATTTGCAATACCATGTCCCAGTGAGCAGGAGACCACCAGACTGGTTTGACAGCCCATTAACCATCCCCAGTGGTCACCAGAAACAAACACAGCATCATTAAAATATGTTAATAAGAGTCCTGTATCTACATCAGGACCCTCATGATGGATAGGACCTGCAAGCTCACTTGTACAGTCAGTTTATAAATTCATGATGGAAGCAGCAATCACTAGTGCCATTTAAAAGGGACTAACACCTTTACTAAAGCAGGTCTCTGGTTAACAGTATCAGGCTTGGGTTAATGTTTTGGACTTTTCCAATGAGTAACTGATGGGAAATAACCATCATCAATAAGCCAAGACAGATAATATTGGGAAATCGTCAAACTAAAGTCAATCCGGTCACAGATTCTTACAGGAGGCCATTTGGCCCATTGTGCCTGTGGAAGTATTTGAGAGAGGGAACTAGTCTATTTAATCCCATACCCCAGCCAGAATTTAATGCTAATGATGGACCTCCCACAACTGATGGGAATCACTCTCACTGGGTGAGAGCCCAGTGTTAGTTTCTATGTTGGAACCTCAATGCGAATGTCCTGAAGATCTTAGCTGGCTAGCGTCTGAGATCGCAAGGGATCAAGTTACTGAGAGCTGCCAGCACTCCACTGCCATCAGAGTACCCGGGAGCAGTGGATTCTGCCAGCAATGCTCGGAGACCCAGCTTGACTAGTGCCATCAGATCCATCTAGTGCATACTGCACTTCAGTCAGAGAACCATCTTGACTTCGCTACTCTCTGCCTCCTATCTCTTGGCCAACTGAAGACTCACCTGATGCCCACATATATTTTTCCGTTCAGGTGTGGTGCAGAAACCCTGGTTAGTTTTTGCTTCTTCCTAATCCAGGGACACGGATGATAATTGTAGAGCACCTTAACTTAGATCAACACCCAACAGGGAAGCTCTGATCAGACTTTCCCATGCCATTAATTGGATGGATGGTAAGCCCCACCCTGAACTTTAGTTTGCAATCCAACTGTTTAAAATTTGTCGTGAAGGGTTGAAACCCAAACACAACCTCCAGGCCAGCTCCTAACCCGACTGAAAATCCAGCCCAATCATTATTCACAACCACACACCCACTCCCGTCTCCCGGCCTCCCTCACCCTGTCCTACCCCATAAACACAAACCAAGAAGTTAGATGTCTACATACCTTGATATTTTTCATTAGGTTTGGCAACCCTACAAAATGCTGCATGGCCAAACTGTTAAATACTGACTGGACCTGGTCTGTAAGGAAAAAGAGTTCTATTACAGGAGGAAGACAATTCTTTAGTTATGTTTTGAACAGCTTTTATTCTTAAAAGTTCTGTTATGATGTAGTCCTAACAGAGAGTGGCTCGTGTGTGGAATGAACTTCTAGAGGAAGTGGTGGATGCAGGTACAATTACAACATTTAAAAGACATTTATATAAGTACATGAATAAGAAATGTTTGGAGGGAAATGGGCCAAGTACAGTCAGGTGCGACTAGTTTAGCTTCGGATTATGGTTGTACGGACCAGTTGGACTGAAAGGTCTGTTTTCGTGCTGTATGACTCTATAAGTGATTAAGGGGGAGAGATAGCTGCGGAAAAGCATGAACAAGTCCAAAATCAGATACAACTGCTTGGCCATGATCCAAATGATAGGGAGAGTGCATTCGATGGGCTAAATAGCCTACCAAGGGTTGAGTCTCCAAGCTCACGGTGTCCCAAAATCCAATTAAGTAAGATACTAGAGGATTTGTCTGACCTTCTAATGCAATACAACTTTACTATAAATATACTGTCATAATTTGGGAATGCTGATTTTGATGTATTTTTGAATTTAAATACGATGGTGAGTTGCTGGTCTCAAAAGGTCAGAAAGTCAGTTTTGCACATTGAGTTTGAACATAATTTCCAATAAAGCATGTGAGTTCAGCTAAATGGCCACATAAACTTACCTGGGTGAGGGTGGGGGGTGGTTAACTGATGAAATGATTGTAAAGTTAAACATTTATGACATACAGAAAAAGTCAGGCCAGGGGCCAAAATCAGGCTTCAGTTGGGAGGAATAATTTCATCCCAGCAGCTGTGGAAGTCCAGGTTTTCAGAGTTGGAAAGAACCCTGACAACTGTTTTAGCAGTTTAAGTAGACAGGGATTTTCTTAAAGTTCAGTGAAAAAAGCCAACGAAGCAGCCAGTGTCTGTGTATCTCGGGGACAGACAGTAAAAAGAGAATCACATCTTATGAATGTATAGGGATTCACTGAAAGGAAATGCTTGCAATTTTATCAGTTATGCATGAAATTGAAGTGTTAAAAAAGGAGAGATACTTCACTGGGATAGTAGGAACTGCCGATGCTGGAGAATCTGAGACAACAAGGTATACAGCTGGATGAACACAGCAGGCCAAGCAGCATCAGAGGAGCAGGAAAGCTGACGTTTCGGGTCTAGACCCTTCTTCAGAAAATGAAGCTTTCCTGCTCCTTTGATGCTGCTTGGCCTGCTGTGTTCATCCAGCTCTACACCTTGTTGTCTCAGATACTTCACTGGGATGGAGTGTCTGTAAAGTATATTGCTGAGAAAAGAGTTGAATTTTCTCTTTGCTGTTCATGATCTGATCTTTCTGAACTACCTTCTATGTATGCAGATTTTAAAAAATGTTAACAAGCTTGTGTATTTTTTGAAAAGGATATTGGAAGACTTACCTGAATATGTTTAGGGACTCAATGTAAAAAATAATGCTCTTGATCAACTAACCCAAACTTTACACTGGATCTGACCAGCTGAGATCAAAACTTCTGAGTCCCAAGTGTGCGAATAGTATGGCAAATTTATCACAGCTTGGGGCATCACTGAACTCAAAACATTGACTCTGTTTTTCTCTCCACAGATGCTGCCAGACCCGCTGAGTTTCTCCAGACATTTCCATTTGTGTCTCAGGTTTCCAGTGTCCGCAGTTCTTTGTTTTATAAAGATGCTATTGAATTCTTTACAGAGGGATTGAGGAGTTATCCCTGGAGCCCTAGTCAATATTTATCTCTTAACATTATAAGCAACATTATGTGGTCATGATATTGTTTCTATTTGCAGGATCTTGCTGTGTGCAGTTGAATACCATGTGTCCTACTTCATAAAAGTAACTACACTTCAACAAGGTTCCTCTGATTGTGAAATGCTTTGGCGTGTCCCAAAGTTGTGAGCTGCACAATACCAACGCAAATCCTTCTCTATAACACACAGAATCTTTCTTGCCAAGTGCTGTCTGGACCATACATTTTACCTGCTATCACCTTCAGCATGGTGAGAGAAGGAGGCTCCAACTTCATGATCTGATTCTTGGCTAGCGACTCAAAGATTCTGTAATTGGTAAATCCAGGCAATTCTCTCCCACGGGACTTCTCAGTGTACGCTGACACTTGATCGCTCATTATTTCTTTGACTACAACAAAAATAAAACAATGTTATCATTGGGCCTGTTTGTTAAACCCTGTGATATTTTTTGTGTTTCTCAAACTATTATTCTCCAGTGCAGCTGAACTCTCTTATTTAACAGGAACAGTGATCGAGCTGCCACTTCATCCAACCTGATCTTTGCCCCAAAGAAAATGGGTGTCCTATGGCAGGGAATTAGAAGAAATGTGACCCTAATATGTCAGATTCAACAGCAGTTTTGTTGTTTCTACTCCAATAAGAACATATAGAATCATATATAATCCTTTCAGAGAAAACTAAAATTCCAAAATATCTCAAAAGAGTGAGGATTTGATGTTGAGTGTAGAGAAACAGTTTGGAATGGTAATGGAAACTTCGCTCAAAGAGATGGATTCAGGAAGATTTTAAGATGCTGAGCAAACTGAAACTGGGAACAGGGAGCTCAAGAGGCAATGATTAAGATGTCTGAATCCCATCCATGATGGAGGGAGAAGACGATGGCCTAGTGATATTATCGCTGGACTGTTAATCCAGAGAAACTGAGGACTAGGGTTCAAATCCTGCTGTGGCGGATGGTGGAATTTGAATTCAATAAAAATCTGGAATGAAGAGTCTAATGATGATCATGAATGAATTGTTGGAAAAACCCATCTGGATCAACATTAGGAAAGGAAACTGCTATCCTTACCTGGTCTGGCATACATGTGACTCCAGATTCACAGCAATGTGGTTGACCTCAACTGCCCTCTGAAATGGCCTAGCAAGCCACTCAGAGTACCAATTGCTACAAAATCTCAAAGAAATGAAATTGGACAGATCACTTTGCATTACACTAGGCATCGGAATAGACAATGGCAGAAACAGCCCTGTCAACCCTGCAAAGTCCTCCTCACTAACATCTGAGGGCAAAATTTGGACAGCCATCTCACAAACCAGTCAAGCAACTGCCTGACATAGTCATACTCACAGAATCATACCTTACAAACAATGTCCCAGACACCACCATCACCATCCCCGGATATGTCCTGAACCACCAGCAAGACAGACCCAGCAGAGGGGGGGACACAGTGGTACACAGTCAGGAGGGAGTTGCCCTGGGAGTCCTCAACATTGACTCCGGGCCTCATTAAGTCACGTGGCTTCAGGTTAAACATGAGCAAGGAAACCTCCTGCTGATTACCACATACTGTCCTCCCTCAGCTGATGAATCAGTACTCCTCCATATTGAACAACACTTAGAGGAAGCACTGAGGATGGCAAGGGCACAAAAATGTACTCTGGGTGGGGGATTTCAACATTGACCACTAAAAGTGGCTCAGCAGCAGTACTACTGGTTGAGTCCTAAAGGACATAGCTGCTAGCCTGGGTCTGCAGCAGGTAGTGAGGGAACCAACAAGAGGGAAAAGCATATTTGACCTCATCCTTACTAATCTGCCAACTGCAGTTGCATCTGTCCATGACAGTATCGGTAAGAGTGACCATCGCACAGTCCTTGTGCAGATGAAGTCCCGCCTTCACATTGAGAATAACTTCCATTGTGTTGCGTGGCACTGTGCTAAATAGGACAGCCTTCACTCAGATTTAGCAACTCAAGACTGGGCATCCATGAGGTGCTGTGGGCCATCAACAGCACAATCTATAACCTTATGGCCCAGCATATCCTCCACCGAACCATTACCATCAAGCCAGGATATCAACCCTGGTTCAAGGGAGAGTGCAGGAGAGCATGCCAGGAGTAGCACTAGGCATAGCTGTAGATGAGGTGTCAATCTGGTGAAGCCACCAAACAGGAATACTTGCACGCCAAACAGCATAAGCAGCAAATGATAGACAGAGCTAAGCAATCCCACAACCGATGGATCAGATCTAACCTCTGCAGTCCTGCCATATCCGGTTGTAAATGGTGGTGGACAATTAAACAACTCACTGGAGGAGGAACTCCACAAATATCCCCATCCTCAATGACGGAAGAGCCCAGCACATCCGTGCAAAAGATAAGGCTGAAGCTTTCACAGCAATCTTCAGCCAGAAATGCCAAGTGGATGATCCATCTCAGCGTCCTCCAGTGGTCCCCAGCATTACAGATACCAGTCTTCAGCCAATTCGATTCATTCTGCTTCATATTAAGAAATGGTTGGAGACACTGGATACTGCAAAGGCTACAGGCCCTGATAACATTCCAGCAATAGTACTGAAGACTTGTGCTCCAGAACTTGCTGCTCCCCTAGCCAAGCTGTTCCAGTACAGTTACAACACTGGTATTGACCGAACAATGTGGAAAATTGCCCAAGTATGTCCTATACATAAAAAGCAGGACAAATCCAACCCGGCCAATTACCGCCCCATCAGTCTACACTCGATCATCAGTAAAGTGATGGAAGGTGTCAGTGACAGTGCTATCAAGCAGCACCTGCTCAGTAATAACCTGCTCAGTGATGCCCAGTTTGGGTTCCATCAGGGCCACTCAGCTCCTGACCTCAGTGCAACCTTGGTTCAAACATGGACAAAAGGGCTGAATTCCAGAGGTAAGGGGAGAGTGACAGCACTTGACATCAAGGCTGCATTTGACTGAGTGTGGCATCAAGGAGCCCGAGCAAAACTGGAATCACCTGGTTGGGACGGGGGGAGTGGAATAGCTCTCCAGTGGTTAGAGTCATACCTGAAACATAGGAAGATGGTTGTGGTTGTTGGAGGTCAATCATCTCAGCTCCAGGACATCTCTGCAGGAGTTCCTCAGAGTAGTGTCCTCTTCCCAACCATCTTCAGCTGCTTCATCAATGACCTTCCCTCCATCATAAGGTCAGAAGTGGGAACGTTCGGCAACAATTGCACAATGTTCAGCACCATTCATGACTCCTCAGATACTGAAGCAGTCCATGTTAAAATGCAACAAGATCTGGATGATATCCAGGCTTGAGCCGACAAGTGGCAAGTGATAAGTGGCAATTGACATTCATGCCACACGAATACAAGGTGGACCATCAATCAGAGACAATCTAACCACTGCCCCTTGGCATTCAATGGTGTTACCATTTCTGAATCCCCCAGTATCAACATCCTGGGAGTTAACATTGACCAGAAACTCAACTGGACTTACCACATAAACACAGTGGCTACAAGAGCAAGTGAGAAGCTAGGAATACTGTGGTGAGTAACTCACCTCCTGATACCTAAAAGCTGTCCACCATCTGCAAGGCACAAGTCAGGAGTGTGATGGAATAGTCCTCAATTGCCTAAATATCTGCAGCCCCAACAACACTCAAGAAACTTGACACCATCCAGGACAAAGTAGCCTGCTTGATTGGCCCTACATCCACAAGCATCCACTTCCTCCACCACTGACACTCAGTAGTAGCAGTGTGTACTATCTACAAGATGCGCTGAAGGAAGATCCTCAGACAGCACCTTCCAAACCCATGACCACTTCCATCTAGAAGGACAAGGGCAGCAGACATATGGGAACACCATCACCTTCAAGTTTCCCTTCAAGCCCCTCACCATTCTGACTTGGAAATATATCACTGTTCCGTCACTGTCGCTGGGTCAAAATCTTGGAATTCCCTCCTAATGACATTGTGGGTCAACCCACAGCAAATGGACTGCAGTGGTTGAAGAAAGCAGCTCACCATCACCTTCTCAAGGGCAACAAGGGACGGGCCATAATGCTGGCCAGCCAGCAACACCCACATCCCACAAATGAATAGAGGGAAAAAAAACAGACAGAACAAGGGTGGCCATTCCCCGCAGAACAGATATACCGTTTTGGATACTGTTGAGGGGAATGACCTCAGGGGAAAGCAACAGCAGCCAAACACATTGCGCCACGGTTGGTCCTACTGCAGAGGGGTGGGATGAAAAGTGTGTGCCAGGGCAATAGTTATAGGGGACTCAATTGTAAGGGGAATAGACAGGCATTTCTGTGGCCGCAAACGAGACTCCAGGATGGAATGTTACCTCCCTGGTGCTCCAGGATGTCTCAGAGTGGATACAGGACCTTGGAGAGTGGGAGAGTGGGAGAGTGGGAGAGTGAACAGCCAGTGATCGTGGTACACATCTGTACAAACAACATGAGTTAAAAAAAAAAGGATGAGGTCCTAAAAGCAGAATACAGGGGAGCTAGGAAGAAAGTTAAGAAATCGAACCTCAAAATGTAGTGATCTCAGGATTACTACCGGTGCCACATACTAGTCAGAGTAGAAATGAGAGGATATATCAGATGAATACATGGCTGAAAAAATGGTGTCAGGGGGAGGGTTTCAGATTCCTGGGGCATTGGGACCGGTTCTGGGGGAGGTGGGACCTGTACAAATTGGACACATTACAGCTGGGCAGGACTGGGACTCATGTCCTAGGGGGAGTGTTTGCTCGAGCGGTTGGGAGGGTTTAAACTAATATGCCAGGGTGATGGGAAGCAAAGTAAGGAGTCAGAGAAGGCGGGGGCAAGGACAAAAACAAAAAGATAGAAAAGGGAATAAGATAAATCTGGGCCTGATAATCTACATCCTAGAGTACTTAAGGAAGTAGCTCTAGAAATAGTGGATGCATTGGTGATAACCTTCCAGGATTCTATAGACTCTGGAACAGTCCCTGCAGATTGGAGGTGGCGAATGTCATTCCAATACTCAAAAAAGGGAGATAGAGGGTAAACAGGGAATTATAGACCAGTAAGCCTAACCCTAAAATGGGGAAAATTTTTGAATCCATTATCAAGGACTTTATAGCGGAACATTTAGAAAGCAGTGGCAGGATCAGACAGATGCAGCATGGATTTACAAAGGGGAAATCATGCTTGACAAATCTGTTGGAATTCTATGGAGATGGTAACTAGTAGATTTGACAAGAGGGGCCAGTTGATGTGGTATATTTGGACCTTCAGAAAAAGTGTGACAAAGTCCCACATAAGAGATCAATGTGCAAGATTAAAGTGCATGGGGTTGGGAGAAGTGTATTGAGATGGATAGGAAACTGGTTGGCAGAGAGGAAACAAAGAGTAGGAATTAATAGGTCCTTTTCAAATTGGCAGGCAGTAACTAGTGGGGTGCCACAGGGATTGGTGCTGGGACCCCAGCTATTCACAATATATATTAATGATGTGGATGAGGGAATAAAATGTAACATCTCAAAGTTTGCAGATGATACCAAGTTGGGTTTGGGGTGGGGGAGGGGGGAGTGCGGGGAGAACTGTGGCGTGGATGCAGAAATCTTTCAGCATGATCTGGACAGGTTGGGTGAGTAGGCAAACCAATGGCAGATGCAGTATAATTTGGATAAATGTGAGGTTATTCACTTTAGAAGCAAAAACAAGAAGGCAGATAACTACCTGAATGGCTGTAAATTAGGAGAGGGGAGTGTGCAGCAGGACCTGGGTGTCCTTGTGCACCAGTCGCTGAAGGTAAGCATGCAGGTGCAGCAGGCGGTAAAGAAGGTAAATGGTACGTTGGCCTTGATTGTGAGAGGTTTCGAGTACAGGAGCAGGGATGCGTTGTTGCAGTTGTACAGGGCCTTGGTGAGACCACACCTAGAATATTGTGTGCAGTTTTGGTCTCCTTTTCTGAGGAAGGATGCTGTTGCTTGAGGGAGTGCAGCAAAGATTTACCAGGCTGATTCCGGGGATGGCGGGACTGACATATGAGGAGAGATTGATTAGGTTAGGATTGTTTTCGCTGAAGTTCAGACGAATGAGGGCAGATCTCAGAGACTCAAATTTCTAACAGGACTAGACAGTGTAGATGCAGGGAGGATGTTCCCGATGGTGGGTGTGTCCAGAATCAGTGGTCACAGTCCGAAGATTCAGGGTAGACCATTTAGGATGGAATGAGGAGACATTTCTTCACCCACAGAGTGGTGAGCCTGTGGAATCATTACCACAGGGAGCAGTTGATGCCAAAACATCGAATGTATTCAAGGAGGTGGCTAGATATAGCACTTGGGGTGAAGGAGATCAAAGATTATGGGGAGAAAGCAAGATTAGGCTATTGAGTTGGACGATCGGCCATGATTGTGATGAATAGTGGAGCAAGCTCGAAGGGCCGAATGGCCTCCTCCTCCTCCTATGTTTAACAGTAGATCACCTGATCCTTCACCACCCTGCATTCATTCAAACTGACAGAACACAAACCAGTTGCTGTTTTTCTGACAATCTAATATTGATAACATCATTAGCTGTGAGCATTTTTGTAGTTCCTGAAACACAATCTTTCATGTAAGGCATTTATAGACTTGATCAAATTTAATGGACAATCACAATGTTAATGGAAGCTGATTGATCACTTACACTCTGTCTGATCTTCATCAAGAAGATCATGCCATTTCCCAAAACTCTTTCGGACCACTGTGTATATTTTCATGTCATCGTCATATTCCCTTGAATATTCTCCAATTGTTAGGTTGGAAAGGTCTTCACTGTAGCCTCTAATTTTCTGCAGTTCATTGAAAAGTTAGTATTTATGTTCGTCTTTAACCGTAACCTGAGCACCAAACCTATAAAAACATTTTTCACTTCCTCTTCAGGATCTTCACAGTTAATTAGAAACAAAAATGTGATATCTCTTTAGAGTCATACAGCATAGAAAGAGGCCCACCATTTCTATGCTGACCAACAAACTACAAACAACACTAACCCCATTTAGCTGCATAGTTTATGATGCTCTGGCATTTTAAATACTCATCCAGATGCTCCTTAAATATTGCGAGTGTACCCTGCCTTCATACCTTCTCAGGCAGCACATTTCATATTTCTACCATCCTCTGGATGAAGGAAAACCTTTTCCTCAGATCTCCTCAAAACCACTTACTGCTCATCTTCAACTTGTGCCCTCAGGTCTTGGAAATGTTTACCATGGGTAAGAGATTCTCACAATCTACCCTGTCAATGTCGCTCATAATTTTGTACACCTCAATTAGATTCACCCCTCAGCCTCCTCTGCTCCCAGGAAAATAAACTCAGTCAATCCAGTCTTGCCTCATAACTGAGACTTTTCATCCCAGGCAACATCCTCTGCACCCCGTTTAGTGAATCACATCCTTCTGATCATGTGGCAACCAGAAACTCACACAGTATTCCCACCTGCGGACTAACCAATGTTTTATACAGTTGCAACGAGACATCCTTTCTCCTATATTCTAAACCCTGACTAATGAAGGCAAGCATCCTGTATGCCTACTTCACTACCCTGTCTACCTGCGCTGACACCTTCAGGGATCTATGGATTTATACACCAAGGTCCCTTTGTTTTTCTGTATGCCCTACAGGCCTTACAATTCATTGCATAAATCCTCCCTTTATTAGACCTACCAAAATACATCACCTCACATTTACCAGGATTAAACTCCATCTGCCATTGTTCTGCCCAATTTACCAGCTGATCGACAGCAGACAGTAGTAGACTGAGACCATCCTCCCCTTGATCAACAATACCACCTATTTTTGTATCATTTACAAGCTTATTAATTCACATTCAAGTTACTAATGTCCTTAAAAAGCAACAAGATTCACAGCACCGATCCCTGTGGTACAGACAGTCGCAGGTTTCCAATTACAAAAACAACCCTCCACCATTACCTTTTGCTTCCTGTTTGCAAGGAAATTTTGAATCCAGTTTGCCAACTTACCTTGGATCCCACCAGCCTTCCAATGTGGCACCTTGTCAAAGGCCTTACTGAGGTCCATGTAAACTGTATCAACTGCCCTACCATCATCAATATGTTTATATTTTCAAAAATATCAAGTAAATTAGTCAGACTATCCCTGCCTTTCAAAGTGTTAATTAATCTAGTCCCTCTCCGAATTCTTTCCAATAATTTCTCTACCACTGACATCAGACTAACTGGTCTGCAATTACATGGCCGATCCCCACTGCCCTTGGTGAACAAAGGAACCACATTAATTATCGTCCTGCCATCTGGTACTGCCCCTGTGGTCAGTGAAGTATTAAGTTAAATTACCAGGGCCCCAACAATCTCCTCCCTTGCTTCCCATTGCAGCCTGGGATATAAATCATTAGGCCTGGGAATTTACGTACCTTTATGCCCACATCTAATATCTCCTCCTTAGTAATTTTAATATGCTCTAGAACCTCACCATCTCAACTGTAATCTTCAGCTACATTGTCCTTTCCTTTGTGAATACAGATGCTAAGTATTTATTTGAGATCTCTGCATGTCCACTGACTCCACACACAGTTGACCCTTGGTTTCGATTAGGCACCATCTTTTTCCCTGGTAATCTGCTTGTCCTTCACATACTTATAAAATGCCTCGTGGTTTTCTGCAATCCTATCTGCTAAAGATATTTCGCACCCCTCCTTGCCCTTCTCGTTTCCTTTTTAAAGCACCCCTCCCCCCACAATCTCTATACTCAAGAGTCGCCCCATGTTTTAATGCACTGTACCTGACAAATGCTTCCTTCTGTTTCTTGGTCAAAATTTCAATATTCCAGGTTTCTCTGGACTTGCTGCCCTTGCTTTTTCTCTCACAGGAACACACTGGTCTTTAACTCTTACAATTCTACTTCTAAAAGATTCCCACTTTCCAAATGTAGACTTATCGCAAGGAGCTGCTCACAGTCTATGTTTGCCAGATCCTGTCGAATGATATTGAAATTAGCCTTTTCCCAATTTAGACTTCTGCACTTTTCGAATCAATTTCCACAAGAACTTTTAAACTTAACAGAGTTATG
Organism: Rhincodon typus; assembly: GCF_021869965.1. NCBI lineage: Eukaryota > Metazoa > Chordata > Chondrichthyes > Orectolobiformes > Rhincodontidae > Rhincodon > Rhincodon typus. Next base: position 14,521,597 of record NC_063342.1, on the reverse strand, counting down.
GTCACTATTCCCAAAATGGTCATCCATTGACACTTCAACCGCTTGACCAACTTCAATCCCTCAGGTCAGGTCCAGCGCTGCCCCATCTCTAATAGGACTACCTGCGTACTGGCACAGAAAGGTCTCCTGAATGTGCTTTAAAAATTCCACTCTGTCTAATCCTTTAGCACGAAGGTGATCCCAGTCAATCTCCTATTACTCTGACTTTATTCCTCTCACACCTTTCTGATTTGTCCACATATCTGCTCCCACATCTCCCTCTGACTGTTAGGAGGTCTGAAGGGAAATGGTGGGGCCTCTTAGAGACCAAGGGGGCAAAATGTGTATGCAGCCAGTAGAAATGCACATTTCACATCTGCATTCACAAAGGAAAAGACAATGTAACTGGGGATTTTAGTGAGATGGTGAGGTTCTGGAGCACATTTTTATATTTCTTTGCTCTACCCATGTGGCCTAATTTGAAAAGCCTAAGACATCGTCCCTCATTACTGCAGTGATGGTCTCCTTCATCAATAATGCAATGCCCCAATTCTGTTACATCGCGCCCCCCACCCATCACATCACTCCTGAAACTTCTAGACGCTGGAATGTCAAGCTGCCAGTCTCATCATTCCTACAAAGATGTCTCAGTGATTGCAATATAATATTCCCACGTGCTGAGCAATGCTTTAAATTCATCGGCCTTACCATCAAGTTCCTTGCATTGAAATTGATATAATTTTGTTTCCCCATTCTCCCATGTGCCTTAACATACCCATGTCTTCTCTCTCTGTCCTAGTATCTCCTCTATATCTGATTGGACCTTGCTCCAAATTTACATCAACGTTCTACCCCATTTCCCTAACAGTACGAGTAAGCCTCCCAGCAAGGAAGTAAGACCCATTCCTGTTCAGGTGCAACCTATCCAGCTTGCACAGGTCTCACCTACCCCAAGAACTGTCTCAATGATCTAAAAATCTGAAGCTCTCCCTCCTACACTATCCCTTTAGCCACACGGTCATCTTCCTATTCCAATACTTAGTAGCACAAGGCACTGGAAGTAATCTGGAGATTATAACTTTAGTAGTACTTAGTAAAATGGAGATTTCTGGCTCAAGGGAAAATAACACTTTCCCAATGCATGGACCTAGTATCAGCAGGGGTAATTATAATTATAAACAAGAATTGTATTCTAGTGCTGTCCTGCAATGTTATGTTGCCCAGAGATAAGTTCAAATTCCTGCATTTGAGAATTTGAATTCAATTTAAATCAGGAAATAATAAGCTGGTGACAGGAAGTGCAATTCTGCTGCTCTAGGATTGTTGTAAATATCCAATTGAATACTGCTACTCCATCACATTAAATTCTGAAAACCAGTCATACCTTACTTACAATATTAATAATGTTTCTCTCTCCCAGACCTGCTCAGGTTCTCCAACATTCTCTGTGTTTCTATCAGATTGAGCATTATCCTGCTATAGCTTAGCAATTTTGGTCAAACATAACTTCATGCCAGATTAAGGAACATTCCAAGAGAGTTACAGACATCTCCTTCCCAATGCTAAACAATGTCAGCTATAGTTCTCAATAATCCAGTATCAATTTTGAAAATTCTATGCATTTAGTAGCTCAATGCTCACCAAACTCTAGCTCGCAAACAGTTATTATTTGGTCACAGTCAAACTGATACGTGTCAATCCAAGAATTCCCTCAACCTATTGGTGAACAAGCCTAAGCTCTTCTTCGATTGAGGCCCAAATAAAAAAGAAAACTCTTGTGCACTTACGTCAATGAGGAAAGGAACTTTATCTTCATCCTCCTCTGGTACACCCGATCCTAACATCTCCAGTTCCCTACTCGTTTCAGCAATTTTGCATCGAACCTCTTTTTCTATGGTCGGCAGGGTTTTCTTTAATGAGAAAAATATTTGAAATCATGTTACCTTAAACAAACAAAGAGGCAAAGGTATATTTATCACTGTCCCAACCTTCACCCCTTCCACTGCTACAATTACTTCTTACTTTACATCTTTTTACCATATTGAACCTCCAGCAATTGTAAAAACCAAATTAACTGCAGATGCTGTAAATCAGAAACAGAAACAAAAGTTTCTGGAAAAGCTCAGCAGGTCTAGCAGCATCCGTGAAGAGAAATCAGAGTTAATGTTTCAGGTCTGGTCTCAGAATGGAGGAAGGATCACCGGTCCCAAAACGTTAAATATGACCTGCTGTGCTTTTCTAGCAACTTCTGTTTATGTACAAGCTTTTTAGGAAAGGAATGTTGCCAACTCCCTGAACCTCATTGTTCTTTAGTATCTCTGATGCAGGAGTTGGCAATTAGTTTGGAATAACTGGAAAAACTATTGCGATTTTCCCTCACCATTATTTCTATGTACAAAACTATTGCTTAAGACACAGATTGCTTTACTATACTTGGTGCCTATGGTGCCATTAATAAAAATAGACAAGTAGAGAGTGTTACTGACCCGAATCTGATTGACAAGTTCTGTGGTCAGTCTGGCAGCCACACACTGAATTGTTGCCACCTTTTCTTCCAAAAGCGTTCTGCATGACAAAAGAAAAAAAAAATGAACAAAGACATCACACTTACATTTTCAGGAGGCAACAGGGGAGGAAGGTGCGATAACACAATGTTATCGCAGACTCCAGCATCGGCAGTTCTTACCATCTCCAGGGGATGAAGGTTACTGGAGTTCAGTCAGTATCAGAATAAATTGGGCCACTAGGAACTCGAGCCTGCTATTCAGATGGAATGAAAATTGCGTGTTAAGAGGACTGGGAGTGTCAAGAAAGGATATTCTATTCTAATCTATTCTAAAATGGACCACAACTCAAGTCAGTTTAGCACTATATCCTTTCAGCTCCACTTTCACCACAGAGTTAAAAATCATGGCTAAGGGCACAGACCCCAAAATTCCTGGAGTGTGTAAAGGTTAAAATTTGCACCTTTACATGCTTAGGAATTTCTGACCTCTCGTTTCCCAGCGAGAAATCCGCAGAATTTTTGATTGGCCACAAGGCAGTCTCTCACACTGGTGGGTAGGCACGAATTTCGAGAGTTAGGGCAAAGTGGCCTCATCGCAATGTTACTTCAGCTGCTGAACTACGCCCAGAATGAGCACCTTTGTTTATAATGAGCATTTCGCCAGGACCATTCATTGTAGTTCAAAGAGATCAGTTGCAGAGGTTTTTGTCCAGAATCGCTGTAAATATGACGGACTGGAAATCACAGCAGGACCAGGAGGGAAACCAGATTTGATAAGACAACACCAGAGGAGAGCCAGACCAATACTGTTGCAATGATGCCTGCACAACAAGGCATTTGCAAAGTTGCTAATGCAACCCAACTGCTTAAAAAAGGATGGAGTAAACAAGGAACTCTAGACCGGTTACTCTGATATGAATACAGTAGTAGGGAAAATATTAAAATCTATTATAAAGGTGTGATTACTGCAAATTAACAAAAAAACTGTCAGATTGCACATAGTCAACATGGATTTTTGGAGGGGAAAATCATGTTCGATTAACCCACTAGCAGTTTTTTTTGAGACTGTTACTAGCAGAGTCCATAATGGGGAAACCAGTCCATAATGTGGTGCATTTGAATTTTCAGCAGGATTTTGCTAAAGTCATACACAGGAGGTTACTTTGGATTGGGTTAAAATACTGGCATAGATTGAAGGGTGGTTAACAGGCAGAAAGCAGAAAAAAACAATGAGTGGGTTATTTTCAGGTTAGCAGGCTGTAGTCAGTGGACTACCACGAGAATTAATGCTTGGACCCAAGCTGTTCACAATCTATATTAATGATTTGTATATGGGGACCAATTGTAATATTTCCAAGTTTGCTGATGACACAAAAGTTGGTGGGAATGCAACTTGTCAGAAGGATGCAAAGTGGACTTCAAGGGGATTCAGACAGGCTAGTGAGTGGGCAGGGTCACTACATATGGAATATAATATGGATGTGTGTGAGGTTATTCTCTTATTGGTGGGAAGAACAAAGGAGTAGAGCATTTTGTAAATGGTGAGAGATCAGCAAGTATTACAGCAAACCTTTCATTAACCGGCACCTGTGGGATCAGGAGCGTAGTGGTTGATCAAGAGGCGCGTATAAACAATGTGAAATCACTAAGTCATAGAAACATAACGCAGAGTGTGTACACATCACTGTTATACTTTATTTAGTGCACGAATCACTCAAATAATAATGCAACTTTACTCCAAATAAAACTTCTCACTTGCCCCCTCTCAACAGGCTACTCAGACATTGCGGAGATTGCGATATGTCTTTTGCTGGTTTATCTAGAGTGCTGGCCATGTAGTGCCGATTAAAACAAAGTTTGCTGTATATCCAAAGGCGCTTAGGTGTCCTTTTCCTTCACAATTCACTGAAAACTAGCATACAGGTGCATCCAGCAATTCAGAATGTTAACCTTTATTGCAAAAGGATTTAAGTACTGAAGCAAATATGTCTTTCTTCAATTGTATAGAAAACTACTGAATAGACTGCACCTGGAGTTTTATGTGCAGTTACAGTTCCCATGCCAAAGGAATGATATACTTGCAATTCACAGAGTCCAATGGAGTTTCACCCCATAGATTCCTGGGTTGGTGTGAATGTACTGCGAGGAAAGTTTGACCTGTTCTCTCTGGGGTTTAGAAGAATGAGAGGCAATCTCAAAGAAAAGTATAAATTTCTTAAAGGGAAGCGATAGAGTAGCAGCAGAAAGGAGGTTTCTCCTGGATGTGGGATCTACAATTGGGGACACAGTATCAAAAATAAAGGACAGGCCATTGAGGACCAAGAGGAAGGGGAATTTCTTCATCTGAGGGTGATGAATCATCCCAGAGAGCTGTGAAAGCTCAGTCATGAAGTAAGTTCAAGACGAAGACTGAACGATTTCTCGTTAACAATGACAACAAGATATGAGGGTAACACCAGAACATGGCAGGTAGATGATCAGCAATGATCTAGAATGGTGTATCAGGTTTGATGGGCTGAATGGCATCCTCCTGCTCTTTTGTTTCTTCAGACATCCAACCCCAAAGAACTTACTGACCCAGCTGCATTGCACAGGAATGGTTTCAGGTAGGAGAGGGATTTCAGCCCATCCACTTAGCCATGATTATTTTCTAATAATCCTGAATGCTTCCACTTCTTTGAGGGTGTGTGGTGTTGTGTTTAATTTAGTCAGTCTTTGGAAGAACCCCATTCCCTGATGTAGCCAGATATGAATCCAAGGCCTGCAGCATGAACAACGCTTAGGGAAAGTAAGCAAGCAAACTCTTACCTTACATTACAGGCTCTTTCTGTGGAGCTGGAGGATTTTTAGAGTCAGGGCATCAGGAATGTGTGAGGCCCCTTCTGAAGCCCTACATGACTTTGAATTCCTGGAAACTGGACTACCATTTCAAACACGTTCTATCCTTATATTATTTCTGGATGTTTGGTAACAGAATTTACACCAATGTTATTTATTCATGGTTTTATTGTGTGTTAAAGGCTTATTAAAAATATATTGCCATCATTTGAGGATTTAGATTTTAAAGTAGAGTTAAATGGATTTTTGGTTTTAGATCAGTGAAAGTGGCTTGTTTATCTTAAGATGTCAGAAAGTCATTTTTAAACAGTGAGTTCAAATATCATTTTCCAGAAGCCATGTGGAACTTATCCCATAAGTTAATTGATGAACTGTTTCCAAAGTTGAGCCAGGCTACAGTCAGATTTCTTACTGACAGAAGTACACTTTAGCTGGTGGCAGTCTAGACTTTCAGAGCCAAAAAAGTAGTCTTAAAACTGTTTTAGCAGTTTAGGTAGACAGGGATTTTCTTAAATTTCTGTAATTAAAAGCTATTGAAGTGGCAGGTATCTGTGTACCTCAAGAAGAAACAGTAGCAGAGAGAATCACATGGAATCAATGTATAGAAAGTTGCCGAGTGAGATATAACACAGTGTGGAGCTGGAGGAACACTGCAGGCCAGGCAGCATCAGAGGAACAGGAAAGTTAACGTTTAGGGTCGGGACCCTTCTTCAGAAACTGGGGAGGGTGAAGGGAGCTGGGAAATAAATTGAGAGAGGAGGGGTAGGCTGGTGATAGGTGAGTGCAGGTAGGCAGTGGTGGGGATTGGTCAGTGAGGTGGGAGGGGCGGATAGGTGGGAGAGAAGATGGACAGGTTATGTCAGGTCAAGAAGGCGGGGATGAGAGGGAGGGTTGGTCGTGGGATGAGAGAAATGCTTGCACCCTTGTCAGTTAAGGATTAAATGAAAAAGAGTTGACATTGGAGTGATATCTCACTAAGACGGAGTATCTTGTAAGGGTTATGACTGGGAATAGGGTTGAATGTTTCTTTTTACTGTTTATGTCAAGCTCTTTGGCTTTTATTTCTTATTTTGTGTAACAGACTTTTAAGAAGATAAATTGACAGCTTTGTGCGATTATGTTCAATAACTGCTCACAGATTAAAAAGATAAAACTTATGGTCTATCAAGCCAGGTTCCACTTTGAAAAAAAAACAGAAATTGCTGGAGAAACTCAGCAGGTCTGGCAGCATCTATGAGAAGACAGCAGAGTTAATGTTTTGAGTCCGGTGAAAGTCTGCTTTCTTCCCACAGATGCTGGCAGACCCTGCTGAGTTTCTCCAGCAATTTCTGTTTTTGTTTCAGATTTCCAGCATCCACCACTCTGTGTTTTAAATTAGGTTGCTCTGAGATTGGATATGGTATTGCCATCAACTGGGGTCATAACAATTACCTCTGGTTCAAAGATTTCTCAAAACAGAGCAGAGCTATTTTCAGCAACTTGTGTATTGTAACAGCAAGTGGCAGCTGTTAACATAGAACATAGAACATAACAGCGCAGTACAGGCCCTTCGGCCCTCGATGTTGCGCTGACCTGTGAAACCAATCTGAAGCCCATCTAACCTACACTATTCCATTATCATCCATATGTTTATCCAATGACTATTCAAATGCCCTTAAAGTTGGCGAGTCTACTACTGTTACAGGCAGGGCATTCCACGCCCTTACTACTCTCTGAGTAAAGAACCTACCTCTGACATCTGTCCTATATCTATCACCCCTCAATTTAAAGCTATGTCCCCTTGTGCTAGCCATCACCATCCGAGGAAAAAGGCTCTCACTGTCCACCCTATCTAATCCTCGGATCATCTTGTAGGTCTCTATTAAGTCACCTCTTAACCTTCCTCTCTCTAACGAAAACAGCCTCAAGTCCCTCAGCCTTTCCTCATAAGACCTTCCCTCCATACCAGGCAACATCCTGGTAAATCTCCTCTGCACCCTTTCCAATGCTTCCACATCCTTCCTATAATGCGGTGACCAGAACTGTACGCAATACTCCAAGTGCGGCCGCACCAGAGTTTTGTACAGCTGCAACATGACCTCATGGCTCTGAAACTCAATCCCTCTACCAATAAAACCTAACACACCGTACGCCTTCTTAACAACCCTATCAACCTGGGTGGCAACTTTCAGTGATCTATGCACATGGACACTGAGATCTCTCTGCTCATCCACACTACCAAGAATCTTACCATTAGCCCAGTACTCTGCATTCCTGTTACTCCTTCCAAAAAGTGAATCACCTCACACTTTTCCACATTAAACTCCATTTGCCACCTCTCAGCCCAGCTCTGCAGTTTATCTGTGTCCCTCTGTAACCTTTATTGAACCGAATCTGGCCTGTCCCTTTCTGTCCCTCTCTTTATGGTCGGGAAATTTTGATCCAGCTTTAGTGAGGTCTCCAGAGCACAAGCCATATATGTTGGCTCTCCTCAAGAAGACAAGTCACTATAGGCCCATTAGCCAGGACAGTTCAATTCATACGGTGTTGACAACATAGACAGACAGAATCTCGAGATTCCGTGGGGTTCCAGAAATACGAAATAGCCACCATTTGAATCCCCATCACCTCCACTGTCCTACTGAATGCTTTGATGATTAGTCAAAAATACAGCTTGACATTCATTACTACAGTCCCTGGTTGTGAAGAATGACCATTGAGGTGACGTTGTTGAGAAAAAAAATACTGTTAACTTTCTTTCGTTATTGATTGGCTTAGATTAATTTGATGTCACTCAACAGGCATTCAGCATCAGAAAGGTTTTCCAAAGTATTTGAGGGAAGGTTGGAATTTGACAAATTTTGGAAAGAAAATGTCATGTAACACTCGGTGACTGTACAGCAGGAATCTAAATTTCTGCATCAAAAATGATTTTGTTTTTAAAAAGAAAAGCCACATTCGAAAGTGGGAAAGAAAATGGCTGACTGGTGGAGAACTTCTGGTGTATTTTAGGAGATAATAAAATGGTTCTTTGTTCAAATGATGTCTTAATTATTACAGTGTATACTTACATTCATTTAGTGAAAGTACCTTCATGAAATTTGCTTGAACCTTTGCCGACAGTCAGGTGGACAGTCTGTTGGGGGTATAGTCACTTCTTACACAAACCTACAGAAAAGACTTCCATTCTTGCCAGACCGGGAGGTGGTGGTGGTTGGGGGTCACTTGATGCAATATCCCTGATGACAGCACACTGAACATGGTCAATGCCATTTGTGGCATCAAATGTTCCTCATTTCACATGTTCAATTCCTCTCAAAAGAGGACAGAATGCACAGGAACCTCAAAGTGAACAACAATCCTCAGAACATGGAGGTCCAGCAAACTTTAACGACTGACATTGTGGCTAGTGTGGGGTATTAAGGTTGGAAGAGAGAAGGGTGCTGTCCCAGGGACAAGGAAAGGCAAGATTTGTTTGCGAGGCAATCTCTTACTTATGACAAACTTTGCAGAAATGACTTAACTGAGAAATGATTCAATGCTTCACCTTGTCATTGCCATCGGTCACACACACACGTTTTCATATTTAAAAGGACCCCACTCTCTTCTGGCGAGAGTCCCATTCAAAAGAGTCATTAAGATTCTTGAGAATCAGAGTGGGTGAAATTTTCCAACTGACCACCTCATTTGGTTTCCAGGTGAGTTAAAATTGGAACAAAAACAGAAGTTGCTGGAAATGCTCAGCAGGTCTGGCAGCATCTATGAAGAAAAAGATCAGAGTTAACGTTTCGGGTCCGGTGACCCTTCCTCAGAAGTTAAAATTGGATGCAGTTGGGTTGGAAATTGCCTTTTATTTTTGCTTTCACACATGACTGCAGTATATTGTCAAATATGTTTACATGGAGGAAATTTCTCATCATTAAGGGAATCAACTGTTCTGGGATAAGGCAATAATGCGGAGTCGAGGATTATCAATGATCTCATTGAATAGAGGAGTGGACTCAATGGTCTGTTTCCACATCTTATGAACTTACAAAGTCAACAAAATTTTCAACGTTTCATTTTTTTTTTAATGTAACCTTACCTGAAAAGCTCACTTTCTTTGAAAAAAGCTTTCTCCCTCTCCAGTGCCTCTACCAGGGTCAGTTGGGCATTAATATCTTGCTGTCCACGGCATTTCACAACCATGTAACCTTTGTTCAAGGCAACAACCTCATTTCTGATTATTTTAAGGATGCTTTCTTCTGTCCCCTTGTCAACCAGATCTGGCTTTGTTAATATTCCTGGAAACAACAATGATAAGGCTGCAGCAACATACAGTGGAGTCAGAGAACATTACAACACAGGCACAGGCCATTTGGCCCAATCGGGTCTCTGCAAGGGTTTCATCTGCTTAGAAACCATCTGGTTACTTAGGGAGGTAGTGGCATAGTGATAATGTCACTGAACTAGTAATCCCAGAATCCCACGCTAATGTTCTGCATGCTACATTTGAATCCGACCATGGTGAAATTTGAATTCAGTAAAATCTGGCATTAAAAGCTACTCTAGTGGCAACCATGTCACAACGGTCATAAAATCTCTTCTCACTTGTGACGCCATTCAGGGACAGAAATCTGCTGTCAGTACCTGGTCAGGCCCAAAGGTGACTCCAGATCCCTGCAAAATAGGTGACTCTTAACCAGTCTCTGAAATGGTCTGGGTGGCCAACCAGTTCCAAGGGCAAGTAAGGATGGGAAACAGACACCACCCTCACCAGTGATGCTCAATTCCCACACAAGAATAAAATAAGTCTCACAGCCTTCATACTCTTTCACCTTCACTTCATCTTATTTTTCAGCTGGGAAACAGAATACTCTTTTACAATGGGGAATCCAACGTCCGATAACATATAATTAGGTCAGACACAAAATGAGTCAGAAAATAGATCGAAGGACATAGGCAACAGATGGTTGGGAACACCATCAGCTCTACTCATAGGTCAGCAAGAAAAATATTGAAGGGATATCCAGGAAAAGTGGGACCAAGAAAATTGTTCCTCCAAAGGGCCAGCACAGATGCAAAATTTTGATTTGGTATGAACGGGATGAATAGATTACAAATATCCAAAATTTCAGATGGACCATAAATAAGTTGGTGGAATGGGCAAACAGGCTGTAGATAATGGTCAATGCAAAGACATGTGAAGTGATTCATTTTGATGAGAAGAATATGGGGAGAGAAAAATGAAATAAAGGGAACAACTATAAACAGTTTAGGAGGAGTGGCAACTGGTTGCAGATGCCTCTATGTCAAAAGGTGGCTAGACAGGTAGTAGTTAATAAAGCACACAGTATCCTCGGCATTATAAATACAGGCAGCGAGTACAAGAGCAAGGAGGTTATGTCAAACTTGGATAACAAATTATTTCAGCCTCAGCAGGAACATTGTATCCAGTCTGGGCACTGCACTTTAAGGAGAATGCAGAACAGATTCACAAGAATGAAATTTCTCAGCATGGAACTGTGATCAAGACCGATCGGAGAAGCGTGGACTGCTTTCCTTGGAGAAGATAAGGCTAAGTGGAGGTTTGATGGAAACGTTCAAAATCATGAGGAATCCGAATAGAGTAGGTCAGGAGAAACTTGCTCCCACTCGTGAAAGAAATGAGAACAAGACTTAAAAGAAATTGGCAAAAGAAGCAAATCAACATGAGAAAGCACTTTCATGCAATGAAATAGTTAGGGTCTAGAATAAGTTGTCTGAGAATGCCGTAAAGATAGGTTTAATCAAAGCTTTCAAAAGGGAATTTAAAAAGGCACAATGTGCAGGGGTGTAGGGCAAAGTGGAGGAAATAGCATTCAGTAAACTGCTCAGAGAGCTGGTGCAGGTACAATGGACTGTAAGGCCTCCTTCTGTGGCACAGTATTTGTAAAATATCATTTATTTGTGCTCCTCCCCCTCCCCCACTGCTTCTCAGTCGAGAGAGACACAATCCATAACCAGTGAACGTACAAGTGGGGCCCACGTAAGATTCTTGGCCATGAATCTGTTTGGACCCTCAAAGAGGACTTCAAATTGAAAAGTTTACTTTACACATCTGTAATTGAGAAGTGGGTGAATTGTTTCCCACTCCATTTCTCCTCTCTCTGGCAGCCTAGACCACAGACAAAACCTCCAGCTTCTTCAGCAGCCTTTGATACAAAAAAGGTAGGAGAGTTTTGTAGCTGTGTTCCTCAAATAGTGGTTGATGTTAGACCGGTTGTTAATTTTAAAGTTGGAGATTGATCAATATTTGTTAAGCAAAGGTATTAAGGGATGTGGACCAAAGGCAGGTAAATGTAATTAGTCTGCAGATCAGCCATGATCTCAGGCTTGAGGGACTGTATTGCCCTATTCCTGTTCTGTGTTGTGAAATGTGGTCTAAATCTTAGAAACTGAAATCTTAGAATGCCTGAAACCTTGGACACCTTCCACCACCATGTAAATCAGAAACCTCCCTCTGGCTCCATGAAACTTTGACACAAACAGAAAATCCTCAGAATAACATCTGGGATAGACACTACAGTCCACTACATTGAAACCTCATCACTGAATTCTCTACGTAAAATTAAACCACTAGACAATATTCAAAGAGTGATACCCTTATTGTATTTATTAATATATCAATGGGCTAAAGGAGAAGGTTCTGAAAGCATGTTGCTCGCTACCAGTTTCTAAAGCGTGGATGATGGTGAAAAGATATATTTAAATTTTGAAAAAAGCAGGAAGTGCTGGAGATGCGGTTCTGAAGAGTCATATTGGACTCAAAATGTTAACTCTGTTCCTCTATCCACAGATACTGCGAGACTTGCTGGGTTTCTCCAGCACTTCCTGCTTTTATTTTTGATTTTGAATATCTGTAGTATTTGGCTTTTATCCATTTTGTTACATCTGGAGCTGGATGGTGGTAGGTTGAGGGAGGGGGATGTGGTGTGGTGGGGTGGGGTGGGTAAAAAAGGGTTATTGTTGTAATTAGCAATGGAATGATGGGCTGACTCAATGTTTGAGTTTTTGAAGTAACCACATTTCAAGGTCTTTTTACTTCAAAATGAACATTTCCCCAGAGGGCCTATATAAACAACATTTCTTTTTTAAAAAAAAAGGTAGAGTTTCTAAGATTTAGTCCACATCTCACAACATAGGAACATGAGTAGGCCATACTGCTGATCTGCAGACTAATTACATTTATCTGCCTTTGGCCCACATCCCTTAATACCTTTAGATCAATTCTTGTTAAGCAATCTCCAAACTTAAAATTAACAACTGGTCTAGCATCAATCATCATTTGAGGAGTATAGTTCCAAACCGCTACCACCTTTTAGAACATAGAACAATACAGCACACAAATGGGCCCTTCAGCCCATGACATTGTGCCGAACATGATGACAAATTAAACTAATCCCTCCTGCCTGCCCTTGGACAGTATCCCTCCATTTCTTGCATATTCATGTGCTTATCTAAAAGTGTCTTAAATGCCCCTATTGTATCTGCCTCCACCACTACCCTTGGCAATATGTTCCAGACTCCTACCACTCTGGAAAAAAAATGTGCACCTCACATCTCCTTTGAACTTGCCCCTTCTCACCTTAAATGCATGCCCACTAGTTTTAGATATCTGAACTCTGAGAAAAAGATTCTGACTGTCAACTCCATGCACCTCATAATTTTATAGACTTCTATCAAGCCTTCGTTCAGCCCCCACCGCTCCAGACGAAAACAACTCGAGTTTTTCGAGCTTCTCCTTATAGCTCATACCCTCTAATCTAGGCAGTATCCTGGTAAACCTCTTCTGCACCCTCTCCAAAGCCTCCACACCTTCCTGTAATGTAGCGATCAAAATGGAGTCCAAGTGTGGCCTAACCAAGTTCTTATAGAACTGCACCATGACATCCTGACTCTTGCACTCAGTTTCCCAACCAATAAAAGTAAGCATGCCATGTGCCTTCTTTACCACCCTATCTACTTGCATGGCCACTTTCAGGGAACTATGGGCTTGAACATTTGGACTTTGCGTAGAAGTGCTTCCAGACATTTCTCCCGAACTGTCTGGCCCTAATATTTAGACAATGACCCTATCAAGTATCCCCAACCAGTGGAAATAGGTTATCTTTGTCTACACTGTCTTTTCCTATTAATATCTTGAAGACTTAGCCCACTTGAAACAGAGCTTCCAGCTTGGCAGCAGAAGGCTGGAAAACTCTAACAGCGCACCTTAAAAAATGGACATTTTAGTTTAAGATAAAAGAATTGTCTGATTCTTGATTCATTTTGATATGTATTTGTAACTTCAGGCTACGCAATTCCAAGTAACTTAGGGCCAGCACGTTCATCGACCAAACATTTCAGTTTGCTGCCCATTTCCTAACTCCTGGCACACTGCACCCATCCTGATCGACATCTCTTCCTGATCTGGCAAAATTCTGTCTATTAAAGATTCTCATGTTTGTTTACAAAACACTCTAGGGCTTCACCCTCTCGAACCCCAAACCCTTCAAGATTCCTGCACTGCTCCAATCATAATCCTATGTAGCTTCAATTTTTACAACCATTGGTTGCCCTGTGGTTGCCAAGGCTGCAAACTCTGGAATTTCCTCCTTAATCTCTCTGCCTATATTTCTTTTTGCTCCTCAAAAACTTATCTTTGGCCTGGCACTTGGCTGTCTTTCCTAACGCTGTCGTTTGTGTCAGATTTACTTTTGAAAATTTGCCTGTGAAATGCCTCCAGATTTTAATGTTCACTGAAGGCAACGTGAGTTATTCCACAAACAGAACTAATTCAGTTCACCCTTGTTAATTTTTGCTACAATGAACATTTAGTAGAAATATAGAGTTTGTCTCTTACCCAAAGTTCTGTCCCCTGAAGGATCTGCCTCCTGGGCCATTTTCAAGGCCTCTGTGGTTGCTATGTCAACATTACATGGGATGACAACAAGGTTAATGGTCTTATCTTCACTAATATAAGATTTGATCAGCTGCTTGATCTGCAGGAATGTGGAAGAAAATCGATTCATTAAAGAAAGACATGGATTTAATCGATAAAAACCGAAAGAACTGCGTATGCTGTAAATCAGGAACAAAAACAGAAGTTGCTGGAAGCTCAGGAGCTCTGGCAGCAACTGTGATGAGTAAAGTCAGAGTTAACATTTCAGGTCCGGTGACCCTTCCTCAGAATTCACGTGTCCACAAATTTATCGATATTTTTAATGTACTTGTTCAAACATGTAATAACACACTTCTGGAGCAGATGGGACTCAAACCCAGGCCTCCTAGCTCAGAGGTAGACCACTGCCACTGTGCCACAAGAATCACCTTGACATTAATTTATATTCTGCCTTTCATGTCCTCAGCATATTCCAAAGCACTTTACAATCAATGAAGTAATTTAAAATAGTAGCCAATTTATGCACAGAAAATAATTTCGATAAGATTTACAGAATGTTAATTGTTATATCTAATGCAATAAAACACTGTCCAAAGATTTCAATTATATATTAATTGTATTTATTTGCTGGCAAGTAGTGCACATCAACTGGGGCTTCATTAATACCAAAAATATAGTTAGACTCAGACTGAAGCTATCATGCTTGCTTATTCTCTAAATCTGTCATTAAATATTTATGAAAACCTGCAAAGATTGGCTCCAATTACTTCTTCAAATAGCTGTTTGGATCATAATGAAAAGGTGGAAGTCATACTCTAATTTTACAACGTCCTGATTGGACTAACAATGTAACATAAAAGGGTGGAGCAGACATTTGGTGCTAAATGGCCTGCTCTTGATGCAGTTCTGAAGAAGGGTCACCAGACCCGAAATGTTAACTTTGATTTCTCCTTCACAGATGCTGCCAGACCTGCTGAGCTTTTCCAGCAACTTTGTTTTTGCTCTTGATGCTGTATTCCTCAGCAGTGTCTCACAAATAGGAATATCATAAATCTTTTTTAAAAGATGTTGACGAAGACAACAAAAGGACCTTCCCAACTGACCCCCCCCAAAGACTTGTTCAAAATAGTGAAATCTTTTGTTTCTACCCGAGAAAGCAGGTTGCAAAAAAAGACAGACACCCCTGACAGTGCAGCATTCCTTAGATACAATGCTGAAGGTGTTACCATTGAGTCACAGCGAAGAGAAGGTGGATTTTAAATACAAATTCAAACCAGAACTAGCAGTGAGCAAGAAAAGACTGGACACAAGAGGAGTGAGGAATGGTTAAGTTCAGGAGAGTTTAAACAAGACACAAGATGGGACTACTACTTTAAGAGAAAATGCAAAGTATCAAACAGCCAGGAATATAAAGCAGCATGTGACCATCAGCCAATCAATAGGGTAGGAATTGCATCCGATGCTTTATCTCAAGAGTACATCTAACTACCTTGAAATGTGTATGTAATTGTAATATCATTAAGAGTCTTTAAATAAATCAAAGTGACTTGTTGTTCACCAGTCCCATGCATGACACGGGTAAGCTTGTACCAAAGGGAAAAAGAAATGTCTCAAAAGACTTAAAAAAAAAAAGAGGTGGGATTGAAACAGGCAAGTGGAATGAAGAGTGAGTTGGACAGGTTAGCCTAAAGAGACAGAAGCATAGATGAGAAAAGAGGATGATGAAGGCACAGTGGATGTTACCCATCCACGCAACGAGGGCAAAAAAAAAGGAAACTATAGACCACTTCACTTAATATCTGTCAATTAGTCATTAAAAAGGTCATAGCTGGCAATTAGTGTTAACATGGTTTTCAGTAAGGGGAATCATGTTTAACTAATTAGTTAGCTTTCGAAGGAGTAATGGGGCTCGTGTGATGTAGAGGTAGTCTCCCTACCCCTGGACTGGGAGGCCTGAGTTCAAGTCTCACCCAAACCAGAAGTGTGTAATTACATCTCTGAACAGGTTGATCAGAAAAACAGGTTGAAGGTCTACTATGTAAGGGCTCTTGTGGTATAGTGGTAATGTCCCTTCCCCTGGATCAAGAGGCCCAGGTTCATGTCCCACCTGCTCCAGAGGTGTGTGATAACATTTCTGAACAAGTTGAAAAAAAAAATGGAAGTGGACAACAGATCAGCCACAATCAGTCTAAAAGGGCTGAATGACCTACTCTTGCTCCTATGTAAGAAGCAGGACCACATACATAATTGAGTTGTCTGTAACAGGCACAGTCAAAATCTGTTGATGTAGGCTTTGAATTATTTTTTTTTAAAAAAATGAAATATTAGCAGCTCTCTTTTGGTGCAGTGGTAGTGTCCCTATCCCTGGACAGGTAGGCCCGGGTTCAAATTCCAATTGTTCCAGAAGTTTGCGATAACATCTCTGAACAGGTTGATTAGAAAAACAGGTGAATGAGTAATGTGCTATGGATAAGTGGGAGCCTATACACATGTTATACTCAGATTTCCAGAAGGTCTGAGTATATGCCACATGAAATCTTATTGCACAAATAAAAGCTCAAGGTGTAGGGGATAAAATATTAACATGATAGAAGACTGACCAGCTTAAAGAAAACAGAGAGTGTGCATAAATGTGTCCTTGACTGATAGGAAGGATTTCATAAGTGGAACAACCCAAGGCTCTGTGCTGCAGCCTCAGCTTTTTACAATTTATATCAATAACTTAGATAAACAAGCAAAAGTATGGTAGCTAAATTTGTAGTTGACACAGTGTTTTAAAATTAAGAGTTGTCCCTTCAGGACAGAGATAGGAAGAATGTTTTCTTTGAGGGCTGTGCAACTTTAGAACTGTCTGCCTTAGAAGTCATAGAAGTGGGGACCTTGAACATTTTTAAGACAGAAAAGTGAGTCAATTCTTGTTAGACATGGGGTCTGAGGGTTATCGAAGAGAGCTGGGAATGTGGAATTCAAAATACAATCAGATCAGCCATCATCTTTTTGAAGGGAAGGGTAGGGTCCTGTTCCTAATTCATATATTGGCATATACAGAGAGAAAGACACATACATAAACTCTGTTCTTTAACACATAACCAAAAGTTTTCAAGTACCCAGTGGAGCACACAATACACTCCCCTGTGGCAGTGACTGATGTGGTTGTTTTTCTGCTGTTCTACATTACCTGGTCTCCAATATCCTGTGGCTGGCTCCCAACTGCCACTCTTGCAATTCCTGGCAGATCGATCAATGTTAGGTCAGGGACATTGCTAGCCTCCACTTCTACACTAATCAGCTCAGAGCTGATTCCTTGGTCCTTTCCAGCCATTGTGTTCTGAGCTGTAAATCAAACCAAACCCTGCATCAATCACATTGCACAGTTTCCTGACTCAAATCCATGGATTAAAAAAAAAGTTTCTTTTCTCACTCTTTGTCAGATCAGTCGCTATGCTTTATCCTTCTCACCCGAGAGGATAAGTAAATGTTACTCAAGACTCCCGGGAGTGGCTGCATCAATGTAGAAAACTTCCGTATAGTGATTCAGTTACATTTCCCTGGTCTCTACATTTCCAGAAGGCGCTGTATATTACATTAGGATCCCATACCCACAACCAATAAAACTAATGTAATATACACAATACCATGCAAGGACTGTGAGAAACATTACAAAGGCCAAACTGGAAGAAAACTAACAATAAAGGATACACAAACACCAACTAGCCACTAAGGGACATGACCAATTCTCACTGGCCTCAGTACACATGGACAAAGAAAGACATGAATTCGACTGGGACAACACATCCATTATAGCACAAGCCAAACAGAGACATGCCAGGGAATTCCTGGAAGCCTGGTATTCCAACTGGAACTCCATCAACAAACACATTGAACTGGACTCGATATACAAACTACTGAGAAACAGAACCAGAAATGATGCCAACCACCCCAGCAAACTGAGGCATATAAGTAACAAGCGGGACAGAACTCCAACGCTTCACCGGAAGCACACTGATGATGTTACCTAACAGGGTGATGAAACATCTGCAATCAAACACATCAGCTCGGCGAGCAAGTCTACAACCTCAAGGACATTGATAGTTGATGCCAGAGCAGGGAAGCAGAAACAAGACTGGGAGAACCAAAGGCTGCTTTGGTGCCTGAGTGGGAGGAACCCATGCTCTTTCAGGCTTTGACCATCTCAGATATTTCCTTTAAACTGACCCTCAGTCTCTATCTTTGGCCCTCACCTGGCTGCGTCAGCAGCCTCAAGCTAATTCAGAGTCAGTGTGAACAATCTGTCACCAATTAGGAGATCAACTTGCCCTCAGGCTGCTGCATGAACCTGGCCCAACATTAACCCTCTTCCCTGCCCCAATGCTATCCTTGCTGAGTGAAGAGTTACATTAGAGGTCAAGATGTAAGCTCCCAGGTTAGAACTTCCAACTAGGCTGCAGGCCTAACAATACACTTGAAATCAAATCCCAGAACGAGTTCTACCTTTCAAACATGGGGAAATGGCATGAAATGGGCAGAATCTGATAGGCCACCTACTCTATTCCACATCTCTGATATTCAGTGCCACTAAGGGTAACGGAATTAAACCATCAGGTGCTGAATGTTGAGAGTGATGAAAAAATATTGCCCATTTGTGTGTTACCACTTTAGATGATTTCCTCCCTCATACTTGTTCTGTGCCAAGTTAGCTAATGTCTCGAGGGACAATTCTTGGCCCACTATTAGTCTCAACGTGAATAAACTTGGGGAACAGAGTGAGGACAAAGCAGCCTAGACTCCACTTCTACCTGTTGTCCAGTGCTGTTGGTGGAAAGAAGACTGTCAAACAAGGACAGGGCTGAGTTTGGCTATGGTGATTCCAACCAACCCAACCACCATCAGTCAGGTAGGCCTCCACTTGTGGTCAAAGCTACCACACAAGAAATGGTCACCAGGTGAGGCACCAGAGAGCAACCATCATTTCTGCAACTGAATCTTTGCACGCAGCCTTCAAGTTCAGAGAAGCAAAGAGAAAATCAAGAGGAAAAGATAAAATAACTCATACTGTATTAATTTAAAAAAAAAAAAAAAAAAAAAAAAAAAAAAAAATCGCATGATTTCACCATTATCAATGCCAAAATGTGGTGACGAGGTAACACCAAGCTAAAAATAATACGACCATCACCTTTCACAATTTCTTTATCCACCTCAGATGGGTCAGACAGGTCTTTCAAATAATTCTTGTAACTTATTTGTCCCTTCCATATTTTCGCCTCTTTGGCTTTTTTCAGCTTCAGTTCGAGAGGACATCTTGTCACAATTCCTGTCAAACAGGGAGAAATGATGTCAGACAATCTTTTCATATTTGTTGCAAAGCGAGCGTTGGTGTTCCGCAAAGCGGTCCCCAAGCCCCCGCTTGGTTTCCCCAATGTAGAGGAGGCCACATCTGGAACAGCGGATACAGTATACCACATTAGCAGATGTGCAAGTGAACATCTGTTTGATGTGGAAGGTCTTCTTGGGGCCTGGTTTGGGGGTGAGGGGGGAGGTGTAGGGGCAGGTGTAGCACTTCCTGTGGTTGAGGGGAAAAGTGCCGGGTGTAGTGGGGCTGGAGGGGAGCGTGGAGTGAACAAGGGAGTCATGGAGACAGTGGTCCCTCCGGAAAGCAAATAAAGGTTTCCTTCCCCACTAAACAACTGCACCTCCCAGTTGCGAACCATTTCAACTCCCCCTCCCATTCCTCAGACGACATGTCCATCCTGGGCTACAATGATGCCACCCGAAGGTTGCAGGAACAGCACCTCATATTTCACTTGGGAACCCTGCAGCCAAATTGCATCAATGTGGACTTCACAAGTTTCAAAATCTCCCCTCCCTCTACCGCATCCCAAAACCAGCCCAGCTTGTCCCCACCTACCTTACCTGTCCTTCCTCCCACCCATCCCCTCCTCCAACATCTCCTACCTACTAGCCTCATCCCGCCCCCTTGACCTGTCCGTCCTCCCTGGACTGAACTATCCCCTCCCTAACTCCCCACCTACACTCACCTTTACTGGCTCCACACCCGCCTCTTTGACTGGTCTGTCTCCTCTCCACCTATCTTCTCCTCTATCCATCTTCTATCCGCCTCCCACTCTCTCCCTATTTATTTCAGAATCCCCTTCCCCTCCCCCATTTCTGAAGAGGGGTCTAGACCTGAAATGTCAGCCTTCCTGCTCCTCTGATGCTGCTTGACCTGCTGTATTCATTCAGCTCTACACCTTGTTATCTCAGATTCTCCAGCATCTGCAGTTCCTACTATCTCTTAATACAAACTGTCCTCATTATTCAGCTCTTCTACATTTACATCCTGCAGAATCTGCACTGCACCCCGTCCATTACCAATATATCCTTCCTGGTTAGCTCAGTTGGCTGGAGAGTTGGCTTGCAATACATCATGATGTCCACAGTGTGATTTATTATGAAGCAGAGGTTGACCCCTTTCTGGTAACTAAAACCGAAAGGCCCAGAGAAGCTCACCTCACCTCACCTCATAATCTGTTAAACGAAGTGTGAAAAGTGGCATAACCTGCCTCTCACCTCCCAATCTGTTATAAAGGGGAGATTAAATGAAAAACTTCTGACAGTCACTCTATAATCAACAAGTAACAATTTATTTATCTAACTGTAACAGTAGCCAAATTAACAGAATTAACAAACTGAACAATTCCCTCCTAACTACTAACTGGTCCCAAATAAAACACAATTCTAATGGTACGCTGTTCCAATAGATATAAGTCCTACTTATATAAACCAAATTAATTTTTAAAAAACTTTAAATTTAGTCTCTCAAAATTATGGCCAGGATGCATCTTCTTGAATATTTGGTGCCTTCTCTGCTGTTCTTCGTCAGGAACACATTTCTCCATTAAATTATTTTGTCAGGAATATTAGCTAAGAGTGCCACTGTACTATTAGTTAGATGATGGTTTCCCAAGAGCTTAGAGAATTCTGAGAGAGCCAGTGATTTTCTCTTGAGGGCTGCTGATTGTTAACTCTAACAGACGGCAGTTGCTCTCACACCAGTTTTCAAATGCCCTCTTCATTTATACCCTTGATGGCCTATCCATTTCTTACAATAGCATTGGTCCTAGGTTGTCAAAACCATTGATTTAAATTTAATTGGTTTTTTAGTCTCTAAGTGCCTGGTTTAAATTAATTGGCTGATATTCAATCTTGTTGCTTTAATAACAAAATAAGGCTACTACCTGGGATGCTAACCATACAAGCTTTTGATACAAATGTTTCAATTTCAGGAACTCTCTGTGGCTGCTGCTGCTCACAGACATGCTTTTCTGGAAAATCACCAAGCCTAAAAAAACCCATCTTTTAAAGGGACCGTGCACTCTTTCTCCACCCCCCCGCCTCCCCATCATTTTACAAACAAATTCTAACGTCCTGCCTTCCAGTCTATAAGTACTCTACCCGACTCTGCAACAGATTTAATTCCCACACTGGCTGAGGTTACTATTAAGGTCTGGCATTTTCAATATCTGCCTTCCCTCGTCGTGTGGTGACCCACAGGGTAAATCACCATCAGTTGTCTCAAATGAGAGAGCAACCCTATGGGGTCTCTGGAACCGTGATGATTTTATTTTTTTAAAAAACTTTTATCCTTCCGGTGCTACAACCAACAGAAACAAAAAGAATACTTTAAGAGGGATTCAACCAAAGTTCAATGTAATTGAAACCTAATTTCAGCCACGACTTACACCAGCCCTTCAGGCTAAGGCTATGAGCCTTTTGAATAATTTATTGCACCTAAACAGTCTTTATGCTTTCTGGTTGTGTTAGTGGCCAAGACTACTGCTAGGTGGAGCACCACGTTTCCATGTGCAAAATCACATCACAGCGTGTGTGAAGTTGCTGCAGGCAAGGCACTTATCTCTCGCTTACATCAGTGCAGCATTTAGATTGAAAATTTGGCACACTACGCAAATATTGCATTAAAATTTTTATCTTATTATAAAGCACTTTGAGTAAGACTTAGCGAACACCAAATCTTATTGCACCAGTAAATTATTTTCACAATCTCTGAACCTCCTCTCTTTAGATAATATTTTACAACAGCAGACTATTATTATAAGGATTTCCTTGCTTGTACTTTATTTTGAATACTTGATTTGATGTTTTACATTTCAATGGCACTCAGATTTCTATAGCCATCCAGCAGCAAGTAAGGTATAACTAACTCGTGAGAGTTAGGTAACAGTTTTCTTAAACTTCCAGTGCAGAAATGTGCCATTTCATCATATAGAATCATAGATCATAGAATCCCTACAGTTTGGAAACAGGCCCTTCGGCCCAACAAGTCCACACCGACCCTTGGAGCATTCTACCCAGACCCAACCCCCTATAACCCACCTAATCTACACATCCCTGAACACTACAGGCAATTTAGTATGGCTAATCCACCTAACCTGCACATCTTTGGACTGTGGGAGGAAACCAGAGCACCTGGAGGAAACCCACACAGACATGGGGAGAACGTGCAAACTCCACACAGACAGTCACCCGACGGTGGAATCAAACCCGGGTTCCTGGCGCTGTGAGGCAGCAGTGCTAACCACTGAGCCGCCATGTTTCTCAACCCCATTCTGCTACCTTCTATTCATCCCCTTTCTAATCAAGAACCTATCTATAAAAACCAAAAAGAACTGATGCGGTAAATCAGAAACAAAAGCCGAGGTTGCTGGGAAAGCTCAGCAGGTCTGGCAGCATCCATGAAGAGAAATTAGAGTTAGCATTTTGGGTTGAGTGACCATTCATCAGAACTTCCTCAGACATTCTGGGGAAGGTTCCTTTGACCCAAAACGTTAACTCTGATTTCTCTCCACAGATGCTGCAAGAACTTATCGTCGTCTTAAAGACATACAATTACTTGGCTTCTACATCCTTCTGCGGCAACGAGTTCCACAGATTCACTACCCCCTGGCTGAAGAAATTCCTCCTCAGCTTCAGCAGATGCCAATTAATGGTGGTTCTGTGGGCTTTGCTGTGAGAAAGTGGATGAGTCATGTAGGACCTATCCAGCATCAATCATTCTCAGGCTATCAACCTGGTTCAGATTTAAAGCAATGCCACAAGAGCTATCCCGGTGTGTCACAACATTCCACAGTAACCCCTTTTTGAAAGGAACACCAGTTTCCTCCAATCCCTCATTCCTGATGCCCAAAATTCAAAACCTGAGAGTTTAATTGGGGGGGGGGGGGGGGTTCAACAAATCAGGCAACCATTGTGTTTGATTGAGATTGCAATAAAAGGAGAGCAGGTAACTCCAGTAAGAAAAGAGGGAGCATTGCTGGGGAGTAGGGGTGAATCACAAAGAGGCTAAGGAAGTTGACATTCAGAACCGTCTTACCGCTGCCCCTGGGCAGAGCGACTC
Organism: Rhincodon typus; assembly: GCF_021869965.1. NCBI lineage: Eukaryota > Metazoa > Chordata > Chondrichthyes > Orectolobiformes > Rhincodontidae > Rhincodon > Rhincodon typus. The sequence goes on along the minus strand of NC_063342.1, from coordinate 14,497,981 downwards.
CAGACAGTGCCTCCAGCACAGAGCTTTTTCCAGAGCTCTGATCACCAATCACTGCAATGGCCGGAAGAGAGAGGTCCTGGTCCACACCCAATGCTCTCAATGAGTCAATGAGATCAATACAGGGTCGAACTTTCTCTTCGTAGTGATTGTACAGTGCTGCATCCATGGCCTGAGAAAACAAAAGCAATGAAGGGTCTAGGCCCGAAACGTCAGCCTCTCTGCTCCTATGATGCTGCTTGGCCTGCTGTGTTCATCCAGCCCTGCACCTTGTTGACAATACAGTAACAGGTTTTGAATAAGAGCTGAGCACAGAGGTTATATTATGGACCAATGATCCAGGAATTCAAATCCCATTAGTACAACTAGGAGGACAATTTATTTAATAAATCTATAATTTAAACAGCCTAGTGTTTGTCATGGAACAATAAAATTACCAGCTTGAATTAAAAATCCATCTGGTTCATGAACGCCCTTTAAGAAAGGAAATCCAGCTCACTTACCCAGCCTGGATTATTGATGACTCCAGTGCCACAGCAAAGTACCTCTGAAATGGCCTAGCAAACCACTCTGACCATGAAGTCAGCTCACCATCACCTTCTCAGGGGCAATAACAAATCTGCCTTTGCATGTGATGCCCACATCCCATTCATGAATGTCTTAAAAATTTTTCTGTGACGTTGTTCTAAGGTAGTGATGGGGCTTGGACATATGGTAGAGCTTTTAACCTTCCAGGATTGATCTAGAGTCTCCAGGAATGGAAGATAAACCTCTGGACATTGTTGTAGACAACCAGGGAGAAACCTCAACAGGGCATCAAAATTAGCATTTTATTTATGTGTTATAAAAAAAAGAGAGACTAGAAATGAAAAGATGAATATAAAGGAGGCGGTTTAATTTGCTTGCGTTGTTGGGAGTAGAATGCATTGTAATAAACTCCAAGAAAATATTAAGACAAGAGTTTGCAGTCGCAGTCCATTGTTGGTTTGGAATTTGGGAGGTAGCTTTGAGGGGTTGGATCAGGGCATATGCAACACAAAGAGAAAAGCTCCAACTTGATACTGTTGTTTTGTTACAAGAGTAGATTGCTTTTCCCATGCTGCAAGAAGGAACTCAGGAAGTGAGGGGTGATTTTAATGTCCAGGAACAGGTAAGTTGGGGTCAAGTAGGTGTTAAAAATGATGTGAAACCAGAAGCTGGTTCTAACACACAACCTTCAGGTTTAACAAGGTGAATGTGAGTAAGCTACTCATTGGCACTGGTGCAATCACTGGTATGGCTGGGTGGAAACTAACAGCATTTAACATTATGTTATGGAGAAATAAGGGAACTTTAAAATGTTTTTAACTACAGTTTGCGCTAAATTCCAGGAAGATCTTCTCTACAGTCACCCTCAGCTTTAACAGTTGTGCTCAGCTGAGTAGATCTCAGAAGAGGATAGTATTTCTCTGAACCCCAATTTGAGACTTGAGAGTTAGTCAAATAAACATGCAATTAACTATCTAAGTGGACCCACCAAAAGGTATAAGTATCAATGTTGGGGTACACCTGTATTGATGCACCTTCCGAGGGAATAAGCACCCCTTTGTTAATCGTCCTCAGCAACAGTTCTTGCTCACCGTGTGGAGGACCTAGAAATCAAGAATATATAGGAGTTGTTTGTCATTAAGTAGCAATCTTTACAATTGCAATAATTAATTTATTTTTTAGCTGAATAATCGGTGAAACACAGTCACTATGTGCACCAGAAATATTTGTAATTGTGTCACCAACTAGCTGCAAGTTCCCTGTCTTTTCTTAAATTTATTCATGGGATATCAGCTTCGTTGGCTGGTTTGACATTTATTGTCCATCCCCATTTGCCCTTGAGAATGTGACGGTCAGCTGCCTTCTTAAACTACTGCAATATATCTGGTGTAGGAACACTCAGCATCATTAGGGAGGGAAGTCCTGAATTCTCACCCCAGCAACGCTGAAGGAACAGCAAAATATTTCCAAGTCAGGATGATGAGCGGTTTGTCAGGGGAACTTGCAAGCGGTAATGTTCCCAAGTATCTGCTGCCCTTATCCTCATACTTGGAAGTGGTCTTGGATTTGTAAGGTGCTGTCTGAGGAGACTTGGTGAATTTCTATAGTGCATCTTATAGATAGTACACACTGCTTCTCATGACCATTGGTGGTGGAGGGTGTGAGTGATTGTGGATGTGATGTCAATCATGCGGCTGCTTTGACCTGGATGGTGTCGAACTTCACGAGTGATGTTGAGCTGCACCCATCCAGGCAAGTGGGGAGTATCCCATCATACTTCTGACGTGTGCCTTGTAGTTGGTGGTCAGGCTTTGGAGAGTCACTGCAGTATTTCTAGCTTCTGACCTGCTTTTGTAGCCACTGCACTTATATGCCTAATCCAGTTTAGTTTCTGGTCAATGGTAACCCCCAGGATGCTAATAGTAGGGGAATTCAGTGATGCTAACACCATTGAAAGTCAACTGGGTGATATTTAGATTCTCTCTTGTTGGATATGGTCGTAGCAACTATGTCCTTTAGGACTCCACCTGTACAATCAGTTGTGGTGCCATGAAACCACTTTTAGTGGTAGACACTGAAGTCCTCTATCCAGGGTACAGAATGCATCTTGCCACCCTCAATGCTTCCTCCAAGTGATGTTCAACATGGAGGACCACTGATTCATCAACAGAGGGGAAAAAGGGTACATGGCATCAGGTCAAAGAGGGGCAAGAAACCATGAGACTCCATCAGGTCTGTAGTCAACAGTGGAGACTCTCGTAACTGTAAACCACTGTATGGCCATGTTTGCTGGGTCTGTTCTGCTGGTGGCACAGGACATATCCAGTGATGGTGATAGCGGTGTCTGGCACATTGCCTATAAGGTACAATTCTGAGAATATGACTACGTCAGGCTTTTGCTTGACTAGTCTGTGAGACATTTTTAACAGTTTGAAACAGCTGTGTGGTTTGCTTGGCCATTTCAGGGGACAGCTAAGTGTGAACCACATTGCAATGAGCGTGGAATTCCATGTAGCCCAGATCAAAGACAGCCGATTTCCTTCCTTAAGAGGTATTAGCAAACCAGATGGAATTTTATGGCAATAAACAATGGTTTAATGGTCACCATTACAGACTTTATTAGATATTTTGAATTCAGCTTGTATAATCAACTGGAGTAGGATTCAAACTGGAATCCCAGAGCAGTACGTGGGTCTCTAGATTATTAGTCCACAAACAATACCAGTATATGATTGCCTCCCTATCCCCAAATAAGGACAATTCTGAGGGTCTATTTAACACCAGGAATACCTCTACACATATTGGCTGGGCTATTTGTTTAGTTTAGTTCCCACCTTGAGGTCTTTTCTGTTCCAAGGGTTAATAAAAGGAGCCAACGCATTGCATAAGGATTGAGCTAAGTGGTAGTGGTAGCTGAACACAAAGGGGGCTGAGGAAATGCATCAACAGTGAAGGACGGCTGCTGCTGCAATTCAAGTGCCCACAGGAGGAGATGTGGTGGTTTGTTTGTCAATGCGGCAGAAGGGGAGTGAGCGAGCGATTGCACAATAAGCTGTTGGTGAATCGGCAACTGTACTCATTTTTGCTGGCCTGGTTGGGTTTTAAACTGCTTCCTGAAGTAAAGGGGGTGGGGTAGGCCATTCAAACGAGGAGAAATTTCTTCACACAGAGTGGTGAGCCTGTTGTATTCGCTGCCACAGAAGGGGGTTGAAGACAAAACATTGAATTCAAGGAGTTAGATCTGAGGAGATTGAAGGACAACGGGAGAAAGAAGGAAGAGGGGACTGAGTCGGATGATCAGCCATGACCATATTGAATGGCAGAGCAGACTCAAAGGGTTGAATGGCCTGCTCCTGCTCTTTTTTTTTAATGTTTGTGTGTCCAAAATTAGGAAATAATACCTCGGATCATGACCGAGGGTTGGAGGACTGCACTATATCTCTCTTTAGTCCCACTACTCTGCTGGCCAGAACATTAACTAAAATGGCTGACTCAGTTACCAATATGACCAATTAGATATCTGTATTAAGTTTAAAATAAATAATTTAAACCAGATCCTGTATGAATTTGGTACAAATTGCTTACTAGCTCTTAATTCCAGATTTTTTGACTGTACTTGATTTGAAGCCACAGGATAGAAATGTCAATACTAGGGAACATAAGTTTAAGGTAAGAGGGGGGAAAAGTTCAAAGGAGATGTGAGAAGCAAGTTTTTTTTAAAAAAATGGAGAGTGGTAAGTGCCTGGAATACATTGCCAGGTGTGGCAGAGGCAACATTTAAGATGCATCTTGACGGATACATAAAAGGGCAGGGAATATAGGGATGTGGACCACATAGTAGTAAAAAGCTTTTAGCTTAGAAAGGCATAATGTATTGGTGCAGACTTGGTGGGCCAAAGGGCCTGTTCATGTGCTGTACTGATCTTTGCATCCCCAAGAGCATTAATCAGGGCCTTGGTGTAGTTAAGCCGACTATTACTCCCACAACACCCAAGTCCCTATAAATCCTTTGAAAACACCTTCCAAACACAAGATCTCCATAGGGACAAATAAAAAATTGCAGCTGCTGGAATCCAAGGTAGACAAACAGGAGGCTGAAGAAGGGTAATACCCGAAATGTTGATTTCTCCTTCCCTCCAGATGCTGCCTGGCTTGCTGTGTTCTTCCAGCCTCCTGTTTGTCTTCGCAAGATCTCTATCCCTTTTCATCAGCACCTGCCTTAATTTTCAGCTGTTTCTGAAAATATTGTTGCCATCTATTTTACTCTAACCAGTGTGCCTTGGCAAACAATACTAAAACATCCTCTTGCGCCCTTGGGGGAGTTTTCCCTTGTCATTCTGACACTTTTCACCTGGTAAACACTACCTCACAGAAGGAGCAGTTTATCGTAACCTCACACTGCAGGTGGAAATTCCTGGCCCAGGGACACCTTTTGTCAGAGCAGGAGTTCCTAGGAGGACATTATGATCCTAACAGTAACGTCAGGGTGAGCTGAGCGTTTTGAGGAGGAGACGAGGCCACCCCTGCAGAGCCAGAAGTAAAATCCTGGGGTCACACACTTGCATTGCAAGCTGAGGCAACAAATATTGTTGATCTTCAGGTTCCTAAGCCGCACACTGAGTGTTACCTGAAACTGGAAACAATCAGGTTGAGATTATGTTCTGGATTAAATCCCAGTTTACTCGGAGGAGATTGCTTCAGCAATGACTGCCCAGCTTCAACCCATCATGATTTTAGCAATAACTCCCAGCAAAAAAAAAAGGATTAACACATTCCCAACAATAATGCCAACTCCACTCTAACACCCCATTGCCATTCATCCCCATTGGAGTAAGCACACAGTCCTACATCAAGCAGTTAATTACAAGCATTGCCCTATGTATTTGAAATATGATATATAATGCTGTGTAAAATATATTTGTCTGATTTTAAATAGTTTAACGCCACCTCGAAGCTCCAGTAGCAGACAGGGCAGTGCTGCTACAAACTTTCTAAAAACACTTTCAATCCCCTATTGAACACGGAACAAATGAAGAGATAACAAGGTGTAGAGCTGGATGAACACAGCAAGCCAAGCAGCATCGGAGGAGCAAGAAAGCTGACGTTTCGGGTCTAGACCCTTCTTCAGAAAAAGAAAAATGAAGATTCACTCAGCAAAGAAGTGAATTAGCCGGAGCGTTAGAAACAGGGGAGATTTCTAAAAGGAGAACGCAATTCCATCTAATTATTAATCTAATTTCTACTCACGACTCGAGTTGTACTCACAGGTCTCAGGCAAAATAAAATGGATTGCTTTGTTCTTTTTCTGGCGGTGTTACGGGGAATCTGCAGTCATAGCAATAGCGAGAGAATTCCGTTCTCCTAAGGGTTGCTGAAATAGTTTTCAGGCTCTGATGCTCCACCCGGAAACCTTGAGATTATCAAAAAAGAAACAACCAGAGGTTAGGTCTTCCAGGGGAACGGTTAAAAATTACAGCAGAAATTCGTTCAGTTTCCCCTTCGTAAGCGCAACGACAGGCTGACCGTAAACCATGCACTGATTTAAAATGTTTGTCGCCGTGTCTTCCTGTCGGTTTCACTTCCCTTTACCAGGAATCACATGACTTGGTGCAGTTTCGTTTCTCTCACAGTTTTGATTTCCTCCGCAAACCTGGCGTCATCCATCCCCCGGCCAGCACTGGATTCAGGATTTGTGACATGATCCCTCAGTGGTGCCTGGGTCTAAAATCTGTAACCCCCTAAATCCTTACCGAATTTATGGGTCAACCCACAACACATGGGCTACAGCTGTTCAAGAAGGCAGCTCACCACCACCTTCTCCAGCGGCAAATAAGGAGGCAACAGATGCTGGCCCAGGAGTGAATAAAAGAAAATCCACAATGGGCTAAAGACCCGCCAACCAAATCATTTTTATACAAATATGAAGTTAATATTAAAGCAGTACATTGCAATGGATAGATGAAGGAAATCCATGCAGTTACAAATTTTGGAGATAGTGGGAACTGTCCATGCTGGAGAATCTGAGATAACAAGGTGTAGAGCTGGATAAACACAGCAGGCTAAGCAGCATCAGAGGAGCAGGAAAGCTGACGTTTCGGGTCTGGACTCTTCTTCAGAAAACGGTCCAGAGCCGAAACGTCAGCTTTCGTGCTCCTCTGATGCTGCTTGGCCTGCCGTGTTCATCCAGCTCCACACCTTATCTTAGTTACAAATTTTAACCTTTTTCAAACCATGTGCCATCTCAGCAGAGAGATTAAGGTACTAATGGTGGTAAATAAAATATTGACTATATTTTGTTTTTACTTACTCATGGGATCTGAGTATCATTTTGGCCAGCATTTGCTTCCCATCCTTAATTGCTCTAGAGAAGGTGGTGGTGAACTGCGGCAGTCCTTGTATTATAGATACACACAAGGCTGTTAGGAATTAGGAGAGCTTCAGCAATATATTTCAATGTCGGGATGGTGAGTGTCTCAGAGGGGCACTTGGCAGGTGGTGTTGTTCCTAGTATCTGCTGCCCTTATCTTCGATGGTGGAGACCATGGGTTTGGACGCTAATGCTGAAGGATATGTATAACAGTGTAGGGACAGGAACCCTCAAAATATTTAAGAAATATTTAGGTGAATACTCAAAATGCCATAGCATACAAAGAGTCAAGTGCTGGAAAATGGCAAGATGGATGTTTGACGACCAGCACAGACATGTGGGCTGAAGTGCCTCTCTCCATGCTGTAAAAACTCAACTTTATATGTGTTAGGGATAGTTAGTTGGAAATGTTACTCGTAACCCAGTCATCTGGACTATTGCTCTCAGAGACAGGAGTTCAAATTCAGCACTGTTAATCATAAAATATGGAATTAAAAGCAAATATTACTATTAGAAGCCACTCCCATGAATTGGATTTGTTAATATCTAGCTGGTTCACGAATGCCCTGCAGGGGTTGGGGATGGGATTCTGCCATCCTTTCTTGGTTTGCTCCACACGTGACTTCTGGCCCAAGATGTACGTGCACAGTTACTATGTACAAGATTCACAGCCTCTTCTGACAGCACTTCCAAATGTGTCAGATCTACCAGCTGGAATGAACTGTGGGAATGTTGCAGATTTCTCTTGGAGTCACACACCATCCTGGTACTTTTTTGTTGGGGGCTCAGAAGACTGCAACTCCCTAACAGGCCCATGTGGACTGCAACAGTTCAGAAAAATGGCTCACCCCACCTCTTGAAGGTAAATAGGCAATAAATGCAGGCAAGCTCACGTCATTTGGAAGAATGAAGGAATAAGATTGGCAAAGACCAGAAGGATCAAAGTGAGGCTGATTGGATTGAAATCTCAAAGAACTACTACAAACCTGACAGGGTGAATGTCTTCTCCATTTGCTGTTAACCAGAGTTGATTTTTTTTAAAATGATGAACTTAGTTTTGTCTTCAGCTGATGGTGCAAAATGAACAATGAGATGCACGTCGTAGACCTTTCATAATTTTCAATTCCATCAAAGTCAGACAGAGAGAGAGCTGTAATAGATAATTGACTCAATATCCTTAGTATTGTATGAGCAGTCCCAAGTGACAGGGACCCCAAAATTTAAGGGGTGGTGGTGGCTTAGTGGTATTATTGCTGGTCTGTTAATCCAGAGACCTAGATTATGTTCTGGGGACCCAGGTTTGAATTCCACTGCAGCAGATGATGGAATTTGAATTCAATAAAAATCTGGAATTAACAGTCTAAATGATGACGTTGAATCTATTGCCGATTGTTGGGAAATACACTGATGTCCTTTAGGGAAGGAAACTACTACCCTTACCTGGTCTGGCCTACATGTGGCTCCAGACCAAAGCAATGTGGTTGACTCTTAACTGCCCTCTGGGCAATTAGGGATGGGCAATAAATGCTGGCCTAGCTAGCAATGCCCTCATCCCATGAATGAATAAAGCAAAAATTATCCTCAGTGTGCTTGCCCATTAAAGGAGAGGCAATGAATTGTTCAAGAAACATTGGGTTCTAGAGTATGTAGATCCAAAGATCTGCTGCACAGTTCTGTGCATATCAGCACAGGAAATATACCAGCATTGCATCCTTGGCAAAATATTTGGAAAGGTATATCACTCCAATGAAGGACAGAGAAAAATGAACTCTCTGGCATTTATAAAATGTGGAATTGACTATTTATAAAATCATGACGGGTATATTTAAGGTGAATAGCAAGGGTCTTTTCCCTGGGGTGGTTGAGTTCAAAACTGGGGGCATATCTTTAACATGAGAGGAGAAAGATTTAAAAGGGACCTGAGGAACAATGTTTTTTACACAGTGGTTTGCTCATGTGCAGAATGAACTGCCAGAGGAAACTTCAATTTCCCAGGCAATTCCTTCAGAGTGTGCAATGATGGGGATTCCGCAAGATCCCCTGTGCAAATCCCATCAATACTGGAATAATGACTGTCTGGAGAACATTCAGACCCATGTCCTTCCCAGATACTGTATCAACAATCTTCCTTCCCAAGGACCATTCTATACTGGAACAAGCTGCCAAAAGAAATAGTCAGACCACCATCACTTGAAATCTAGAACTATCATTAAATTGCTTTCACTTATAGGCTGCCAGTACGAGGATTACCTGTTGAGTATGTCGTGTCTTTGTTTTTAAAATCACTGGCTGCATAAATATCGGTGAAATGTGGATATTGGTCAGTGATGTTGGAAAATCTAAAACTCGGGGAAACCTTTCCGAATATATTTATTTATGATGCCACAAAGTTTGTCTGTTTTCCTGAATATAAAGGATATCAGATAATTACAGACACAACACAGAGTACAAAAACTGAAGCTGCTGGTAAAGCTCAGCAGGTCTGGCAGCATCTGTGAAGAAGAATCAGAGTTAACGTTTGGGGTCCAGTGACCCTTCCTCACAGCACAGAGTACATGACTGAATATATAGCTGTGTGCTATACCGTAGTTTATTTGTGTCAAACAGTGACAGATTTCTGATAAACCAAGGCCCTATCTGGAGGTAAAAGATTCTACAATCATGTTGAAGACAACAGTGTATTCTCCCGGTGTCTGGACGTTTGTCCAACAAATAATGGAGACTAAAGGAGAAGCCAATTCAATGGCATGGTGTGCATTCACTCCAATGTAAGTTCCGCCTTTGAAAGATAATATCTTTGAATTTAAAAAATATGCTTTGTCACCCTGTTGGGGCAGCCCCAATGTAATTATAGATACACTTATATAACAAACTCACTGATCACTTAAAAAGCATCTGGGGAAGCGATTCAAACATAGATGTGAAAGTTAATTAGTCTCAGGAAACATTTTCTTTATCACTAAAAGAATGCCTGGTGTATCCTGTAAGAAACAAATTGCTCACAACTCATTTCCTAAAGAGTACTAACAGTAGAGGTAGTTTTAAAACACCACAGACCCCATTTCAAATGGATCCATAATGACAAGATATAAAGATTATTAAATCAATAATAGAGCAACCAAATTGCACGGGTTGTCCAGCATAAAGTGGGCACACGAGCAAGGGACTGGGTGGTGAGAAGAACAGAGGATGGAGGGGGTGAGAGGAGTGGAGGAAAAAGAGGCATGGAGGGGAACATGGGACGGCGCAATGGGGGGAATGGAGTACCAGGTAGCAAAGGGAGTGCAGGTTGGAAGACTGAAGAGAGCAGTGATTGCGGAGGTGGAGGAGAGAGGACAGGGCACTGAAGGGAGCAGAGGAAGCAATATCGGATACACAAGTTTTCAGTTCTGGTGAAATGCAGGCACACAAGGATGATGGCAACGACATCGACTTCCTGTTCAAGTGGGTTGGCAGGAGATACAGCTCTAAAACAGTTCTTCCAGTCCTTCTCACAAAGCTGCTTGTGGTTACTGCCACATTGCCTATGTCATACTTCAATAAACTCACCATTTGCTGTAAAAGATGACCTGAAGCTATATTAATGCAAGTGCTTCTTTTTCCTTCGCATACATGTCAAAATGTGTTTCCCTGTAAGTGAGCCCTTAGTTATTTGTAAGTAACTGCAGTAATCCTTTAACAAAATAGAAATATATTCAAAGCAGTTTGTCGATGGGTGGAGAAATGTCAGGTAGACTTCATAATCTCTGTTAGCTTCATGTTTTGCAGCCCAGACTCATCAGGTACTCTGTTGAGAGTATACAGGTGTATGGTTCTTCATTTCATTACATTCTGTCAATCATTTGCTCTGCTGGTATACACACAGTGCAATCATTTACATCTGGAAATATTTCTATGTACCTATCATGTCTTTTTTTATTTCTTCTCTGTATGTTTTGAAAAGTAATGTTCTCCCTTTTGAATGTTACAAATTTAGAAGGCATAACTTGCAGACAAAGCTGAAGCCCATTAGCATTGGTACAAAAACAGAAGTTGCTGGAAGAGCTCAGCAGATCTGAGGAAGGGTCACTGGACCCGAAACGTTAATTCTGATTTTCTCTTCACGGATGCTGCCAGGCCGGCTGAGTTTTTCCAGCAACTTCTGTTTTTGTTCCTGATTTACAGCATCTGCAGTTCTTTTGGTTTTTATTTAGCATTGGTACAAAACTGATTCAGGGATAGAAAGCAGAGTATAACAGTAACTTGTCTTTCGGATGAAATGTGAAAGCATGGCCTTCTCAGGTAGATATAAAAGATCCCATGGCATCACTTGGTAGTAGTAGTACAGGGCAGTTATCCCCAAGATCCTGACAATTGTCCAACCCTCAGTGAGCATCACAATAAACAAATTATCTAGTCATTATCACATAGTTGACAGCATTCACAATAATGAAAATGTTTGCAGCCTACAGATGTTAGTCAGATAACCGGAGAGAAGGAACACATCTGAGGGAGATATACAATCATCAGGTCTGGCAGCATCTGTGAAGGAGAAAACAGAGTTAACGTTTCGGGTCCGGTGACCCTTCCTCAGAACTCGGACCCGAAACGTTAACTCTGTTTTCTCCTTCACAGATGCTGCCAGACCTGCTGAGTTTTTCCAGCAACTTTGTTTTTGTTCCCGATTTACAGCATCCGCAGTTCTTTTGGTTTTGTTTTAGATATACAATCATGTTCCCCAGGGGTTTGTATTAGGATCATTGCTCTTCCTATAGATATTGACGAGTTGAGGTGAGTGTAAGGGTGAACATTTAAGTTTGTAGCTGGCACAAAATTCAGAAACATAAACAGAGAGGAGAATAGGAACAAAATTCAGGAGGACCTTGACAGACCAGTTGAACAGATAGATACATAACAGATAAAACTGAATTCAGTGAAGGTCATTAATTAATAACAACATTGATAAAGCACGTTTATAGTGTCATAGAGCTGTACAGCATGGAAACAGACGCTTTAGTCAACACGTCCATGCTGACCAGATATCCTAAATCAATCTAGCCCTATTTGCCAACATTTGGCCCATATCCCTCTAAACCCTTTCTATTCATGTACCCATCCAGATGCCTTTTAAATATTGTCATTGTACCAGCCTCCAACACATCCTCTGGCAGCTCATTCCATACACACCACCTTCTGCGTGAAAAAGTTGCCCCTTAGGTCCCTTTTAAATCTTTCCCCTCACACCTTATACCTATGCCCTCCAGTATTGGACTTCCCCACCCCGGGGAAAAGACCTTGGCTATTCACCCTATCTATGCCCCTCATGATTTTATAACCCTCTATGAAGGTCACCCCTCAGCCTCCAATGCCCCAGGAAAACTAGCCCGAGCCTATTCAGAGATAACAAGGTGTAGAGCTGGATGAACACAGCAGGCCAAGCAGCAGAGGAGCAGG
>NC_063342.1:14444946-14480656 GCF_021869965.1 Rhincodon typus | reverse complement strand
TTCCTGGCCCCATCCCCGCCTCTTCGACCTGTTTGTTTCCTCTCCTCTATCCCTCTTCTAAACACCTCCCACTCTCTCCCTATTTATTTCAAAACCCCCTTCCCCTCCCCCTTTTCTGATGAAGGGTCTAGGCCCGAAACGTCAGCCTCTCTGCTCCTATGATGCTGCTTGGCCTGCTGTGTTCATCCAGCCCTGCACCTTGTTGTCTCTTTTTCAAATCAACCACTTGTACAAATCACTAGAGGACGTAACAGAGTACCTGCTGTCTCCAGTTTCCAGCCAAACCTTATGGGCAGATGATCCAGGAGGAACCAGCGGGTCCCCAAGCAGCTTGCGCTGTTTCTGGATTTCCTGAATCCTCCTTGAAGTTGCCCTTTTCAGTTTCACAGGAAACTCTTTTGCCTCGGGTCTCTTGGCTTCCTTGCTTGTTTGGCTACCCATTATTTAACAAGCCCCACTTACCAAGGCATCAAGCTCTAAGTTTAAATGAGAATTAACAATTCATAATTATGTATCTTAACGCTACAGTTTCTTATACATTAATTCACCCTTCCCCAACCCCGAGATCTCGTTATGCCTCAGTCCTCGAAGCCGCCCAGACTGTTTCGTTCTTTTGTCCTAATTGTTCATTTATTTCTCAACGAGTTTCAGTCTTCCACACGTGGTCTTGCCCGTGCCGTCTTTCCAATCTCCCCGAGATCGGATCAGGGTTGCTCTATGTGGGTCACTCGCCGGGGAAACTCGAATTCCTCGCAGACTCCTTTCTCTTATTCCCATCAATTTGTCCGGATGCCGTGAAGATAGGGATCCCGCCGACTACGCCAGATTGTTGAAGATATGAATTTAGTCACACACTAGAGCTTTAGACTTCAAGGTAAAGAGGCTTTATTCGTGATATCATGGGAGCCAACGCTGACAAAAGATCAGGTCCGTAGTCCCCGATGAGTATAAAGATAAAGCAATACTTATGCGCACCGTTATGGATTGAGACACAGTTGTTACAAGCAGATAAGCATGTGCACAGTTTATCACATCCCCTTAAGGCAGGTCAAATGTCATGTCATACATCATGGTTCCACAACTCGTGGTTGCTGATACGTTATCTTTAAGTGGAACGTGCCTTATGCTTTGGGTCAAAATTGAACAGCAGGTTCTAAGCTTTCTACAGATATGCAACAATTTGTCACATATCTCTTACTTGACCTATTTTCCCATCATTCCAACCTCTAATTCTAAGCTTTAGCTACATTCTATATCTAATTGCTCTTGACACTTTAATTATTCTTCCACACCTTGACAGAGTAAAATATCGATGTCAGTGCATCGAGGGAACAAGGACGTTATTTCAACCTTGATAGAGCTAACCAGGGCTTACTGATTGAAAACTGGACAAAAACTGTTCTTGTCTAAATAGATCAGGCTAGAAATTCTTTTGTCAAATTCGCTCATAACTATCTGTTCTCCACATCCCCATCACTCACAAAGATTCCTACCTTCCCACACACACGCTTCCCCTTTCTCACACACATGTCTTCCTGATAGTTTAAGGATGGGCTCTTCTTTCTGATGGCCCATTGTATTTTGCATTGTTCCATAATGATGGGAATCCATGACTTACATGTTTGTTTTAGAGACTGCATCTTTTTCCGTGGATTGCGGCCTTGCTGTGGTGGACAGGTTTGAGTGTCCCAGTGATCTTGAGAGCGATGCCGTCAGGAGTTCTAAGCTAGATCTATCTTCTGTTCTGCTGAGATGCAACAACATTCCCATTTTAAACCATATCAACAAGCAGTCCAACTGGAGGAATTCAAACCCCTCCATGCACACACACAACACAAGCCATGTGCTGATCAGTGAGAGGTGACAGGGACCGTATTGAGAGATCTGGAAGTTCCTATCTTCAGACCTGCAGTGGACAGTGGAGTTTGACTCAGTCTCGCTCTTGGACTAGGAACAGGAGAGTGTTTCAGCAGCTTTCTTCATGACTGAGCAGCCCCCTTCCACACTATGTATCCTGAATGGGGAAGGGGCTAGAAATGGGCCCCCGAAAATAATTTGTTCTATCACCAATGTGGCTGGAAAACTGTGCCCAGCACACTCCTTGCCTTCTGTCTGAAAACCAAAGTCAAACACAATCTCGGAACTTGGAAAGTACAGATCCTCATGGATAACGAGCAAAACAATTGTCCAGAACAAAGAACTGACCTTGTTCTCCGTGAACTCAGGCATTTCAGCATCAATATCACCACCCTGCAGGAAACTCGAAGAGGAGGCGAAGGGCAGCTAAAGGAAGAAAGTGGTGATTACACTTTCTTCCGGAGAGGAAAACACAAGGATCAATCTAATGTGCATGGAATGGGATTCACTTTCAAAAAACAAGTTCATGAATCAACTCTCAGAGCTTCCTGTTGGCATTCACATCACTTCATGACCCTTCGTCTACAACTTGCTACAAAACAGCAGGAAACGGTCGTGAGTGCCTATAGCTCCAACCCTTGAAGCCATTGATGAGTCCAAAGGTGGATTCTACTCTACCTTGGGCACCATACTCAGTAATATCCCTAAGGGAGATAAAATTATCCTCCTTAGAGACTTCAGTGTCAGGGTTAGAAAGGACACCCAACCTTGGAAAGGAAGGAGTCAGGAATTGTAACTCCAACAGGATTCTTCTGCTCACCAAGTGTACAGAACACCAGCTGACCATCACCAACGCAGTTCCACCAAAAAGACGGGTTCTGCTCAAAACACTGGCACATGACTGAATACATCAATGTTCGAACCTGAGACCAGAAGGATGTTCTCATTGCCAAAGCAATGACCAGCACAGACCTTCAGCTCATCTGCTCCTCAACGTCCATCAAATGCCATCAGAAGCAGCTGAAGATGAAGAAACAGCTCAGAAAAAAAGCTCAATATGAGTGACTCCAAGGGCTAAGCAGACTATCAAACTTCCAACTCTGCCTTCACTAAAATCTCCAAATTGAATGAAAGAAATCTGGAAAGAGCTGAAGAGAACTATCATCTCATGCTGTGAAGGAACCATTGCCTACAAGATCAGGAAACATGAAGATTGGTTCAATGAGAATGACTGTGTCATCCAAGAGCTCATCAACTAAAAGAGGAAAGCTTCCTGTGCCTGGGAAAACAATAGCATCAATGAGTCAAGAAGGGAATTCGCCAAACAGCAAAGACATCGCTACAAAGAAGAACAAAGAAACCAAGAACCAATGATGGAGTGAGAGAGTCAAGAAGCTGAGACGCCTTGCTGATAAGCACGACATCTAGGGTTTCTTCAGTGCCACCAAGACTCTTGGCTCAAGTTGGTGCAGAGTAAAGGATGGAACCCTTTTGAGAGACAGAGAAAACATCAACATCCAATAGAGAGAGCACTTGAAAGAAGTCCCATACTATGAAACAATCATTGATGAATTATGCCCTTAGCTGTACAGGAGGTGGGAGTTGTCCATATCGGACAGGTGTTTAAAGTGGGGAATGAGGTTGTTATCCCTCGCCCGTTAAGAGGGATAGTGCTGGAACAAGAGCACCAAGGGCACCCCAACCTGGTGTGAATGAGGGAAATACCCAGGAGCCACTTTGGTTAGCCAGAAGTAGACTCCCAGACTGAGGAAAATGTGGGATCATGCGAATCCTGTGCATTAATAAGGAAGGCATCACCATTGTCACCCCTTCACCAACGGGAGTGGTCTCAATCACCATGGCAGTGGATTCATGTCAATTTTGTGAGACCTGTAGCGGGACAGATGTTACCAGTGGTCCTGGATGCCCACTCCAAGATACCCGAGGTGGTAGTCATGAAGTTGGCCGGCTGGATGAAATATTTACGAGGGTCTCATCATATGCTATAAGTGGGGAGTTTTCCATCATACTCCTGACTTGTGTCTTGTAGATAGTGGACAGGCTTTAGGGAGTTTGGAGATGAGTTTCCCACTGCAAAGTTCTTAGCTCCTAACCTGCTTTTGTAGCCATTGTAGTTGTATAGCTAATCCAGTTCAGCTTCTGGTCAATAGTAACCCCACACAATCTTGACAGTGGTGGATTCAGTGATGTTAATTGAAATAACTCCACTGAGGCTGGTATCCCATCACCAAGTCACCCTTTATTTACATGTGAGAGTCCTTAACACTGATCCAGTTTCCTCAAAGCTAGCTCTGAGTGAACAGAACCTCTGACCCTTCTATATATACCTGTCAGCCAGGACTCCCTGATTGGACCAGGTTAACAAACTGGACCAGATTGGGCAGCAGGGTAGCTCAGTGGTCAGCACTGCTGCCTCACAGTGCCAGGGACCCGGGTTCGATTCCACCCCTAAGTGACTGTCTCAGTGTACATTCTCCCTGCATCTGCATGCATTTCTGCCAGGTGCTCTGGTTTCCTCCCACAGTCCAAAGATGTGCAGGTTAGGTGGATTGGCCATGCTAAATTACCCCATAGTGTCCAAGGGTGTGTAGGTTAAGTGGGTTAGCCATGGGAAATGGAGGGTTACAGGGACAGGGTAGTGGGATAGTTCTGGGTGCGATGCTCTTTGGAGGGTCACTGTGGACTCGATGGGTCAAATGGCCTGCTTCCACACTGTAGGGATTCTCTGATTCTAACAGCTCCAATCAGGGAACTCCTATTCTATGTAGTCCACCTAGCTGACCTTGGTACAATCACTGCATTAATGCCATGTCAAGGGACATTGGTTAAATTTTTTCTTGTTGGTGATGGTGATTCCCTGGTACATAAAAGCCATGAATATAATTTGCCACTTATCAGCCCAAACCTGGATACTGGCCAAGTTTTGCTGCACATGGTCTTAGACATCTTCAGTATCTGAAGAATTGCAATCAGTCCCATAATACATTCTGAGATAACAAGGTGTAGAGCTGGATGAACACAGCAGGCCAAGCAGCATCAGAGGAGCAGGAAGGCTGATGTTTAGGGCCTAGACCCTTCTTCAGAAATGGGGGAGGGAAGGGGGTTCTGAAATAAATAGGGAGAGAGGTGGAGGTGGATAGAAGATGGATAGAGGAGAAGATGGGTGGAGAGGAGACAGACAGGTCAAAGAAGCGGGGATGGAGCCAGTAAAGGTGAGTGTAGGTGGGGAGATAGGGAGGAGATAGGTCAGTCCAGGGAGGACAGACAGGTCAAGGGGGCGGGATGAGGTTGGTAGGAGATGGGGGTGGGACTTGAGGTGGGAGGAAGGGATAGGTGGGAGAAAGGACAGGTTAGGGAGGCGGGGACGAGCTGGGCTGGTTTTGGGATGCGGTCGGGGGAGGGGAGATTTTGAAGCTGCCATACATTCTGTCATCTTTGACTTTGTTCTGAGTCGTCATGATTAAGTCTCTTTCTTTCCTGCTTCCCAACGTAGAAATTGTGCGGGATGCTTTAATCGATGTCGCTGTCTACAATTTCCGGAGAGTCCCCAATCACTTAAGAGCAGCTAAGGTATGTTGTGGATTAAGGCTGATAATTGTTTGCCTACAAATATGTTTTATAACGTTGCTGACAGTCTAATATAGGTAATGGAATGTTGGTTCACCCCATAGTTTGGGCATTTGTTTTGGGCACAGGGAGCTGATTGTGGAACGTACTGTTTAAAATGATTGGTAATTGAAAGAATTATTGCGAAAATTTTCTTCTCACACTCATCAGGCCAAACAGAAGAATGCAAACCTTTAAACAATCAGAATAATTTGTACTAACATGAGAAAGGTGTAGCTTGGTAGGCAAGTCAACTTTGATTGGGCAAGCTGTTGCCATGGAGAAAGCTCTAGAAAACGATAGACTCCTGGGTGATTCCAACAAAGGTGCAAGCATTGAAGGTATTCCTTTTATTTGCCGTGAACAGATTGCTACAGGTGAATGTATGTCCCTTCAAGCCAGCAGAAGTGAGCAATGTTATTAGCTTCAATTGATTCTCACATTGCTTTTTTGTGTAGCTATTAGCACATTCAAGACCGTTCAGCAAGCTCGGCCCAATAATGGAATTGGAATCTACGGTAGACATGGAGTTTTGGGTTTCAGAAGCACAGACTGGTTGAGTACAGTCAATACTCTGCCTATTCTGAGCAACCATTAAAACATATTGTCAGCCAATGACTGGGATCTATCCCTATGTACCTGACATCACACTTGAAATAACTTCACAGAGGCCGGTTTCCTGTTACCGAGTCAAACTTTGAAAATAAGTGTCCTTAACATTGATCCAGCTCCCTTAGAGCCAACTCTCAGAGTGAACAGAACCTCTGACGTTCCTGTGTATATCTGTCAGCCAGAGCTTCCTGATTGGGCCTGTTTATCTGGTCCAATCAGGGAACACATATTCTATGAAGTCCACCTGGCTGAACTCGCTACAATCACTATAGCACTGGCACTGAAATCATACAAAATGGTGACAGGCAGAATGCTCTGGACCCAGGCCAATACTGGGCAGAATTTAATGGTTTTAATGGTTTCTCACCCACTGCCAAAAGGGTCTTTAGGGAATACAAAGCTGAGACTGGGTGGGAAGCAGCCCTTGGATGCTCATCAATCTACCGGCTTAAGAGATTCAATTGAAGAGCATGTGGGCACAACTCCCAAAGGCCTCAAACACATCCCGCAAAATTGGGAACAAAAATTGCTTGAAAAGCTCGGCAGGTCTGGCAGCACCCGTTGTATTTAGACACTTTACTTTGAATTTATATTTTCTTTGCACTTGAGCCCTGCTCCTTTAATATTATCATACCACAGTCAGTTATTTAGTTTCTTGTGCATGCTAACAAATTGGGAAATTTTCAAGGGGGTTAAAAAAAGTCTTCAATTCTTAATCCTGTTTTCTTTGGGCGCTTACTTCAAAATATACTAATTTGCAGGGAATGGTCTACTTTTTTGTTAATATTGTACAGTAAAAGAAGAAAATATCAAAACACATCCTTATATATTGAGATAACAAAGTGTGGAGCTGGAGGAACACAGCAGGCCAGGCAGCATCAGAGGAGCAGGAAAGCTAATGTTTCGGGTCGGGACCCTTCTTCAGAAAATAAATATATATTTATATATATTATATATATATATATAAAATATATATTATGTCTATATATATAGACATATAAATATATATATATATACACACATATATACACATATAATATATATTTTATATAGTGAGCCCTATAAGTAGAGGAAAGTGGTCTACAGTAGAAACCAGAGTTTAGAATACAGAGCATGCTTAGTTTACACTGGGAGAGTCAAGATCTGATTAAATTATGACAAACCCAGTCAAATGCCACGCTGAGATGCATCATGCCAACTATTTGTGAAACCCCAAGGGAAATGCAGAGCCTTCTCCTTGGCAGCCAGAATCGGGCAGTGGGAGTGCATCGGCAATCTTCCTTGTCATTAGTTGCCATTGGATTAACTGGGCAGCAAATGGACTCTCCGCGCTGCATGCCAATTGAAGAGAGTTACAGCCTCTTCAGTCTTGGAACAGCTACCGAGAGAGGGAGGCTGCATGGAAACTGAGAGGGAGGAAAAGCATAACGGTCCTGCTCAGGCCAGGCCGGAGGGACCCCTTTGATCAGAGGTGTTAGCCCCTCTGTGGCACAGTGGCTGCAAGGACAACAATCGTTGTCAGGATTCCCTTTGCTTTGGCCACAGAGCTGACCAATATGGCAGACCGACCACCCATCCACCCCCAGCAAGCCATCGGTAAGTCACCTTGATGCATTTAAAACCGTTTAACGAGAGAAGCACTGCCAGGATTCAGAGTTCTGAAAAATTTCACTATAAATGGAGCCAATCTTCAATCCCTCACAAATTACAGTTTCAGATAATTCTTAACGTTCTCGTTAAGTGCTTAAGTCAGACTGATCTTTGCAAAAACACAGTTGCCATCAACATAGTGACATGCTGGTGAATATTTTGCTGTTCAGAATTCCTTTTCTAAAACAATTTACTGCTGTTATGATCCCAGTGAAGGTTCTACTGGATAAGTCAGATCCTAGAGAGAAACCTGACATGACATGTTTCATTGTTGCAATTTAATTACTAGGGCCTTCACTGCACGCACACAAAGCTGCAAATCTAAGGTTAATAATTGTACATAAGTTTCGTACACAAAAGAAAGAAAAACAAATGTGCGTGCGTGTGTGTATGTATGTATGTATATATATAAATAAATATAGATCCTCTCAAAAACATTAAAACAAAAATTCCAGCCTTTTTTACCAAAACAACAGCCTTTGCAAACACTCCAACCCAGTGAAATATCACTCCTATTTTCGTTCTTTAATTTCTTACTTGACAACTTTGCAAATGTTTTCTTTTAGCAACGTTCTTCATATCCACCAAATGTGATGGAAGGAGGGAAACGATAGCGATAAAGCAAAATGAATATCACTCTTTAATTGAATGTGCATAGTATTCAGAACAAAATAAATGAATTAACCATACAAATAGAGGTTAATAGGAATGACCTTATAGCCATTACAGAGGCATGGGTTGCAAGCCAATAAAAACTAAGGACTAAATATTCAGGGGAATGTAACTTTTCAAAAAGACAGGCAGTAAGGAAAAAATGGTATGTCGTTGGTGCAATGAGGTCAGCCAGGTGGTGGACCTCATAGAATATGAGTTCCCTGATTGGGGCTGTTAATCTGGCCCAATCAGGAAGCCCTGGCTGTCAGATATAAAGAGGATTGGGGCCATCTTGTGGCGCAGTGGTAGCGTCCCTATCCCTGAACCGAGACACTTGAGTTCAATTCCCCCTGCTCCAGAGGTGTTTAGTAGCATCTCTGAACAGATTGAAGAGGAAAAATAGGTTAAATTAAAATATATATATATAGAGAGAGCGAGGTTCTGCTCACTCTGAGATTTGGCTCTGAGGAGGCCAAACTAGTCTCGAGTACTAGGCACGTGTAAATAAAGGGTGACTTGGAGATGGGATACCGACCTCTGTGGAGTTATTTCAGGGTAAGTACTGGTGTGGGGTGGAGTAAGTATGATGGCAAGAAATTATTCTAGATCAGAAGGTATGGAATCCATATGGTTAGAGGTAAGAAATAAAAACAGTAAGAAAACACTGTTGGAGTAGTCTGCAGGTCCCCTAATGTTATCTATACAGTGGGACTGAGAATAAATCAGAAGATAACGAGGGCATATGAAAAAGGCAGTACATTAATCACGGGTGATTTTAATCCTCATGTAGACTGGGTAGTCAGATTGGCAGAGGAAGGCATGAGAAGGAATTCATAGAGTGTATTTGGGACAGCTTGTTAGAACAGTATGTTATGGGTTTAATCAGGAATTTTGGATCTGGTGATGTGGAATGAGACCCACTTTCATCTCCTGTAACACCTGCTTCTCTCTCATAAACATCCCACAAAAGAGCAGAATGAGTCAAGGTGGGTGATGTTCTGCCCATCATTTGCATCCTCACCGTTTATGAGCTAACTCTGAGAGTCCTGAGTAGGGTCTGCACTGGTATTGGAGGCTGCATTTGACTTACTGTGCTGGGATCCCCTGAGCAAACACTAACCCCCTGACGAGACTGAAGCCTGTTGACAACCATGACAAGCTTCCTGGCTTTGTTTCTATACTAAATGGCACAGAAAGACAGAATAAAATGAGCCCGATATCTCTGTCTGAGGGGGTGAAGCACAAAGAAGCATGTGTATGTGAGGGGAGAGAGAAAAAGAGAGAGAGAGAGAGAGACACACACACTTACACTCTCACTCTCTCTCTCTCTCCCCCCATCTCCACACACACAACCCACACACTCTCTCCTGCACACACACACAGTATTTCTCTCTCTCCCAGACACACGCGCGCACACACACACAAACACACACACACATTCTCACTCTCTCTCTCTCCCCTCTCACATACACTCACTCACTTGCTCTCTGCCCCACACACACACACACTCTCTCTCTCTCTCCCCCTCTCGCTCTCTCTCTCTCTCTCTCTCTCTCTCTCTCTCTCTCTCTCTCCCTCACTCACACACATTATCTCCCACACACACAACAGTCATCAATGTAGCGGAAGAAGAGATGAGGGATAGTCTCCATCTCTGGTGACCGCCTCGAAACTGACATCTACGTCAAACCCACCAACTCCCACAGCTACCTGAACTACACTTCCTCTCACCCACCTTCTTGCAAGAATGCGATCCCCTACTCCAATTCCTCTGCCTCTGCTGCTTCTGCTCCCAAGATGGGGCATTCCACTCCCGCACATCCCAGATGTTCTCCTATTTCAAGGACCACAACCTCCCCCCTCCGGTGATCGAAAATGCTGTCAACCGCATCTCTTGCATTTCCTGCACTTCTGCCCTGTCATCCCGTCCCCTCAACAAAAACAAAGACAGAATCCCTTTTACCCTCATATATCTCTCCACCAACCTCCGCATCCAACGTATCATTCTCCGCCACTTCCGCCACCTAGAATCCAACCCCACAACCAAAGATATATTCCCCTCCCCACCCCTATCTGCCTTTCGTAGGGCCCGCTCTCTCCACAACTCCCTCGTCCGCTCCACACTCCCCACTAGCCCCACCATCCCCGGCACCTTTCCCTGTAGCTGCAAGAGGTGCTATACCTGCCCCTACACCTCCCCCCTCACCTCCATCAAAGACCCAAAACAAACCTTCCACATTAGACAGGGTTTCACCTGCACATCCGTCAACTTGGCCTACTGTATCCATTGCTCCTGATGTGGCCTCCTCTACATCGGTGAGACCAAGCGGAGATGCAGAGGCCGCTTTGTAGAGCACCTGCGCTCCGTTCATGACAAACGACAACACCTTCCAGTTGTGAACCATTTCAACTACTCCCCCCCCACCCCTGCCTCACTCCCTGGACGACATATCCATCCTGGACCTCTTCCAGTGTCACAGCAACGCCATCCAGAAACTGGAGAAGCAGCACCTCATATTCCGCCTCAGGAGCCTACAACCCAATGATCTCAATGTGGACTTTACTAGTTTCAAAATCTCCCCACCCCCGGCCTCATCCCACGACCAACCCTCCCTCCCATCCCCGCCTCCTTGACCTGACACAACCTGTCCATCATCTGTCCCACCTATCCGCTCCTCCCACCTCGCTGACCAATCCCCACCACTGCCTACCTGCACTCACCTATCACCATCCCACCTACCTTCTCCAGCCCCACCCCTCCTCTCTCTATTTCCCAGCTCCCTTCCCCGCCCCATTTCTGAAGAAAGGTCCTGACCCAAAACATCAGCCTTCCTGCTCCTCTGATGCTGCCTGGCCTGCTGTGGACCTCCAGCTCCACACTGTGTTATCTCTGACTCCAGCATCTGCAGTTCTTACTATTTCTGATGGATCCAGATGTTGGTTACTTTGATATAAAGATAAAGCCAAGGAAAAAGATGTTTTGACGTTTGATTTCACAAGGATTCTGCCAGTCGTCTGGCAAAACATCAGTGGAAGATCCTGACAATTTGATGGAAATGGCAACTTATCTAGTTTGTTTTTTTCTTATTTCTTCATGGGTTGTGGGCATCACTGGCTAGGCATCTGTTGCTGATCAGGCAGTTCAGAGGCCACATTGTTGCTGTGGGTCAGCGCAGTGGCTCAGTGGTTAGCACTGCTGCCTCACAGCACCAGGGACCCAGGTTCGATTCCACCTTCAGGCAACTCTCTGTGTGAAGTTTGCACATTCTCCCTGTGTCTGTGTGGATTTCCTTCCAGTGCTCCGGTTTCCTCCCACAGTCCAAAGATGTGTAAGCTAGGTGGATTGGCTGAGCTAAATTACTTGTCGTGTTCAGGGATGTGTAGATTAGATGGGTTATAGGGTAATGGGTCTGGGTGGGATGCTCTGAGGGTCGGTGTGGACTTGTTGGTCCAAAGGCTTGTTTCCACACTGGAGGGATTCTATGAACTGTGAACTATGAACAATCACATGTAGGCTAGACCAGTAAGGATGGCAGCTTCCTTCTCTAAACTGCCTTACTAGATCTTCTAACCAGACATTAGTGAACCAGATGTGGTTTCTTGACAATTGACAATGATGTCATGGTTATCATTAGATTCCTAAATCCAAATTATTATTGAATTCAAATTCCATCTGCTATGGTGGGATTTGAGCCTGCATCACCAAAGGATTAGCCTGGGCCTTTGGATTATGAATCTAGTCCTATTACCATGATGCCACCATCTGAAGTGAGATGCAAGACTGGAAAGCATTCGGTGATCTTCTTTTCTTTGAGAGAGCAAATGTTTCAAAGTTTTTCCTCAGAAGATTTAATACATGGATGGAATTAATTATACATGGAGAAAAGCTTATTGATTGAATGACTAATCCTTGTTTAATGCTTTCCTCTGTTCTCAAAGTGGTCATTTTCTAATATCTTTGATTTGATTGCAGAAAATCAACAAATTCTGTCACCAAATAAAAAATTTGACTTCTGGGGAAGAGACTTAGATCCTCACAGATGGGGTGAGGTACGTCACCAAAGTACGAAAGGTGTTTGAAGAATGGAATTCATTTCTGGAGAGGCATTTGTCAAATTGTGAGTAGCAGTCATTTGAGTTAGCTTTTAAATTGAGATCCTGGCTGAACTAGTTTTGGTGATCTAGCTTTTTGATTTATTTATTCTTTCCTGGGGGGTGGTTAGTAAACACGGCTGGTTTGAGAAGTAAAGTGGCACGCGTAGCGTGTGTTCAATTCCCACACATCTAAGGTGTGGTGACTCTCGAGGCAAACTCACCACCAGCTCTAATAAAGGAGCAACCCTATGGTCCTCTGACACTATGGCAACTTCTACTACCCTTTCATGGGATGTTGGCATTGCTGCCAACACCACCATTTGTTGCCCACCTCTAACTGAACTTGACCTGAGTGGCTTTCTCTGCCATTTCAGAGGATATTTAAGAGTCAACCACATTGCTTTGAGTCTGAAGTCACATGTAGGGCAGACCTAGAAAGAATGGGAGATTTCCTTTCCTAAAATGCTTTACTGAATCAGATAGATTTTTATGGCAATCAACAATGGTTTAATGGCCTCCAGAACTAGACAAGCTTTATATTCACAACTTATTGATTGAATACAAATTCTGCCAACCACCAACCAGCATGAGCTTGCCTGGCCCTCTGGATTACTAGTCTGGTGACATCAACCTCCCCTACGTTGAGGATATATCTCAAGCAGGTGCACGTTGGAGATGATGACGAACATTCCCCACACAATACCAATCCCACCACTACTCTTTCAACCTAAAGGCTGGTATTCTCCAATCAGGCTAAAGTCATAGAGCTGTACAGCATGGAAACAGGCCCTTCGGTCCAAAGCGTCCATTTTGACCAGATATCCTAAATTAATCCAGCCTTATTTGTCAGCATTTAGCCCATATCCCTCTAAGCCCTTCCTATTCATATACCCATTCAGATGCCTTTTAAGTGTTGTAATCATACCAGCCTCCACCACTTCCTCTGGCAGCTCATTACATACATGCACCACCTTCTGCGTAAAAATGTTGTCCCCTAGGTCCCTTTTAAATCTTTCCCCTCTAACCTTAAACCAATGTCCTCTAGTTTTGAAATATCCTACGCTGGGGAAATGCCCTTGGCTATTCACCCTATCCATGCCCCTCATGATTTTATAAACTTCCATAAGGTCACCTCCCAGCCTCTGACGCTCTAGGGAAAAGAGCCCCAGCCTGTCCCTGTAGCTCAAACCCTCCAACCCCAGCAATATCCTTTTAAATCTTTT
Organism: Rhincodon typus; assembly: GCF_021869965.1. Classification (NCBI taxonomy): domain Eukaryota; kingdom Metazoa; phylum Chordata; class Chondrichthyes; order Orectolobiformes; family Rhincodontidae; genus Rhincodon; species Rhincodon typus. The sequence continues at coordinate 14,466,938 of NC_063342.1, read as the reverse complement.
CTGAACCGTTTCAAGTTTCACAACATCCTTCCTATCCAAAAGTGGCCTAACCAATGTCCTGTACAGCCGAAACATGACCTCCCAACTCCTGTACTCAATGCACTGACCAAGTCCAAAATCACACGATGCCAGGCTACAGTCCAACAGGTTTATTTGAAATCACAAGCTTTCAGAGCACAGCCCCTTCGTCAGGTGCACTGACCAATAAAGGCAAGCACGCCAAAAGCCTTCTTCACTATCCCCTCTATCTGCCACTTCACATTCAAGGAACTATGAACCCGTACTCCGAGGTGTCTTTGTTCAGCAACACTCCCCAGGATTTTACCATTAAGTGTGTAAGTCCTGCCTGATTTGCCTTTCCAAAATGCAGCACCTCACATTTATCTAAATTAACCTGTAGCGAAACAGACAACTAATGCTACCAAACGTAAAGTACTGTCCTTGAGTCTTCAGAAACTAAAGATTAATCTTCCGGATATTGGTATGAACAACCCAGAACAAATATCGAGGGGAGGGGGACATTAAAAAGAATTACAACAGAAAATGGGAGCAGGCCAGTTTTGAAACATTGGTGCTAAACTATGACAGACCAATCAAAAAGCAACTGCATTCAAGAAAGAAATTCAATATTCGGTCATTTGTTTAATTTCTGTGTAGTCTTGCACACAAAGATTGCATTTTCTGAGTTAAGTAAGCAATCATTTCTATCCCACTAACATCACTTAATGAAAAATATTGCCAAAGTCACTTAAAGGCACATAACTTTGCCAACTATTTTCCACATGCAGTAGTTTAGCATTGAGCCGAGTACCAAAATTTTGATCTTATGGTTAATTGTTCCAACAATGTGGGTCAGTGATAAAGCTTTCCCCATATCTGGGTCAAGTCACAGAATCTCAGAACTGCTATGATGTAGAAGAAAGCCCTTTGGCCTTTAATTTCTCAGCCAGCTCTCTGAACAAGTCCTACATCAAAGATTGAGCATATAACCTGCACTAATACTAAATGATTGTTGCACCGTCAAAGGTACTATCTGTTGTGTGAAAGGAAAGCCTTACCATCTCTTGTTTAGAATGCAATAGAATCCCTACAGTGTGGAAACAGGCTATTCAGCCCATCAAGTCACCACCGATTGTCTGAAGAACATTCCACCCCCTACCCTATCCTTGTAACCCTGCATTTCCCATGGCTAATCCACCTAGCCTGCACATCACTGGACACTATGGACAGCTTTTTGCATGGCCAATCCACTTAGCCTGCACATCTTTGGATTGTGGGAGTAAACGGGAGCAACCGAAGGAAACCCACGCAAACACAGGGAGAATGTGCAAACTCCACACAGACAATCGCCTGAGGGTGGAATTGAACCCAGGTCCCTGATGGTTTGAGGCAATAGTACTAACCACTGAGCCCCCATGCTGCCCCCATCTCTTGATTGGTTGTTTATTAAAAAAAAATCCCAAGTTATTATTTGATTAAGAGCAAAGGAATATTCACAATGTAGTGGTCAAAACGTATCCCTTATTCAAGCCCATTAAAATAAAATAATTAGTTATTTATCTCACTGGTGTGCACAATGATGTAGGAAACATGGCTACGCTTCTAATGTAGTTCATTGTAAAATATCTTGGAACCTCCTAAATCAAAACTACAAGCTTTTGATTTCTTTCCTATTACTTCTAGCTAATTGAGATAAGTAATAAATTGAGATTGAGATCAAATCAGTGAAACAAAAATGCACTTTTAGTTTAGAGTTATTTTACTCTCTGCTGGTTTCTTCTCTTTATTAGTCTGGGATGACTTGCGTGGTGAAATTCAAGAATTTGAAAATAATTACCGTGGAAGGGAGTTGCAGGGATTTGTCAACTACAAGATGTTTGAATCACTTGTAAGGGATAACATTATAGGGTTGGAAAAACCAGCCATTAATAAACTAAAGATTGTCACATGTACGTGATTTTCACAATTAAGTTTAACTCTGTATTGTAAGAACACTGTGACCAACAAGAAGATTTCTTAAGGTCATTAAAAGAGTTCCCATTTAACTCCTCATCAAGAAATCATCTGGGATTCAATCACCCAGTCTATCCCCAGATGTTAAGGTCTAAGTCTGGTTTATCAAACTGGCCTGAAAATAACTCCTTACATCAATCTGTTCAGATGACATTATCATTTACTCTATCTATACCAACTACTGAATAAATGAGTTAAGCCTTTCTTACTACTTATCAAAAATGAAATTGAGCAAAAGTTTTGAACTAGCAGCAATTTATTAACCCTGGAGCATAGGTCAAAATACCCAAGTATTCAGTGAGCTGTTTGTCAGTCCTAAGTTTACAGTTCAGATGTGTGCCCGAGATTAATATTTGTTGGTGATAATCATTCAAGATCAGATTTATTCATTGGCTGATAGTTGACATTAAATACCAGTCTACTCAATAAAGGTTAAAAGCTTGTAGTAAGTATTGATCACTACGCTTGATTAATTGATTGACTTGATTTGTTATCACATTTACCGAGATACGGTGAAAAGTATTGTTTTGTGTGCTATCCAGGCAAATCATACCTTACATAAGTACATTAGGGTGACAGAACAGAATACAGAATATAGCGTTACAGCTACAGAGAACGTGCAGAGAAAGATCAACTTTAATATATGAGAGGTGCATTTAAAAGTCTGGTAAACAGCAGGAAGAAGCTGCTCTTCAATTTGTTGGTACATGTTTTCAAAGTTTTGCATCTTCTGCCTGACGGAAGAGGGTGGAAGAGAGTATAACTGGGGTGGACAGGGTCTTTGATCGTGTTGTTTGCTTTGCTGAGCCAGCGTGAAGTCTAAATGCAGAACTTACACAACCACTTCCTCGCTGGTGCAGATGGTTTTCTTCTGTGAAAATGGGATTATATTGAGATATCAAACTGATGAATTTCCAACAGAAGTTCGTACAAAGGTGAAAAAAGATCTTTGCTAAGGAACCAAAATACCATTTCAGATCAATGACCTTTCATCCAAGAGAATGTTGCTAGACCTGCTGAGTGATTCCTGTATTTTCTGTTTTTTTTTCTGAACATTGTTTTTTCCACAATAATTATTTTTGCTTTATCCTTTTCATCATTTATGTGGTGGTATCATCCCTTTTGCTTTTTTCTATCTCTTATCTTTAATTGTATCCCCATCACAAAATATCCCATTGTTCTTCTATCGCTGCCCAAGCCCCCACACCTGTCTTCTGTACTTACTTCAATTCTGTTACATTTCTAACCTTTACCAGCTCTGACAAAAGGAAAATGACCTGAAACGTTAATTCTCTCCACAGATGTTGCTAGTCTTGTGAAGTATTTCCAGAATTTTCTGTTTTTATTGCAGTAGAATCTGACCACTTCTCTGAACTGTTAACTCCCAAAAAGGACACTTTCCCAATTTGTGTTCATCAAAACCCAAAATAAGGTTGAAAGCAAAAACATGAAAGCATTAAGAAACATTTAAAAATTGAAAATGGACCTGAGGCCATGCATGGAAAGTGTTATTTTGTCTACTTTTCCTATGACAGAAATGACAAGAACAGCTTCAACTGAAATTGCTGAACAGCATTTCAAAGCCTTTTGCAACCTTTTTAAATTTGCCAAGGTAAGATAAAAATATATATCGATGACAAATCATCGATAAATCGTTTGAATGAGGTGTGACTATTGGCAGGTAATGGTTAGATTTGTTATCAATGGCAAGCCATCTAGTTCAAATGTTTGAATTTTGTTTTGCATATGTGAACAATGGAACAAGAGGAGACCTCACAGTTCCTCAGGCCTGGTCCATTCTTCAATCTCAATGTGACTGATCTCCAATTGTTTTTTCATCTTGTTGATGACCTTCTGTATGTTTCTTTATTTGTTACTGGGATTGCGAGTGTCATCAGGTTGCATTTCTTGCCCATCCACAATTGCCCTTGAGAAGATGGTAATGAGCCATCTTCTTGGACTGCTACAGTAGACACTGCCTTTAGGGAGGAAGATCCAAGATTTTTACCCAGTCACAGAGAAGGAACAGTGATATGGTTCCAAGTTAGGATGGTGTATGACTTCAAGAGAATTAGGAGGTATTTGTATTCCCATGTGTCTGCTGCCCTTGTCCTACTAGGAGGTAAAGCTTGCAGATTTGGAAGGTGCAGTTGGAGGAGCCTTGACAAAATATTGCAGTGCATCTCTGCAGATGGTACACACCGCAACTATGGAGTGTTGGTTCTAGCCAGAGAGAATTTTTAAGGTTGTCACAGTTTTGTCTACTCAACTAATCTATCTGTACCCCTTTTACATGTCTGTTCCAATCTACACAACTTTTTGTCACTTTTTGTCATCTGCAAACAGGGATAAACCTTCTCCATTTCTTCATTGGAGCCACGGTTGTACATGGTGAAAACCTGAGATCACAATATAGATCTCTAAGGGCACACCATTTGTCCTATCTTACCAAGCACAGTGTATTCCCCTCTTTGACACTTGCTGCCAACTCAATTACTAACTGTTGTCGACAGGTTACATCCACTTGCAATTTATTTTGAGGAACATGTTGAAATCAAAACGTGAAATCAAATGACCCATTACTGTTCTTAAACATTTTTTGCAGTTTTCGTCACGAGCTTCACAAAGCAAATGCCTTCTCTCGTTCCTCACTTCCTTGCAGCTGACTGTACCTCTTTGTCTTTGGATATAGATCAAAATCGAATCCATTAGCCATCAGCAAGAGAGTGAAGCGGAGAAAATGCTGAAGGCGCAGTTCAAGATTGAGAATATGGTGTACTCCCAGGACAAAATCTACAGCAGTAATTTAAGTACAGTAAAAAACAAGCCATTGATATATAGTGGAAATGCCAGTATTCAGGAAATGTCATACCATGTCCAAACATACTTCAAGGTAAATGTATCATCAGGTTAACCAAAGCAAAATCAGTTAAACTAACCCTTGTGCACTGTTGATGAGTGACAATTGATTATTTTCCTATTTCATGTCATTAAAATAATTGGCAAGAGAACCAGTAATGGCATGATAAAACATTGTTTTACACAGTAATGATCTAGAAGGCATTGCCTGAAAGGGTAATGGGAGCAGTTTCAATAGTAACAGTCAAGATAATTGGATTAACACTGGAAGAGAAAGTATTATAGAACAAAACTGAGGAAAGACATAAGGACTGGGTTAAAATAGAACCCCAGTGTGGTCTCTGAATGGTCTCCTTTGGTATTTTTTAATTAGTACAGGCATCATCATTTTTTATCCATCCTCAATTTTCTTTGAGAAAATGATAATGAAGCACTCCCTATAAATAAATTTGAGCAAAATACAAGAGCATTTCAAAGTCAGGGGCATGCCTATTTCTGTGGATCTAAGGTAATTTAGATGACAGAAACTCAAAGTGCAGAATATTTCTTTCTTGAAAGGACACTATTAAGCCAAATGGAGCAAAGAAGGATGAGAGGTGACTTGATAGAGGTGTACAAGATGATGAGAGGCATAGATAGAGTGGATAGTCAGAGATTTTTTTCCCAGGGCTGAAATGATGATTACTAGGGGGCATAATTTTAAGGTGATTGGATGAAGGTATAGGGGACATGTCAGAGGTAGGCTCTTTACACAGAGAGTGGAGGGTGCGTGGAATGCGCTGCCGGCAGTGGTAGTGGAGTCAGATACTTTAGAGACTTTTAAGCAACTCTTGGATAGGCATATGGATGATAGTAAAATGTAGGGTATGCAGGATAGTTTGATCTTAGTAGGATAATAGGTCGGCACAACATCATGAACCGAAGGGCCTGTACTGTGCTGGACTGTTCTATGTTCTTAATGATTTTTGTAATGTTACAAGTTGTTTAACGGGCACCATTACTGATACAGTTTTAATATTTGAGAAACCTCCTTGTCTACCACACATTTACTTGGATGTGGGAGGACCAAAGATCTTAAGTCTGATCTGCTTCTTATAGAATCACTTAGCCTTGTCTGATATATCCTGCTTCTGCTGTTTAGCTACACCATGTTGATGCACCATATGTACATTTGTCTTGGAGACACGGCTGCAGCTTTCAGTGTGACGGTAAGAGTGGAGAGAAGGGGCTTCAATTTATCAGCTGATGAATAGATTAGTGTAGACGATCAGTAGGCAACTTCCTTGCCCATGTTTATCTGATCCCATGAGGTTTGATGAGGTCTGGAGTGAATATCACAGACTTGTAGAATGGTTTGCTCCCAGCTGGTGTCTGGGACATTGTAAGGTATGATTCCAACAGTACAGCTACGTCAGGCTAATGCTTGACTAGTCTGTGGGGTAGCTGTCCTCCTTTCAGTACAATCCTCCAGACGTTACTAAGCAGGATTTCACACTGTTGGCAGGGCTGGCTTTGCACCTGTTGTGTCCGGTGCCTGGGTCAGCGCCAAGTGGTCTGTCTGATTTCATTTCTTTCAGGTTTCATAGCAGTTTGATATAGGAACACAGGAGCAGGATGAGACCATTTGGTCGTTCAAACCTGTTCTACCATTCAGTGAGATCATAGCTGATCTGTGGTCTAACTCTATATAACTGTCTTTGACCCATATCTCTTAATACATTAGATAATTGTTGAACAAAAAAATCTCTGATTTAAAATTACCAACAGATCTAGCATCAACTGCTATTTGTGGAAGAGTTTCCAAACCTTTACCACCCTTTGTGTATAGAAATGCTTCCTAACATCTCTCCTGAAAGGTCTGGCCTTCATTCTCAGACTCTGCCCCCTTTGTTCTAAAGTCTCAAACTGGTGGAAATAGTTTACCTTTATCTATCCTGTATTTTCCTGTTAATACCTTGGAGAGTATAAATGAATTGGTTTGCCGGGCCATTTCAGAATCATTATTATTGATGGTCTGGAGTCACGTATTTCTCCAGATGTGGATGGCAGATTTCCTTGCTTAAAGGACATTAATGAACCAGATGGGTTTTTGTGGCAGTTCACAATGATTTCATGGTCAAAATTAGCCTGCCTATTTATTCAGGTCAATTCCACTTTCCTGCCTTTTTCCCCATAACCCTTGGTTCCCTTACAGATTAATAATCTGTTTATTTTCAACCTAATTATACTTAATTACCCAGCTTCAACAGCATTCTGTGGTAAAGAATTCCATAGATTCACAACCCTCAGAGTTGAAATTCCTCCTCATCTCCATCTTAAACATGCACCCGTGTTATTCTGAGATTATTTCTGGCCACAAGAGCATTAGTCTGGGCCACTGGATAACTAGCCCAGAGACATTACCATTGCATGGTACGTCTCAGAGTTAGATTAACTGAAGTTAAACTTCATCATACACTATCGTGATCTTTGAACTCCATGTTTCTCCATCATTGTATCAGGCATCATAATTCTACTCCAATGAAACAACCACTAGATGATTGTATCTCAGCACCTTCAGTTATTCTTTGATTTAATTGGATCAATTCAGTTGGTGTAGAACTAATGTGTAGCACTCAATCTTCCTTTTATTTTTGTTCTCCAATCTTAGATTGCTTCTTGTTGACTGGCTGACCAGATTCCCCTGGTAATCTGCTATCATGTTTTACGTGAATTTGCTGATAAACTACAGGGAGAGATGCTCACAGTCCTCCAAGACAGACAGCATATCGACGAAAATGTGTTTGAGCATCAAGACATAAAGAGGAAGAGAGAGACCCTTCAAAGCAAAATGGACTGGCTGATAAAAGCGCACAAGGCATTGCTTGAATTTGCTTAAAAGCTTATTGAAAGCAGCTTAACAACATGATGTGTAGTTCTTTCCACTTGCCTACTTTCCTTCTTACATGCAAGTGTTCATTTTCTGTAGTTCCAATTGCTAGACATCCAAAGGGTCATTGTTTGTGTGTCAATGTTACTGATGGTTATCGTAAGCAAATTATTCCGCTGAGGTGGAGGAACATTGTTATCTTCCTCATTCAAGATCCATACTTCCACCAGGGGTCACTGGGAGGTCATCAGGCTAATCAATCTTTACTCATTCACCCTCCCCCATCATACAGCATCTCTGACTGTCACCCTGACTGAAATTGGCTAACACAGTACAAATAGGGTTTGAGGTTTGAAATCTCCTTGTCTGCATGACTTGGTTACACACTTAAGGCTGAGGATTGAACCTTCAAGAATTTGCCTTTGAGACGTCACATTTGTCTTACAAAAGAAAAGTATTTTTAATTCACGCCATTCAGAGTTGCTGTCACAAACCTTTGGAATAGGTGGGCTCTTGTGATGCAGTGGTAATGTCCCAGACCCAGGAGGTCCAGGTTCAAGTCCCACTTGCTCCAGGGGTGTGTGACAACATCTCCAGACAGGTTGAAGTAAAAAGAATGTCATGCGTTCAGAGTCTAATGCAGTTTGTGAGACAATCTGTGGCAATCTGTTTCAATTCATAATGGTTTATACTGGAGTAGGTTGAAGTAAATAAAGTATTGTTGCTGCTGGAAATCCACATTAAAAACAAAGTACTGGAGAAGTTCCAAAGGTCTATCTGCATCTGGGGAGAGAGAGAAACACAATCTCATGCTGTGAGTGCAGATTAGTCCTCTTCTGACCAAACAGGTTTCATGCTGGACTCAAAGTTATCTTTTTCTCTCCCCGCAGATGCTGCCAGGCCTACCGAGTTTCCCCAATACTTTCTGTTTTCATATTAGGAAGAAAAGAAATCTGATAATTGTGAGTTGTTACTTTCACAAGGGGAAATGACAATTAATGTGAGTTTCTCATAGTTTAAGTCAAATTAGGTGAGTTTGTGTGCTATTTAATAATGATAGGATGTTAGTCAACATAGTGACAATGTGTTGTTTCCTTTCTAATATTATATGCTAATGAGATTACTAATAGATATTGGTCCTGAGTTGAGCTGGATCCCAGTTCACTTGAGAGGTTGATTACAGGATAATGTCTTCACTATTTTTGAGGTATTTTAAGATTATCAGTTGGCTTCACAGTGTAGCTCACTTACACTTACTACGGGCTATATATACTCGCACTTAAAAGCATAGGGAATAATACTTCACCAGTGTATTCTCCATGAACAGCTCCTTGACCAATCAGAACTGACTTGCCAACAAATCAGCACCCTTTTCACATGTTGCATAAATTATTTCTTCCTTCCTTTGAATTTGGGTATTATTGATCTGTCCTGATAAGTGCAAATTGAAAAGCTTTGGCAGCAATATCTCAAGATAGATGTGCTAGTAAATGCTTGGCACCTCCCCAGGGTCCAAAGGGTCAGGTGCTCAATACAGGTAGCTCTGGTATAACATGTGTTTCTTGAATGCGAATTGGCTGCAACACGATTGATAAATAGTGTTTGCTGTTTGGATAACGCAAACTTTCTGCTATACAGGTATAGCAATATCCCTATAGCGTGATTTTTTTTAGAGCGCGAGGTCACACAAGAACACAACTAACGCATTATAGGAGAACCATCTGTAGCTGGTTTTCTCTTTTTCTGTTGGTTTAAAGTTGAACATGCAAATTACGGCGTCTACAAGATATAATATTTTTAGATAATGCTAAACAATGTTAAAATATTTATCTGTGTTTTTGAAAAATGTTGATTAAAATTTATCTCACTGTCTGTCCTCTTCTTCTGTCTCAGATTATCAAAGCTTCTTACTGTTCCTTCCCCTTTAAAAAACCCAGAGATGACGTATCACTATTTAACCTAAGCTGTGAGTCTTTATTTTATCCAAATGCAGTTTTGGACTTGGACTCAATGGACTGGAATCAACAGTGAGGAAGTGATGCTTTACTTGGATATTGCTTTAGTCAAACCACATCTTTGGCAGATTCATCACAATATTACAGGGATGTAAAGAGAGACAGTTATATAAACTTGTTTTACAAGGCAGAAACAGCAAACCAGACCAATTCAGACTCGGTCTCGCACCGGTCCCAAATTCGCCTCCACCACCGCCTCCATGAACGTGCACTGGAAGCAGATGCTGCTGGGAACCCAAACTCACCTCCACAGCAGCAGCCATGATTTGGCACTAGGACCACCTCGATGGCACAGAAACCATAAGACAAAAAGACATAGGAGCAGAAATTAGGCCATTCGGCCCATTGAGTCTGCTCCGCCATTCAATCTTGGCTGATACGTTCCTCAACCCCATTCTCCCGCTTTCTCCCTGTAACCCTTAATTCCCTTATAACCGCTGGGAACCCAAACTCAACTCAGATGCCGCTGACACAAGTCTGCACTGGGCCCAGTCATCACCGAGGCCGAGTTCTTCAACAAGAAGGAAGTGAAATAAAATAGCGGAAAAAAGAAAACAAAAAAAGAGAGAAAAAATAAGAAACAAAAGGGAAAGTGGATCTAGTTGACGAGGCCCGGACTCAGAAGCACTACACCACCACCGCCATTTTACCGGAGTTTACGATGTGGAGATGCTGGTGTTGGACTGGAGTGGACAAGGTCAGAAATCACATGACACCAGGTTATAGTCCAACAGATTTATTTGAAATCACAAGCTTGATGAAGGAGCAGCTCTCCGATAGCTTGGGATTTCAAATAACCCTGTTGGACTTATAACCTGGTGTCGTGTCACTTCTGACTTTACTGGAATTCAGCAGAACAGAACATGGATAAACAACAAGGCAATCTACTCAGTCAGCCCAGTCTTCTTTAAACACCACAGACAGATGGACAAGGTTAAGGGATAAACTAAAAGGAAAGTAAAACAATCGTAATTTACCAGTTCAACATGGGTATTAGGCCTTCAGAAATCACAGCAACCAAACTGCAGATCTTGTTTGAATTTTAAAGGCACTGATTCACGCAAAAAGCTTCTGCAGACTGCTGGAGACTTTTACTTATGTCTTACAAATTGGGGTTCTTTCCTCAAAACCTTCAACAATTTTTTAAACTAGGTATAAACCTAGACAGAGTGAAACTCAAGGCAGCCTCCACCCACACAGCCTTCTGCCCAAAGCTCATACAAAACCAGTTAAGACCATAATTTCCCTATCCTTTCCAACATTCTCTGTGATTGGCTGGCCAGCCCTGGATTGACGCATTCAACATCCAATCCACTGCCAGTCTCTGAACAATACACCCTGCTGCCGAAATGTCCGTCATGTTCCAAGAGCGGCATGACAATCTGCCAGTATCTCTCCAGGCCAGTTCCCATCAACATCCGTTTCTTTGTTCTTTATTCCTTTCCAAAACCTGCTGCCGCTCAAAGGTTAAAGTTCAACTTCAACTCATAGTTCCAAACAAAAAAAATGGGAGATATTTAAAAATAAAATAATGAAGGTCTCAACATGCACCCCCCTCCCCCCGCCCCACCTTTTGAGTTTTGAGCATATCAAAGCATTTAGAATGATAAGAGGGAAGGTTTGAATATTTGCTAAACACAAAATAGTCCCCTAAGCAACTAATATGGCAGACAACATAGTTCAGGCACTAAATGAACATGTTTCCAAACTATTTTACATTATAGTATGAGGACTTTCAGCCCAACATGCCTGCAAAGGCACATGCACACTGTCTGCCCTACTGGTTCTTTAACGCTGACTAAATTTCTTGGCCGGGATATTATTTTCCTGATGGATGAATCCAGATGATAGGATTACAAACTTACAATTATAATTTGGCCATTTGAACTCTCTCCTCCAATGGCTGTGGATGCCAATGATGGAGGGGACTGGTAGGCCCATAACGTTTTGGAGACCAAACTCAACTGTTTTTATCAGAGAAGATTATTGCTGAATATAAAACCAAGGCGGACAAATGGAATTATCCAATCCAATGGAACAGTCCCAGAACCCAGTGAGTTCTAGAATATTTCAACTAATGCCACCACTGTCTCTGTAGCCATTTAATTTAAAACCCTTTAGATGCAGGCCATTGGGTCCAGGTGATTTGTCTATCTTTATTCCCATTAATTTGGCAAATACTTTGTTCCCTGTGATATAGACTGTTACAAGATCTTCCCCCCCATTATACCCTTGAATATTTGTTATCTTTGGGATGAATGTAGTATCCTCCACCATGAAGACCTTTGCAAGATATTGGTTGAAATTAACTGGCATTTCTCTGCTCCCTATTATCAATTCCCTGCTCACATGCTCCAAGTGACCTATACTTATTTCAACTGGTATTTCTATTTATATATTTGTAGAAGCTCTGCTGTTTATTTGACTTTTTCTAGCCAATTTACTTTTGGAATCAATTTTCACCCTCTTCATTATGTTTTTACTCATTCACTGCTGCTTCTTCTAACCTCACTGTCTTTTGCTGCTTTGTGTGCCTTACCTTTTGATTGAATGCTCTCCTTGACCACTTTTGTGAACAATAGATTGTTCATCTGTCTGATTGAGTCTCTTTTGACCTGAATGCATTTTTGCTAAGGTTTTTGAAATATCTGTTTAAATGTCTGCCAATGCACATCCATTGACTTTTGCTCTAGTTTGTAGACTTGCTCACTGAGCCAGTGTCTTTGATTGCAGACATTCCGTCACCCCGCTAGGTAACATCATCAGTGCACCTCTGGTGAAGCGTTGGTGTTCTGTTCCCCCTTGTTATTTATATGCCTCGGTTCGCTGGGGTGGTTGGTATTACTTTCAGTTCTATTTCTCAGTGGTTTGTATATCAGATCCATTCAATGTGTTTGTTGATTAAGTTCCAGTTGGAATGTCAGGCCTCCATGAATTCCCTGGCATATCTCTGTTTGACATTCCAACTGGAACTCCATCAACAAACACATTGAACTGGACCCAATATACAAACCACTGAAAAACAGAACCGGAATTAATACCAACCACCCCGGCAAACCGAGGCATATAAATAACAAGCGGCACAGAACACCAACACTTCACCGGAGCTGCACTGACGATGTTACCTAGCAGGGTGACAAAATATTTGCAATCAAACATGCCGGCTTGGCGAGCAAGTCTACAACCTCATCCACAACCCGAGCTACAAATCTTCTCAAAAATATTAGACTTTTGCTTTAGTTTATTTTTCCTAATATGCATTACATAACATTTTCTTCATATCTGCATCCGCTTATTTAAGTTGAGAACATTATTTTCAGATCAGAGTTGCTCTCCTTGTTACGATCACTACTCCCTTCTCCTGTTACTCTACCATGTTGTGATCACTACCTCCTAGGCAATTCCTAACTCTTATTAATTTTATCTCACTGCACATTTCTCAATCTTAAAGAACCTCTTCCAGATAAATTCTGCAGAGTACTGCTCTAAGAACAATCTCCGATGAACATAACAAATTCATCTTCCATGTTACTCTTGCCTGTCTGATTTTTCCTGTGAATATGGTGATTGCAATCAATCATGACAAATTGCAGTGACCTTCTAACATGGCGCCTTTATTTCATGGTTGTTTCCTGAAAATCTCTTCCCTCCTTGCTGTGCCACTGTGTCTGTAGCTCAGACTCTAGCTTATCAACTCTTAGCCAAAGTTCCTTGAGCAGCCAATACTTGCAGATATGGTCGCTATGGATCATAACATCTCCCACATATTACAGCTGCAACACATCATCTGCCCGGCCATCTTTATTTTAGAAACACAACATCTTCCTCTCTCTTATTCTTTCGCATTATTGCATTCTGCAAATATTTTGGATATATGATCTGAGGAGTATGATTTTATACCTTTTTATTAAAATACCCTTTTATTAAATTTTCCACCAGTGGACAAAATTATGTTTTTTTTCCATGCTTCTCAGATGAAGATGAATAAGAAGATGCCAGGATTATGAACTGCTTATAGATATTTACAAAGTTTTCTGTTTGAATTAAAGCACAGGAATACAATCGAGAAGGAAGCCTTTCCACTCACCAGCCAAGATTTAGTGCTCTGTGCACTAAGTGGACAACTTCAGAGGTGACTAACTCGCCATTCCCATCAGAGTAAGCTGGTCAGAATGAGCATCAGTTAGGTACCTAACGTGGGGACTAGTGAGCCAGTCATGTAGTCGGAGACCTCACTATTGAAGTGCCACTCTTCCTGAAGCTGCTAAATAACCTAAGTCCAGTGGAATCTGAGTCCTAGAAATTGTTAATAGCGGACCAGGCTGTGAAATAATGAGGGGGCTAAAACAGTGACTGGGTGAGTAGTGATTTTTTTTTGTTGGGGGTATGGGGTTTGCTGGAGTGAGAATTCATGGGGGGGTCAGCAGATTGAAGGCAAGCACAAGGGGATAGTTTTCAGCAGCCAAGCTCTTACCACTCGTACCCCAATTTTTCCTTGTCTTCTTGACTCCTGATGATATTAAAGATCTCTGTACAACTTATTCTCTAGTCTGCTATTCTCTAAGGATAACGGTCCCAACCTCCAACCATGAAACCCAGCAAGCAATTTGCACACAGCAAACTCCCACAAACATTAATACCCTCAGCGAGGCAGATGTTCTTGAGATGTCAATTTTGGAAAACCATATTGTCCCTAGCTCTTCTTTGGTAGTTTAGGAAATTCTGCATGTCCACAAAGGTGTCTTACCAATTTTTATAGATGCACCATAAGAAGCGTCCTATCTGGATGCATCACAGTGTGGTACACCAACTGCTAGTCCTGAGACTGCAAGAAACTGCAGAGTCATGAACACAGCTCAGTCCATCACACAAACCAGCCTTTCATCCATTAACTCCATGTACACTTCCCACTGCCTCAGGAAGGAACCAACGTAATCAAAGATCTCTTCACCCTAGTTAAACTCTCTTCCACCCTCTTCTCTTAGGCAGAAGATGTAAATGTTTGAAAACACGTACCAACAGATTCTTCTCCTCTATTAGCAGACTTTTGAACGGACCTCTCAAATGTTAATATGCTCTTCCTCTCTCTGCACTTCCTCTGTGGCTGTAACACTGTATTCTGCATTCTGTTCTGCTGTCCTGGTGCACTTTGTTTGATAAGATCTGCCTGTATAGCGCTTAAAACAACACTTTTCTTTCTATCTCAGTGCATGAGAGAACAATAAATAAATCAATCAATCAGTCAGAGTGTAGTCTGGTTTTCAGCCTGATGTCTCATCTGAAAGACAACACTTCCAATATTACACTCAGAGATAGTAAGAACTGCCGATGCTGGAGTCAGAGATAACACAGTGTGGAGCTAGAGCAACACAGCAGGCCAGGCAGCATCAGAGGAGCAGGAAAGCTGATGTTTCGGGTCGGGACCCTTCTTCAGAAATGGAGGAGGGGGAAGGGAGCTCCAAAGTAGGGAGAGGAGGGGTGGGGCTGGGGAAGGTAGGTGGGATGGTGATAGGTGAGTGCAGGTAGGCTGTGGTGGGGATTGGTCAGTGAGGTCGGAGGAGCGGATAGGTGGGAAAGAAGATGGACAGGTTGTGTCAGGATGGGTGAAGGCGAAGGAATCGGGATGAGAGGGAGGGTTGGTCATGGGATGAGGCCAGGAGTGGGGAGATTTTGAAACTGGTAAAGCCCACATTGAGACCATTGGGCCGTAGGCTCCCAAGGGGAATATGAGGTGCTGCTCCTCCAGTTTCCGGGTGGTGTCGTTGTGACACTGGAGGAAGCCCAGGATAGACATGTCACCCAGGGAGTGGGAGGGGGAGTTGAAATGGTTCACTACTGGAAGGTGTTGTCGTTTGTCATGAACAGAGCGTAGGTGTTCTACAAAGTGGTCTTGGAACCTCCGCTTGGTCTCCCTGATGTAGAGGATGCCACATCAGGAACAGCGGATGCATTGATGGATGTGCAGGTGAACCTCTGTCTGATGTGGAAGGTTTTTGTGGTTCCTTGGATGGAGGTGTGAGTGAGACTACACCTCCTCTCACCCACCTTCCGGCAAGAATGCGATCCCCTCCTCCCAATTCCTCCACCTCTGCCGTGTCTGCTTCCAATATGGGGGTTCCAATCCCGAACATCCCAGATGTCCTCTTATTTCAAGAACCGCAACTTCCTCCCTTCAGTGGTCGAAAATGCTCTTGACCGCATCTCTTGCGTTTCCCGCACCTCTGCCCTCACACCCCATCCCTGCAGCAAAAACAAAGACAGAATTCCCCTTGTCCTCACGTATCACCTCACTAACCTCTGGATTCAACGTATCATTCTCCGCCAGTTCCGCCATCTGCAATCTGACCTCACAACCAAAGATATATTTCCCTCCCCATCCCATCTGCCTTCGTAGGGACCGCTCTCTCTGTGACTCCCTCGTCCGCTCCACACTCCCCGCTAGCCCCACCATCCCCGGCACCTTTCCCTGCAACCGCAGGAAGTGCTACACCTGTCCCTATACCTCCCCCTTCACCCCCATCCAAGGAACTAAAAAAACCTTCCACATCAAACAGAGATTCACATGCACATCCGCTAATGTGGTCTATTGCATCCGCTGCTCCCGATGTGGCCTGCTCTATATCGGGGAAACCAAGCGGAGGCTCGGAGACCGCTTGGTAGAGCACCTACGCTCGGTTCGTGATGAACGACAACACTGCCCAGTCGCGAACCACTTCAACTCCCCCTCCCACTCCCTGGGCAACATGTCCATCCTGGGCCTCCTCCAGTGTCACAATGACACCACCCGGAAACTGAAGGAGCAGCACCTCATATTCCACTTGGGAGCCTACAACCCAATGGTCTCAATGTGGCCTTTACCAGTTTCAAAATCTCCCCAGCCCTGGCATCATCCCATGACCAACCCTCCCTCTCGTCCCCGATTCCTTGCCCTGACACAATCTGTCCATCTTCTCTCCCACCTCACTGACCAATCCCCACCACTGCCTACCTGCACTCACCTATCACCATCCCACCTACCTTCCCCAGCCCCACCCTTCCTCTCTCTATTTATTTCAGAGCTCCCTTCTGCCTCCCCCATTTCTGAAGAAGGGTCCCAATCCGAAACATTAGTTTTCCTGCTCCTCTGATGCTGCCTGGCCTTCTGTGTTGCTCCAGCTCCTTACTGTGTTATCTCTGACTCCAGCATCGGCAGTTCTTACTATCTCTGACAAAAGCAGAAGTTGCTGGGAAAGCTCAGCAGGTCTGGCAGCATCTGTGAAGAAAAAAAATCAGAGTTAACATTTCGGGTTCGATTCCAAGGAAGGTTCACCAGACCCGAAACGTTAACTCTGATTTTTTTCTTCACAGATCCTGCCAGACCTGCTGATCTTTACCAGCAATGTTCATTTTTTGTTCCTAATTAGACACGGATTCTTGTAAATGCCAGGGAGGTCAAATTGCCACCACAGCATCAATTCTGAAGGTCGCAACCCAGAACCTAGCATCACGCATTCAACTTGCAGCTGCCTTCAGTCAGAAATAATTTTTACTTGGGAGACACTTGTGACCTTTTACAGAGGAGGTCTAAACCTACCAGAGTTCTTCCTGAAGGTAAGAAAAGTAGAATATCTGTTAAACGTTAGGAAACGCAGGTGCTCTAAGGAACCTGGGTGTTGGTGAGTCACTAAAAGTTTGCATGCATGGACAGCAAGCAATTATAAATGATCTGTTGGTCTTCATCGCAAAGGGCTTTGAGAACCTGGGTAAAGATATCTTGCTGCAGTTATAAAGTGAGACCGTACCTAAAGTATTGTGTACAGTTTTAGTTCCCTCGTCTAAGGATTGATACATTTCCCATTCAGGTTGTGCAACAGTGGGTCAGCAAATTAATCCCTGCAATGGTCTCCTCTGAGGAGAGACTGAGGAGACTGGGTCTGCACTCACTCAAGTTTTGAAGTCTGAGGAGTGGTCTCATTGAAATTTACAAAACTCATTCAGGGATTAATAGGTTGAATATAGACAAGATGTTTCCCCTGATTTGTGGGTCTGAAATCAGGGGACATAATCTCTGGATAAGGGATAGGCTATTTAAGGCTGAGATTAAGAGGAAATTCCTCACTTACAGAGTGATTAAATCGTGGAACTCACTAGCCCACTGTTAATTGTTGAGCAGGTTCAAGACAGAAATTTATAGACATCTAGAGTGACACCAAAGGATACGCAGATTATATGGGAAAGAGGCATTGAGATAGATGATCAGCCATGATTAATAGAATGGTACAACTGGTTTGATATGTCTAATGGCCCCCTCCTGCTCCTAAATTCCTATGTGTTGACGTAACCCGAGGGTTGGTTATCACTAAAGGATTTGTGCTGCTTGACAGATTTTGTGAACTATCTCACAGTGGGTTGCTACCAGTTCACTGATGGATAACTTCAAGACCTTATATAATCTTTGAGGTGGGCTAGGAATACAAATACATATCTTTAATACAGATTAGGTGGTTGAAGAAATCTAAATATAGTGAGTAGTTTTTTACAAATAAGAGGCTTTTTTTAAAGTCAATTCATCAATGGACACTTAGAATTTCACCTTATGCCAGGTCCTGATATCTGTTCATGGTGGATATTGGGTGAATTAGCACGGAAGGTGCAGGGCAGAGGGTGAAGAGTTAGGGGACCTCAGTTGGCATGGTGGCTGTAAAGACCCATGTGGCAAGGGATGGAAGGGCATAAGTTGGCATAGATAGGGCACGGAAAGAGTGCGGGGCGGGGTTGTTGAGGAGGTGAGAGAATGTTTGTTATTAATCTTTTTTTTAACAAGGTAGGCCCTTTAAGAATGCCCAACAGCCCCTCGGAACTTTTTCCTGGGGCACTGGGCCTGACTTGAGTTATGGTTCCACACACAACTGGAACTAAACTCCAGAGTATCGTCCCCTCCATGTCAAGTTTGCGGAGCCAGGAGCTTTCCCAGCTCTGCTCTCACAACTCAGGGACTCTTGGTTTCCTGTGAATTCACCTTAATTTGTAGTAACAAAATGTATCACCACCATTCTGTACAAGCAGCTAAATGAACCATATTCTTCGGGATTCCCAGTCGATAATCTGAACCGCAGGTTTGATTCTCTATGCTTTATAAAAAATATCTTCAGCACTTGCAGTCATTTCAATGAGCCATTTCCTTCAGCATCCATTCAATCAATCAGGTGAGACCTGCTGAACTTTGCTTTGGAATCTTTCAGCATTGCAGCAACATGAGCGCTGAATGGTCTCCTTAAAGGGGGCTGTATCCAGCAGCTGCAATACGTACACCATCTCTTTTTGGCCCAGGAAGTTACACTCCCTCTCCAGATCTTCTCAGCAAGTCATCAGTCTTATCCTATCACTTAAGATTGAGGTTTTTGTCTACTTTCAGAGAAATCCTTAAGTAAATTGGGACAGCATGGGGAGGGTTGCTGGTATGTAAGGGAGCTTCTCAAATCATTGACACAGGGAATTGTACATCACAGTAGGAAGGAAGAAGCATCAAAGAACTTGATGCATGTCCATTTTTATCTTCTCTACATTCTCAAAAATAACAGGTATTGATAATCTTGTCCATCTTCAGCGATATTTCTGAAATCAGACAATCACATGCTAAACAGAATGAAACTCATCAATTTCAAGACATCGGGCAATCAGATATATTTCTCTCTCCACAGATGCTGTCACACCTGCTGAGTTACTCCAGCACCTTCTTATTTTTATTTCAGCATCTGCAGTACTTTGATTTAAATTAATCAGATTCCTGATGACCTGTGTTCCAAATTTCTGAATACTCAATAAGGAACCACTTCCATTTCAGAGAGGTATAATTTTGGACACATAAGCCTGGATATTCAGATATGGCCACACTTTGGTTTAAATTGTGTTTATATAGTACCCATTCAAGACACTTCATGGGAGAGTGATGAGAGAAAATTTAAAATTTAATTGGCCTTAAGAAGTAGATATGAGGACGAGTATTTAGTCAAAGAAATAGGTTTTAAGGAATATCCAAAAATAGGAGAGAATTGAGAAGCAAGGGAGTTTGGGGAAGGCATTCCAGAGTTTTGGGCCTAGAATCCTGATGGCACATCAACCAATGGATATCAGAGATGTACAAGCCTCCAAAACAGGAGGAATTTAGAGATCTGTATAGGTTGGAGGAGGTTAATGTTGAGAAGTGCAAGGCCAGACTGACAGTGAACTATGCTAAGGTCAGTTTACCTATGCAGCCTAAGGTGTAGATTTTGCTTAGTTCACGTAATTAATTTTGGTTCAGCGGTAAGTGATTTTGGTGAGAATGGGAGAACATCACATGTAAGGGAAATATAAGAGGTTAGGGAAAATTAAAATGTTGAGTAAGGTGACAAGACATCTCATAACCTTTGGAACAGTTGGAATCACAGCTCAGCCATTCAGAGCAAGAAAAAAACCAAAGAGCTGTGGATGCTGGAAATCAGAAACAAAAACAGAAATTGCGAGGGAAACTCAGCAGGTCTGGCAGCATCAGTGGTGAGAAAGCAGAGTTAATGTTTAAGATCCAGTGATCCTCCTTCTAAACCTCTTGCCTTGCACAAATCGACTGCATCATTTCCTCACTTTGCAGATGTGAGGAAAGCCGTAACAGCAAAGTAAGTGAAGAGTGTTTTAGCATATCCAGTGGTTGGCAAAGGCCTATTTTAAATGCAAGTCTTGTCTTTTCTTAAACACTCAATCATAAATCTATAATTAATTGAACAAACCAAGTCACAGGTACAGTGCAGGCTTTTGAGCTAAAAGAAGATTGAACTCAATCGTGATCTGTTTTTCCCTTCATAACCCTATTGCCCCAGTATCGCTACATAGCCTATCTACATTCATACCTAGGTTCACACATACCTAAATAGCCACATTTGGCATTGGAAGGTACAGGGAACACATGAAGGAATGGCTCAGCTTGTGTCTTGTCTCTGTAGTAGTGTGACTGTATCTTAATTCCTACACTATACCAGAATGGTTAACAACTATATGTTTACATGGAAGATGGAGAGAAATGTTTCCCACCTTGGGACAGTATGGTGACTCAGCGGTTAGCACTGCTGCATCACAGCAGCAGGGACACAAGTTCGATTCCACCCTTGGGCGACTGTCTATGTGGAGTTTGTGCATTCTCCTTGCATCTTTGTGGCTTTCCTCTGGGTGCTCTGATTTCCTCCTACTGTCCAAAGATATGCAGGTTGGGTGGATTGGCCACATTGAATAGACCATAGTATCCAGGCTACATGGGCCAGCCATGGGAAATGCAGGGCTACAGGAGAACAGTGTGGGGGAGGGTCTGGGTGGGATACTCTTCAGAGGGGTGGTGTGGACTTGATGGGCTGAATAGCCTGTTTCCACACTGTAGGGATTCTATGAACTTCACAGGAACAATAGTCTGCAGCGCAAGGCAAAACCAGGCATCCTTTGTTAAGCAGGAATCTGATGGTAAGGGCTGTTAAAAATATACGTAATCGTTGTGGTTACCAAGGCTATTAAATTAAAGGCAGAAGGGAGGACAATGAAGTGGATGTCTCTGGTCTATATGACCCTTGGATGGATGATTTTAGAGCCATAATGGGCTTAGACATGAGTCGAGTTTCCTGAACTTTCAAGACAAAGCGTAAAAATAACCGTATTCAAGTGTACCAGTAGCATAACCTAAAAACAACCATCACCATAGCAGGAGCTCAGAGTTCAAATAAAGGACTGATCCAACTGAGAGACTGAAGCCTTCCCAACTATTCCTCATCATTGCAGGTAATACCTAAGTCCCTGTAGTAATTCGAAAGCAATTTTGTTTGTAACCTGATACAAATTTAAGCAGTGGTTTTAGACTGACTGAGAGATAAATATAGGAAGATGATGGCAGTTACAGTACAGGTTGTAATCATTTCCGACATTGATCAGAGACGGCAACAGACAACACTTTGCTAGTGTTATCTGAGAGGGTTTAAACTAATTTGGGAGGGGGGCGCGGTTACGAATCTGAATAAGAAAGGGGCCATCGAGAAGTCAGGGAAAAATACATTAGCCATCGAGAGCAAGTTTACTATTCAGGACAACTAGGGGCACAGTAAAGGGAGGGAAAAGACTTCTGGTTTAAAGTGCATTTGTTTCAACACACGAGGTCTGACTGGTAAGGCAGATGACTCAGAGCATGAATTGGCTCTGGGGACTGGGATATTATAGCCATAACAGAAACAGGGCTTAGAGAA
>NC_063342.1:14423741-14439946 GCF_021869965.1 Rhincodon typus | reverse complement strand
AGCTTGCTCCTCTGATGCTGCTTGGCCTGCTGTGTTCATCCAGCTCTACACCTTGTTATCTCAGATTCTCCAGCATCTGCAGTTCCTACTATCTCTGATACAGTTACTGCACTGTTTGATGTTGAAGAAGAGGGAGCTGGAATGATTAGGGAAGAGATCACTTAGATTTTACAAAATAAGATTTGAGCTTTACAGCAAAGCCAGCATTTATTGCCTATTCCTAACTGCCCTTGAGGAGGTAGTGGTGAGCTAAATTATTGAAGGTTTCCTATTCATGTGGTTTGCATATATCCAAAGTGCTTTTGGAGAGGGAGCTCTGGGAATTTGACCCAGCGGCCGTGAGAGAACAGCAATATATTTCCAAGTCAGGATGATGTGTGTGAGGGACATGGCAATGAACTTGCAGGTAGGTGGTATCTGCCAACATGGTCCTTCTAATTGGTTGTGAATTTGGAAGATGCTGTTGGTCGAGTCTTGGTGAGCTGCTGCAGTGCATCTTGTAGATGGTACACGCTGCTGCCACTGTATATCAATTGTGGAGGGTGTGAATGTTTGTGGATGTGCTGTCAATGCAATGGGCTGCTTTGTCCTCGGCAGTGTATGGAACATCTTGAGTGTTATTGGAACTGCAGTCATCCAGGCAAGTGGAGAGTATTCCATCACACTCCTGACTTGTGCCTGAGATGGTAGACAGGCTTCGGGGAGCCTGGAGGTGAGTTACTCGCCTCAGTATTCTAAGATTCCAACCTGCTCTTGTCACCGCTGTATTTATGTGGTGGGTTCAGTTGAGTTTCTGGTCAATAGTAACTCCCAAGATGATGATGTTGGATCCAGAGATAACAAGGCAACTGAACACCAAGGGGAGATGGTTCAATATTCTATTGTTTGGGATGGTCATTTCCTCTCATTTACATGGCGTCAAAATTGCTTGTGGCTTATCAGCCTAAACCCGAAAGTTATTCAGGTCTGGCTGCATATGGGGACAGGCTAGATCTGAAGAGTCATGGCTGGATCGATCAACATACCTACACCTAACCTTTTGATGGGAAGAATTTTACTGATGAAGTATCTGATGATGGGTAGATGTATCCTACATCCCTGGAGAATTCCTGCAATTATTCCCGGATTAAGAGTTTTGTAGGGCAACACCACATCCTTCATGCAAACGATAACTCCAACCAGGCTCCCACCACCTCCCCAACCCGCACTACATCCCGCCGCCCCACCCAACTTCAGCTTTGCTAGGGTTCCTTGATGCCACACTTGATTAAATGTGATCTTTCTGTCAAGGGCAGTCACTCTCATCTCTCTCCTTACATAAGCTTACTTTATTATACTCTCACCTCTCTTTTGGCCATGTTTGAAGTCACACAACACCAAATCATAGTCCAACAGGTTTATTTGGAATCACATAAACTTTCTGAGCACAGCCCCTTCGTCAGGTGCAGTGAGAGAGCAGAACACACAGACATACAGTTTATAGGCAGAGAGATCAAGGGCAGTGAGATCAAAAGATCATACAACTGGTGTGAGTGGAGTGTCAGATAATACGTCCTTGCAGGTGACTAAGAGTGTTAGATGGTGTGTAAAGTGTTTATAAAGTCAATGTTAGTGCTGTGCTGTCATGAAAATCAGTCAGAGCCATAGGAATATGCAAAAGGTGACATCTCAGGTCAGATACTGAATTGTAGGTGTGAAGCTTTGTTCAGAATCTGTCTCAGAGTTTTAACCGGAAAACAGGCTGGTTTTATTCCAAAAACTGGAATTTATTAGATGCCACAATGACTGACTGTGACTACAAATTGTGTGTTTTTTGAAAAATATAGAAGGTATCTGCAAATAAACAGACATCGTCCTATAGATTTTTGTGCGTGTGCGTGCGTGTGTAAGAGAGAGACAGAGAGAGGGCGAGAGGGGGAGAGAGAGGGAGTGTGTGTGTGTGTGTGTGTGTGTGTGTGAGAGAGAGAGAGAGAGAGAGAGAAAGAGAGAGTGTGAGGGGGGGAGAGAGGGAGTCTGTGTGTGTGTGTGTGTGTGTGTATGTGTTGTGTGTGTGTGTGTGTGAGAGAGACAGAGAGAGGGTGTGAGGGGGAGAGAGAGGGAGTGCATGTGTGTGTGTGTGTGTGTGTGTGTGTGAGAGAGAGAGAGAGAGAGAGAAAGAGAGAGAGTGTGAGGGGGGGAGAGAGGGAGTCTGTGTGTGTGTGTGTGTGTGTGTATGTGCGCGTGTGTGTGTATGACAGAGAGAGAGAAATGAGAAAGTGTAGTAGCTAGGGACAACTATTACCAGGTTCAATTCCACTCTCGGGTGACTGTGTGGAGTTTGCACGTTCTCCTCTTGTCTGTGTGGGTTTGCTCCTGTGCTACGGTTTCCTCCCACAGTCCAAAGATGTGAGAGTTAGGTGGATTTGCCATGCTAAATTGCCCTTAGTGTCCAGTGACATGCAGGCTTAGGTGGGTTAGTTGTGGAAAGTGCACAGTTACGGGGGTAGGGTGTAGGTCTGGTATTGGATCCTCTTTGGATGGTTGGTGTGGACTTGATGGGCTGAATGGCCTGCTTCCTCACTGTAGGGATTCAAAGATTCTTCCAGACTGTAGAGATTCTAATTGAGGGTGGATTGACTAGGAATTGATTAGCCAGATTAGAATTGTCAATTTTACCACGTACAATATCTGAATAGTCCTTCCGAACAGTTGTTGATCGCCTGAGAGAGCGAGGAGGAATTTCTTACAATTATTGGCCCTGGCTGCTACCTTTTTACTTCTCTGCCTCTCCAAGGAGATTTTGTGGCTGTGAGAGTGTGTGGGCAATGTCTGGATGGGAGAGAAGAAGTGCCCAGTCAGGGTATTCCAGGCATCAGAATGCGCAACAGGCCAGAAATACTAGCCAGCCATTTCTTGATTCTCAGACCGTTAGCTCTAGGTGACCTGTGAGTGCATTGTGCAGGTGTGTGAACAAACAGCTATCCCTACTCCCTTACCTCCTTCCCACAGGTCTCCCCATCCAGAAATCCAGCAAATGGACCCAGTAGGAAAGGTTTGCCCATAATTTGGCAAACATACTGGTCTTATCGAATCTAATGTCAGAACAAAATATTGGAGCTGTTAGCTACAAGTGGAATCATTTTAAATCCAATTCATAAATGGGCTAGTTCCGTCTTTTCTAACCTCAAGGTTTCTCAGGTTTGTTTGTGCTATCCCACTAAAGAACTAAAAAGACTTGCATTTATACAGCACCTCATCACATCTCTTAGAAACACCTCAAGCTGTGAACTAATTTAAAGTGGAATGATTCCTGATATTCCTGTTGATACATATGGGATCTGTTCATAGCATAATGAGAATGTATAGGGTAATGTAATGGTGTTGTATTCATTATAGTAGTGATGGCAACAGCAGTCACATGAAGATAGGATGGAATAGTCTGTCCTAGTGAGAGATGTACCCACATATTACGTACAATGTGTAAATAAAAGAATTTGCAAAAACTGAAACAGATAGTAATCAGTCATAGGTAAGGCAAAACAATTACAGGCCACAGGCTGCCAGAATCATCTTTCTGATGTGCAGAAGTGAACCGGGAGAGACAAGTTTTGTGGCACCATAAACCACTGACTGCAGTCTTTGATGTTCTTGACTTCTGTCCTTCCTTTTCAATTTCTCGCCATCGTTATGCAGACAGGTGGGACGACACTTGCCTGGTTCCATTCTAATTCACCCAGAATCCTCTAGCATCCTTCCTTGGCCCACTCCGATTTCCCCTTTACGCGCTGCTCCAAGGTGGCATCGTTTGAAACATGGTGCTAGCTTTCCACGTGTTAGCTGATAACACCGAGCTTGAGCTCATCACCATCTCTCACAAGCCATTTCTAAACTGTGAGACTGCTTATCAACCTCCAGAGCTCAACGAGCAGAAACTTCCACCAATTAAATATTTGGAAGGCTAAAGCCATTGTCAGAAGCCTGCAACAGACCCATCCATCAAGACCAATTCCATCCATCTCTCAGACTGGATCTAAAGGACATTGCTGCCAGTTTGGGTCTATGGAAGGTAGTTCCCTCATCCTCAGGTGTTTGTAGTATAGGAATTTATTGCCACTTGCGCTTATGAAAATACAGGGAAAAGTGTGCAGGTCGCCATAATCCGGTGCCATATTAAATACGGAAATTATAAAATTAAATACATGAGACAAAGTTAAGATGAAGTCTGTTTTTTGTTCCATCCATAGCTCCTGGGTCTCTGAAGTGGCTACAGGACGATGGTAGCTGAAGGTGCAAGGACCAGATCCCAAATGCCAAAGATTGCAGCTGGAAGTGCTCCCTGCTAGGCCTGTCCGCTCCCACTTGCCTGTCTGGCTGCATCCTTCTTTCTTTTTCATTTCTTCACTTATCTTTTGTATTAAATTCACTTTTTTTTCTTCTCTTCTGCAGCCGCGGTGAAGGAGGGAGATTGGGGAAAGCTGCTGCTGCAACAGATCCGGTCCGAGTCCACATGGCCCTGGCAGCCGCGGCTTGAACAATGCAGCGCGGTGATTCCATTTCCTCGGGAATTTGGACCTTCCCTCGGTCCTCAGGAGTTGGGAGGGAACCCGGTACTTGGGTGTTGGGACAGTCTCTGGTGGCGGCCAGAGTCATGGCGGCTTGATAGATGGCTTTAGGGTCAGTGACTTGGTGGTTCATTTCCACTCTCCTGTCGGCGATGCGGCAGCATCGGCTTTGATTGTGATTCCTGTCAAAATGTTCCTGCGGTGGTAGCAGGAGGTTTCTTCAACAGGGTCAGAGGCAATGTGGATTGTATTTAACATCATTCTCACTGATCCACCTGCCACTGACAGTATTGGTAAGAGTCCTTTTGGAGACAAAGTCACCTCCTGACATCGAGGATACCCTCCAGCATGTTGTGTGATGCTATCACCATGCTAAATGGCTAGATTTTGAAAAGGTGTAGCAACGCAAGAAACAGAGCAGTCACTTTGAGCCAACAACAACAGCAGAACTGTGCTCCAGCACACAATCTGCAAACTCATGGCTTGGCACATCCCCCACTCAACCATTACCATCAAGCCAGAGAATCAACTCTGGTTCAATGGAGAGTGCAGGAGGGCATGCCAGGAGCAGCACCAAGCATATCTGAGGGTGAGGTGTCAACCTGGTGAAGCCACCAAACAGGAATACTTAAAATTTCAAACACTGGAAGCAGCTTGCGATAGACAGGATCAAGTGACTTGTTATGGACCAGACCAGAACCCCTCACAATAATTTAAGAAGGCAGCCCAGATCCTAACTTATTTCTTATTTTAAAGGTAGATGTGTACTGCTTGTTCCAGATATGATGCAACTGGTCAAACCACTCAACGTTAAGCAAAGCACAATTTATTTAATACTATAGTTAAGATACAAACAAAAGAAAGAGGAATTTAGAATAACTTACTCATGGAAAACTTAACCGAATAATAAACAGTAACTATTACTAATTAACTGTTCCAATATAGTAACATCCCATAAACACACCTCGTGGCAAAAAGGTAAATTCAGACACAGATTCTTACATGCCGTTCAACATCAAGAGAGATTTCAGGGAAAGTCACAGTTAAGAATCATTTTACTGAAGCTTCAGAGACCCAAACAGCTTCTGACTGCTACAGCTAAAAAGCACTAGAAAGCCTGATCAGGGAGAACTGGCCATTCCCCTTCCATTGTTACATCTGTTTTTAAAACAAATCTAAAGGCCTCTTAAATTATTGACTTAGGCCAGCTCCAGTGGACACTTCTGAACCTCTGCCTTTACAATCTTTCTTCAAAAAACCCCGGACAAAATAACCTTTTTAAAGTGATGGTATCATCACAAATAAATCAGATCTCAGCTTTGCAGTCCTGCCTCATCCATTTATGAATGGTGGTAGACAATGTAACATGATACAGGAGGATAGGGTTCCACATTATCCCGTCCCCAGCGTTGGTGGAGCCAAGCACGTCAGTGAAAGTGACAAGGCTGAAGCACTTTCATCCATCTTCAGCCAAAAATAATGAGTGGATGATCCATCTCGGCCTCCTCCAGAAGCCCCCCGTATCAGACACCATTTTTCAGCCACCTCAATTCACCCCATGTGATATCAAGAAATGGCTGAAGACAGTGGACCTTGACAACATTTCAGCAGCGATACTGAAGACTCATGCTCTCAAAGTAGCTGTGTCTTCCACCTTATAATTCATCTTTTGTTATGTACTCTCCTTCACTTCCCTGCCTGTATACCAGCAAGTCTTGTCTCTAATTTTTTTCTAATTCTCTACAGATGCAGCGTGATCTGCCAAACTTTCTATCATCCAACTCCAAGAGGTGATCATCATTGTTAAAGGCCAGCATTTGCTTCCCATCCCTAATTGTCCTTAAGGAGGTGGGGAGCTGACTTCTTGAGCTGCGGGAATCCATGTGGTGTAGCTATATTCACAGTGTTATTGAGGATATGGAGCCAGTATGAATGGTGATATATTTCTAAGCCAAAGTGGTAAGTGTCTTGGAGAGGACAGGTGGTCCTTCAGTCTTCCAGGTGGTAGAGGTTGCTAGTTTAGAAGAGACTGTTGAAGGGATCTTGGCAATGTGATGCTGCGTATGTTGTAGCCCTTTCATTAACTCCAAACAAATTAAAGGCACTATATAAATACAAGTCATTTTCGTTGTTTGTTATTTGGTCATTAAACTATTGGATGAAGAGTACGATTAACCAGGTGGGACAATTCAGTTGGAAGGTCATCTGATCAAATTTCTGAGTAAATTCAATCCCCAGAGTTAATAATCCAAGGAGTGCAGAGGGGAGATGAGCTAAGCATTTTCACAAAATATACTGCAAATTACCTGAAAACATGAAGGGACTTTTTAGCTTCAGTAATGCTATGTCATAATCTTTGTTTACTTTGTTAAACTTTTCATGGATGATAAATTTATCTACAGAGCGTGGATTTATGACATGTGTTTCAGATTGTTGTAGAATGCCACCATACACAAGCCAGTGGGAAGGGAAGGGATGCCTGCAAAAAAGCAAGGGATAAAAGACGTATTATAATAACCGCCTCCAAATCTTGTAAAATCTACTTAGAGCTTTCAAAACAACAATGTACAGTGTACACTACTGAGGCAAGACACTGTTCCCCTTTGGTAAAATATGATTTGATTGAAACACATAAGATCATAGAATCCTTACAGTGTGGAAGCAGGCCATTCAGCCTATCAAGTCCACACCAACCCTCCGAAAAGTCTCCCACCCAGACCCACCCTGTAACCCTGCATTTCCCATGGCTGATCCACCTAGCCTGCACATCCCTGGACACTATGGGCAATTTAGCATGGCCAATCCACCCTAACCGCCACATCTTTGGACTGTGGGAGGAAACCCACACAGACACAGGGAGAATGTGCAAATTCTCCACAGTCGCCTGAGGGCAGAATTAAACCCAGGTCCCTGGCGCTGTGAGACAGCAGTACTAACCACTGAGCTACCATGCCACCCCTTCCTGAGGGAACATGTGAAGAGGATATTTCCTCTTGTGGGAGCATCTGGAACAAAAGGGCCCTGATTAAAATGAAGGGGGTTGGGGTCCGTTCGCTGGACTGTGTTGGTTTCTGATGCAGAATGACACCGATAACACAGGTCCAGTTCCCACACTAGTTAAGGTCAGCATGCACTGCCCTCTTATACTCGCCCGAGGCAACTTGACCCCAAGGGTAAGCTCTTCGGAGACTTGATGCTCCCTTCCTCAAAAGGTTGTGGAAGACCTTTGGATACTTTTAAGGCAGAGCTGGATAGATTCTCGTCAAACAAGGAGGTGAAAGGTCAAATGGGGGAGACGAATCAGCTCAGCCATGATCTTATAGAATAGTGGAGCAGGGTCAAGGGGCTGAGGGGCCTACCATTTGATTTTGAGTTTGAGGTTGTTTTTGGTTTGGTGCCCCAGAACGGGTCTGTATTATTTTCCCTTCATATCAACTTTGGACTCCTTGAAAGAGCCAAGGGGTCTTTTATTTTAATCCGATGTTATCCCTGTCCCAGAAGTGCTTGATAGGGTTGGTGCAAGGGGATATTTATTTTCATTTGCAATAGGTGGAGGTACCTTTCCCTCTGACCTTTAGACCATTGTTGTTCCTGTTCTGGGAGGGTTCGATGGAGACGGAGCTGAGGGGGTCTGGTTTTTAGTCTTATTTTCAATTGACAATGTTTATTCGACTCCTTATTGTCTCAACCCCCGGTGTGATTAGTGGGGATAGAGTCAAGGAAAGCCTTTTTTTTAATTCATTTGTTTTCTTTTTCCCCAGAGAGTGACTGGAACTTTCTTTCAGTTTGAGAGTCTTTATTCATTCACGGGATGAGGGCGTCGCTGGCTCAGCTAGCATTTATTGCCCATCCCTAATTGCCCAGAGGACAGTTAAAAGTCAACCACATTGCTGTGGGTCTGGGAGTCACATGAAAGCCAGACCAGGTAAAGATGGCAGTTTCCTTCCCTAAAGGGCATTAGTGAACCAGATGGGTTTTTCCTGTCAATCAACAATGAATTCATGGTATCATTAGATTCTGAATCCAGATATTTTATTGAATTCAAATTCCACCATCTGCCGTGGCAGGATTCAAACCCAGGCCCCCAGAACATTATCTGGGTCTCTTGATTAACAGTCCAGCGATAATACCACTAGGCCATCACTTCCCCATACCTTTTGAAAGAATTGAGGAGCCTGCTCCTGCTCTTCATTAGTAGATAGGTCTGCCTCTGTCCTTATGTTCTACACACAATCCTCTACCTCTGATTCAGTCCAATGTCAGATATTTTCAAAACAGCCTGTTGAGACACATTATAACACACCTCTGGAGCAGAAAGAGTTTGAATGTGGGTCCAACCTAATTCCATTATTTTAAAGTGCTAAAGCATTCGAAAGTGTTTCAGGTGAGATCAATCAGGCTAGATTGGATAATGAGGACTCTAATGGTGTAGTGGTAGAATCACTACCTCTCGAGCCAGGAGATCTGGGTTCAAATCCCACCTTCTCTAGAGGTGCATAATAATATCTCTGAGTGGGTTGCTTCAAAAAGTATCCATAGTGGGCACTGACCCTCAATAAGCAGTCCTCAACGTTCAATATGTGGATCCCCAAGTCTGTATTCATCCCAGATCTTTAACTTAATTCGATAAGTTTCCCCTAGGCATGAGTGACTGCTGTTTGCAGCTCCATAAACTGAGGATATGCGATTCCCCTGACTTCTCCAGGCCCTACAGAACAGACTATTGCCCACTCCCTGCACTGTAGCCAGACAGATCCACTAACTGCCCCAGAGCAGACAAGTAACTATCGCCAAATCCTTGGATTGGGTGTGGAGTCTACCCTAACAGTACCTGACCAGCAGCACGCCTCACATGGTTGGACTGAGGACTACTTGTTTCTAATACATTTATGTTGCTTGTAATAATATATCAATGATTTGGAGGAGGAATGTATGTGGCCTCATTAGTAATTTTGCAGATGACACAAAGATTGAGGGAAGCTGCTGATATTGAGGAGGATTGCCAGAGGATACAGCAGGATATAGATAGGCTGGAGACTTGGGCGGAGAAATGGCAGACGGAGTTTAATCCAGACAAATGTGAGGTGATGCATTTTGGAAGATCTCATGCAGGAGGGAAGTATACAGTAATTAGCAGAACCCTTAGTAGCATCAACATACAGAGGGAACTAGGTGTATAGATCCACAGTTCCCTGAAAGTCACAACACAATTGGATAAGGTCATCAAGAAGGCATATGGCATGCTTGCCTTCATCAGTTGTGGCACAGAGTATAAAAATTGGCAAGTCATATAGAACTTTACTTAGGCCACATTTGGAATACCATGTACAGTTCTGGTTGCCACAGTACAAGAAGGATGTGGAGGCTTTGAAGAGGTTACCAAAAGGATTTACGAGTATGTTGCCTTGTTTGGAGGGTATTAGCCATGGACAAGAGATTGGACAAACTTTGTTTGTATTTGTTTGAATGTTGGAGGCTGAGGGGTGACCTGATAGAAGCTAATAAAATTATGACAGGGATCAATAGAATGGATAGTCGGAGCCTTCACCCCAGGGTAGAAATTTCAATTACTAGGGGACATAAGTTTAAGGTAAAAGGGGGTAAGTTGAAAAGAGAAGTGAGAGAGGGACATGCCTGGAATGTGGTGCCAGAGGAGGTGGTGGAGGCTGATGCAATAGCAACATTTAAGAGGCATCTTGACAGATAGGCAGGG
Organism: Rhincodon typus; assembly: GCF_021869965.1. Lineage (NCBI taxonomy): Eukaryota > Metazoa > Chordata > Chondrichthyes > Orectolobiformes > Rhincodontidae > Rhincodon > Rhincodon typus. Next base: position 14,429,692 of record NC_063342.1, on the reverse strand, counting down.
AATAGAGGGTTATGGACCACATGGTGGTAAAAGGTTTTTAGTTTAGAGAGACATCATGTGTCAGCACAGTCTTGGTTGGTCAAAGGGTCTGTTCATGTGTTATACTGTTCTTTGTTCTTTGTACCCCTGACATGGCCACAAGATGGATACATATGCAGTGTGTTTGCCATGCAAAAAGGAGACACATGCTGACCATGTTAGACTGACACCTCAGTGTGAAGTACAGCAAGATGTTTCACCCCTAGACAGGTTTATACTGACAAGTACAGCAAGCAGCCTGTCTGTGTGTCTGCATTAAACAGTGCTTCAGTACAGCAGTACTGATAGCCTTTAGCTCTAGCTGAAGCAGGCAAGACAAGGCGAGGGCCAAAATAGCTGGAGAATCTGGCAGCATCTGTTTAAAGAGAACAGAGTTAATATTTCAGGTCCGGTGACCCTTCTTCAGGACCCAGCATCTGCAGCTCTTTGTTTTGTATTTAGGCAAGGCACTCCATGGATGTTGCAAATATACAGACAGTCGCTAAGTGAGCGAGCGCTAAGAGTTCAAGTGAACAGCCCTGGGATGCAGTCTGGTCCAATCTGTAGGCTGGGGGCCTGTTCCTGCAAAGTGTCCCGACAGCATCTGTTCAATACTTGATATCAAAGCAGCCTGTCATGCTTGCGGAATGGCCTGCAAGTGGATCAGAGGGGTATCGTGATGGTTATGAGGGGTTAGCAAGATCCCATTGTACATAGACAAGGGGTGCATGCGCCCACAGCTCAGGCCATGTGCTGCTGAGCAACACAGAGGCTCCTTGCAGTCAGCAGTGAACTGAAGTCACCAGGGACCCACTCTGATTTCTCAATGTTTAGTGGTCAGTGTATATGGTAAGATAGAAAGCTGAATATTAATGAGGTACCTTGTATTCTCACTGCTTGACAATCACATAAGATATGCAGCGAGTTACTCCCGACATCACGACCTTTCACTTGATTCTGCCGTGAGCCTCACTGCAGACCAGCTTTATAAGACTTCAGTTAGGCCACACTGAAGGGTATTGCATTCAATTGTGTTCATCACACCACAGGAAAGATGTGGAGGCTTTGGAGGGGGTGTAGAAAAGGTTTACCAGCATGCTGCCTGGATTAGAGGGTATGAGCTATAAGGAGACGCTAGAAAAATTCAGGTTATTTTCTCTGGAGAAGCGGGGACTGAGGGGAGGCTTGATAGAAGTCTATAAAATTATGAGATGCATAGATAGAGCAGAATCTTTTTCCCAGACTTGAAATGTCTAATACGAGGGGACGTGCATTTGAGGTGAGAGGGGAAAGTTCAAAGGAGATCTGAGGGGCAAGTTTTTTTTTACACAGACAGTGGTAGGTGCCTGGAATGCACTGCCAGGGGTAGTAATGGAGGCAGATACAATAGGGGCGTTCAAAAGACTTTTAGATAAACACATGAATATGCAAGGAATGGAGGAATATGGACCAAGGGCAGGCAGAAGGGATTAGTTTAATTTGGCATCACGTTTGGCACAACATCATAAGACCGTAAGACTACAAGACATAGGAGCAGAAATTAGGCCATTCAGCCCATTGAGTCTGCTCCACCATTCAATCATGGCTGATAAGTTTCTCAATTCCATTCTCCTGCTTTCTCCATGTAACCCTTGATCCCTTTGATAACCAAGAACCTATCTATCTCCATCTTAAATATACTCAATGACCTAAGCTCTACAGCCTTCTGTGGCAATGAATTCCATAGATTCACCACTCTCTGGCTGAAGAAGTTTCTCCTTATCTCCGTTCTAAAAGGTCTTCCCTTTACTCTAAGGCTGTTCCCCCAGGTCCTAGTCTCTCCTACCAAAGGAAACATCTTCCCAACATCCACTCTGTCCAGGCCATTTAGTATTCTGTAAGTTTCAATTAGATCCCCCCTCATCCTACTAAATTCCATCGAGTATAGACCAGAGTCCTCAAATGTTCCTCATATGTTAAACTTTTCATTCCCATGAAACTCCTCTGAACCCACTCCAGGGCCAGTACATCTTTCCTGAGATACGGGGCCAAAAACTGAGCACAAGGCTCCAAATGTAGCCTGACCAGAGACTTATAGATCCTCAGAAATACATCCCTGCTTTTATATTCAAGTCCTCTCAAAATAAATGCCAAAGTTACATTTGCCTTCCTAACTGCTGACTCAACCTGCAAGTTTACCTTGAGAGAATCCTGGACTAGAACTTCCAAGTCTCTTTGCACTTCAGACTTCTGAATTTTCTCCCCATTTAGAAAATAGCCCATGCTTCTATTCTTCTTATCAAAGTGCATGACCTCACACTTTCTCACGTTGTACTCCATCTGCCACTTCTTTGCCCACTCTCCTAACCTGTCCAAATCCTTCTGCAGCCTCCCCACATCCTCAATACTACCTGTCCCTCTACCTATCTTTGTATCGTCTGCAAACTTAGCCAGAATGCCCTCAGTTCCTTCATCTAGATCATTAATGTATAATGTGAAAAGTTGTGGTCCTAACACTAACCCTTGTGGAACACCACTTGTCACCCGCTGCCATCCTGAGAAAGACCCTTTTAACCCCACTTTCTGCTTTCTGCCAGACAGCCAATCTTCCATCCGTGCTAGCACCTTGTCTCTAACACCAAGGGCCCTTATCTTACTCAGCAGCCTCCTGTGCGGCACCTTGTCAAAGGTCTTCTTGAAGTCCAGGTAGATAACATCCATTGGCTCTCCTTGGTCTAACCTGCTCATTACTTCCTCAAAGAATTCCTACAGATTTGTCAGGCATCACCTCCCCTTGATGAAGCCATGCTGACTTTGCCCTATTTTACCATGCACTTCCAAGTATTTAGAAATCTCATCCTTCACAATGGACTCCAAAATCTTACCCACAATCGAGGTTAGGCTAATTGTCCTGTAATTTTCAGTCTTTTGCCTTACTCTCTTTTTAAACAGGAGTGTCACATTTGCAATTTTCCAGTCGTCTGGGATCCTCCCTGACTCTAGCGATTCCTGGAAGATCATCACTAACACTTCCATTATCTCCTTAATGCTATCTCCTTAAGAACTCTGGAGTTTAGTCCATCTTGTCCTGGTGATTTATCCACCTTTAGGCCTTTCAGTTTTTCTAGTACCTTCTCCTTGGTGATGGCCACCATACTCAGCTCTGCCCCCTGACTCAAATTTTTGGGTTATTACTTGTGTCTTCCACTGTGAAGACTGATGCAAAGTAATTATTCAGTTCCTCAGCCATTTCCTTGTTCCCCACTACTATCTCTCCAGTATCATTTTCCACCGGTCCAATGTCCACTTTTGCCCTTTATATATCTAAAGAAACTCTTACAGTCCTCCTTTATGTTACTGACTAGCTTACCATCATATTTAATCATCTCCCTCCATATTTCTGTTTTTGTTGCCCTCTGTTGGTCTTTGTAAGCTTCCCAATCCTCTGGTTTCCCACTGCCCTTCGCCACATTGTATGCTTTCTCTTTTGCTTTTATGCTATCCCTGACTTCCCTAGTCAGCCATGGTTGCCTCATCTTCCCTGTACCATGCTTCTTTTCCCTAGGGATGAATTTTTGCTTTATCTCCTGAATTACTCCTTGAAAGACCTGCCATTGCTGTTCCACTGTCTTTCCTGCTAGGCTCCTCTTCCAGTCAATTCTGCCCAGCTCCTCTCTCATGCCTCTGTAGTTGCCTTTATTCAGCTGTAATACCATTACCTCTGATTCTATCTTCTCCCTCTTAAATTGCAGAGTAAGTTCAATCATATTATGGTCACTGCCTCCTCAGGGTTTCTTCACCTTAAGCTCCCTTATCAAGTCCGCCTCATTGCACAACACTATATCCAGTATTACCTGTTCCCTAGTGGGCTCCACCACAAGCTGCTCCAAAAAGCCATTTTGTAGACATTCCACAAATTCCTTTTCTTGCAATCCACAACCCACCTGATTTTCCCAATCTGCCTGAACATTAAAATCCCCTATGATCACCGTAACTTTGCCTTTCTTACACACCTTTTCTATCTCCTGGTGTGTCTTGCACTCCAGCTCCTGACTACTGTTTGGAGGCCTGTACATAACTCCAACTATGGTTTTTTTACCTCTGCAGTTCCTCAACTCTACCCACATAGATTCTACACCATCTGGCCCTACTTTGTTTCTTACTATTGAGTTAATTTAATTTTTACTAATAAGGCAACACACCCCCTCTGCCCATCTGCCTATCTTTTCGACAAGATGTATATCCTTGGATATTCAGCTTCCAACCTGGATTCCCTTGCAGCCATGTCTCTGTGATGCCCACCATGTCATATCTGCCAATTTTGATCTACGCCACTAGCTCATTTACCTTCTTTCTTATACTGCATGCACCTTCAGTCCTGTATTAACCATCCCTCTTCTCATTGCCATTAGTTTATCCTGTATGCTTGAAGTTTGATTCCTAACCCTTTTCAAACACTGTCCTATTTGTGTCTGCACTGGAGACTTTAATAACCTTTCTCGAGTTCTCCTTTCCTGTCATTTTTTTCATATTTTTCCAGGCAGTTGAATCCACCCCTACAGATGTTAGCCTGCTGCTTTGCTCCCCACTGGGGGAAATTTTACCTTTCCCTTCCTCCCTACTTTCAGGTTAAAAGTCCTGTTGACCAGCCTATTTACCCTTTTCGCTGGAACATTGGTCCCAGCTCAGTTCAAGTGGAGACTGTCCCAGTGGTACAGATCTTTCATGTTCCAATACTGATACCAGTGCCCCATGAAAAGGAGCCCCTCTTTCCCACACCACTCCTTTAGCCACTTGTTTACTTCCCTTATTCTCATGTCCCTATGCCAATTAGCACATGGATCGGACAGTAATCTGGAGATTATAACCCTTGAGGACCTGCTCTTTAACTTGGTTCCCAGCTCCTGATAATCCCTGAACAGGCCCTCTTTCCTCATCTTGCCAATGTTGTTTGTTCCGATGTGGACCACGACAACTGGATGCTCCCCCTCCCGCTCCAATATCCTTTCAAGCAGGTCACAGATACACCTTACCCTGGCACCAGGCAGGCAACACACCATGCGGGACTCTCATTCCTGCTTACAAAGGATACTATCCATTCCCCTGATTATATAATCCCCTACAACTGCCACTTGTCTTTTTGCTCCCTCCTCTTGAATGGCCTCCCGTACTACGGTGCAGCGGTCAGCTGGCTCATCCTCCCTGCAGCCCTTTTCCTCATCCACACAGGGAGCAAGTACCTCATACCTGTTCTGAGTTCTGAGGAAGGGTCACCAGATCCGGAACATTAATTCTGATTGTTTCTTCACAGAAGCTGCCAGACCTGCTGAGCTTTTCCAGCAACTTCTGTTTTTGTACCTCATACTTGTTGGACAAGGTCAAGATTTGAGGGTCCTCTTTTCCTGACTGCAGGATCCCTCTATCTGCCTCATTTGCAGTCACCCCCTGATGACTCTGGCCATTGTGGGCCAAAGGGCCTGCTCCTGTGCTGTACTGTTCTATGTTCCATGTTCTAGAGCACATCACTCAGACCCTGTAAGATACTGCCCACTGGACTAGTAATTCAGAGGCCCAGACTAATGGCCAGGGATCACACATTCAAATCCCACCACAACAACTGTTGGATTGAATTTAAATCCAACTAATTAATCTGGAATCAAAAAACTGGTTGCAAATGCTTTGTGTACTGCAGAGATGGAATTTAGACTATCCTGACATGTGACTCCAGACTTAAAGCTATGTGATTGAATCTTAACTGTTCTTTGACGGCTTCTAGAATACCCCTTAGGTTAAGATTGATGATGGGAAGGCTCTTGTGGCTCAGGGATAGTGTCTTACCCCTAGACCAGGAGGCCTTCGTTCAAGTCCCACCTGCTCGAGAGGTTTGTAACAACATCTCTGAACAGGTTGATCAGAAAAATAGGTTAAATTTTTTTTAAAAAACTGACAAACAT
>NC_063342.1:14397392-14423341 GCF_021869965.1 Rhincodon typus | reverse complement strand
GGGGTATTGAGTACAAGAGTTGGCAGGTCATGTTACAGTTGTATAGGACTTTGGTTCGACCACATTTGGAATACTGTGTACAGTTCTGCTCGCCACATTACCAAAAGGATGTGGATGCTTTGGAGAGGGTGCAGAGGAGGTTCACCAGGATGTTGCCTGGTATGGAGGGCGCTAGCTATGAAGAGAGGTTGAGTAGATTAGGATCATTTACATTAGAAAGACGGAAGTTAAGAGGGGACCTGATTGAAGTCTACAAAATCATGAGAGGTATAGACAGGGTGGATAGCAAGAGCTTTTTCCCAGAGTGGGGGACTCAATTACTAGGGGTCATGATTTCAAGGTGAGAGGGGAAAAGTTTAAGGGAGATATGCGTGGAAAGTTCTTTACGCAGAGGGTGGTGGGTGCCTGGAACGCGTTGCCAGTGGAGGTGGTAGAGGAGGGCACGATAGCGTCATTTAAGATGTATCTAGACAGATACATGAATAGGCAGGGAGCAGAGGGATACAGATCCTTGGAAAATAGGCGATAGGTTTAAATAGAGGATCTGGATCGGCGCAGGCTTCGAGGGCTGAAGGGCCTGTTCCTGTGCTGTAATTTTCTTTGTTCTTTGTTACGAGACGTTGCCATTCTCAACAGGCTACTTACAATCATAGAATCGTAGAATGTACCGTGCAGAAGGTAACCATGTGACGCATCATGTCTTTACCAGCTCCTGAAACAGCTACCCAGCCAGCCTTATTGTCTCTGTAAGTCCTCTAAATTCATCATTTTCAAATATAGATCCAGCTCTCTTTTGAACCCTCCTATGGAATCTGCCTCCACCACTCTCCCGGGCAGCACGTTCCAAATCCTTACAACTCTCTGAATGAAGAAGCTTTTCTACATCTCATTCATCGCTGCCTTGCTGACAATCTTGAAGTTGCGACCCCTGCTTACTGACGTACCAACTAGTGGAAACAAAATATCTTTCTTTACCTTGTCAAAATTATACATGACTTTGAACACTTCAATAAGGTCTCTACTTAACCTTCTCTGTTCCAAGGGAAATAAGCCCAATTTCTTTAATTTTTGTTTGTATCTATTCTTGGTATCATTCTAGTAAACCTCCTTTGCACTCTTCCCAAAGCTTTAACATCCTTCCTTAAATAAGGTGCCTAGAACTGAACACAACACTACAAATGTGATCTGACCAATGATTTGTAGTGTATGGCATCACTGCCTTGCTTTTATACTCTATGACTCAATTTATAAACCCAAGGATACCGTAAGCCTTCTTAACAACTGTTACAACTTGCTTTTCAGAGAATTATGCACTTGAGTTTTCTCTAATTGTATATTTATCTTATCAAGAATCTTATCTTTATCAAGGCTACTTGATGACATTAATCAATTACGTACCTCAAAAGGAAGAATCTGCAAAATTTTAAAGATCCATGAGAAAGATAAGGTATAAAGAACGGCCAACATATCCTTACACAGCCAACTTACAATGGATATGTGTCATAATTTTTAAATTAAATAGTAAAAATTGACTAGCCTTTCTCCGCAATGTGCAGCTGTAATCACCCAGTCGGGTGTGAGAATGGCTCCCCCACAGATATGACGGTTGTTCAAGTGAAGGCTGACCTGCCATGGGAATTCCTTTGGTGCTGCCACTTGTCCACCAACTATTCGTTCAGAAACATTTCTGACGTACATGCGGACTCCACAACCTGGGTGAGGAGATAGAGAGGAGGCAGAATTTAAATCACAGCTGAAAAGATAGACGCCTCTGGAAAGGATAACAATTTTTATTTTGGATTAAAATGGGAAAGCAACCATTTTAAAACCTAGGATTGTTGAAGTATTACTGCATGTTTTTGAAAGAATATAACCAAACACTCATTGTAAACATTGTTTACACAGCTGCTGGTTCCAATAGTAGTTGAAGTGTAGTTTGCAGATGAGCTGGCATCGAAGGGTTGCATACAAATAGAGCTTTGGTTGGCAACAACTTGGTCTATCGACTAGTTACCAGTTATGATGACAAAGACCTCTTGCCTGCCAGCAACTGTTTGATTGATTCTCAGGTGGCTGAACAACTTGGGCTGCAAACAAGTTTCAGAGAAGTCACAAGAGATCTCCACAAGCTCTAGACCTGTGTCTGTTCTCTGCAGTAAAAAGTACTTAAAGCCTGAAGAAGCCAGTTTATTTTTTCCTTCAGCAATTACTGTAAACTGTGTCATCTAATTAATAAGTCATAGCTCTTTTTATAAGGGTGAACCAGCCCACTGCACCTCCTATAAACAAGTGAAAGCATCCAGAGAAGGAAGACTGAAATCAGCATTCTGACCAGCACAAGAATCATGAAAATTAGCTCAGCACCCTCGAAATAAAGCACAAAAGTGCGTTCTCAATGTTTCGCTCTGTCCATTGCACCTATGTTTCTTTTTCCTGTGTGTGTGTGTGTGTGTGTGTGTGTGTGTGTGTATGTGTGTGTGTATGTGTGTGTGTGTGTGTGTGTGTATGTGTGTGTGTAAAGACAGTTTATAAGGGGGTTAGAGTTTTAAATAGTAGTGTTATATGCTGCTGTTTACCTGTGCATAGAATCTATCTATCTGTAACTAGTTGGTCTATTGGACCAAAGTCATGGTGTTAATTTTAAGATTGAATAAGAGCTATTAGCACCATTGATCAGATGGGTGTCAGGGATCATTTAGTGGGATAATCATTCACGGATCACGATGGCTACAGTGAAGTAAAGGCTAGTTAAAACATGACAAGTTATCAACACTGATAACAGGAAGATCAGGTTGTTAAAGCTGCAGCAGCTTTGCTATACAGTCCCAGGTTATTGTCACAAATCCACCTTCTTAACTTCTCGCCTTAACCATCAAGGAGAAAGCTTTAAGTCTGTTCTACTTGCTTCAAATTTTGACTGAAAAGTCTCCTCAATTGGGAGAAGAAAATGATGCTCTACTTTTCCGGCTTCCCCTGAACTTCAATAATTTTGAAACTATCTGATTTTTGCGCCTTGAACCATTCCTGAACTCGGCAAAGTTCCACATTTGGTACAATAATGGCTAATGTAGTTTTAACAAATTGACGCAAAGGAAATTCTTTTTATTCAGAGTGATTATGGTAGTTTAGGGTAGCTGAATTTTCATTGGTCTAATCAATGTAGGAGCTCATGGTGATCAGGTTGGTGTATCACACTCCGTTTGGAAAGCCCCAGTAAAACCCTATAATCCTGCATCAAACACATACACAGCTCATCCATCTATAGCATTAAATAGTAATTCTTGTTAAGAACAGAGACTTGGTCCATGCTTTTTGTCAACCTGTGCAGGTAAATTGGGGAACCCTGAATAAAATCTTTAACTTTTGTAATAACTGCAGGAATAGCATAACTTGATTTCCAGTGTTCTGCCCCCGTGAGCTGTAACAAAAGACAATTGCTGATTTTTTAGATTTTTTTAATATATAGATTTAAGTTTTATTGCTGGGAGGTGAATGAATCTTGAAGTTGAGTCTGGGTTTTTTTTTAAAAGAGATTTTGGCATCTACTTTTAAACGTGGATTATTCAAAAGATTGTTAGTAATAAGCAAGGCAATAGAATGTTCAGAGTGTTGAGACCGATTGCTACCCGAATCTACATGGACAAAAGTAACAACTGTTGGGACAGGATTGGTTTTTGGATCGTAACAACTCATGATTCAGACGTTTAGCAGCAAAGCAATGTCAACTTCAGCTTAATTCCTTAGACAATACGTTCTGGTCAAAACCCCAATAAAAACCAGTTTGATATAATTCCCAGTCTCTTCTGATGTTAATTCCAGATTTCAAATTTCAGAATTCAAGTATCCACATTTTTCCTTTTAGTTTTGTTAAACCTATGACTGATAAGTTTTAATTTCTTGAGCTTGTTCATGTGATGTGATGTCACAGGTTAGGTCAGCATTGCCCTGGAGATTTAATACACTTCATCATGAAGACACTCATTTTATGCTCTGCTGTGGTTCAACAGGCATCTCTCTATTTAGGTTGTTGGAAATAGGTGGGAAGATCAGATCAGACATGATTGAGCATCAAATGGTCTGTATCTGCTACTAATTTGTATGTTCATATGTTTATATAACTGCTATTGATGGAGATCTGTGTGCTCAGTGTTTGGGAGTGCGAGTATTCAAAGCTTCAGGATGCTCTTCCCAGCATGGACCAGCATTGGATTGGGGTATTTTATACACAGGTCTGAAGGGGTTAATACCTGGAAGACTGAAATTAGCACCGTTCTCTGTGATGATAATGATGCATGCACTCATCAGCTCTAGGAGGCAAGAAACAAGCATTTTTTCTTCATAAGAGATAACAAGGTGTAGAGCTGGCTGAACACAGCAGGCCAAGCAGCTTCAGAGGAGCAGGAAAGCTGACGTTTCGGGCCCAGACCCTTCTCAGAAATAGCCCATTTCTGAAGAAGGGTCTAGGCCCGAAACGTCAGCCTTCCTGCTCCTCTGATGTTGCTTGGCCTGCTGCGTTCATCCAGCTCTACACCTTGTTATCTCAGATTCTCCAGCATCAGCAGTTCTCACGATCTCTGAATCAATTTTTTCTTCACGCCCGCTTTCTATGCTCCAACTCTGATGAGCGCAAGACAAAAAGCTTCAAGTTCTTGACCCCTTTCAGTAATGTCTAAGTTGTGTATATGACCAAGCAACCATTGAAGACCATCTTAAGCAATGTCAGATACAGGGATGAGATATGCAATCTTAGAAAAATAAGTCCTCAGTAATCAGCTTGTGAAAAATTCTCAGCCCACATCAGTGTTTATTGAGGTATACTGCACACCTTCAGTTTCCCTACTTGATGAGAAGGAGTTTACAAGAATACCTCAAAGAAGACAACGATTTTGTTTGAGGTTGATGAGATTTGCTGGTGAACCAGTTTACATATAAGGTAAACTGAAAAGGACAGCTGTATTCCAGAGAAATTGTAGATAATCTCACAGGATGAGATGTAAATTACATTGAACAAATTGAGTCTTACATTTAGTTCACTGCGAAATAATATTCAGCAATTCAGAACAGAGTCAAACAAATTCATCAAGACCAGGAATGCAACAAAATCCAACAGAAAGTGCAAAGATAAAGCAAAGAATTGCGGATGCTGGAGATCTGAAACAGAAAAACAGAAAGTGCTGGAGAAACTCAGCCAGTCAGGCAGCATCTATGGAGAGAAAAAAAGAATTAATGTTTTGAGTCTAGTGACCCTTCTTCAGAACATAAGCACAAAGAGTTGGCCAAACCAACAATGTACTGATACAGTCATGAAAACATACTTCGAACATCAAAGACACTTAGGATTTTCAATGAGATATCAGTTATTCCAAGTTCACCCAGAGAAGTTATCTTAGAGAATCTATATCAAAGTCAGTAGGAACTGCAGATGCTGGAGAAGGGTCTAGGCCCGAAACGTCAGCCTTCCTGCTCCTCTGAAGCTGCTTGGCCTGCTGTGTTCATCCAGCTCTACACCTTGTTATCTCTATATCAAAGTCGCTTGGAAACCAACAAGTATAGAACAAGGGTTCAGCTATCAGTGTGATGGACTGAAACTTTGGAGGATATTAAAGAAATAATTTCTGATTGCCCTACCAGCACAGAAACAAACCACAGTTTGTTTGTATTTGTTACACTTTTAACCAGACCCCAGGGAATGCTGAGAACGCATCTATTTATCTTCAATGGCAAGTCATAAATCATCACCATTGACTGCTGTTCAAGACTGATTCAAGTCAACAACTACACCGGCCCATAATACCTCACCTCTTTCTCCGTTACATTGATGACTGTGTCGCTGCTGCCTTGTGCTCCCACAGGGAGCTCGAAAAGTTCATCAACTTCACCAACACCCTCCACCACACCCTCAAATTCACCTTACACCATTTCTGACAGCTCCCTCCCCTTCCTGGACCTCTCCGTCTCCATATCTGGTAACTGACTCACCGCTGACGTCCATTTCAAACCCAATACACCTCCTCTCACCCACTCTCCTGCAAACACACTATCCCATACTCACAATTCCTCTAACTCCACCACATCTGCTCCCAGGGTGAGGTGTTCTACTCTAAGACTTCCCAGGTATCCTCCTACTTTAGAGACTATAGTTTCCCCTCCTCTGTTATTAAGGATGCCCTCAGTTGCATCTCCCTTATTTCCCATACTTCTGCCCTCAAACCTTCTCCCCCCAACAACAGTAAGGATAGAGTCCCATTAGTCCTCACATACCACGCCACCAACCTCCAAATACAACGCATCAACCTCCAACATTTCCGCCACCTACCATCAGACCCCACCACCAAAAAGATATTCCCCTCTCAACCACTGTCCACTTTCCACAGGGACCGTTCACTCCACGACTCTCTCGTCAGCTCCACACTCCCCACCAATTCCTCCACCACACCCGGTATCTTTCCCTGCAACTGCAGGAGGTGCTACACCTACCCCTACACCTCCCCTCTCACCTCTGTCTGAGGCCCCAAACAATCCTTCCAAATCTGGCAGAGATTCACCTGCACTTCATTTAACCTGATCTATTGTATCCGTTGCTCCCAAAGTGGTTTCCTCGATATCAAGGAGACTAAACACATACTCGGGACAGGTTTGCAGAGCATCTGCGCTCTGCATGCACCCACCAACCCGAACTTCTGGGTGCCATCCACTTTAACCGACCTTTCCCACTCCCCTGGTGACACGTCCATCCTTGGCTTCCTCCACTGCCAGAGCGAGGCCAAATGTAAACTGGATGAGCAACAGCTGATATTCCACCTTGGGCGCTTACAGCCCAATGGCTTGAATATTGACTTCACCAGCTTCAAAATCTCTCCATCCCCGACCTGTCCAACTTATAACTCATCCACCTTCCAACTCACATACCTTTGAGCCAGTTCTGTATCCAAATGGCTAGTTCTCCCTGTATTCCATGTGATCTAACCTTGCTAACCAGTCAACCATGTGGAACCTTGTTGAATGACTTACTGAAGTCAATATAGATCAGGTCCACCATTCTGCCTTCATTAATCCTCTTTGTTACTTCTTTAAAAAACTCAATGAAGCTCAGACTTATATCCTCTGGTCTGATATGTGCCAGACTAGAATCCCTCAAAATATTTTAAGATGGTAGTTTGGACCCTATTTTTCTCTTATTTTAAAGGCAAATATAACGTGCTGTGTTCCGGATGCAATTCAATTCATTCAACGTTAAGCAAAACACAATTTATTTAAACACTATAGTTAAAATACAACAAAAGAAAGAACTTAGAACAACAACTCTGTTGGAAAACTTAACAGAATAAGAGATGCAGTAACTATTACTAATTAGCTATTCCAAAATAATAACATCCCATAAACACACCCCATGGCAAAAATGCAAATTTAGAAAATAGATTTATCTCTCATGTAACCCAGCAGCAGAAAGAAACCATAGCTTCTAGGTGTAACTGAGGGAGGGAAAAAATAACTTCTACTTCTTCAAAACTCCAGCAGTTTTTGCTGAGCCTAAAAGCTAAACAAAAAACTAGAAATCCTGGTCTGAGAACAACCATCCAGGCTGCTTCTATTGTTCAACTTAAAAAAAAACAAGCGTCACAAGCTGTTTGCGTTACTGACATCCCAATCAGGCATCTCTGTTTTAAAACCTCTCAAAATAACCTTTTACAGCCACAGCATCATCACAGGTCCTAGATTCTCCCATGAGGGGAAATATCCTCTCAGCATTTACCCTGACAAGCCCCTTAAATATTCTGTATGTTTCAATGAGATCACCTTTCATTCTTCTAACCTTAGGTGTGTAGAGCCCACGTCTATTTAGCCTTTGGTCAGAAGACAATCCCTCCGTACCAGGGATCACCTTAGTGAAACATTTCGGTCGCCATCATCCCATCTGAAGGATCAATCTTTGCATGACAAAATGCTTCCTGACCTCAAGCATTTCTGGAAGAATGGGCATTTCTATTGCATCTTTCACAAGCTGCAGGTGTTGCAAAGTTTAAAGTGTGATCCCAGTTGTAATAATCAGGAAATGTTTCAGCCAATCTGTTCATAGCAAGCATAAATGAGGAAATGTATTGAAAATTATGGAAAATAGAAATTTATGGAAAAATTGTCCCTACTCACAAATGGAGCAAGAATGAGAGGGCACAGATTTCAAGTGATTTGTGAAAGAAGTAAATGTGATATGAGAAGGAACCAATTCACACAGCAAGATATTTGTCTCTGGAATGAACAACCAGAGGTGGAGGTAGATTCCATTGAGGCATTCAATAGGACATTTCATGACAATTTAAATAAAAATTATCTGCAGGGTTATGAGAAAAAGGCAGGAATATGGCATTGTCATTCAGAGAGCTGGAGCCGATCTAATGAGTCTAATGATATCCATCTGCAATGGAATGAATTTATGATTCTCAATTATATTGAGTATATTCTGTTTTTGCATTGCGACTGGGAATGGAATATACAAAGTAAGGAGGTGTTACTGAAGCCGTTCAAGATGCTGGTAAGACTACAGCCCAGATGTTCACCACAATGGAGATCCATCATAGTGAAAAAAATTCTGAAAGATGTTCAAAATCCCATGTCCCACCTTTAAGCCTGACATTTACCACTTTTGCCGGGGCTAGAATGAAGGACAGTCCATGACTGATACCTACAACGTTCCTCAAGACAGCTGGCAATTTCATTGAGCACCTGCCTTCACTCAAATCAAATCTGGAATCCCTAGTGTGCGGATTAGGCCACTAAGGGCGGGTCTGTGGAGTGGGGTTTTGTTAGCCCTTCATTTTACAGATTGTGGTTGAATACAGTTCTGCTGCTAATGGCCCCTAGTGACTCGTGGATGCCTAGGTTTAAGTAAAATCTATCCCATTTGGCATAATGGTAGTACCAAACAATGTGAAGGAGGGCACCATAAGACCTTGTCAAATAGAGAACTCATGCATTATTATTCTACTGTTTTCGGCTGTTGAACCAATTTCCTATTCAAGTCAATAACTTGCTTCCAACTCTATGAGATTCAACGTTAACTAATGGTCTTTTATGAAGGACTTTAATAAATACCTTTTGGAAGTCTACATGGATAGCACCCATGAGCATTCCCCTCTTCCCTACTTTAGTCAACTTTTCAAAAAATATGATGAGGTTAACCAGCGTTGATATCGGAGAATCATTGAGTTGTACCGCACGGAAACAGCCCATTCAGTCCAACTCATCCATGCCAACTAGATATCCTAAATTCGATAAGTCCATTTGCCAGCATTTAGCCCTCATCCCTCTAAACATTTCATATTCATGTATCCATCCAGATGCCTGTTAAATGTTGCAATTGTACCAGCCTCCCACATTTCCTCTGGCAGATCATTCCTTACACTCGCCACCTTCTGTGTAAAAAAGTTGCCCCTTAGATCCCTTTAAAATCTTTTCTCGCTAACCTTAAAGCTATGCTATCTAGTTCTGGACTTCCCCACCCTGGGAAAAAGACCATGCCCATTCATCCCAAACATGCTCCACATTATTTTATAAACCTCCAAAAAATCACCCCTCAACCTCCGACACCACAAGGAAAATAGTCCTAGCCTATTCGGCCTCTCTCTATAGGCTGAGGCTGATGTCTTCAACAAATCTGATCAGCTAAAAATCTTCAAGGCATCTGTCATCCCATCCCTAATGGGGAGGTAGTGACAGAGTGTTCTGGAGATGACACGATTTCAAAACCCCCGCAGCAGCTGGTGGACTTAAAATTCAATTCAGGCGTATGGATTGTAAAGCTGATTTCAGAAATGGCACAATAAAATTTTCGTAATAGGGGAAAAATGCTGGAATGATCCAAATCTGAAATGAAATCAGAAAGTGCTGGAGAAACTCAGCAGCTCTGGAAGCAACAGTAGGAGAGAGACAGAGTTAATATTTTGAGCCCAAATATGCTTCAGAGGCTCATCACTTGTATAAAACTGGTTCACTAACGTCCTTTAAGAAAACAAATCTGCCTTCTTTACCTGGTCTGGTCTACATGAGACTTTAGGTCCACAGTAATTTGGTTGAGTCTAAGCTGCCCTGTGAAATGGTCTTCCAAATCATTCACTTCAATGGCAATTAGAGTTGGGCAATAAATCCTGTCCTTGCCTGAAACATATATATTCCATGAAAAGAATTTCTAAAACGCCTTACAGAGTCTTAAAATACAGCTTAATCTAATTAGCCTGTAATTGCCTGGTCTTGTTCATCACCATCGGAAGTTTTAGTATATTAAAGGCACTTATTGAAACGCAAGATATTATTGCACAATTGATGGTCAGGAGAGATATGCTGAGAAGTCAGGTGGAGCTCAGTTAACAAAAACAAAGTTGCTGGAAAAGCTCAGCAGGTCTGGCAGCATCTGTGAAGGAGAAAACAGAGTTAACGTTTCGGGTCCAGTGACCCTTCCTCAGAACTCAGTTAATCTTTGTGCAACCAACTTAGTCTTGGGATCTTGACGGACACATTGGTGCAAATGTGAAATGGAATGAGATAGGAAACATTAGCAGGTTGAGAACTTATAACGTGCAACTCAAAATAATAAAATAACACCTACCTACGCAGTGTAATGTGACCAGCAACCCAGAAGAGCAATTTTGGCTGTAAATGGAAAATATATTTCTGAGTAGCGTGTTAACAGATAATGAGCAAACATCAAAAGTTGTGTGATATATTGATATATACAAAGAAGCGACCTGATGCTCAGCTTTTGGTACGTGTCTATTGTTGATAAACTCTCATTCAGCATCAGGAACTCTGAAGATTCAACTGTGCTCGCTGAGGTTGATCCATAATAGGAGTAGCTGTTCCTGTGAAACACATGTATAGAGATTAAAAGCATTATTATGCAATGGAATGTCCAATGTAGGCAAACACAAAACAACTTAATATCAAAGTAGGGATGCTTTCTCAAGTTTATGGGTTTTGGCCAGCTGGAAGAATGCCACATGGAGACAATGACCTCGAAATTACTCATGACAACGTGACTGGGGGAAAGCTTCAATCATTTGTACAGCTAGTTAGCTCATTGATCCAGTGGACCAAAGTTGCGGTATTGATTGGCAAATGATGCATTCTTTTCCCAGCTTTCTGCACTTTGATTCTTTTGCAAAAATTCTATTTTTGCTGCCCTAACGCATTCCTGTTCTTGGCACTGTTCTGAGTGCAATACAGTAACAGGTGATGTAGTGCTAAGAAATTAACATGAAGAAAATTCTTTTTAATTTGCAGATGATGGTAGCTAAATTTTGTGAGGCTAAATAATGTAGGAACTCATGGCAATCAATTCGGTGTATCACACTCCTCACTTTGGAAGAAGTCATGGGAAAGCTCTGTGCTTCTGTACCGAAACAGTTTTTGAAGTCCATTTATTTGGAGGATTATGGTGGCTGAATTTTAATTAGTCCAATCGATTCAGGAGGTCATCATGATAATTTTGGTGTATCACACCAGAAAGCCCCAGAAAGGGATCGACAGAAAACACTCACACATGCACACACACACACACCCACATGCACATGCACACGCACAAAAAACACATCCACTTGTATTAGATATTCTATAGTCTTCTTCTTTGAGACAACACTACAGTCACAGTAGATGAGTGAATTTACACTAATACACTGGAACATAGGAGCATGTAGATGGAGCAACAAACAACCAAGTTTTTCATTCACACTCTACCATCTTGGTAAATGATAATGGACAGACTAACCTGGAGGAACTAATATTGATCAATTAATCAACAAACGATGATTGAGATACAACCCCATTGGTGTAGAGCTTCGGAAATTATTGTCAACTTTTTGATTCTATATTAAATATTTATACTGCAATACTACCCAAATGCTGTGGCAATAACAAAGAAATACAGAGAAAAAGAGGGACAAGACTGATAGAAGTATAAATCATGGAATAATTAATAGGTGACATTATATTAGCTGATAAAAGTTGAACACTTAGGATCAGAAAAGTTTGTTCAGTTTAAAAGCTTGGGAAAGAATGTTAGAATGAGGAGCAATGCAACCTTGGCTTTAGAAAGAAATAACCTTAGAAACAATATTATTCCTCGATGCAAACAAGTGAAGAATGTTTAAATAATACTGACCACAGTTGTGTGAATATTATGAGATGGAGTAGACAGATTGCAATAGAATGAGAAGTCAGTTGGAGGCCCTCCATAACAAGCAGAATGCAGAAATTGGTTTTTCTCTATATATTTTATCCAAAAGAATGGTGCAGCCATTGATACATCTGAGTTCTTGATTTTAAAGAAGCATAAAGAGTTAACATTAAATGCAGGAACAAAGTCAATAAATTAGTCAAGATGTCTTCTTACAATACTGTCTCTGATTCAGCCACAGGCCTGAAAGATCTTTATTTACTTGATAACAACAAATTCAAAATACATGATCAATTAATGACATTAATTCTCATTGTTCAGTTGCTTGTAGATGAGGTCTGTGCTTTTCTTGAAAAAAAGCTCAATTATCTAAAGAGGCAATGATGTAGTGGTAATGTTACTGGACCAATGAACCAGAATCCCATGCTAATGTTCTGAGGACATGGGCTTGAAGCCCACCATGGCAAGTGGTTAAAATTTGAATGAATTATAATAAAAGTAGTCTAATGGTGACCATGTCAGTTGTTGCAAAAACCATTCTGGCTCACTAATGTCCTTCCAAGATGGAAATCTGTCATCGATACTTAGACTGGTCTATATGTGAGTCCAGACCCACAGCAATGTGGGTGGCTCTTAACTGCCCTCTGGGCAAGAATTGCTGGCCTGGCCAGTGATACCCACAACCATGAATGTTTTTTTTGAAACTAGTTAAGTTGGGTGGTCTTTCTCCAGCATTATTTAAAATGGAATTGTCTTCAAGATCAGTAAAATATTTCCTTCAAAGTATTTTTAGAAATTCTGGCACCTTTATGATGTCCTGTTTGTGTTGCTTGTTTGCGTTCAACTAAAAAAAATTCTGTCAAGCCAATTTTTTCATCAAGAACATCTCTCTCCTAGACTTGGAACATAATTTAAAAATAGTTTGATGATGAACATTGCTAATTCCTTCACTTTGTTCCAAAAATTACACAGACTAATATTGTTCCTCATATTTTCACGGTGAAGAGCTCAATATTAAGTCATTAGGATGAGTTCGGTTCAACACAGCTTAAAGTTAGAACAAAGTTCCCTTAACTTTCTTCAAACAATGACCTGAGACACAGAAGACCAATTTCAATTGCAACAATGTAGTGTTTGGATTCCTCCACCACCCATCCTTGCGAAGTTTCACAATGTGACCTCCAATCCTAGCCAATACTGCTTTGTGAACTCTGTGCCCTCAAGAAGTTTGATTACAGTATATTAAAGTTATTTTATTTACAGCTTTCACCGGGATACCATCTGTCAGGTGAATGTGACTACATCTGGGGGAACTGCATTAGAAAATACATTGATACAATCTCTTACTGTTACCTGGAGTAACCTATCCTATTGCAGACTTGCTCTCCATGATCCGCATTCCAGTGGTCATGACATACTGGCCTCCAGCCATAGTCCACAGATTTGGCATAAAGCACAAAAGTTGAGTTTGCTAACAGAACTGTAATTTAGAAAGAAACACAAAATTGTAACAAAGCCTGTTGCCTACGTCACAAAGTTCCTTGAGCTGAATTCAAGCATGTTCGATTTTAATGTGTAACTGTGACTGAAATGTGGCTAAGGACATTTACTCTTTCCTTGATACAAGAGCAACTAATGTAGATGGTTTCCCAGGCTAAGGTGCTGTGGTATTGTTGGTAATATCAGACGGCTTTAACTATGAGGAGAGTTGGATTAACTCGGATTATTTTCACTGGAAAGACGGAGGATGAGGGGCAACCTTATAGAAGGGTACAAAATTATGGGAGATTTCGATAGGGTGGAGAGTGAAGGCTTTTTCCCAGAGCGGAAAGGTCAACTACAAGAGAGCACAGGTATAAAGTGAGAGGGGGAAAGTTGAGGACAGAAGTGTAGGGAAATTTTTTCACGCAGAGGATGGTGGGTGCCTGGAATGCACTGCCAGTGGAGGTGGTGGAAGCAGGCACGTTAGCAACGTTTGAGGCATTTCTAACAGAGGGGTGGATACCGCACATGGGCAATACTTGGCACTTCTAAATAAGGACTAGGAGTCGACAAAGGTCTGATGGGTCGAATGGCCTGTTCTTGTGCTGTATTGTATTGTTGCATAAAATTTAGTTTTAAATCTCAATATTTGATGACACCTTCATACTCCAGTATTGTTTTCTTCTTGAATGCAGAAATACTAATTATTTTATTCGAGATTTTAAATGCACTATTTTATACATAAATGCCGAGACTTAGCAATCATAATTAAATCAAAGGCACCTCCGCACTAACAAAGACACACTAAGATATATTAGATTATGCCAGCTACCTGGTATTTTAATTCTGCAGACTCATTCTTGAGCTAATTGGCCTGATTTTGCAAGAAAGGTAATGATGAGGCTATCAGCATTAACTGTTGTTAAAGAGTAAATTGTGCAGCAACATCCAGCAGCCATTAATAGACAGGGAAATACGGAATTCAAGAAGATGTTGCCCACATTTCTTTACTCATCCAGAAGCTGGGCTGATGGAAGTACTTACAGAAGAGGTTTGGTATTGAAATACGGCAAACTTTTATTATTCAGAGACAGCAAGAACTGCAGATGCTGGAGTCAGAGACAACACAGTGTGGAGCTGGAGGAACACAACAGGCCAGGCAGCATCAGAGGAGCAGGAAAGCTAATGTGGGACGGGACCCTTCTTCAGAAATGGGGAGGGGGAAGGGACCCTGGAAATAAATGGAGAGAGGAGGGGTGGGTCTGGGGAAGGTAGGTGGGATGGTGATAGGTGATTGCAGGTGGGGATTGGTCAGCGGGATGTGTGGGGAGAAAGATGGACAGGTTGTGTCAGGTCAAGGAGGCGGGATGAGAGGGAGAGTTGGTCATGGGATGAGGCCAGGAGTGGGGAGATTTTAAAACTGGTGAATTCTATGTTTAGGCCATCGGGCTGTAGGCTCCCGAGGTGGAATATGAGGTGTTGCTCCTCCGGTTTGCGGGTGGTGTCATTTTTTATTAATTGGCACCACGGGATCAAGAGTGGGACAATTGATCAAGTATTCCAGATAATCGAGAGGTAAACCTTGGCTAAGAGAAGCTTTGAGACATCAAATCCATCAAAAAATCTATGTGAAAACATCAACACAAACTCTAAAATCAATGTAAAAACACACAGTAAGTAATAGCAACATAATGCAGTGGGTATGCACGTTACTGTTATACTTTATTTACAGCATAAATACTTGGACATCACAGTAGATCATGGTACTTCAGGTATATAGAACAAAGTTTGCCTTAAATGGGAGACTGTGAAGTTATAGCACTTACATGATAAAGAAGAGGAAGAAGCACTGATCTGACATGTAGTGGACACATGACTAGGCTGAGCCAACCTCTTGATATCAATATGAGATATATAAAGACAACTTGAGATTAAACCAACATCTTAACTTACTGGCATTGAAACATAGTAAAGTGTGAAGAAACCGTTATCTCCCATTTTTGATTGAAACCTGTCTGGAAGCTTTGAGTATTGAAATGTAAGTCCCCGCAGTTTGAAAAAACAATAGCGCCAGACTTGGGAATACACAAGTGAAGTGTTTCAGGAAAACAGCTTTTGGCAGGGCAGTGAAAGATAATAGATTTTTAACACAAAACTGAAAGATTTCCCCTCTCAAATAATCAGGCCTGGTGATACTGTAGACGCTGGAAATCTGAAATAAAAACAGAAAGCCCTGGAGAAACTCAACAGCTCTGATAGCATCAGTCGAAGGATAAACAGAATTAACCTTCAAGTCCAATGACTCTTTTGTAGAATTATATCAGACTTGAAAAGTTAACTTTGTGTCCCTCTCGAGAGATACTGCAAGATCTATTAATAAATCATAGTCTCAGGTTAAAATCTAACAACTCATGGATTTTAAGGATTTTTTAAAAATCTGTACCTTCTTGACCTTCCTTTTTGTACAAGACACTCTCTCCATTTTGAAAAGTTATACCTTACATAGAACATAGAACAGTACAGCGCAGTACAGGCCCTTCGGCCCACGATGTTGTGCCGACCTATTATCCTACTAAGATCAAGTTACCCTAAATTATACTATCCTCCATGTTCCTATCCAAGAGTCGCCTAAAAGTCTCTAAAGTATCTGACTCCACTACCACTGCTGGCAGCGCATTCCACATGCTCACCACTATCTGTGTAAAGAACCTACCTCTGACATCTCCTCTGTACCTTTCTCCAATCACCTTAAAATTATGCTCCCTCGTAATAATCATTTCCGCCCTGGGAAAAAGTCTCTGGCTATCCATTCTATCTATGCCTCTAATCATCTTGTACACCTCTATCAAGTCAGCTCTCATCCTTCTTCGCTCCAATGAAAAATGTTTTATAATTCAATTTGGGGTTAAATTTGCCTCCTTAATTTTAACCATGACCACATTTTGATTGAAGTTTGATATAACCATGCACTAAAAAGAATTATAAATATTTGTTTCTCTGAATAACGGGATTAAAAAAAGGGAAGCTCTTCCTCATCTGATTGTACAAATTTTAATGAACTGGTTTTATTTCAGTGATGATGTTTTAATGTCCTTCATACAGTATTGTTTATTTTTTCCTTCAAAATATCTCATGTTGATTATGAATTAGAAGTGTGGATGTGTCTAGCCAAAGAAATTTGAGTTTGATAAGCATTCAGCAAGCCACATATAGGAATTGAACCTTTTTTTTTAGTCAAGAAATGGCTTTAAAAAAACCCAGTCTATGTGGAGAGCCTGTGGTTGGACTGGCCTTCAAAGCGTCCACATGTATCATCAGGAGACTAGGAGAGTATAGTCAATCAAGAGTCTTTTGGTCCTATGTGGAGTAAGTGGAGATTTTGTTTGCTAATTGTATCTTGGATATTCCTTATTATTCAGCTGTTAGTCTGATAGTGGGGAAAAGGAAAGGAATAATATTTCTCATCAAGGCCAGCTCGGGTGTATGGGATACAATCAACATTTTTTCTTTCCCCTGCTAAACCAAATGAAATGAAATCATGTTGCGCAGGCTTAAGCAGTACTGCAGTTCCAATCCATTCTATATTGTGGAACGCTATCAGCTTGAAAGAAGCAATCAGTTACCAGTGAGGATTTTATGGCTTGAAGTTGCTGTCCATCCTTTGTAATTTTGGGGTAATTTCCAAAGTGTTGTGGAACAATTTAAAAGTGAAAGCATTTACAGTAAATTTCTGACACTACCATTCTTCAACGTAGATTGACAAAGATCATGGTCCATGGATATTCAAGAATGTGACTCGAGAAAGGTCAGAGTCAACAATCGCAAGCTTGGCCTGCTGTGTTCATCCAGCCCTGCACCTTGTTGTCTCGGATTCTCCAGCATCTGCAGTTCCTACTATCTATGGTTAGGACATGTTGGACACAGAACTGACCATGTATGAATGCTGAGTGCTATAGCTACAAGAAGAAGGGTCTTCTCACCAAGGCATGTCTGTAGCAAGTGCCAGCAGAAAATGCTGGTGGGTGGAAAGGCAATCCATGCAAATATTTGTCAAAGAGGAGAAGGTCAATCAGGGGTCAGTTGAAATCAATACAAGAAGTGCAAGGATGTCCAATGAAAATTCATCGCAGTCCAAGTAACATGGATTGTGGGGCCCTAGTGGACATGAACTTTAACATGTAGTAGAAATCATATGCAGCGGTAAGAAGTTATGGAGGAGAATATATGTACCATAAAAATTCATATAATGGTATGAAAACTTAAGTTAGAAGTTATTTATAACCATCATAGGAACACTGCAGAGAAGTAGGTCGTTGAATCCACTGAGCTTACCCAACCATTCAATACAATCATGGCTGATCAAGCACTTCAATATCTTTAATTTACCCCATCCCCATTCCCCTATTTCCGATTGATAGATTTTTAAATACCAATCTCTATCTTAAACATATTAAGGACTGAATCTCTACAGTCTTCAGTGGTAGAGAATTCCAAAATTTCAAAATTCTCTGGGTACGAAAAGATTTCGACTCGTCTCAGATCTAAGTGGTATCCGCCCAATTTTTAACTTATGCCCACTAGTTCTAGATTCCCTAATCAGGGGAAACATCTTATCTGCATCTACCCTGTCCATCCTTTTAAGTATTTTGTAGGTTTTAATGAGATAACCACTCATTCTTCGAAACTGTAGAGATTACAGGCTGTTTTTTACCCCAGTCTCTCTTCATAGGACAGTTCTGACCTTCCAGGAAGAAGCCCGATGAATCTTCATTGCATTTCCTCTGTGACAATAATATAATTCCTGAGATAAAGAGATTAAAACTGCACAGAGTAATCCAGATGTGATCTAACTAAGCTCCTGTACAATTGAAGAAAGACTTCAATATTCCTGTACTCAAATCTTTTTACAATAAAGGCTAACATTCCATTGGCCTTCCTAATAGCTTCCTGCACCTACATGTTTGCTTTCAGTGACTTATTCACAAGGACAAAGTCCCTTTCTATGTCTACATTTTCCAACCTTATCATTTTAGTAAATACTCAGCTCATCTATTCTTTTATCAAAGTGGATAATCTCACATTTTTCAACATTATATTCCATCTGCCAAGTTCTTATCTACTCACTAAGCATGTCCAAATCCTCAAACCACACACTCCCACTTGGCTTTGCGTCATCGCAAATTTGGAAATTTTACATTTGGTCCACACTTACAAAATATATATACATTTATATATACACACACAGCCTGCTAACGTGTTGTGACCCATTTATTTCTACTCTCTGGCACCAAGACAGAAAACAATCATTAATCCATGCCAGTACATTACCTGCTATTGCATGCATTTTAAACTTTCTAACCAACCTTTTTTAGAGTACTTTGTTGAAGACATTTGAAAATCTAAGGCAACTACATCCATTAGCTTTCTTTTCTCAATTTTGTTCATAACATCTTCAACAAAAACCAAAAACATCATCAAATGCAACTTCCCATTCACGAACCCATGTGACTGTGCCCATTGAGACAATGTTACAACAGCTTCTAGCATTTTCCCTCCTACTAATATAAGGCTAAAAGGTCTGTAGTTCCTTGTTTTCTCTCTCACTCCCTTCTTGGATAGCAAATGTACCTTGCAAACCACAGGAATCATTCTAAAATTCTATAGAAGTTTGAAAGATTATCAGCAATGTATCAACTATTTCTACTGCCGCCTCTTTCAACACTCCAAGATAAATATCATCCATGTCCTGGGAATTTATCAACTTTTGGCTTCATAATTTCTCCTGTACAAATGCTAATTTCCTTAATGCTTTTGATAAATCAGTGTTCAATAAACACTGTTTCTTATGCAGGCAATACTTAGGAAGATCAGAGGAGCAGTGATTATTTTAAAAATAGTTATCTTTAAACTTTTCTTTCTTTGAAACCCTTTCATTTTTAAATTGAGTTATTAATCCCACTTTTAAAAAATGCTAAATAATTTATTCATGGCTTGGTGATATTAACAACTCAAATAAGGTGAATCCAGTAATGGGTACTGTTACTGCTACATATAACATGCAATGGGTAAGTATGTGATCAAATGCCACTTGATCAGGCAGCAAATAAGCAGTGTGACTTGATCAAGTGCCACGTGATCAAATATCACATGATTAAACACACAGGAATGCTACAATCTGGAATTCATAACAGATATTAATAGGGAGCAACAATATTATATCAGCACTTTCAAGACAAGACAAAAGCATAGCAAGGTTTTTCTTACAGCATTCTTCATCCTCGCCATAACGGCACTGAGGAATCCCATCACACCAATGTGATGGACTCACACATCCATCACTCTTTCCACAGGGTATACAGTTGGAAGTTGAAACTGAAACAAGAAAAGTAGAAGATTAGAAACCATTTGAGTAAATACCTTCTCATTTCCACCCTACTGTTATCGAAGGTCAAGGGAAGGAGGCAGATGGAGATGCCATCTTGCAACTTCTGCTCTGTTTAAATCTTTCTGATAGAAAGTCTTGTGAATGCTCTTCCTTCCCCTTTAAGTCTTCCGCCACCTCCGTATTAGCGGCAGGTGGGAGCACTCTCACTCTCATGGGAAAACCCGAATTTGACATGGACCCCCAGGAGCGGGATTGTGGGGAGATTGCTTCAGGACATCCACAGGGTAAAGAAGGCACTATATAAATGCAAAGCCTTTCTTACTAAATCTCTCCATAATTCTATCCATTCTGTATGTTTGATTATCCACTTTAATTTTAACATTTGCACAAAGCCATACATATTTATGGGAACATAATCCTCCATTTGCCTGCCTAAGTTTTCCTAATCAATCAAACTTTCCGCTTCAGCCTCAGAATCAGATGTTACCAGTCAAAAGTCACCTGACAAGTGAGCTCCAGTGTTTTTATTCGCCTGGCTTGTATTTCATAAAGAAGAGATCAGAGTGGAGGTATATATTTTTAAACCTCAAAGCTTAATACATTTGTAACATGACATTGGGGAAATACTATTGCTATACTCACTAAAATACCAGACGACAGCTGATAGAATCCCCAGGGAAAGCAGCACACCACCAACAATCAAAGCAACCAACATGTTTGTCTTCTTAGCTGTAATGTCACAACAATATCAAGTGTGTTAGAGCAAGACTGACAGTCCAATACATGACTTTAAGGCAGTTATCATCAGATGGGCAGCATGCTTGTCTTAATATTGAATGACACAGCACAGAAACAGACAATTCGGCTCAACACATACATTTTGATAGTTGATGTTAAATAAAAGCCCCCTTCAACAACTCTACATCTAACCTTGTCAACATATCTTCGGGGTGGCACAGTGGTAAGCACTGTTGCCTCACAGTGCCAGGGACCCAGGTTCAATTCCACCCTTGGGCAACTGTCTGTGTGGAGTTTGCATATTCTCCCCATGTGTGTATGGGTTTCCTCCGAGTGCTCCGGTTTCCTCCCACAGTCCAAAGGTGTGCAAACTAGGTGGATTAGCCATGTTAAATTGCCTGTAGTGTTCAGGGATGTGTAGATTAGGTGGGGTATGGGGGAGGGATGGGATACTCTCAGAGTCGGTGTGGACTTGTTGGGCCGAAGAGCCTGTTTCCACACTGTAGGGATTCTTTAAAAAAAAATCCTTCTACTACTTTCTCACTCATTAGAACAGAGAATAGTTCACTAATGTCCTTACCTGGTCTGCCCTATGTGTGATTCCAGACCCACAGAAATGTAGTTGATTCCTAACTGCCTTCTGGTATGCTTCAGATATGCAGGATATTGGTGAGATCACATTTAGAACACTGTGCATAGTACTAGTTACTATACTTACAGAATCTCGTTAATACATTGGAAGCAGTTTTGAGAAAGTTTACTTGATTAATACCTGGAATGAGTGGATTGCCTTATTAGGAAAGGCTAGACAGGCTGGACCTGTAGGCTCTGGAGTTTAAAAGGTGATGTAATTGAAGCATCTAAGATCCTGAGGGGACTTGACCAGGTGGATGTGGAAAGGATGTTTCCTCTTGCAGGAGAACATAGAACTAAGGGTCATTGTTTAAAATTAAGAGGCCACCCATTTATGACAGAATTTAGGGGAAGGAAACTCTCTCAGAGGCCTGAGAGTCTTTGGAATTCTCTTCCTCAAAAGGCAGTAGAGGCAAAATCTTTAAATATTTTTAAGCCAGATGTAGATAGATTCTTGATTACCAAGGGGATAAAAGAGGCTGAGAGGTGACCTTATAGAGGTTTATAAAATCATGAGGGGCATGGACAGGATAAATAGGCAAGGTCTTTTCTCTGAGGTGGGGATGTCCAAAATTAGAATGCATAGGTTTAAGTTGAGCAGGGAAAGATATAAAATGGGCTTATGGAGCAAATTTTTCCTCACGCAAGGTGCTGCATGTATGGAATGAGCTGCTAGAGGAAGTGGTGGAGGCTGGTAAGATTACAATATTTAAAAGGCAACTGGATGGGTATATGAACAGGAAGGATTTAAGAGGGATATGGGCCAAATGCTGGCAAATGGGACTAGATTTATATAGGATATCTGGTCAGCATGGACGAGTTGGACTGAAGGGTCTGTTTCAGTGCTGCAAATCTGTATGACTCTATAACTCTATTATCAGAAGTAAGCAGGAAAGCAGAGCTGATGCTGAAATCAGATTAGTCATCATTTTATTGAATGGTAGAACAGACTTGAGGGGCCAAGTGGCCTACCCTTTTTCCTTGTTTATCTGTTTGAATGGGGAGGAGCCTCATCCAATGTTACTTGCAATGCAATGAATTTTCATCGGACAGCCTTGTGCTTCTTCTTGTAGGGATTTCAACTGATGCCTCATCAATCTGCTGTGGCTCAGGAACCATTTGCCCTTTCCTTTCTCCTTGTACCTTCCTCCAACATGCCTTGGCCAGATGTGCATCTTCCTTCACAGTTGTAGCACTTGACATTCTAAGCTTCCATAATGGGACTTCACTGGGACAGTCAGCTTGTCTTGTTGCAGGTCATTTATCGGTTATTAAATCTGACTTCTCTCCAGTAATGTCTACTGTATTCATGGATAGTGCTATATGGCAAGTTATTTCAAAGGTAACTTTGGCAAGAACAGCAACTTACTACAAAGGTACTCACTTCTTAATACACACAAAAATGGCCATAAGAGTGTGCTATAACTCAACTTCAAGCTCTAAATCTGTAGCCCTTCAAGAAATCTGAATACAATTAATTAACTTGGGATATAATACTAATTTCTACAACAGTAACCATGAAACTATCATCAATTGTTATATTCAGATCACTTTTGCTCCTTTTGCTAATTATTTCCTGCAGTCAATAGCCCATAATTAAAAGCATTGTAAATTTTAGATCAAGTAGATGAAGAGTAAATTATTGACATACGCAACAAACAGAACAATGTCCAGTATTGAGTCATGCAGGAAGCAGCCTTACAATCACAAAAAATGCTCTTCCAGCCTTTACCCTTTGTCTCATGGACTCTCAAGATTTGATCTAGTGACATCACCTGATGAAGGAGCAGCGCTCCAAAAGCTTGTGATTTCAAATAAATCTGTTAGACTGTAATCTGGTGTCATATGATTTATGACCTTCTACTAGTTTGGCTAGGGGTACAGCAAGTTCTGGAGCATAAATCTTTGATCCTGCTGCATGCAGAGCAAACCATTGGCACTATTTTCTATGGCATACAACAACACAACAAAACTGCACCAACACAAGTATTCTTTTTTGTCATTCAATACAGGTATTGTGATTATTATAACAGAGAGACAGCTTATACTTGACAAAGCAGAAGATTTCACCTGTAGCTAATCAGAATATCAGGTATTAGGTAAATAATATTCTATTGCTCATCAGGGATTGGTTAACTCCGTTGATTAACTTGTGACAGATTACAAGTTATGAAGCAGTCACAACAGTAAATTGACTGATATTTTAACGTGTAGTTTACAACCCACTGCAAACTGACTGTCAAGCAGAGTCACAACATTGTATGTACACAATACATGGAGCCATAAACAGTGAACTCTCTGAAAGGTAAGATATGTGCACAACATGGAAAAAGACCCCTTATGGTGTAGTGGTCATATCCCCAGCTCCAGCCAAGATGGTCAGGGTTCAAGTCCCACCTGCACCGAGTGGGAACAATGAGATCCTAGGCAGGACTCCTAAAAACGGGAAAAGTGATGGGAAAATGAACATTGTATCTGTAGTGTTGCTGAAACTGCGGCTCTGTCTTATAACATTGTTTACCTAGTACGTTATGTTCTCCTTTATGTAAGAAACCTCAAGCCAGGAGGACAGGTAACAGCTTTTTTTGTCATTAATAATACACAGCATCAATAGATCTGTGCTTCTGAAGGTGCTTATGATATGCTATAGTGTCAGCTTTCACCGATTTGTTGCACACCCACCTCTATAGTCAGTAGGTTTTGGGTTCAAGTCCTGCTCCAGAAACTCAAACACATAATGTCAGTTAGCACTTCAGTACAGTATGCCACAGAGAAAGCTGTGCACCATTGTGTATGCGTTCCATTTCAGACAAAATATTGAACTGAGACCATGTTTTTTCTCAAGTAAATGTAAAAGATAGAATGTTTCAGATAAGATGTTCTCAGATAATATTTATGCCATAATCTAACTCCATCTGTTGTTCCTTGTGCTCTGTGCAAATTGGCTGACACATTTATGACATGGCGTTGATGACTACACTACAAATCAAATACTCCATTAACAAAAAAGCGCTTTTGGAAAAGCAATATTCTATTGCTCATCAGGAATTGGTTGACTCTGTGGTTAAACTTATAACAGATTGCAAGTTATGAAGCAGACACAACAGCAAAGTGACTGATTTCTACAGCACGGTGGCTCAGTGGTTAGCACTGCTGCCTCACAGCATTAAGGACCCAGGTTGAATTCAAACCTTGGGTCACTGTCTGTGTGGCATTTGCACATTCTACCTGTGACTGTGTGGGTTTCTACCAGGTTCTCTGGTTTCCTCCCACGGTCCAAAGATGTGCAGGTCATCTCAGGATGGCAGCTGGTCACAAGTGGTG
This sequence comes from Rhincodon typus, assembly GCF_021869965.1. Lineage (NCBI taxonomy): Eukaryota > Metazoa > Chordata > Chondrichthyes > Orectolobiformes > Rhincodontidae > Rhincodon > Rhincodon typus. Next base: position 14,398,613 of record NC_063342.1, on the reverse strand, counting down.
TTCCACAAGGGTCAGTGTTAGGACACAACTTTTCACTTTATACATTAATGATCTAGATGAAGGAACTGAGGGCATTCTGGCTAAGTTTGCAGACGATACAAAGATAGGTAGAGAGACAGGTAGTATTGAGGATGTGGGGAGGCTGCAGAAGGCTTTGGACAGGTTAGGAGAATGGACAAAGAAGGGGCAGATGGAGTACAACGTGAGAAAGTGTGAGGTCATGCACTTTGATACCAAGAATAGAAGCATGGACTATTTTCTAAATGGGGAGAAAATTCAGAAGTCTGAAGTGCAAAGAGACTTGAGAGTTCTAGTCCAGGATTCTCTCAATATAAACTTGCAGGTTGAGTCAGTAGTTAGGAAGGCAAATGCAACTTTGGCATTTATTTTGAGAGTTTTGGGCCCCATTTCTCAGGAAAGATGTACTGACCCTGTACCGGGTTCAGATGAAGTTCACAAGAATGGTCCCAGCAATGAAAAGCTTAACATATGAGGAAAGTTTTAACACTCTGGCTCTATACTCAGTGGAGTTTAGAAGCATGAGGGGAGTGATCGAATTGAAACTTACAGAATACTGAATGGCCTGGACAAAGTGGATGTTGGGAAGGTGTCTCCATTGGTAGGAGGGACTAGGACCTGAGGGCAAAGCCTTAGAGTAAAAGGAAGACTTTTTAGAACAGACATAAGGAGAAACTTCTTCTGCCAGAGAGTGGTGAATCTATGGAATTCACTGCCACAGAGGCAGTGGAGGCCAGGTCATTGAGTACATTTAGGATGGAGATAGATAGGTTCTTGATTGTCAAGGGGATCAAGGGTTACAGGGAGAAAGTGGGAGATGGCGTTGAGAAACTTGTCAGCCATGATTGAATGGTGGAGCAGACTCGATGGGCTGAATGGTCTAATTTCTGCTCCTATGTCTTATGGTCTTATGGTCTTCCGGAATGCCCGTGTTAAATTGCCCGTAGTGTCCAGGGGTGTGCAGGTTAAGTGCATTAGCCATGGGAAATGTCCGGTTACAGGGAAATGTGGGCGGTTGGGTCTGGGTGGGATGCTCTTCGGAGGGTCAGTGTGGACTTGTTGGGTCAAATGGCCTGCTCCCACATGGTAGGGATTCTATGGAAAATACTATAAATGCTGGAAATCTGAAAAAAAAGAAAGAGCTGGGGAAGCTCAGCAAGTCTGGCAGCATCTGAGGAGAGAGAGAGAAACAGGCTCAATATT
>NC_063342.1:14366368-14396992 GCF_021869965.1 Rhincodon typus | reverse complement strand
CAAGCAGCATCATAGGAGCAGAAAGGCTATGATGCTGCTTGGCCTGCTGTGTTCATCCAGCCCTGCACCTTGTTGTCTCAATATTTCAAGTTCAATATGACTCTTCTTCAGAACTGAAAGGGGTTGGAAAATGGTGTCTCTATGCTGTAGACAGACGGGACAGATGAAAAAGTGAAACAAATTGTGAGGGTGACCTGAGCCGAAGTTAAAAGTGTTGCTGATAGTGGTGACGGAAAGATAGAAATGTAAGAAGCGTGTGAATGAAGGAGAGAATGGGTCTGCTCTGCTAAGAAATGTCAACAAGACACAAGTAAGGCACAAAAACAGAAGTTGCCAGAAAAGCTCAGCAGGCCTGACAGCAACTGTGAAGAAAAACTCAGAGTTAACATTTCGGATCCAGTGATCCTTCCTCAGAACATCAGTTAACTCTGATTTTTCTTGACAGATGCTGCCAGACCTGCTGGGCTTTCCCAGCAACTTCTGTTTTTGTTCCTGATTCGCAGCATTCGCAGTTCTTTTGGTCTGTGTGTGTGTCTGCATGTTTGCCGGATGGGGGGTAGGGAGGAGGGTTTGGGAAGTGGGGGGAGGTGGTAAGGAGAGGATGCGATTAGAAGATTGAGAAAAATTAAGGATACAGAGGCTCTGAAGTGGTGGAATTCAATTTTGAGTGATAGAAGCTGTAAGGTGCCTAAGCAGAAAATGAGCTTGCATTGTGTTTCTTTCCAACATTGTAGCAGACCCAGAATAGGCATGTTAGCGTGAGATTTTTTTTTTATTCACGCATGGGACATGCGTGCTTCTGGGTAGGCCAGCCTTTATTACCCAACCCTAATTTCCCAGAGGGCAGTTAAGAGCCAACCACATTGCTGGAGTCACATTGAGGCCAGGTCAGGTAAGGACAGCAGAAGGACATTTATAAATCAGATGGGTGTTTCTGACAATCAACAATGGATTGATGGTCATCATTAGAACTTTAATTCCAGATTTTTTTATTGAATTCAAATTCCACCATCTGCCATGGCATGATTTGAACCCAGGTCCCCGGAACATTAGTTGAGCTTCTGGATTAATAGTCTAACAATAATACTACTGAGCTATTGACTCCCCAGTCAAGATGGTTATTGTGATGGCAAGGGCCTGGGGTCTTTCCTATGATGAAAGTGGAGATCGCCATTCAGGAAAGAGATTTAGGATGCCCTGAGACTGTGAATGTTGCATCACACTCTCAGTATCCCACACAATTTCAGCCGAGGTTAGACCAAGGTCCATGATTTGCTTGCATACTGATATTTGACTGTATCTCCAGGGTATAGTAAAACTGTCCCATACCAGCCATGAGAAGGGAAGAGTTTTCCATTCTGTCATTATCAGAGATGCACACAACCATCTATAGGAGCAAATACTGAGGGAGGAATTAATCCAGGAGGAAGCAGTTCATACCTGGCACAGGAACAAAACTTTTCTGATTGAATGATCGAGTCCCATACATTGGAGGTTCATAGACATTGTAGGTTGGTGAGAGATGTTGATTGGATGCATACTCGTGAAATAGATGATGAGTACTGTGTGAATATTTCGAATTCAAGTAGGGGTTTCTTTCCTGGAATAGAAACGTCTTCAGGTAAAAAGGATTTTAGTGTCAATTTTTCCCCCAACTACCAAATCCTGTTCATTTAGTTATCACAGTATCAGAGCACACATTTTCTGTGAGGTACACAATTGAGTGATCATTTTGTCGGTGTTCACTGATGTGCCACACAAACACAGATCCAAGCTCAGCTCTCCACAGTTCCCAAGCCGCACCTTCCAAGAGCAAGGAAGCTCTGGGTCAGGGATTACTCCAGGTCGTGGGCAGGCACTGGAAACGTTAGAGTGTGGAGTGAAGACTCAGAGAGTTTCTTGTTGCAAAGAGGGTTTCTGATAGTGGGGGGACGAGGGGCCACTGTTGGTAGAGGAGGGTATTTTCAGTGCAGGAGAGGGCATTGGTAGTCAATGGAGTGTGCACTGACACTGGATAGGGAGACTTGAGAGTGGATGGGTGAGTGGTGAGGGGAAACATTGACAGTAGGGTGGGGAGGAGGGACAGGTGAGAGGTATTAGGACTGGGGCTCCCCATGGCACACTCTGAGCACAGATATTTGGGGAGGGAGCAAAACCCAGAGGCACTAGATCTATGGAGTGCGGCAGTTGGGAAAGTGGAGTGAGACATCAGTCAACTCAACCATGCTGCTATGAAATGACAGACCAGAACTGAAGGGCAGAATGGCCTACTCCTGCTCCTATTCCTCATCTTCCTGTGTTTTATGAGCGATTACTGGTAGCACTGAGAGGACACTGACAATAGAAGGAGGGAGCACTGATAGTGGCGTTGGTTGATGCAGAAACACTGGCAGTTGGTGGGTGGAGGGAACATTGGCACCATGCCGAGCGGCATCGAATTTGGGAAGAGAGGCACCACATTTAGTTAGTGTGCATCCCTTCTTTTAGAAATGTATGAAGGAGTTTGGAGGTTACACAGTATGGAAACAGGTCAGTCAGCCTAAACAACCAACATCAGCATTATTCCCACACACAATTAACCAGTTACAGATACATAGAGTCATAGAGCTGTACAAACTGGCCCATGCCGACCAGATATCCTAAATCAATTTAGTCCCATTTGCCAGCATTTGGCCCATATCCCTCTAAACCCTTCCCATTTATATACCCATCCAGATGCCTTTTAAATGTTGCAATTGTATCAGCCTCCACCACTTCCTCTGGCAGCTCATTCCATACGTGCACCACCCTCTGCATGAAAAAGTTGCCCCTTAGGTCCCTTTTAAATCTTTCCCCTCTCACCTTAAATCTATGCCTTCTAGTTTTGACTTCCCCACCCCAGTGAAAAGACCTTGTCTATTGTCTTTAACTGCACCCCTCATGATTTTGTAAACCTCTATAGGCTCACCCCTCAGCCTCTGATGCTCCAGAAAAAATAGCCCCAGCCTATTCAGTCTGTCCACATAGATCAAACCCTCCAATCCCAGCAACATCCTTGTAAATATTTTCTGAACCCTTTCAAGTTTCACAACTTCCTTCCTGTAACAGGGAGACCAGAATTGAATGCAGTTGAAGTCTACATTCACCTGTTTGTACAAAATCTTTATGCACCTTAACTCATCATAAATCATTGTTGACATTTCACAAGTCTCTGTGTGAGATAATATCAGCAATGAATGGATTCAGTTATGAGGAAATGCTAGAGAAAGCAAGCCTCTGTTTGTTAAAACAGAGAAGATTAAGGTGAGATTTGATCGAAAAGTCAAAATTGTGATTTTTTTAATAAGGAAGTGGACCACATTATTTAACTGAGCGAATGACTAAAGGTGATGAATTCAAGACAATTGCCTTATGGAAGTAAGGAGATTATTTTTCAGAATCTATCGTGGTGTTTAATAATGAATTGGACACTCACTTCTAGAGAACATAAAAACATAGAAAATAGAGACAGAAGTAGGACATTCGGCCCTTTGAGCCTGTTCTGCCATTCATGAAGATACGAAAATACGACATGATACAGTACAATGAAAAGCCTAGGACATGGAACATTGTGGATAATTTTAGGCTGTTTGTGGAAGCTATCCCTTTTTTCCCTATGTGCTCAGCTCTGTGGCCAATTTGTTATGAACCACTTTCAGACAAACGTTTTAAGAGCATATCCCAGTAACCACACATAAAGATCAGGCCTCAGGTTCGATTGGTATAACTTGCTCTGCATTCCATGAGCCACGTTATTTATTTTAAACTGGCAAATCTCTCATCGATGGCAGCAGCTGGAAGGTTAGTGCCAGGAGGGACATACAGTAGCAACAAAGGAGCAACAGATACGTTAGAGTCAGGGGAACTACACAGGCCCCTCCAGCAACGCTCAAAGTACACAGAGATGGAAGTTGAAATCCCTTCTGGAAGTGGCCAAAAGGCCGGGAAAAGTGAATTGTGGAGGAAAAGGGAGGAATCAAATCAGAAAAAGACACCTCTGCAATCCTCCTCATACAAGGGCTTGAGACATTTTGATGGAGCTCCTCCCCTAATCACGCCACTTCTCCTCAGATTTGCTGCTGATGGATTCAAGAGCGAAGGGCCACAGCCTGTGATTGGAGAAGCAGTGCCCGGGTGAGCAAGTCTGCCAGGCAAGGCCGAGGTAGGGTAAGAAGGAGTGTCTTCAGTAAGGGGTCCGGAGGGAGTCTGGGGGGAGTGCAGGGTGGCACAGTGGCTCAGTGGCTAGCACTGCAGCCTCACAGCGCCAGGGACCCGGGTTCAATTCCATCCTCAGGTGACTGTCTGTGTGGAGTTTGCACATTCTCCCTGTGTCTGTGTGGGTTTCCTCCGTGTGCTCCGGTTTCCTCCCACAGTCAAAAGGTGTGCAAACTAGGTGGATTGGCCATGCTAAATTGCCCGTAGTGTTCAAGGATGTGTAGATTAGGGGCGTGGGTCTGGGTGGGATGCTCTGAGAATCAGCAGGGACTTGTTGGGCCATATGGCCTCTTTCCACACTAGGGATTCTATTAAAAAATGAATCTTCAAGCTCAGAGGGATGGGAGGGGTTATTTTATTCATTCATGGGATGAGGACATTGCCGGCTAAGCCAGCATTTATTGCCCATTCCTAATTGCCCAGAGGACATTACTGTGGGTCTGGAGTCACATATAGGCCAGATCGGGTGAGGATAGCGGTTTCCTTTCCTAAGGGACATTAGCGAACCAAATTTTTTTTTTTTGGTAATCGACAATGGATTTGTAGTCATCATTAGACACAATTCCAGACATTTATCAAATTCAAATTCCACCATCAGCCATGGCAGGATTTGAACCTGAGTCCCCAGCAAGTGCCAGACAAGGCTCAGGGCAGAGAGTGAATCTGCAGGGCAAAGGCCCTGGGAGTAGAGAGAGTCTGTTAGGCAGGACTTGGGGCAATAGAGTCTCTCGACAAGGCCTCGCTGGGCAGGGAGAATGAGTCTGCAGAGTGAAGTAAGGAGTACAGGCTAAGGGTAGCAAGCCTAATTGGGGATGAAGGGGCATGACTGCATAGGGTGAGATCAGTTGGGAGTGGGCAGTAGACAGTTTCCCTGGCAAGGCTGGCGGGGAAGGATCTGACAATGGAGGCAAGAAGTGAATAGCTTGAAAGATGGGAGTCAGGTCACTACATATAGGCCATAGCAGCTGCTTAAGAATCCCTGAGGTTCAGGCTTTGCCTGTGATTTAACAGAGGGGCCCTGAAACACACTTTACAAGTTAAGGAACCTTACATGTCTTTTAAACAGCCACTAGGCGCAACTAAGAAATAGCTCAGATATCTTTCAACCATGTATGGGGGCCAGGCCCTAATGCCACCTGCTTTGTAAAGCTTAATTTCTACCAGCATGCTTCTACCTCGGGCTGGAGGCAAGAAGATTAAAAGTGCAGAAACTAAAGAAGGATAGACATGTAAACCCAGGTGTAGCCCTGTGAAAAGATTACACAAATATGATTTCTAGTTCATATAAGGTTGTACTTACTGCATAATTGATGAAAGACATGTTTCAACGAATTCAGAACTGTTTGGCCCCAAGTCTTTCAACACTTGATGGAATCTGAAACGTAGAAAAAGAAACTGTTTTATGAGGAGAGGTTATCAATTAAGACAATACCAGAACTGGCAACTCCTTAACTTTAATGGTACATCATCTATTCACTCAAGAGGAGGCCCAACAGGGGAATTCAATCCAAAATGATTGTATCTCCAGGGAGTAAAGGTCCCTTTAAGTCATTCAGGCTAGTTGGATATCAAAGCAGCAATAACATTCCAAATAAAAGATCATTTTAAAGTAACAATCAACTGAGTTGACATGGCTGCTACCTCTCTATGGTTAATTCAGGATTACCATCACATAATAATAAATCTTAAGAAATTCCCATCAATGGAGATCACTTGCAACAATCCTTTAGTCTTTTTTCCCTCTTCCAGTTTGGATGCATCTCTCCCTTGCCATCCCTCCCTTCTCTCTTTCTATATTATATATTGAATGCTATTGAGCGCTGTTGGGGTTTATATTAACTGCAGCAAAACATTGTCATGACAGGATTGATTGACAGATTTGATTGATTGTAGTCACAGGAACCTGAGTACAGTGAAAAGCTGTGTTTTGCGAACAGTACAGTCAGATCATAGCAAACAAGGACTTCAGGATCATAGGGGTGCTTGTACAGAGCCAGGCATATAAGGTTATGGCTGCACACGGTGTACTCAAAACAAGATCAATATTAACAAGATCAACATTATTTGAAGTTAAGGAGTCTATTCAACAATCTAATAAGGGCAGAGAAAAAGCTGCTCTTGAACCTATTGGTACGCGTATTTTAGCTTCTGTATCTTCTGCCCGATGGAATACATTGTAGGAGAGCATTACTACCAGGGCAAGAGGTATCTTTGATGATGTTGGCAGCCTTTCTGCGGCATGTAAATAGAGTCCATGGATGGAAGGTTGGCTTCCGTGATGGTCTGGGCTGTGCCCACCACCTTCTGTAGTTTCTTGCAGTCCTGGGCAGAGCAATTGCTGTACCAGGCTGTTATGCAGCCGGACAGTACGTTTCTCATGCTGGATCTGTAAAAGTTGTAAGGGTCCTTATGGACCTGCCGAATTTTAGATTTTTAAATTTTAGATTTAGATTTTGGATTTTATTGTCACTTGTACTCTAGTACAGAAGTATAGACGTACAGTGAAAAGTGTATAATGTCGTCACAATTGGTCGTCACAATTGGCACTTAGGTACCAAGTTACCTAGGTACAAAAAAGCTTAGGACCCAACACGAGCTGCTGAGAGACCAGGCCGGGACCCAACACGAGCTGCTGAGAGGCCAGGCTGATACCCACCAAGAGACCAAAAGGGAGGAAAAAAGAGAACAAAATGGGAAAAAAGAAGGAAACAGAAGAAGTGGAGGATTCTGGTTAGAGTGTCCTGCTTTGCCACCATCTTGACCAGAAATACTGGAAATCTGAAACCAATTGACGAAGAAGAGGCATTATTGTGCCTTCTTAACCATCGCATCTGCTTGGGAGGTCCAGGACATGTTGTTGGTTATCATCACTCCTAGGAAATTGACAATGTCAATCCTCTCTACCTCAGCTCCATTGATGTAGATAGGGGCGTGACCTCTTCCTTTCTTCCCGAAGTCAATCATCAGTTCTTTTGTTTTGTCAACATTGAGAGAGAGATCATTATCATTGGACCATGACACCAAACACTCGATCTTCTTCCTGTATTCTGAATCATCATTGTTTGATATCCGTCCTACCACATTGGTGTCATCAACAAACGTGTAGATGGCATTTGTTTGGAATTTTTCTACATAGTTATGGGTGTACATGGCTGAGAATGCATCCTTGGGGGGCTCCAGTGTTGAGGGTTATCGTGGAAGAGGTGCAGTTGTCTTTTTTCATTGATTGCGGTCTGTGGGTCAGGAAGCCGAGGATCCAGTTGCAGAGGGCAGTACCAAGACCCAGGCCTCAGAATTTTGAGATTGGGCTGGTAGAGATTATGGTGTTGAAGGCTGTAGGCGATGAGATGTAGTCAATGAGTAGGAGCTGCATTCAATGTGTAGGAGACTAACATAGGTGCCCTTGTTATTGAGATGTTCCAGGGATAAGTGTAGGGCTAGGGAAATAGTGTCTGCCGTGGACATGTTTCGCCAATAGGCAAATTGTAGGGGATTGAGGCTGGAGTTGATGTGGGCCATGACCAGCCTCTCAAAGCACTTCATGATTATTGAGGTCAGAGCCACTGGGCGGTAGTCATTAAGGCACACTGCATGTGTTTCTTAGGTACTGGGAAGATAGTGGTCTTCTTGAAGCAGGTGGGGACTTCAGCTTGCAGGAAGGAGAGGATGAAGATGTCAGTGAATACCTCCGCCAGTTGGTCCACACAGGATCTGAGTGCTCGGCCAGACACTCCATCCAGGCCCGTCACTTTCCTTGGGTTGACTCCTGGGAAGATTGACCTGACGTCTGCAGCAGTGTCAGAGGGAATAGGTGTGTCTGAGACTGTTGGGGCAGGTAACACCGCACCGCTGGCATTCTGCTCGAGCTGAGCATAGAAAGCATTGAGCGCATCAGGGAGGGATGTGTTTTTGTCCACTATCTTGGTCTGCTTCATTTTGTATCCCAACATGTTGTATAGGCCTTGCCACAGGCAGCGGGTGTCCATATGGTTGGTTTGGGCCTCTAATTTGGTCCGGTACTGCCTCTTGGCTTCTCTGAGATAGTAGGAACTGCCGATGCTGGAGTCTGAGATAAAAAGGTGTAGAGCTGAATGAACACAGCAGGCCAAGCAGCATCAGAGGAGCAGGAAAGCTAACGTTTCAGGTTTGGACCCTTCTTCAGAAACTCATGGCACTACTTTCTGTGTTGGGTCCTCATGTTTCAACTTGCGCTTGAAAGCTGGGAGGAGGAATACAGCGTTGTGATCTAATTTTCCAAAGTGCAGATGGGGTATGGAGAGGTAGGCATCAGTGATCAAGGATGTTCGGTTCTCTGGTGGGGCAGGGGGACATATTGGTGATATTTTGGTAGCACCCTCTTTGAGGTCAGTTTGGTTGAAGTCGGCATCCACAATGAAAAAAGACTTCGGGGAATTTAATCCGAAGACTATTGATTGCTGAATTAAGACCATATGGTTTCCTGTCTCCAGCAGCCTGGCTCTAACTCAGCAGCAGAAACAAGCGCTGTCACATGACATTCAATGTTGATGGTCTCAAGGACTCTGCAAAGAACGATCCCCTCAGCACCTCAAAGCCAACCTGATAATGGCCATTGAGTAGAGACCACAGATTATCTACAGTGTGGGGCCTGACTTCATAGCCAGCGCAAACAGTTCCTGTGAGATTTCACCATCTGGAAACACCAAGACTCGTTTTACATAAACAACCTGGAGACCCAGGGGCTACAAATCGCAGGCACCACCAGAACACTTTCTAATGTGTTTCTCAAAAGAAGCAAATGCAGAGTGAGGAAAAACCTAAGGTAGAGGGAATGCACTGCCTGGAACTGTGGTGGACACAGGTTAAACCAGGGTGTTCAAGAGGACATTGGATGATTATATAAAGAGAACCAGTGTGCAGGGTCATGTGGAAAAGCAGGAGTTTCACATGAAAACAAGCTGCTCAGACAGCCAGTGCAGAAACATAGAAAATACAAGCAGGAGGAGGCCATTTGGCCCTTCAAGCCTGCTCTGCTATTCACTATGATCATGGCTGATCATCCAACTCAAGAGTCTGTTCCTGCTTTTCCCCCATATCCTTTGATCCCTTTAGCCTCATGTGCAATAACCAACTCCTTCTTAAAATCATACTGTTTTCTGTGGTGGCAAATTTCACAGGCTCACGGCTCTCTGGGTGCAGGAATTTCTCCTCATCAGCCCTAAATGTCATTTCCACCTGACAAAGGAGCAGAAATCCAAAAGCTTGTGATTTCAAATAAACCTGTTGGACTATAACCTGGTGTCGTGTGATTTCTGACTTTGCCCTCTCCAGTCCACCACCAGCACCTTCACATCAGTCCTAAATGGTTTGCCATGGGTCCTTAGGTTGTATTCCCTGGTTCTGAACTCTCACCAACTCTTCTCCATGTTCCTTGCAGCAACTTCCCACCCATATCCACTGGCGTTTCACTGGAGGGGAGCTTCTCTACAGGATGAGTGGAAATTGCACGACCCGCATTGCTTCCAGTCCAGAACCAAGACCATCTTGATGTCTGTCATCGAGCTGAGGTAAACAGGCAATCCTTGTGTGTTCCCACTCGAAAGCTGAGCTGCATATCATCATGGAAGCGTATGAGAGAACGGGTCTCAGGCTAAAATCCAGAAGACAAGGTCCTCTACCAGCAGAACAGTACGACACTGTCCCCTAACTATCAGCATCCACCTGGACAAGGTGGATCAATTCTCAGTGAGGACCTAAATTGTTGATGAAACTCAACATCCCTCCAGTGCAGCCTTTATCCATCTGAGAGACAGTGCTGAATGACAAAGACTTCAGCCTTGCATCAGGCTCATGTCTTACTGAGCTGTAACGTGACTTGCCCTTCTGTATGCATTGGCAGCATGGACAATGTGCAGCAAGGTCTCAGTTCTTTGCAGGAATAACTACAGCAATGCTTCCACCAAACCCTGCAAATCCACTGGCACGATATTGCTGCGAATATTCGCTGCAATATCAGTGCCCTCATTCAGGCCAACGTCCCCAACATTTAAGCACTGGAAGTGTGTGAGTGTGTGTGTTTCTGTGTGTGTGTGTATGTGTGAGTGTGTGTGTCTGTGTCTGTGTGTGCGCGAGTGTGTGTGTCTGTGTGTGCGCGTGCGTGTGCGCGCGCGGGTTTGTGTGTATGTGTGTGTCTGTGTGAGTGTGTGTGTGTGTGTGTGTCCTGAGGAGCTCCCTGACAAGAAGAGAATTCTTCATCCCTTCTTCCATTTTTAACAAATCTCTCTCTCTCTCTCTGTCTCTCTCTCTGTGTCTGCCCACCACTCCCCCTCCACCCCCCCTCCACCCCTCTCCTCCCCATCTCTCCTTCCTGGCCTTTCTCCTCTCTCTCTCCAAAAGATTGCTCCATCTTCAGTGCTTCTGAGTTCTAAGTTACCTGTGGCAGAATGTAGTCAATGAATCATTGTGAACCATTAACTTTCTGGCTCCTGCTTGTTGGGTTTATCCTTCTCAAATGTCTGTTGCCCCTCTTTCAGGCCAGTGCATTGATGCTTTTATTCTTTTCATCCCTTGGTGATGATTGGTACTCCCTCGCCCAACATCAATATTTCATGGATTTTCAGTCACTTCTTCCCATCCTGTCTTCTCATCATGGCTAGAAGTCAACAGTGCTTGAAATCTGTCACTGTAAAAAACAGCATAATATAAAAACAGAGAGATCGGGGGAGAGATACGTCCAGAAAGAAAAGGAATAAAGAACAAAAGTTGATCAGCCTAATTCCCCCTTTTTACATTTTAGCACAAATGTGTAATTGTCAGATGATGACAGGAATGAATTAAACTCATGTTTCAATGATTTATGCAGGGAGGAAGTTAGCTTAGTGGGTATGTGGGGAGTGCCATGAGAGTTGATTGGGAATGAATACACCACAGGATGTTTTGAAAGATAAGGAAGTCTTCTTGAGCAGACTAATCGTGAGAAAGATGACTAGATAGTGAAACAATAATCAAGGGGGAATGAAATAAATTATTGAGAAAAATAAAATGGTGAGGTACACACGTAAGGAACTGTGTCAGTGAAATTATTTTCATCTGTGCAAAGTCCAATGGATACACTTCATTATTTAAGGTATTGATTCTTACCTCCTGGTGACTGCTTTCCCACGGTTGCAACGTAGCTCCCAATCTGGAAACTGGTATTGATATCAACTGGTCCTTTGTGACCTTCGGACGACTGGGATATGTCACAATGGTGGCCTGATGTCAATGAGGTGCCTCCAGCAGTTACTGCCTATGCGCTGTCACTGCTTATATAAACACTGCCGCTATGACCCTACCAGGTCATTGAGATTCCCCAATTACTAATGGTTTCAGAACGGACACCTCAAAACGTTAGCCTCCTGGGTGAGGAGGGATGAACAGGCTCCCCTTCTATATTCACTCACCTTTCTGGTTGATTATAACATGGTTCATTTGAAAAGGTTCCTATCCCTGCTGCTACCTTTCTCCCAGACACATTTTAAAAGGAGCCAATTTAATTAGGCTTTCTTCAGGTAACAAAGACTGAGTTTATTAATTACTTAATGCAAGAAAAAATGCAAACACAACACACGTGCAAGACAGGTTAGAAATAAGAGATGAGTCCAAAAAGATAAACGTCTTTTAAAGATAGGTACGGATCAGTCTCTGAATTGGTTGTGAAGTGCAGATAGTCGAACATTGTAGCTATTCCAGGGAAGATTATTGGCATTATTGACATGGGTCAGTAAACAGTTGGCTTCATGTTCTTTGATAACAAAGTGTAGAGCTGGAGGAAGACAGCAGGCCTGACAACATCAGGGAAAGGGTCCAGAAGGGTCCCGACCCGAAACGTCAGCTTTCCTGTTCCTCTGATGCTGCCAGGTCTGCTGTGTTCCTCCAGCTCCACACTTCGTTACCTCCAACTCCAGCATCTGCAGTTCTTGCTATCTCACATTCTTTGGTTTTGCAGTTTAGTTGAGATTCTGTAGTTCTGTGTATGTCAACTATGGTTGAATCTCAGCATTCAGGGTGAGACAGTGTCCTTTGATTTCCTGATTTCTAACTGGTTTGCAACACTTGGAGTTAGAGAAGGTCTTTCCCTGGAACACAGGAGCAACCAGGGGATAGTTCTTTGACAGAAAACTAGTGTTTGAATGCAGGTTGGTGCACATGAGAGCATTCGATCTACCCCAGTACAGTTTAAACTGGCTTTTTGACCCCTATCCTTGTATATTCTTTAAAAGGAAAAAACACAAAATGTGACTGCATTTGGGACATAAGCCCTAGGGGATAACTTACTGTTGAACAGGGTTCATCAGACTCTTATTATCATTGATGCCACAATCCAGTCTGTTTGAAGTTTCTTTGACACCTCTAAGTGCTGAATGTGTGATGTTCCATGAGCTTCACACAGGACATTTTTTTATTCATTCACGGAATGATTGATTTATTGTCATGTGTACCAAAATACAGTGAAAAGCTTTGTTTACAAGCGGTACAGGCAGATCATAGTAAGCAAAGATGTACAGATTAAAAAGATTTAGACAGAGGCATACAGGTTACATTGCACAGGATGTGCACTAGGCAAAATCAACATTAGCAAGATCAGCATTATTGGAGGCTAGAGAGTCCATTCATCAGTCTGATAAGTGCCAGGAAGAAGCTGTTCCTGAACCTGCTGGTGTGTGTGTTTAGGCTTCTATATCTTCTGCTTGATGGAAGAGGTTGTAGGAGATCATTACCAGGGTGCGATGATGGTCTTTGATGATGTTAGCAGACTTTCTGGGGCAGCAAGCCATGTAAATGGAGTCCATGGATGGGAGGTTGGCTTCTGTGATGGTCTGGGCTGTGCACACCACCTTCTGCAGTTTCTTACAGTCCTGGGCAGAGCAGTTGTCATACCAGCTCATTAGGCACCCGGACAGTATGCTTTCAATGGTGCATCTGTAGAAGTTGGTGAGGGACCTTATGGATATGCCAAATTTCCTGAGCTGCCTGAAGAAAAAGAGATGTTGTTGTGCCTTCTTGACTGTCACATCTATGTGGGAAGTCCAGGACAGGTTGTCGGTTATCGTCACTCCGAGGAACTTGATGCTTTTCACCCTCTCAACCTCAGTTCCGTTGATGTACACGGGAACATGCTCTCCTCCTTTCTTTCTGAAGTTAATGATCAGTTTTTACTTTGGCTAACGTTGAGACAGAGCCTACACAGAAGGGATTGTTGGCGGTGACACCAGGATGCAATGAGAATATCATAATCCTGGCTAACATCATCAGAGGCACCGAGAGAAACAGGAAGGAGCTCGCAGTTGTCTTTGTTGAGTTGGCTAAGGCACTTGACTTAATCGGACATATGCACATACTGAAAGTCTTGTATCGACCCTGGTTGCCAAAAGAATTCATCCAGTTTATCGGCGACCTGTACACTAACAATTCAGCAATAGTTGAAGGCAACCATTGCAGAACCAACCTAATAAAACATCCTTACAGGAGTCAAGCAGGGTGACTCTCAATTGCCAATATTGTTTAGTATCATTTGGATCGCTGACTAGGATAGTATTTATTGCCCATCCCTAATTGCCCAGAGGGCAGTTAAGAGTCAACCACATTGCTGTGGGTCTGGAGTCACAAGTAGGCCAGACCAGGTAAAGGATGGCTGTTTCCTTCCCAAAAGGACATTAGTGAACCAGATGGGTTTTTCCTGACATTTGACAACAAATTCATGGTCATCACAAGACTCTTAATTCCAGATTTTTTATTGAATTCAAATTCCACCATCTGTCACAGTGGCATTCAAACCCACGGTCTCAGAATATTACCTGGGTCTCTGGATTAACAGTCCAGAGACAGGGACAATACCAGTGGGCCATCACTTCCCTAAAAAGCTCGCGGTAGTGGCATTCAAACCCACACCTCTAGAGACTGGAACTTGAGATCGTTGTACAGTGAAAGGTCCAGCTCTTGGTATACAGACACATTACAGTCAGAGGCACTTCAGCGTCTGGGCTAATATTAAGCTATTCAGATACAACTAGTAGCTCCCTTCCATCAGCATGTCATGTTTCAAGTGGCCCCAGTTGCAGTGGATTCTGAGACCTTTATACCCCTCAGGTCACAGGCTATAATACAATAATGATATCATATACAAGTCTCTTAAATATACACCACTGCTAACTGACATAATACAACAAACTTCTATCTCACTAAATTACTGTATCAATATTACTAGCATTGGCTGGAGGACTAGGCTGGAGTTTTACAGACTATACCAGTAGGTGGTGACTGCTTGGCTTTCATTAGCAGATAATACTTCCATTTTGGAAGTTACCAATGTGAATCTGACAATGAGTAAATGCCAACAGGAGACAACAGAGCTCGAGTAGATTCTTATGTGGCAGCAGAATGCTCTGTAAAGGTTACAATACACAGGCTACCTTCAGAAGACATTAACAGAAATGATCAGCACAGCGTGTTTTAGAACATAGCGAACTTAGTTGAGAAAAATAAATTTCGCTCATAGAAGTTCAAAACTTTCCAGTTCATTACCTGCCCCATACCGAGGTGGGTGTGGCAGTGAGGTGGGCAAATTTCTGCCAGGATTATCTGCCCATACTTTGCCTTCGAAAACTGGTACAGCCAGCACTTTGGCTGGGAAGAGCAAAAGATCTCCAACTGAAGCACAACATTACGTTTTATGTGACACCACTGTTTTCGCAATTATTATCTTGCCTGGAATGTTATCCGAATTTCTTCCGGATTGTATGAGGGTAATTGTAAAACAATCTGCCCAGCAGGAACTGACAGATCAATTGCAAGGCTCAAATTAGTTTATTCTATTTAAAGTATGCAGAGAAGAATATTTGGCAGATATAACTGGATTTCCATCCTGGAAAGATAGGTTAAAATGGACTCCACCCAACATGAATTGCACAAGACATGTCCCAATCGATTCCTGATTAAATGCAATCTGTCTATGGCCTTGATACTTCAAAAGTAAGATGTCCAACTCAGTGGCTGCTGATTCTATCTGGAGAACAACGAGTTTTCTATGTATTATAATGTAAGGTTAACTACTTTGCATAATACCATGCCTCTTCTGACTCCCGCAATATGAAGCAAAGGACAAATTTTCAAAGCTGAAAGTAAAAACCTGAGAGAGGACCAGCCAAGAACATTTCAAGTGTGTTAACAAGGTTTAGAGCTGGATGAACACAGCAGGCCAAGCAGCATCAGAGGAGCAGGAAAGCTGACGTTTCGGGTCGAGACCCTTCTTCAGAAAATGTGCGTTGCTGTTTTCAATAATTCCGCCTCATAATAAAGTTGTTGTATTTATAACTTATGCCCTGGAAGGTGGGGCAAAGTGTTTGGAATGTGCACAGACATCTTTAAATAATTGAACACACCTTTTTAATTTATAACTCACATTGCCTAATATCCTGTTATGCTTTAGGTAGCTTTGCTGGGAGCTGTTCCAAAGTGTGCTTAAATAGAGCAATATATCCAACTTGTTTTTCTTTAAAGTTAATTGAGCCATGTCCTTTAAGTGAAATCTCATGTGACAGAAGTGTTTTCACTTTTTTTCTTCTCACTCCCTTCGCTGTTTCTCTCAAAAGCAAGACATTTCAACTGTCCTTCATCTTGTTTTTGAATCTATTGTCAGTCGCCTAGCCAGATATGAAAAAAAGTTTGCATTTGTATAGTGTCTTTCAGGATTTCCCATTTATATCCAGTTGGGTGTAGTTACTGCTGTGATGTGAGGAACTGTAGCAACCAAATTGTAGGCAGCAAGCTCTCACAAACAGCAGTTTGAGAACGACCAGATCATTTGTGCTTAAGAGGTGGACAATCATAATTTCTGACCAGGATTTAGGGGGATCATTCTCCTTCTTTACTTTGACCTAGTGCCATCAAATCTTTTACATCCATCCATGAGGGCATTGATGTCTCATCCCAAAGAAACTAACTCTGAGCATGCAGCCCTTCCTCAGTACAGCACATGGAGCCTCAGCGAAGAGTTCTGCGCTCAACTAATGCAGCTGAAAGTTTGCATTACACTGAACCCATCATTCTCAGATCAGATAAAGTACTAGGGGGAATTCCCCTCTCCTGGATCCCAACTCTGTACTTTAAACATAGGAGAACAGCCTTGCAGCTTTTTTTGTTTATTCATTTGTGGTGTCATAGCAACGTGGATATCACTGGCTGAGCAAGCATTTATTGCCCATCCCTAGTTACCTTTGAGAAGCTGATGGTGAACTGCTTTCTTGAACCATGCAGTCCAGTTTTTGAACAAGCGATGTTGAAGGAACAGCGACATATTTCCAAGTCAGGATGGTGAGTGGCTTGGAGGGGAACTTCAAGTTAACGATGTTCCCATGTATCTGCTGCCCTTGTCCTTCCAAATGGAAGTGGTTATGGTTTTGGAAGGTGCTATCTGTGGATCTTTGTCACACTTTAAATTGCTACACCGGCCATTGCTTTGTCTTTTCCCAACACAGTTTAAAAGGTGCATTTATTTGAAAGGGAGGGGAATGTTTGGCAGCAGTCTGGACAGGATAGCAACCCTTTCATATCTTTGTTGTTAGACTGGAATTGTATCACTAAGTTTCACCATTAACAAACTTGACTTTACAAGTCACTGAGTTAGGGAAACATTTTGTGAGGTTTGCAGCATTGCACTATTGAGATCACCCTCTTTATTGGCTTAACAAGGGGAAGGTGGAAACAATGGAACAAAATGAATCACGCAAAGACCAATTTCTGTGCTGCTGCCCTCATTATAGTTAGTGAAGAGATCTACTCATCCATAAAACTTAATATATCCCTTTTGGAAAGTACAGCAGTCTCCCCCCTCCATATTTATTCAGAGCCTTGCCTCTATTATCACCTGTGTCTTATAAGACAGAAACAGGCATTCAGCCCCACCAATCTATTCCAGTGTTTTGGCTTTGTGCAAGCTTATCAACTGAAGATAACAACAATGCAGACTGTCATCATTTCTTATTTTTCAAAATGATGGCTCTGGGGGAAGAATCTATCACTGGTGATGGAGAGAGCTGCTGTTTGGGCATCATAGCTGTAAGTCTCTAATGCTTCAGGTTGTCTCAAATGGGGAAATCCTAGATCCACTCCATGCCCTATCTCTATAATCCTGCATTTCCCCAAGGCTAATCCACCTAGTCTGCACATCCTTGGACACGACAGGGCAACTTAGCATGGCAATCCACCTAACCTGCACATCACTGGACTGTGGGAGGGAACCAGAACACCATGAGGAAACACACATAGACACAGGGAGAATGTGCAAACTCCACACGGACAGCTAGCCAAGGGTGGAATCGAACCCAACACCCTGTTGCTGTGAGGTAGCAGTGCTAACCACTGAGCCACCATGATCTTGGTGACATTGGCTTGAATCCCACAAAAGGCAGCTGATGGAAATTAAATTCAACTAATAAATCTAGAATGTAAATCTAGTCTCTGTGAAGAGATCATGGCAACGTTCAATTGTTGTACAAGCCCATCTGGTTCATTATTAAAGCCGTTTAGGGGAGGAAATCTCTCATCCTTACCTGGTCTGGTCTACATGTGACTCCACACCCATAGCAACATGGTTGACTGTTAACTGCCTTCTGAAATGGACTTACCAGTCAGTTCAAGGGTGATCAGGGATAGTCAACAATCATTGTACTTATCAGCAATAGCTACATCCCGTGAAATAATTTTCCTTAAAATGGCATATTGCATCTCTGATGCCAGTGTGAAGGTTAGGAAATGGGTAGAATTATGGTAAAGTGAGGAAGATCAATGAAGCATTGCATTTGGAGGGTGATTCAGAACGAATGGGCGAGCTGTTCACCTCATCCTCTCAATGGTCCAATTTGACCTCTGGCAGGTCAATATCAAGAGCATAACACAGATGCAGGGTGATAAGAATGATTCAGCTTCGCCTGAACAGAAAAATCTATTGGGTCACGAGAACAAGGGTAGCAGGGAGGTGAGTATTGGGCAGAGGGTCAGCATGAGGGATGTGTAACACATTGGTATGACTGAGCTCTGAGCCGCTGAACACTCCTGTAGGTCTCTGGCCAAAGAACAGAAGACTATGTTTGATGCTTTAGGAAATAGATTCTTCTGATCATTAAAAATGCGACTGCAAGATATAGTTAGAGCATCAGAATTTTCTGCTCTAAACACAGCACAATATACACATATGTACAGTTAAATATAGCCCCTTTAAAATAACACAAATCATTTCACAGCAGTCTTATCAGGCAAAATCTAACACTGAGCTGCATAAGGAGGATGGGTCACCTTAAGCAACATCTTAAACAAGGGAGGAGACAGGGAAATGTTGACAAAGGGAATTCATTTCAAAAAGTATGACCAGCAACAGTGGAGCAAATTAAATCAGGAGTGGTCAGAAATTGGATTTGAAGCAGTTCAGAGAGGCACAGGGCTGGGACATATTACAGAAATAGGGATGGGTGAAGCCACGGAGAAGTTCATAAACAATGAATGGAATTTTAAAATCAAGGTGTTGCTTAACTTCGAGCTAGAAAGTACTTTTCCTTTCTAAAAAACACACTGTTTAAAGCCGAGACAACAAGGTGCAGGGCTGGATGAACACAGCAGGCCAAGCAGCATCATAGGAGCAGAGAGGCTGACGTTTCGGGCCTAGACCCTTCATCAGAAAAGGGGGAGGGGAAGGGGGTTTTGAAATAAATAGGGAGAGATATATTTGGTGGGGGAGCCCGGGTTAGGAGCTCCCTCCGCCGGACGCTGCATCAAGATGCCTCCGCCCAGCACCTTGCTGCACTCCACCGGAAGAAGCTCCACCAAGAAGCCCCCCCACACCGTTTAAAGCCAATCTTTTTGACAAACTTAATCATCTGTCTTCATATTGCTTTGTGTAACTTGGAGTCAATATTTGGTTATAATATTTTCACATGAATATTGCTGGTTACTTACTCTTGAAAAAATGGTAGTGAGCCACCTTCTTGAACCACAGCAAGCCATTTGGCATCTGGTGTGGTCTAGTGGTGTTATTGCTAGACAATTAGCCTATAGGCCCAGGTAATGTTCTGGGGACCTGGGTTCAAATCCTTCCATAGCAGGTGGAGGAATTTGAACCAGTAAAAGTCTAGGATTGGGAATCTAATGATGACCACCAATCTCCTAATCCTCTTAGGCCCTCTGGGGAGTTAGGTATGGGCAATAAGTGCTGTTCCAGCTAGAAATACCATCATCCCATGAATTAATTTTTAAAACAAATATCCACAGTAGTAGTGGACTGCTACACCAAGTGACAAAAATAGAAATTGCTGGAAAAGTTCAGCAGATCTGGCAGCATCTGTGGAGAGAAATCAGAGTTAACGTTTCAGGTCAAATGGAGAAAGTTGTGAAGAAGGGTCCTTTCAGTTTTTATTTGCTACAGCAATTGGCTTGCTAAAGTGTTTCAGAGTGCTTGCTGTGGGTCTGGAGTTGTATCTATCCCGAGTAAGAGTTCCTTGCATAAAGGAAAGAAATTAAATTACATTTGAACCATTATTAAGACTAGCTTTCAGTTAAGGGTAATTGAATTTAAATTCACCAGTTGCTGTAGTGGGATTTGAACTGATGCCCCAGGGCATTAGCCTGGGCTGCTGGATTACTATAAACAAAGAGCTGCGAGTGCTGGAGATCTGAAAAAAAATAAAAATAGGTGGAGAACTAATCATAGAATCAAAAGGTCGTACAGTACGGGTACAGAATCTTTGGTCTGACCAGTCCTTGCCAACCATAATCCCAAACTAAACTGGTCCCACCTGCCTGTTTCTGGCCCATATCCCTCCAATGTGGGAAGAAAGTAAGGATTACTTACTCCAGTGGCATGATCATACAACCCACCTCCCACTATTGTGAAGACCCATTGGAGGCATGTTACAATGTTAGTGGTGCTATATAAATGAAAGTTGTTGTGATGTGGATTGTTTTAAATGGAAACAACAGGAGCCTACTGGAGAAAGAGAGCCCTGTGATGTTCCGCTTCGGGATGGCCTGCCATATTAAGATCTATTTAAGTATTTAACAGGGTCAGCTGTACAGCCAAAGTCCAGGATATTTATTTAATTGGCACCTGATCAGTGATGATTGCCACTGATATAACACTCACCCAGAGTTTGGTAACATCCCAGAATCCCAATTTGGTTGGCTGTGCTTCCAACCGCAGACTTAATCAGGGCGAGGGGGGGGTGAAAGGCAGCAGTGTCTCCGACACCTCCCACCCCCAACCCAATTAAAATACACCCCCACTAAACGCAACACATGGAAGGATGTTAAACATACCCTGTGGAGGTGGAGGAGGGGTGGGACTGTGGGTAGAAAATACAAATAAAGCTTGATGTCTGCACTTTATTTTTGTCTTATGAATCATTCGCTGGTACCTGGTTAAGAACAAATCTCCTCATTGATTTTTCTCTTTACAGCCACACCTTGAAAATAATGCATTTGCTCTCTGGCATCCTGACAAACCCGTTCTTTTGTAATGTATTTAACAATGGAACATTGTCTCAACATGTTGAGATAGGGCTCAGCATAAAGCGAAGACAGACTGAGTGTGAGTGTACGACTGTCGCGTACATATATAAAGTTACCCAAAAAAAATTGCAAAAATGTTTGCAACCTTCGAGCTAACCCCCCGCATTGGTGTGTCTGAGTGAGGCATTAACATTGTTAAGCCCTTCCCCAAGTGTTATTATTAGTCTTTCCCCTCGTTGTCCTCTTCCACTGGAGTCTCCTGCCCCACAGAGAGAAAAAGAATAAACCTTAATCTTCAAAATTCCAATTCTTCAGCATACACACCCTTTCGGAGGCAGCACATTCCACGCTTCTATTAAGCTCTGATGGCACTCCAAAATAGACATTGCTCTAGGTAACAGCCTATTGGTATTATTGCTGGATCATTAATCTGGAGACCTAGGCAAAGATCTGGGAGTGTGTGTTTGAATCCTGCCATGGCAGATGTTAGAATCTGAATACAATAAAAATCTGGAATTACGAATCTAATAACAACTAAGAAACCATTGCCAATTGTCAGGAAAAACCCATCTGGTTCACTAATGTCATTTAGGGAAGGAAACTGCCAACTAGCTATGAGTACCCTCATCCTAGAAATAAAAAAAAATTATGATTATACCTTTTATTCTGAATTTAAGAAAGTAGCTTTGTTCTGTGGCTACCTGTTAAATATTGTTATTGTACTCAGGACTCAAGAAGTTAACTTCTAACCTCAAAGGAACACAAACTAAAGTTAGACATCCTTGTGATTAAACCAAATTGTACCCTTGGTATAATTCAGATGAATCTATTCTCTAATACAATTACACTAAGGGAGATTAATCCACATTCCTATCAAAGACAATATCTCATTCCTGGATGCAGTGCCCGAACACAGATGGATGACAAAATAATTCTATTGGTTTTAAAGAGAATCTTTCACTGTATGTTGGGCACTGAGGAACATTCAAGTTGCAAAGATAGTATATAAAAGAGAATGAAGGTAATATGTAGAAGAGAGTGATCTTTGGAATGAAAGGATTGAGAAAATTCAAGAACGATCAGTGCTCTTAAAGCTTGAAAGAAAATGGTTGAGAGGAATGTTCTAAAACATGCCTCCAGATATCCGCAACTTTATTCCTTGAAGTTGGTGCTGTGTTGTGAAGTGTTTTGCACTGGGCACTTAGGTCAAAGGGAAAATGTGATTTGGGACGGAAGCCTTGAGAATCACAACTTTAAGTTCAAGCAGAGGTGTGTCAGCATGCTCAGAAATTAGGCCTCGGATCTAAATACACTGGAGCACACCACCCACTACACCCAGGCTTCCCATCCAATTGCTAAGTACAAATTTTCATCAACACAAAATAAGGTCACCCAGGTTGACAGAAAGAACTTGCATTTATATAGTGTCTTTTACAGCCTCAGGATATCCCAAGATCAATCAATTAAATATGCTTTGATAAGTAATTACTTTTCCAGTGTATGGAACAGAGCCAAGTCACACAGCAAATTTCCCATAAACAGCAGTGTGAGACAAATAACCCAGACAAAATCTTGTTCTTATTAATGTTTGTTGAACAGGGCACTGAGGAAAACTCAGAGACAGCAAGGACTGCAGATGCTGGAGTCAGAAATAACACAGTCTGGAGCTGGAGAAACACAGCAGGTAAGGCAGCGTCAGAGCAGCAGGAAAGTTGCGGTTTGGGTCGGGACCCTTCTTCAAAAAGTGGCTTCATTTTCTGAATTAGACTTAACTGCTCCTCCAATGACAAACCCTTCAACCCCAGGATCATTCTTGCAAACCACCTCTAGATCCCTTCCAATGCCAGCACATCTTTCCTGAGATATGGGACCCAAAACTACTCACAATATTCCAAATGCGGTCTCACCAGTCTTATCCAGCCTCAGCAGTACATTTCTGCTCTTGTATCCTAAACATCTTGAAATGAATTCTAACATTATGTTTGCCTTCCTAAATACCAACTGAATCTGCATGCTAACCTTAAGAGATTTCTGAACTAGGACTCCCAAGTTTTCCAAAGCCTTTTCCTATTTAGAAAATAATTTACGCCTCTATTCTTCCTACCAAAGTCCCAGATTGCTACTCCACAGTCAGGTATAGGACTATTGCTTGAAGGTGAACAGCATAAACCAGTGATCAGAATGATGAGGCCATTTTAAGTCTTACCAATACTTTGCCTACAGGTTCATCCCAACGTTTGGACCAGGAGATAGGTCCTGCAGATATTTGATTCCTTTAGGTTTGACCTCCTCTTTGTTGGATCATGAGCAACCAACAGCAATAAAAGACTTTGCTATCAGTGTCTAGATTTACAAAAAGTACCTGAATGTAATCAGATGAGCCTCAGGCTCTTTCGCCCAGAAGTAGCTTTGATATGCTTTCCAGTTGGCAACTATACTTACCTGGGCTTCAAAATCAGTCCTTGTGTTTATTTTAGGGAGACTCTGGCTTTTTAATATTTTCGTTACAAATGTTTCATCACCCTGCTAGGTAACATCATCGCTTACCATACATCAAGAACATTTCGGAGATGACCACAAGACTACTCAGACCTCTAGGTATCAGGGTAGACCACAATCCAACAATCACTGTACAACAGCTACTGACAAATGTAAAGGATCCCATACCTTAAACCAGCAAAACCAGTGTAATATACGAGATACCATGCAAGGACTATGAAAAACATTACAAAGGCCAAACCGGAAGAAAACTGGCAATACGGATACACAAACACCAACTAGCCACCAAGAGATAGTAGGAACTGCAGATGCTGGAGAATCCGAGACAACAAGGTGCAGGGCTGGATGAACACAGTAGGCCAAGCAACATCATAGGAGCAGAGGGGCTGACGTTTCGGGCCTAGACCCTTCCTCAGAAAAGCTTTTCTGATGAAGGGTCTAGGCCCGAAACGTCAGCCTTTCTGCTCCTATGATGCTGCTTGGCCTGCTGTGTTCATCCAGCCCTGCACCTTGTAGCCACCAAGAGACATGACCAATTCTCACTGGTCTCACTACATACAGACAAAAAAAGAGACATGAATTCAACTGGAACAACACAAGCCAGAATTGCACAAACCAAACAGAGACACACCAGGGAATTCCTGGAGGCCTGGTATTCCAACCAGAACGCCATCAACAAACACATTGAATTAGACCCTGTGTACAAACCACTGAGAAACAGAACCAGAAGTAATACCAAACACCCCAACAAACTGAGGCATATAAGCAATAAGCAGGACAGAATACCAACGCTTCACCAGAGGCGCACTGACGATGTTACCTAACAGGGTGATGAAACGTCTGTAACCAAATCCACCGGCTCAGCGAGCAAGTCTACAACCTCAATCCACAACCCGAGCTACCAATCTTCTCGAAAATCTTAATATTTTCAACAAACTGTGAGTATCTGCCTGGCATTTAGGGCAAAGGGGTCCTACACCTGTTTCAGGTGACTGCCAAGGATGCCTGAATAACAATTAAACAATTGTGTTATTGGATACATTTACATAGTGGCCCCAAGAAACAGATGCAACAAAGTCCAATGGTGCTGCCACAGTCTGCAAGTGAAGTTTCATTTAAATGCTCCAATAGAGCGAACATGAAGCAGACATATGAATGCAATTGAGACCTCAAGAGGCATTTTTTCAAACAATAAAGCTCTGCATTCTGAGTGAATGGTACTGTTAGCATTCTGTCCACATTCATGCGATGGCCCACCCAGCTGGATAAGCTGTGTTTTTTATTCACAGGAAAGTTAAGGTAATCTATTGCTGATTAAGTACCTCAGCAATCCTAGTCAGCAGCTTGAAAGCAGTTGATGGTGAATAAGTTTCTGCAGACTTGTTCAAATGGTGATCAACACAATTTCTCAGTGAAATTAAGGATTCTCCACGACCTGGCCAGAGTGATCTGAAAATCAATGGATTCTTCCTCAAAACACGGGTGAGATTAAAGTGGCATCATCGTTCTGATCTTTTCTTTACACTGTTTTCTAATTGGATCGATGGACTTTGCCTGGGATGAGGGGCAGCAACCTGGAGCTCCTTATTCAGATGAGGATTTCGACCGGCCTCAGGCCATTTGTTTAAATCACAGTCACAGCAGCAGCTCTGTATTCTGTGGCTCAGTAATCATTAGCTGCCTCATGTGGGCAGCCGTCCCAGACTCTGAGAGACAGTGATTCGAGATTATAGCCTGTATCCAATGATGGATCCTGATAGGGATTGGGGTTAGGAAGGGAACGGGATCTGCTGGGAAGATGATTCTTTTATGAATTGAGAACAGTCACAACTTTTCCAATCTATTCTCATAACTGCAATTTCTCATCCTTGGGGCCATTCCTGTAAATCTCTTCTGCATTCTCTCCAAGGCATTCACATCCCCATTTAGTGTTGGGGCCAGTGCTGTCCTTAATACTCCTGCTGAGGTCGAATACATGTTTCATACTAGTGCAAAGTTATCTCTGCTTTTATAATTTATGCCCCTATTAATAAAGCCCAGGATACTGATTGCTTTATTAGCCACTCCCCAAATGTCTTTCCGCCTTTAACGATCTGTGCACACACACTCACACGTGGTCCTGCACTCCCTTTCGAGTGGTGCTTCTTATTTTATATTGTCTGCCTATGTTCTTCTGATCAAAGTTCATCACCTCATTACCCAAGATGGTGGCAAAGTAGGACGCTTCAGACAGAGTTCCTCTGCTCTGTCCGTTCTTTTTCTTCTACTGTTTTCGTTTTCTCTTTTCTTGAGTTTTGTTTTCAATTTTTAACTTTTTAAACTTACTCAGAGGGGAATGGAGGAGGCCAGCACAGGGAGGTGAGTCCCAGACCGCAGCCCAGCGTGGGGGGGCGAGTCCCGGACCGGGGCCCAGCACGGGGAGGTGAGTCCCGGACCGGACGCCAGTGCGGGGAGGCCAATCCAAGACGGGGGGGCAGTGCGGGGTGGCCAATCCAAGACCGGGGGCCAGCGCGGGGAGGTGAGTACCGGGCCAGGGGCCAGCACGGCGGGTGAGTCCCAGACCAGGGGCCAGCGCGGGGAGGCGAGTCCCGGACCAGGGGCCAGCGTGGGGAGGCAAGGTCTCGCATATTGAAACTCGGTGTGATCTGGAGGCTCGATATGGTCGTGTGCATGTGACAATAAAGCTAATTCTAGTTCTAATTCTCATTTCTCTGCATGTAAATTCATCTGACACCAATCAGCCCACTTTACCAACTTGTCAATGTCAAGTTCTACACTGTCCTCCTCACAGTTTACAATGCTTCCATGATGCAGTGTCTGGGCAGTCTTATAGTTCGCTGCTCTCCATTGCCACTGATCTTCCCTTCAGCTACTTCCTTCACTTCTGGGATCAGATCACAGGGCTGGCCTCGGTGTTTACCATAATATTGTATTGTCACGAGGGCTCACTTCAAACACTTATTGCCAGCTACCTCCAGTTTGTGAGTCTGTTGCCATGGAGTAATGCAAGGTTTACACTCTTGCAAGTAAAGATTAACAGACTTTTGTAAATGTGGCTATTCACAAGGCACAATGAGAGAGGACATCTGGCTGGAACCCTACAAGCTCCTATTCTAGTTCCAGGTGACCTGACGTTCCCGTGACATAGCTCCATTCGCACATGCTCAGTACCAATCCTGGGAGTAAATATATAATTAACCCCTTACTCTACAGTTGAAAGGACTGAGGGCCAGTTCTTTTTGGGCAGAGGATGCAGCGTTCTAAAGAGTCAGTTATTTTTGGGAGACTAAGGGACAATTGGTGACTTGGGGCAATCAGTTAGAGGCTGACTAGATTCTAGGAACACCACAAGGGAAAGACACATCAGAACCGAAGTCAGCCATTCAACACCACAAATCCTTATCCCCAGG
Organism: Rhincodon typus; assembly: GCF_021869965.1. NCBI lineage: Eukaryota > Metazoa > Chordata > Chondrichthyes > Orectolobiformes > Rhincodontidae > Rhincodon > Rhincodon typus. The sequence continues at coordinate 14,370,335 of NC_063342.1, read as the reverse complement.
ACCCTGCAGTTCAACTTTGTATGTGAGCTAGGTTAAGTAGAGACCCCAGAGACTGCGGATTAACCTCTTGGACAATTGTCTGAGCAACTCTGGAGAAAATGTGTTTTATTTACATGATCTTTTAATTTGGCATTGCATGCTACCAACACTGTATTTACAGCCTATTGTGTTGCCATAGACTTACTCGACAATGGGGCTGCTCTTTCATTAGAGAGAGACAACTGGTGATGATTTAACCTGAGGGCCACCATACTTCAGGCAAGGGGAAAGCTTGAGGGAAGAGAGTCCTTCCTGGGAACCTCAGCTGGTGGTAGGAATTGAACCCACACTGTTAGCTTCATGCTGCTTTGCAAACCAACCATCTGTCCAACTAAAATGACCTCTGTATTTACAGCACGGTTACAAACATTCAGTTGACTTACAGTCAAAAGCACTTCCGCTGAACCATGTCTGACACCAAATAGTTAAAAATAAAAGCAGATATGTTCATGAAAAAGGCTATTAGTGACACAAAGCAAACCACGTACCATATGGAATATCTATTATTATCAATGTTATGTTTTAGAATTGAACTTTGTGGTTTGCAACCAAAATGAGTTATGTCAGAGCCTTGCTCATTTATCGATGCATTGGGTGTTCATGTAATCCCTTTCCCAAATGAATAAAGGCAAGCATTTAAAATAATCACAGACTGAGGATCGTTTTTCATATGTTGCTCTCCCGGTTTGACAAACATAGACTTGCTGTGCTATTTTCTTTCCCCTCAAGTTGTTTTTCTTACAAAGGCTGCTACAGGCACTGCGATTAGACACACAAATGACAGAGAAAGCAATTGTCCTTGGGCGTACATTCTTCTTCTGTGCACACAATGTCAAACGTATGCTTGACAAACATGCTCCTTTGTTAACTTGTCTCAGTTCAGTAAGTACAAACTGAATGATTGTCTGCAGTTTGACTTCTACATGTTTCCTCAGAGCTGTTGTACTTACCTGCATTAAAAAGGCTGTGTTGAGCTGGTTGGTTAGCTCAGTTAGCTGCAGGCCTGGTTTTTGACGTAGAGTGATATGAACAGTGTAAGTTCAATTCCCAAACTAGTTGAGGTTGTCATGAAGGGCCTGCCATCTTGACCTTGCCCCCTTGCCTGAGGTGTGGTGACCTACAGGTTAAACCACCACCAGTTGTCTCTCTTTTCCTGAAGAGAGAACAGTCTCATGGTGACTTTACTTAAATGAAACAACATAATGCATTAGGATGACAGAGTATTGTTCTTCCAGCTGCACAAGGACAATCAAGGCATCTCAGAGCATCTTTTTAACCATTATTGAAGGAAAATGGGCTGTGCTGAACCCAAGTCCCACATGATTGAGACTCCAAATTGCAGAACTCCCTCTAATTCTGGAACAATTAATGCCAATTGATAAAAATCATTCCAAGCAACCACAAAAGGTTCTAAATCAGAAAAGTTAGACCTGGAAAAATAGAGACTTTTAAAACACTGGATTCCATCTCATCATTCGCCTAAGGAAAGAGATCAAAGCTAGAAGTGCATATAGTGCCCATCCCAAGTCACAGTCATAGATACACAGCATGGAAACAGACCCTTCGGTCCAACTCATCCAAGCCGACCAGATATCCTATATAAATCTAGTCCCATTTGCCAGCATTTAGCCCATATCCCTCTAAACACTTCCTCATGGTTTCCTTCCCAGCATCTCAAACAAGGGTAAATTCCCTATGGAGTACCATTGAAGGCTGTGATTGCGATGAGGAAAATAATTGGAAAAACAACTGGTACAAAGTAACATTTCCAGGGGTGGAAAAAAATTCAACAAGAAGGAAAGATTCTATTCTATCCTGTAAAGATCTCCTAGGAGCTTGTTACCAATCATTCGATTAATTTCAATCAAGCTTCGCTTCCAAATGATGAGGGCAGTGTAACAGCAAAGAAGAAAAGAAAAAGGAAGTAAATCCTATGTTCTGTGGCCCATTACTATGTCCTGCACAGTGTGTCCAAGAGACCTCTGAGCTAAGAATCTGCCTCTTTAGTCGTGTGAGGATCTATAGTAGAAACTTATAACCCTGATCAGATGTCGCTCTCAAATAAATGACTATAAACACAGAATTCACAAGTGGAAAAAGACGCAGCCATGTCAGAACATAACTGAGTGCTTAGTGAAGTGACAGAATGGACACAGATTGCCACTGTGCTGTAAACTTGCAACAAACCTTAGATTTACTTCAAGCAGGTTCCTCGTTAACCCACCCTGCTGGCAATATTCAGTGTGAAGGCCCAGAATTATTTAACAAAAGAACCTGAGGCAATGAGGGGATCAAGAAGCTGTGGTCTGGATAGTACAACCTAAAAGGGCAGTGGAGGCAAATGGCAAAATTTCAAAGGATACGTGAAGAGAAAAACAGCTACAAAGGGTCAGAACAGGCATGATGGATTGAATGGCCTGGTTTTGTGCTGTGTCATGATATGAATGGAATTTAATTCCCTCCACTTTGGTGAGGTTGGAGCTGAGGGATATTTAATTGGTTGGGAAGGCAATGGGTAGGGTCTCTGCCATTCTACCCCTGTCTCAACTAAATCTGGGACAGGAAGATTAATGAGTGGTTTACTTGCCCAGGAGCAATTTGAGACCCTTAATTGGCCATTCTATACACATTATTCAAATGCTGGGGTTCACCCATTTGCTGCTTTGGAAACCTGAGAAGCAAACACTGTCAGGCCTGTTGTGGTCTCCCAAAGGGGTTGCTAATTCAAAGATATTCAGCACGAGGCATCCCACATCAGGAAAGGGAAGGGGTTTAGTGAGGACAGACCCATTGAGAGCCACACCCCTGCTCTCACTTCCAATCTCCTATTCGCCATTAGCCCTGTGCCCCTTGTAATTCGTGGATCTCTGGTGAGGACACTCCTGGCAGCTACTAATGTTGCAGGTGGCATTTACAAGGGAACAAGAGACTACCAGCTTCTGATTGTCGATGAATTCTTAACAAGCGATATCTCCACCATTACAGTCCTGAACACTGGGAAAGCCCAATGGTGGCCAATGTGATGTTGTTTAATATTTAAAAATAATTTGGATGTAAAATAAAGGCAGGAGGTGGTGGGCCATTTCTGTGAAGGTAACTCTTTTGTAAACAGGTCAGAAAGCATTTTGAATCAGGAGCCTAAGTGCATTAATTCCCAGAAAATCTGTGACTGTGGTCAAATGTGTAGAAGGGCTCCTGTGGTATTAATGGATAAAACGTTCATACTGTTGACTTTATGACAGATCGAGTAACCACATTTATTTTAGTTGAGTTTAGCATTGATTTATTTCAGAGTTCAAGTTCAGATCTGACAGTTCAAGGTGTTAGTCCAGAAGAAGCCAGAGTTCAGTTAGAAAGGAGAAAAGATTTCTTCTAACGTGAGAATCATATTTCAGTTGTGGGGATCCAATTGACCTAGCTGATATCTTTTAATTTTGTGGGGTTTCTAAGCCAGGAAGGTTTAGATAGAAATCTCCAAGTTTTTTTGAAATGAAATGAACTGAACAGAACAGAACTTCCTCTGTTCTGAGGAAGGGTCACCGGACCCGAAACGTTAACTCTTTTTTCCTTCACAGATGCTGCCAGGCCTGCTGAGCTTTTCCAGCAACTTTGTTTTTGCCTCCAACAGTTTCTTGGTTTCACATGGAGTGAATCGAATTGGCTGAAGACTGGTGTCAGAATATTCAAGCGGTTGGCCTAGTACTGGAAAGTGGGATTATTGTAGATAGTAGCGTATTTTTTGGCAGTACAGACTCAATGGGGTGAAGAATCTCTTCTGTACTATATGATTAGGAAAGAATTGTGACAAAGAACTAGTGAGTTTCTGAAGTTGTGACATTGTTGACTTGCTCGCGGAGCTGGCTTGTTCTCGTTCAGACTTTGTCACCATGCTAGGTAACATCATCAGTGCGGCCTCCAATGAAGCGAT
>NC_063342.1:14341504-14365968 GCF_021869965.1 Rhincodon typus | reverse complement strand
TATTGAGTACAAGAGTTGGCAGGTCATGTTACAGTTGTATAGGGCTTTGGTTCGACCACATTTGGAATATTGTGTACAGTTCTGGTCGCCACATTACCAAAAGGATGTAGATGTTTTGGAGAGGGTGCAGAGGAGGTTCACCAGGATGTTGCCTGGTATGGAGGGCGCTAGCTATGAAGAGAGGTTGAGTAGATTAGGATTATTTACATTAGAAAGATGGAGGTTGAGCGGGGACCTGATTGAGGCCTACAAAATCATCAGAGGCATAGACAGGGTGGATAGCAAGAAGCTTTCTCCCAGCATGGGGGACTCGATTACTAGGGGTCACGATTTCAAGGTGAGAGGGGAAAAGTTTAAGGGAGATATGCGTGGAAAGTTCTTTATGCAGACGGTGGTGGGTGCCTGGAACGCATTGCCAGCGGAGGTGGTAGAGGTGGGCACGAAAGCGTCATTTAAGATGTATCTAAACAGATACATGAATGGGCAGGGAGCAGAGGGATACAGATCCTTGGAAAATAGGCGACAGGTTTAGATGGAGGATCTGGATCGGCGCAGGCTTGGAGGGCCGAAGGGCCTGTTCCTATGCTGTAATTTTCTTTGTTCTTTGTATGATGTCACCTCCAGGTTAGGCAGATTTGACAATATCTCTCCATTAAACACAGCTAAGAACATTTCCCCAGTGAAACATCCTTCCTCAAAGCCATCCAAAATCACAATCCTCAGTGATCATTCTTCAAGTAAGTGACAAGTCAGTGAATGTCAACAGGGCATTTTAACTGAGCTTTGCTTTGTTCTCAACTAAGGTCCACTCTTGATCAGAAGTGGGAACTTTTAATTTTCACATCTGTCTGGTTGAAATGGAGGAAGATGTAGTGCCCCACATCTCCGAAGGAAATGATACTTTATCCCAGATCTAGCTCAGGAACTATTACAAAAGGAAAATACTGCAGATGCCTGAAATCCAATATGAAACCAGAAAATGCTAGAAATATTTAGAAGGTCTGGCAGCATCAATGGAGAGAAAAACAAAATTAACATTTCTGTTTGTGATGTTTCATCAGATTGGTAACATACCCACTTGATTTCACCCACTGTGGCACCAGAGCCCTTCAAATGATACTTAATGCCAAACAGGCAAGAAAGAAAACTCACAACACTTAAATATGGACAACAAATGTCTTTTTTTATTATTAGTGTAATTACAGTGTTAGTTACAATAAGGATCAGTAATCTATGAAAGGACAAAGCAAACATTGCCTTTTATGAGATGTACTAAAGCGTACATATTTCCAATAATCGCATAGCAATTTAGATAAGTGAAAACTTAAAATGAAAAATCAGCGCTACCACCTGAGACACGTTAAAATGTTATACATGATGGCCCACATACTGATGTGTTGAAACACTATTTACACCTCAATAACATACCCTTCCTAGCCAGCTAACCTCCATCAACACTAGCAAGGGAGCAATGGGAAACGTTCAGCCCCTGTGCTTCCTTTACTGTATTATAGCTACATGCAGCAAGAGTTCTCTAAATAAGTGGCAGCCAAAAAGGAGACTATCAGCCTTAACCAAAAGCAGAGTCCCTTTCCATTTACTCATGCTAATGCACAATACATCTAATTATCGCTGATGCTGAAATGTTCAGATTGAACTTCAACTTAAAATGGCACAGATGGCTTTCCAAAAAGGTTTTGGAACAGGCCAACTTCCTAATATCAGTTCAAGAGACCAGAATTACACTGTGCGATGCACAAGGTTTTATTCTGCTTGTAAGGTGGGTCTATGCCTACCAGCAGGTTGGGAGGCGATACAAAGGTGAAGGTATTTTGCTCCATTAAGGTAACAGTTAGATTGGTGTAAACAGCCTACATGTAAATTACTAATGGCGAGGAAAGTTTACAAATTGGCAGGTGTTTACAAATTTCCAGTTCAGTAGAAAACATGATTTTAAAAAAATGTATACGACTAATGATCTAAAATTTTGGATATACATTGGATTAAAAATTTTTTTTTTTTTTTTTTTTTTAAACACACTGTGCTGCACTGGGGAAATTTAAAGTGATGCAAGTGTGATCGCTTATCCTTGTGGTAACAGCAAATCATTGTTAATGAGGCATTTCCTTCTTCCATACAATGCGACTCCTGGTGCTGTTTCAGTATCTTGCCCCAAGTAGCTAGTCATTAAATGTAAATTAAGGGACAGAGAAACATTTGTCTGAGCGCATCATAGCCAGAACTAAACCTGTACATCCACATTTCCCAATTAGGATCACTGCAGAAAGAAGCCGCCACAATGTTCTTGGTTATTTGCTCCCGGTTTTTGAATTGGAGGAGTGATGGGAAAAAAAAAATCTACCAACCCCATTGCTCACCCAGATAAAAGAAAAAACTTTTAAAAGGTCATTAATACGAAATAAAACTGAAGAGTCTATAGTGGGTAATCTTTGTTTTAAAGTATAACATTTTTTGGGACCAATTTTATACTAATATTGTGGCAAGAAGAAATGAAAATTATTCATTTTATTCTTGTAATGTTTTGCCAAGATCCACTTGGATATCATTTTCTTTTTAACTTATGAAATATACAATCGCATTACTTTGCATGCAAAAATGTCGAATGTGACGTAAAAGGGGAAATTGCAATTGTATTGTGCACAAACATGAAGGTTAATAATACATTACTGGCAAATATGACATTTGAATTCATGACCCCCTAGCAATAATGCAAGTCTAAATCACTGAAGATGGATAGGTACAACAAGCTTGCTTGTTACATAACAATTGGTCCAAGGAATATAAAGCACTCCTTACCTTTATGCTACCACACAAATAATTTCCTCATGGTATAAGGAAACAGAACTTATTCAAATTGCATTCAGACTCAGTCAGACAAGTTCCTGCACATTTGAGTCAACCACAACAATGCTACATCAAAGAAATAATAAAACCAGTACAAATGTGCATAATGGAGGATGATAGTTGAGGTAATCCCTCAAGGTCCTTTACAATGCAGTGTGTGTGAAGGCTGTCACCCAAATGTTGTTTTGCATTTTTGCTTCAAATGGTGAGAGGGTAGGCAACCTCCTCAGTAATAAGGTCATAGCACAATACACAGCTCAAGAGGAAGCCTTTCAGCCCATCATGTCTGCAAAAATGATTTCCAAAATAAAAATGAATCTGCCAAGTTTATTGTCCAACATGAAGGTAACATCTCTTATGGCACAAACATGGAACCCAGGTAGGATAGTCAAGCAATTGCACATTTATAGTTCTGGAAATCTGCTTTTTTAAGCTATTCCACCATGTAATATTGTCTTCAAAGCAGTTATCATAAGAGGACAATACAGATGTTTAAATGTAGAGGGATTTGACGATGCTGAAGCATATTCTATATTGTGAAGCTCTGAAATCCAAGTACAAAGCACCTCCTTCACAATCGAGACGTTGGTGGGAATCTGTCAGGTAATTTTCTATCCATGCCCATCAAAACGGACTGTTCCATTAAATTGGAGGATTTAAACAAAACCAAACGCACAGTTTTCAGTTCAAACAATCCTCGAGTTTTTGTTAATCTTGTGCAATGACTCAGCAGGTTCTGGAGGCCTTTCCTTGTTGTCACCAGTCACCACCTCACAAGATTTCTATTTCAGAGTCTGTCAGGTACCGGAGAGCATCAATGGCCAAGCCATTGCCAGATTCTTCAGCCAGGCTTAAAGGTGTCTGAAATTTTGCGTTGTGTAAATTAACATCAGCACCATGAGCAAGGAGGATGTCAATACATTTTAGATGTCCACATTTGGCTGCCAAATGCAGAGGTGTTAGACCTTCGTCATCCGCGATGTTAATGATATTTTCTGTGCAGTTGAGAAGCTCCCTGACCACTTCACTGTGCCCTTTCTCTGCAGCAAAGTGGAGAGCTGTTCTCTGGAGGGAACCAGTGATCTCAGAGTTGGCCTGCTCTTCCACCAACATTTTCACAGTCTGGAGATGACCGCAATTGGATGCCAGGTGGAGGGCAGTCCAACCATCCTCAGTCACTGCGTTGATGTCCACGCCGTGCTTGATAAGAAGCCTGGAAGTGCTGGTGTGCCCACCCTCGGCTGCCAGGTGAAGGGGCGTGTGGCGGCTCAAGGTTTTCCAATTCACAGTGCTCTTAAACTCCAAGAGGATACGAGCTGCTCGGTACTGCCCTCTCTGGGCTGCAAGATGCAGTGGGGTCCTTCCGTCAGCTGTCAGCACATCCCCATTTGCCCCAGCCTGCTTGATGAGAAGCTTTGTGATGGTGTGGTGGCCTTGCCATGCAGCAAAATGCAAAGGCGTCCAGTTGTCCTTCCCTTTGGCTTGGGCATTAGCCCCGCGGCTCAAAAGAACACGCACTATATTTTCATGGCTGTGCTGGCAAGCAACATGCAGTGCTGTTCGGCCTTCAAAGTCCACCTCATTAGTTGAAGCATTCCTGTCCAGTAGCAACCGCAAAAGGGTTTCTTCACCGCTCTGCGCGACAAAGTGGAGTGGAGTCCAGTGGTCTTCATCCTTGGCGTTTATGTTTGCCTTCTTTCCCAGGAGCAGCTCGGCGATAACCTTCAAGTTCTTCTCTGCAGCCAGGTGAAGTGGCGTGGACCCCCGTTTGTTAGGTACATTCGGGTTGGCGTTGTACAAAAGCAACAACCGCACAGCTTCCTCGTTGCCCAGTTGAACGGCATAATGCAGGAGGCTCATGCCATCGTCCAAGATCAGGTCCACATCTTGAGGCTGCAGGAGCTTCATCAACTTTCCAATGTCCCCAGACACAATGGCTTCATAGAGCTTCTTCTTTGGAACATCTGACATGGATTGTTCTGGGGGGAAAAGGAAAATGGAAGCCAATTAGTTCTTGCACCTCAAGTGCAAGGATAACATAGTAACTCTTTCTTCAAAACACAAACAAAAAGAAAAGTAGTAACATGAGGATCTATCGTCCATCCACTGACGAAATACAGACAGCAAAAAAAAGTGGAACAACCTGACGAGAGGCAATCGTGTTGTGATTTTGAGCAGAAATTTAACATGTCCAAAACATCAACAGGGAACTCTCACCCAGTCCTGCTCCCAATTAGGGCAGAAAGCTCATATCCAACCAATTTGGAGGGTGACCCAATTCCAAGAACTGCCAGGCATCTGATTGGTCAACAAAGCTACCAGGAGAAGTTGCTACTGCAGGGACTGCATCCATTCCCAGGTGGATGCAATGGTCAGGGGAGAAACGCTTTCATCCCCAATCAAGGCAGAGTAGGCTGCCTTGTCAAACAACATTTCCCCCACACTCCCGTACCCCCTCCTGCAACACCCCCCACCCCACCCCCCTGCCAGCATGTCACACTTTACCCAACCCCACTGGGGCAGAAAGATTGTGACCAACGCAGAAAGCGGCCGCTTAAGATTGAAGGCAAGTGGAAAGTAACCAATAGAATTGGTAAGTGGTAGGCAGAAGGAAAGTTGCCCACAGAATTCCCTCGCAAACCACAAACCCACTCCCAGATGGCAAAATTCTTCCCAAAATCTGCATGCAGTGAACTTTGATTTTAACTGTGGAGTAATGTGATAGAAATAGATCATTGCTGCAGTTTTACTTGGGAGATTAATAATCGGCAAAGTTTAGAAAACCGCAGCAACTTGATGTTGGGAGATAGCAAGAACTGCAGGCACTGGAGTCGGAGTCAATACAGTGTGGAACTGGGAGGAACACAGTAGATTAGGCAGCATCAGGGGAGCAGGAGAGTCAACATTTCGGGCCTAGACCCTTCAATTTGATGTTCCACATTTTCAATAGTACACTTAGAACGCAATCCATTGGATCACAGTGTAAGTGTTTAACAATAAAGAGCTTATTGCTATGGATAGTCAGCTCTGATGACTAAACTGTGACAGTAATTTGAACAGATTATATGTTTTAACTTGCAAAATTCAGTGGCAAGCTGCTCCCAGCAAAGTTGGTCATTTAGTATGAACTCAGCATTGTGAATAGTATGAAGAGACAGCTGAAACTGTTATTGATGATATAAATTGGTGACCATGGCTACAAGTACAATGAGAGCTTAATACCAAAATGTTTTCATGTTACCAATCAGGAAAAAGAACTTGCTAACCCTGGATATCATTCTGGTTGTAACTAAAGGCACCCACAATGTCTTGGGGGTAAATGTTCCCCAAAGGTGTGCTGCTAAACCATATGTTACCAGAAGATTCTAAATTTATATTTGGTTCTTCAGGTAGATTTGGTGCTAAGTATGGCTCCAGAAACTTTCAGGCTACGGAAAGAGGGGAAAAAGAAAATTGGATGTTCCCACTTGCACTGGCATTATCATCACTGAATCTTCAAGTATTGACATCCTGGGGTTACCATTGGCCAGAAACTGAACTGGACCAGCCATATAAACACAGTGGCTACAAGAGAAGGTCAAAGGTTGGAATACTGCAGCAAGTAATACCTTCTGACTCCTCAAAGCCTGTCAACCATCTACAAAGCTCAAGTCAGGAGTGTGAGGGAATACTCCCCACTTGCCTGGATGACTGCAGCTCCAGTAACACTCATGAAGCTTGACACCATCAGGACAAAAACAGCCTGCTTGACCAGACAAAAACAGCCTGCTTGACCAGCACCACATTCACAACGTTCATTCCCTCTACCACCTACGCTCAGTTGCAGCAGTGTGTACATTCGACAAGATGCATTGCGGAAATTCATCAAGGCTCCTTAGACAGCACCTTCCAAACCCACAACTACTACTAGCTAGAAGGATACAGACATCACCATCTGAAGGTCGCCTCCAAGTCACTCACTGTCCTGACATGGAAATACATTACTGCTCCTTCAGTTTTGTTGGGTCAAAATTCTAGGACTCCCTCCCTAATACAGGTCTATCTACAGCAATTCAAGAAGGCAGCTCACCACCATCTTCACAAAGGCAATTAAGGATGGGTAAAAAATTTTGGCCCAGTCAGCAACACCTCATGCCATGAATGAATAAAAACTATTTTTAAAAGTGTCCTGAATCGTGACCCCCTTTCATGGACAAAGCGTGCTTGGACAAGGCAAGGTGACAGGGATCTCTCCAATGGTCAAGCTCCCTGTCAATACTCAGAGCTCAGATTCATATGGCAGAGGAAAACTGGCACCTCCTACAGTCAGGAACCTAATGCAATTGATGACTAATAACAAGGCTAAGTAAGCATCACCATGTTGCAAAGTTTAGTCAACTTACCAATCCCTCCAGCTTCCTTTCCAAAAGACAATGATATGGATCCTTGGGATGAGAACGCAGAGTCAATGGATGAGATCCCTGACAGTCTCTTCTTGCTGTCAGCTATTTCACCATTTGCTGGGCATTCGTTCCCAGCTGATTCAAAGCCCGAGTCCAGCTGAGACAGTAGCTGCGAAAGGCTGCATTCGTCACAGTCAGAGGTCCGTTTGTATTGCTGATTCTGAACTGGCTGCTCAACTGCTACTGGTGGATCCTGACATTAAACAAAAAACATCATGTCATACATTTCTGATGAAGGGTCTAAGCCCGAAACGTCAGCCTTCCTGCTCCTATGATGCTGCTTGGCCTGCTGTTTCAACCAGCTCTACACCTTGTTTTCTCAGATTCTCCAGCATCTGCAGTTCCTACTATCTCTCATGTCATACATTGCAATCTACAAGATTCTGAATGGGCTTGATAGGGCAGGCACAGAGATTGCTTTTGGTTTCCAGAGAATCTAAAAATGGGTGCTCAGACCCCCTATTCAGATTTGCTTGTGCACCTTTTATTCTACGGTGCAGTGTTTGTCTAAACCCAGCCTGGAGACAATCGGAGGTTGAGTTACCAACTCTAGTGAATGCATTCTTGGAGATTTCATCACATTGCTTTCACAGGTGATTTGGGGAGGACAATGCTGAGGCAAGAAGTAAAGAGGAATCATCAGTAAATCAGTCAGTCAATTCCCGAATGGCAATCAAGCAACATTTTCTGCACCAACTCCCATAAATCTCCAATGTATTTATAAACGAACAAAAGAATCTCTCACAGAACAAAAAAAATGCTAACTTTTTCAATGTTCATATGTTATTATTGCTGAAAATAACCCTGGAGATTAATCTTCAATTCCTGAAGATTGACAACCCCTTAAAAGGCCAATGTATTCTCAGTCACCTTGTATTATGCGATGGATAGTGGTGTGCAAGTACGGCCACTTCAATATATCCATCAAACCTACATTTATGTTATGCCCTTCCCATCCTCAAGCAATTGTAAATTAATTCAAGATGAATGAATTGCATTTTTAAAAAAAAGTACAAATAGCCCTGACTATGTTGGTAAGACAAAGTAGCCACTTAATTCACAGGAAACTCTTACAACTTCGTATTTAAGAAATGAGTGTGTCACTGGCAAATCTGTGTTTATTATGGTAAGTGGTAGTAAGCTACCTTGTTGAACCACTTGGGGTGTTGTTGAGAAGGAAATTCCAGTCTTTTGATCCAGTGGCAGTGAAGGAACTGCGATATATCTATAAGTCAGGGTGGTGTGAGACTTGGAGGGGAACTTGGTGGTTTTCCCATGATGCCCTTATCTTTCGGTGGTATAAAGTCATAGGTTTGGAAAATTATCAGTTTGCAGATAATGAATTATAATGGGCTTGGTCAAGGGAAAAATGCCTGTCACAAAACTGCAAGAATTCCCTGCCCTTCAAATTGGGCCAAAGCATTCTCATCAAAACACAACGTCCAAAAGGCCGAATCTCTGACAATGCAGCATGCCTTCACTACTGGAGCAGTGTCAGTCTAGACAAGTGCTGAAATACTGGATTAGTACAAATCCTGTTTCTTTCCCTCAATCCCATGTTCAACAAAGAGTAGGGATATCTTAAGAATAGGGGATCTGGCGAGTATCCTTTCTCACTTATACCAACAACTGACAGGATCAACTGCAGAATAAGTTAGATGCAGAATAAAGCTTTCTGCACTAAAATTCAACACTATAACAGAAAGCAAAAAAATGTTGTAATTACTCAGCAGCTTTAAGCAGCTTCAGTGGATGGTCTTTCATTAGAATTATCATCTTGATCTAAAAGATTAATTCTCATTCTCACTATTTGTTGAGTACTTAACAGCTTTTTATGCTTTTATTTCAAATCTCCAACAATCTCTGCATTATTGCAATCCGTTCTTAATTCCAGGTGAGGGGCTTTCCATTTCATTGGTGTGATCTTCCTTGACCTCAGCCAACTACTCTAATGAGATAGGGTTGAGGGTACTAAATAAAAGGCAACTTTTGACGTTGGTTCATTGTCTGGCATGTGAATCCAATTTTGGTAGGACAGACTTGATGGACTGAAGGACCTCTTCTATTTCTATGACCATCTCCAACCATGTCCTCATAACATTCACGACCATTGCCGATCGCCATCAGCATTTTGGAAGTCACCATTGACCAGAAAATGAACTGGACTGGACCAGACCAATGTCACTGCAAGAAAAGGTCAGAGGCCGGGAATTCTGTGGCAAATAACTCACCTCTTGTTCCCCAATGACTGCCACTATTTACAAGGCACAAGTCAGGAGCGTAATGGATTACTCTCCACCTCCCTGTGTGAATACAATGTCAAAAAATACAAGCTCAATTCCATCGAGGTAGGTTTAAAACAAAGCTTGGATTGATAGCTCATCCACCACCTTCAACATCCGTCACCACAACTACCAGTCTGTACCACCTACAAGAAGCACTGCAGACAATCCATCAAATCTTCTTCAATAACATCTTCCAAATCCTTAGTACTCAATAAGAGCAAGTGCAATAATACGTGGAAACATCCCCACCCTCAAGATCCCCGCCAAGCCACACACCATCCTGACTTGAAACTATATCGCCGTTTCAGTCAAAATCCTGGAATTCCCCCTCTAAAAGTATTTGCTTCACAGGGACCTCTCATTCAAGGTGGCAGCTCACCACCATGTTTTCAAGAACAACTATGGGCGGGCAACAAATATTCATCCCACGAGCTAAGAAAAACTTCCAATATCAAGACCATTCCGAAACATGATTCGAAGGTACACTTTACATAAACATATTTCTCATAGGCTAAATGAAGATAAAGATGAGAGACTCTCTCAAATATCATCTACTTCATTGTTCCTGCCTCTGGGACATGCGTGTAGCACACACTTTCTTTAGCTGAAAATTGGCAGTGTATTTCTACCAGAAGCCATTTGGAGCTAACCAGCTCTCTGATTTTCCCTTATTCCATCAGGTAATGAGGTCTCCCCTCAGCACCTCCTATGTGTTGACACGTTTTGTGGGAAAATTATTCTCCCAACGCATTCTAAATCATGTGAGAGTTAGCATGTTGCAAGCAGGAAATACATGGACCAAATGTCGATCATCCGGGTACTTGGAGTGGCATGATGGACCATTGGTTAGCACTGCAGCCTCACTGTGCCAGGAACCCGGGTTCAATTCCACCCTCGGGTGACTGACTGTGTGGAGTTTGCATGTTCTCCCAGTATCAGCATTGGAACACCTGGAGGAAACCAGTTTCCTCCCACAGTCCAAAAATGTGCAGGTTAGGTGGATTGACCATGTTAAGTTGCCCCTCAGAGTCCAGGGATGTGTAGGCCAGATGGGGTAGTCATGGTAAATGCAGGGTTAAGGGGATAGGGTGGGGAGGGTCAGTACAGACTCAATGGCCTCTTTCTGCACTGTAGGGATTCTGTAATTCTACTTGTCCACCGTCCTGATGATCCAAAAGAATTTTACTAGGAATGCTACTTCATTGCACAGTATTCTTGTCTAATCTCATAGCCTGAAGAGAGATTAGATTCACTGTCATTTTGGGGTCCTGTATTTCCTCAATTTAGTACTTAGATTGATCTAATACCATACTTTGGTATTAAGCCGAAAAGTTGAGAACCTCACTCCCAAATTTCTACTGTTTATTTGTGGGGGATTCATTCTCTCTGAAATCTCAGATCATGATGGTTCCTTTGCATACAATCTTTTGTTGAAACCCAACATGTCCTCATCATTCTGACTGACCCCTGTTGTGGATTTCCTATAATCAGTTAAATATCATACAGATAGAATGCGGTGTTTGCCTATACTACTTTGATGACTACATTACAATGTTAGTAAATTTGATTACTTAGGAGAAACAGTGTCCCAATCCGTGCATTAAATCGGCCTTTGTAATTTTTTTGGAGTGAGATAGAGCACAACAATGGCATGTATCATCAGCTTGGTTGTCTGGGCTTTCACACAAAGAACAACTGCCCAAGCGAGAAAGTGGAGGACTGCTAGGTCATCATTAATCCTCCAAGAGGCAATGCCTTGAGCAAAAAGGGGCAGAAAATTGGGAGTGAGACACACCTTATAATTACTTCTGAAATTTATTACATCGATTATATTGAATGGCAGAGCAAGATCAAACAGCTGAATGGCCTACTCCTGTCACTATTTTCCATGCTTCTAAATGTCTTCAGCAACATCAATGGTGACCTCAGATATTTTATGTACAAATTGTTTTATTACTTTTGACTAAGCAGGAAGTAGCATTTCCCAATCAAGGCTGGTTTTGCTTTCTTTATTCTTTCATGGTGTATGCAAGCATTTGCTCACCATCCCAACTGCCTGTGAATTGAGTGTTAAGGGTCAATCACCTCGTTTAAGCACAGCCACAGGCAAAACTGGGCAAAGTTCCTTCCCTAAAGACCATTCATAAACCAGAAGGTTTTTCACAACAATTATTCAAGTGTTTCAGATTCAATAAACAAATTTAATTACAATTGGTTTCTATGGTTTGATTTGAATCCATGTTCTCAGATCTGGTCTTGTCCAGTAACACTGAAAGTAAACGATTGTGTTGTGGTAAAGAGGTGTATCACTTTTGCTGTCATGTCCCAAGAACCAAATCCTGGCTAGCATTTCTCTGAGCTGTACTAACTTGATTCAGCTATCCTCTTTGAAGCAAAAACCCGAGTATGTTTTACCTTTTTGCTTGCCTCATGAGATTGGCCAGAACTCACAGGCTGCTCTCGTGGTTTCTCTTGTGCTATCTCTTGCGGCTTGGTGCTAAGTTCTTCAGTTTCTGAAGTGATCTCTTTCAAAGCAAAATGAAGGATATTAGTCTTCTTTGCATATTATCCCTTTAGATTGTAACAGTTGTTTTCAAACATGCACTAATTAGACCAATTGATTTGGGGTGAGAGAGAGGGAGAGAGAAATCAAAGCAGTGGTTCATTAGGATAGGTTGGGACAATGCTCAGTGTAAGAGGGCAGTACCCTAACATACAGCCAAGACCAAACTCATTGGATTGAAATTCATCGCAATACACAATTGAACATTATGCTTTAACTTCGGTATAGTTCTTACAGGCACAAATGAGCAATACAACAACTGCCTTAATTGGCACTGAGCCCAGGTCACAGAGGCGAGATGAATGGTTGGCATCGGAAAAGAAACAAAACACAGGTTCAGTAAGAAGAGATTATCTGAAGCTTGTTCAAAATAAGTTGTGGCCATAATGGGATAGAGATTATTTCCTGTTGGTGTACGATTTGTGGTTAATAATAACAACAATACCCTGTCAATCCAATTCTAAAGTAGTGTTCACCTTGAAATGTTGGGCGGTCACTGGGAGCCTCCTTCCAACATCGCTGCATTAACTTTAACAGGCCCTTGCATGCTGGTGGTCTTGATTTAGGAATCGCAGACAGATCAGGACGAAGACCGCTCACTACTTTGACCATAATATGTAGAATATTTGTTTCAGCTAAAATTAGAAAACAAATAAATTGGAACACAGTCTTTAATAAAGCATAACCCTTACATTGAACAGGTTGTTTATCACATCTCGAAGTGCTTATATTGAAGTACAGTGACTTATGTGGAGAAACAAGAGACACTCTACATCCATTTTTACAAGTCAGCGACTTGACAAACAGCAGCAAGGACAAAGCTTGGCCATAGCACTGGTAAAACTTCCAATTAAAGCATGAAAGCATTGTAAAGGTTGAGGACAAGATTCACAAAAAATGATTGCAGAGATGAGGAGCCTTGGTAATGTAGCTCAATTAGAAAAGAAATTACAAAATCTTGAAGGGAAGGTTGAGAGGATATGTGACAGAGGCATATTTTTTTCTTTTATGGAATGGCATCACTGGTAAGACCATCACCAGTCATCAAATTTCTATGAGTTGAGTGACTTGTTTGGCCATTTCAAAGGGTTGTTGAGAGGCAACCTCATTGATGTGGGTCTGGAGACACATATTGTCTAAACCAATTAAGGATGGCAGGTTTTCATCCCCAAAGAAGCAGAATTCATCCATGAAAGTAGGGGTTTTATCAACTGAGTTGAACAGATGTAATTAAAATCGAATGCTTGATAACGCATGTCAACACTGGCATTAATCCTGGCGAAGTTAACAGAATTGCAACAAATTGTTGCAGTCAGAAATTTGACATTGAATTCCTATTCGAAAACAACCTGCACCTATGGTTCATATATTCAACAGAAATTGCTGGAAAAGTTCAGCAGGTCTGGCAGCACCTGTGAGGAGAAATCAGAGTTAACGTTTCGGGTCGAGTGACCCTTCCTCAGAAGGGACGTTCAGTTCTGAGGAAGGGCCACTCCACCTGAAACATTAACTCTGATTTCTCTCCACAGCTGCTGCCAGACCTGCTGACCTTTTCCAGCAATTTCAAGTTTTGTTCCTGAACTGCAGTTCTGTCGGATTTTGCTCGTATATTCAAACCTGGTTAAGATTTATAAGATGAAAGTCTCCTTTGCCTGTAAAAGGATCCCACATGAAATTAGTTAAGGCACACTGTACAATGCTATTATAAGCGAATTCACAACAACCTAATTATTGGGATGTGCAGCAGGTAAACCATCATACTCTGATAGCGCAGACACTTGCCCGAGATCATAGCTGGGCATATTGTTGTGGGAAGTGTAGAAGGAACTTAACTTGACTATGTAATGTGTAACTGTCAAAATTTTTTTTAAAAAGTTCCCCTCCTCAATCCTTTAATCAATATTTAAAATGGAATTTAGAGTTAAATTTCAAAGAAGCTTTTTTTTCCCCCCGGGATAGAGAATAGAGTCCACAGAAATGACACAACACATGTCTTGCAATGTTACCATTAATCAGTGATGAACTAATGGTTATTCATTGCAAATGAAAAGTAATTTGTCAATTTCAAGACTAACTGCATTTTGAATTTTTCCCCATGAAGTATAGATGAAAGATCATAGTCCAAACACAGGACAGCATCTAAAGTAGTGAAAAAAAAATTAGAGGCAAGGTCATGCTGCCAGCAGCAGTGTTATTTTAAATGTATGAAATTTTTAGGAGATGTTAAAGCGTTTCACAGTGCCAATTCCCGAGAAAAAATATGAATTCAAGTAGGATAGTTCCTAATTCCTACAGAGAAAAGGGGAAAAATTTTAGGATAGTATGTGTAGTGAGTGTGCATGTATGGCCATTTATGAGCGAGTGTAGGATACCATGATTACAAAATGTGAGGTAATGTCAGAAGAACAGGGGGCTATCCAGCAGTAAAAAGCTAAAGGGGAATTGTGTGAAAGAGTGAGATCATACCAGGAGCAGGAGATGACCTTCGGACAATGATTTATTTTTTCCACACTGCTCGAGTGTGCTGAACAATGCTATGGTCTTTCAGGTATGAAAATATTACCCAAAAGTTTGATAGCACTTTGGTAACAGAGGGGTTTAGGGGAGGCTGGGTCAAGAGCTATTGAGGAGAAAATAAATACATAGGACAAAAATGAGTTCCAATGGTTTTTTTGGAGCTTGAGGAACAGAGGAGATATGAAAATGAATAGTTTTGACTTTGATAAAAGATGATCATGAGGCTAAGAATGTCAACTGATGACAAATGCTATGGGTGGTTTCAGCAATAGCATGATTCAAAAGAGATAGGGCTTTCTTTCAATGTTACAAAAAAAATGGTTAGTTCTATTGGCCAGAATGAGGATTTCAAAAGTTTTTGTATTGCTAATAAGATAGCACATTTTAATTGAAGCTTTTTTTTTGGCACTAATGAGGAAGATTTGCAAGATTTGCAAGATTACCAATTCAAGGGGAAGAGCAATGTTAATATTGCACAAGAGGAGAGAGCTAATCGATTGGCAGGGAATCTGATTGGTAGGGGCATTGACATGCAGAATGCAACATCAATGCTGATTGACAATTAACTGCCAGGCTTTGTTTAGAATTAAACCAATCAGGTTGATTCTGATCAACATGATCAGCAGTCCTAACCCTGCTTTGAACTTGCTTTGTCTTATTCCGAGAAGATCAAGATCTTGTTGATTCAGGGGAAGCGTTCAGTTAAGTAATGCTTTTTGGCACACTACCAGAAAATACTGTAAAAATGTGGAAAGTCCGTCAGTTTTGTTTTTCTGATGTTAGACTACAATTCAGATTGTAAACATTTCTGGAATTTAAGAAATTTGATACTTTGTGGGATAATATTAAAAAACAAGAAAAACCTCAAAAATTGGCAAAATGTCTCTGAAGCTCAATGGTTTGGATATCTGTCTCGCCTGCCCTCTATGTGAGACTAAAGGCCGTTATGAATCAACCACATTAAAGTGGGTTGTAAAACCATTTGTGACCAAGAAACAGGTGTGACAATGTTCAGAACTTTAATAACTGTTCATGGACTGAAAAAAAATCAGCAATAACCCCTAATGGAATAAACTCTTTCCGGAGATAAAAGGGACTAGGAATTGAGTGCAATTAGCAATGCCGAGGAAAACAAAAATGAGTCAGTCAAAGCTACATATACAAACTGTTTTAATAACAGCTTGATAACTTACTGCCTTGTGGTAAATGCAGATTGCCCGCATAAGGAATGTCTTGAGGTGACGGAGTTAATGACAGGACAGGCTGTGTTTCAAACACTGAATGTAACAAGGAGCAGAGAAACTACTTCTGGTAAGAAAGCAAGCTACAAACTTGGTGACTTCAGAAGTGTCATAAATGATGTCATACCACGAGTTTAATAAGACAGGAAATCCTATAAGAATTCAACTTCGGGTTTCTTCGCAGCAGAACTTTGGAGAACCACATTGAACAAGGATATATCCAGAGACAGAGGCAGTCGCTTGGAATCATGGCTAAATTCCACCAATAATTGGATATTAGCTAAGTTGAGTTGTGAGGCTTAAATTGCTTACTTGAGGTGCCTCATTTTGGTTGCCAGATACAAAAAGATTTAAGTAATTGTTGCAGTATTTGACTGTCTGGTGAGATTTCTCAATAAATAGCCCCGAATTAAAGATAGCTTGTGGTAATTTACACATAACACAGTCCACCACCATCTTCTCAGGAGAGCTAGGAATGCACAGAAAATGTAGCCTACATTACATTCCTTCAGAGTGGAAGCATCATTACACAGATTGAACACAGGGTGGAGAAAAGCACTTTTATGAAGGAGGAGAAACAAAGGAACCAGAACAATGCCCTGATCCATGATTACAGTAAGAAAGAAGAAGTTTGTCATCAGACACAGCACAGGATCATATTTGCACAAAGATGGCAAACTGGTTTTCACAGGAGGGATCAAATAACATATCTTATTTAGTGGAGATTTGTGCATTCTAAAGCACCAAGAGTCTTCTGTTGTCAGTAAAATTCTTTCAACCTTGGTTTCCCTTTTCCCACAGATGTATCTCTTGGTGCATACCTGCAAAAGGCTTCTTCTGTGTTAGAATTCCCCAGATGACAATGGAAAAGCTGCAAGAGGCAAATAAGCAATTGGTGAACATTTGTAAAATCAAAAAGAACTAAAAAGGCAAATCTGAGAGTGAAGGAAGTAACAAATTAAAAAGAGAGTTTCCTGTTGTAATCCAAGTCAGGCGTATTGACATGTTCCGCTAGCTACATCAAAACTTTGGATATCACATAATTAACTACTCCCCAGCAGATCACTGACACAGTATTTAAATTCCTCTTTCTATTATGTTGGTAGATGCATTGGGGGTCAGTTGGATGGATGGCTGGTTTGTGATGCAAAGTGATGCTAGGAGTGTGGGCTCAATTCCTGCACCAGCTGAGGTTACCATGAAGATCCTGTCTTCTCAACCTCCCCTGAGACTTTGGGAACCCTCCAGTTAAACTCACCCTTAGTCATCTCTCCCTAATGACAGAGTCCTCTGGAACTATGGAGACTTCACCCTCGCTAGACAGCCCTGACGAAAACCCATACAATACTCCTACAAAACGCAATGATGGTTCCAATAGAAAGTACCTTCAATTACTCCCCACACACTAAATTTCTTATTCTAGAGAACTTCATTAAGGGAGAGGAGGAGGAGGAGGAAAGGGTCTAACCTGTATACATCATGCTTAATGTCAGAATTCTTCTTCTGGCGTAGACGCTCTGGAGGAAGGTATGCAATTGTACCACAGAAGCCATCCAAACTGATGTCTTGTGTATTAGACAATCCATTCCATCTCGCTAATCCAAAGTCTGAAATCTATGCAGAGAATTTACAAAAAACAACAGTAGGTATTTACACAGTGTCTTCAAATTAGGTGTTTCATAGATACATTATGAAACAAAACATAACACCAAATGAAGACAAGATATTAGAGCAGATGACCAAATGCTTGGTCAAAAGCAGTCAGTCAGTCAGTCAGTTTCAGGGACCACCTTGAAAGCAGGAAAGTGAAGTAACAAGATGGAGAGGTCTAGAGGGGATTTTCAGAGTTTAGGCCCTAGGGAGCTAAACACACAGCAGCTAATGATGGAACAATTAAAATCAGGGACGTTGAATAGGCCAGAGATGGGTAAGCACAGATAACCCAGAGGACTGTAAAGATAGAGAGAGACAGAGAGAGAGACAAGAGACAGAGAGAGAGACAGAGAGACAGAAACAGAAAAGGGGTGTTGGGTGGGGGGCACGGTGAGGCCATGGAGGCAATTGAAAACAAGTAGAAGAATTTTAAGAATTGAGGCCTTGCCTAATTGTTTAATTTATTGACACACACTGATTTCCAAAGAACTGCGGATGAGGAAAATCAGAGACAAAAACAGAAATGGCAAGAGAAACTCAACAGGTCTGGCAGCATCCTTGGAAAGAAAGCACACAGTTAACATTTCAAGTCCAGTGACCCTTCTTCAGCGTAGTTCAGTGGGGTGAGTGGTAAACGGAATTTGGCATCAAGACAGTGATGGGGGTGGGGCGGAAACAGAGTTTTGGACAACCTCAATTCTACATAGCATAGAATGTAGGAGACCAGCAGGACTGCATTAGAATAGTCAGGTATGGAAGGCGAGCCTAATAGTTTCAACAGCACGTGAGCTGAGGCAGGGATAGATTCAGGCAAAATTATGGAGAGTTTCAGCAGCAGAAGGACCACTCACATGTTCATGAATGATGAATGAAATTAGTTGATATTTCAACGAAAGAAAGCTCAGGTTGCCTTTTTCTAAAGTCAATATGAAAACGGAGAGAGTCATATCACATTATTAATATGAGGAATGTCTCAAATGCTAGACTCTTTACTTTTGTCATCAAACATTGTTTTAAAAGCAAAAGACATTGAAGATTTTCCAACGTGACAATGGTTGGTGGCTCAACAAAGTTAGCTACAGAATTCTAGGCTGCAGTCAAAACTGGAGAATGTGCATTTATTCCTCTCAGAGAAGTGTGGAGATTTAATTGAGATGTTTAGATTTATGTGGGTTTGTGACAGACAGTAAATAAGGAGAAATCATGGACAGTCAGTAACCTAAGGAGACAGATTTGAGATAGAGTCACACAGCATGGAAACAGACCCTTTGGCCCAACTCATCGATGACAACCAGGTATCCTAAACTGAACTAATCCCACTTGCCTGCATTTGGCCCATATCCCTCGAAATCTACTGGGGAGGTAAGAAGTGCATTTCTCTTGAAATACAGTGAGTTGTGATGATCTGGAATCCATTGTTTGGAAACAAGATTCAATACCTTCCAAAAGCCACAGCTGGAAATTACTTGAAAAGAAAAAATGTGTGCCCGTTTATGAAACAAGAGCAGAATGAATGAGATTAATTTAGAAAGCCCTGTCAAGGAGCCAACACAGGCACAATGGGCCATTTCATTGTCAATAAGCGTAGCCAACAATTTCACACAGAGCTGTTTCTCAACCTCAGCATTACCACTGGAGAAAAGTATTGAGCTGAGACCAGAACAAAGGAAAGTGAATCTCAAGCAATCAGACACATTCAGATCAACCAAATAGAGCACCTGCTGAATGATATATGAGGTTAGGTTCCACAAATGATAGTGTTACACAGCTGGAAACAGCAAGAATGGGATTGGGTTATGGACTGAGAGAAGGGAAAATTGGATTGCTTAACACAGCAAGAGAAGAGAAAACAAAAGCAGAAAATAAAACTCTTCTGTTAGATCTCCAATTACCTTGACATGATGGTGTGCATCCAGTAGTATGTTTGCAGGTTTCAGATCAAGATGTAACAAGGGCGGGGACATGCAGTGTAGAAAATTCATGCCCACTGCTGTCTCATGGATGATACGGAAACGCAGTTCCCATGGTAACACTTCCGAGGCCAACAGTTTTTCCAGAGATCCAGTCTCCATATATTCCATGACTAACCCCACTGGATCCTTGCAGATCCCATACACTGGGAGTATGTAGCGGAATTTTGCCATTTCCATCTTCTTAGCTTCGTCTAGCAGCTCTGCATTCTCTCTGCAAAACACAAAGAAAGAAGGAACAAACTACTATTCTGATCTGACATCTGACTGTCACTTGGAAGAAGTGTGAAAAAACCTCTTTTAAACAAAGAGGGAAAGTCATAATTTCAACTCTGGACAGGAATCAATAAGCTGTTTTACTTTGATTTGGAGATAGCAAGAACTGCAGAGGCTGGAGTCAGAGTCAATATAGTATGGAACTGGAGGAACACAGCGGGTCAGGCACCATTAGAGAAGCAGGAATGCCGACGTTTCAGGTCCTGATGAAAGGTGTAAACCTGAAACATCGACTTTCCTACTCCTCGGATGCTGCCTGACCTGCTGTGTTCCTCCGGCTCCACACTGTATTAACTTTGATTTGTACTTCTCCCAATTTATCTAGTTTTGGTTAATTTGCAAATAAGTCAAAAAAAAGCTCAAGCCTAGACGGTAAGTATCAAATTCATTTGCCATATTTGGCTTGAAGATTGGGGGAAGCATAGATTCCGTGGAACAACTTTGAGGCTTTAAAGGATTAATTTAAAACAGGTTTGGATCTAAAATCTTGTATTTCCTCGTATATAAAGATTAATGGTTTATCCGATTGAATGACTTAAGCTGATTAAAGGTCTTGATAGGATTGGGAAGAAGCTATTTCCTCTGGTCAGGAAGTCCAGAACAAATGTTTCCAATTTTGAAATTAAAGCTAAGCATTCAGAAGGAGAGGGTGGCTGTCAGGAAGTACCTCTTCAGACCTGTAGTGAATGGAATTTCTCCCAAAAAGCAATAGAGTCTGCATGACAACTGAAAATTACAAAAGGCAGATTTTATTTTCTGTTAAGAGAAGTAGAAAAATGTGACAAATTATACACAATGTAATTGAATACTGGAGGGCTCAAATGCTAAAATAGCTTACTCCTTTGCAATGGAGCTCCACACAATTAAAGTCCACTCCCACTCAAGCCCAGGCCAAGGCCACTAGAAAGATAATATATTGATTGCATTCGCCTCGGCCAGTTGTAATCTAAGCCTATAAGCCCCATGCTAAATGAGATAATGTAGCCTACACCACATTTTGAACTGGGCTTTGGCAAATGTAAAAAAGTAGTTCTGCTGCATAAATGTGACCAGTGTTTTACTGGATAAAGTACCACTCAGTTTATTGCTGAAATATTCAGAACAAAGTGTTTCATAGATATTTCTAGATTAACTTGTCTGAACAAGTTATGACACACATCTAGAGGAATGCTAACTTTGACCTGGGTGGAAGCATTGACTGCAATGTCACAACTGGATCCTTTATCCTTGATTCAGGAAGTAATGAAAGACAGCCACCAAGATTAATATCACTATCTCATCACTTCTACTTGAGGTTTATAAAATCATGAGGGGCATTGACAAGGTGAATGACAAGGGTCCTTCCCTAGGGTGGGGAGTTCAAAACTGATGAACATATTTTTACGGTGAGAAGAGAAAGATTTAGAAAGGATGTGAAGGGAAACTTTTTTTTTTAAACACAGAGTGGTTCATGTGTGAAATGAAGTACCAGAGAAAGTGGTCTTTGCTGTACAGTTACAACATTTAAAAGACATTTGGATAAGTTCATGAATAGGGAAGGTTTGGAGAGATATGGGTCAAGTGTAGGCAGGTGGGGCTAGTTTAGTTTGGGAACATGATTGAAGTGGACTGGTTGGAGCTGGACTGGACATGGACTGGTTCCATGCTGTATGGCTTTATTTCTTAATGAATTGAGAGTCAATGTTGGACTCTGCTGAGATTCTGCTGACTTAACCTATCCGTGATCACATTTGAAGAATAGCAACTGTATCATGGAATAGTTTGCACTTGTGAAGTGGTCACCAGACGAGTGGACCCATTAGATTCTTGTACAAGAACTGAATCACACTTAAGTTTATAAAGAGTCCATCAAAATATATCTTCACACCAAAATGACATATTAGAGATAAACTATTGAGCAAGAACAATGTCTTCTGTCAACATAATCCAGAGACTGACTGGAGCCAGGGGGATGGAAGTTAGATCTCCAAGACAAGATTGCAACATGAAACAAAACACTCATAGCAACTGGAGCTTAACACTCCAGCAAAAAGGAGTCTAATGTAAACTCATCACATCTTCATCAGGTGTGTCAGTAAAAAGTCTGCATGCCTTCGGCAATTTTTTACTCGACCTGTTCTGTAGAATTGGCAGGCCTATTCATTTAGGAACTAATGGAAATTTTGTTGCATCTGTTCCCATGTTACATTAACAGGGTAAATTTTTAAACAGTGGTTGTGCAATTTAGTGCTGATAAAAAGGGATGTCAGCACCTTGTTTCATACAGAAATATGTACCACCAATCGCAGTCACAACAATATTTACAACTTGCTCTTTGAAACAGCTCACCAAGTCTGTGCTAGCAAAATAAACAATGATCCCAGTGTCCTATTTCCAAGATCTCCAAAAGCTGTGGTGAAGTTCAGAGATTTGTCAATCCCTCTTTTGAAGGAAATTACGGAAGTCTTTGACATGCTCAGGCAAGCTTTTATGGTTACTAGTTGATATTTATGGCTGCATTCCTCTAGTGACAAATGCCCACCACCATGACATTCCAAAGCAAATGCATCATATATATCCAAGCATGTCTTGAAGTAATTTAACCCAATGTTACTTTTTAACTTGCAGAGCCTGGGTTTGAATCCTGCTTAGAATATTGGAATAAAAGATTTCTGATACTCTGACAATGTCGGTCCTGTGTGAAATGACATTGGCTAGTTTTCAGTCTGTGTAGGTTTTTTGGGTCAAATACCATTGCCAGTACATGATATAGTCTGATTGTTTCCTGATATATTGGCTCAAACCAAAGATTGGGCTTTTGTTTTAAAGTTTAGTAGCAACACTAACATTTATATTGCTATAACATTGCAAACATATACATAGTCTGGGGTTTGTGCTTACTGATGTTGCTGTACATTTCATACACATAACAGACTGACTGAACACACTATGCTGACTCCATTGCACCAAGATAGTGACTGAGAAGATGTGGATACATTTATACCAGGACATTCCATAGCATTGTGCTTTTTCTGAATGGTACACTGTCTGTATAGTTTTGACATCTATGCAAAAACAACACTGACCTCACAACAAACAGACTCTCATCTGGCATTAAACTTACAGTCCCTATTCAAAAAGGCTATTAGATGACTGATGCAGGAAACCAGAGAAGTATCAGGCACCTTCTGAAGATTGAGATAAAGTACATTGTTTGTGCGAAACCTGAAGGAACTTTATTTTCTATCTAACTTGACCTTGACCCGAGTTCATGATGTTGACGCAAGATATGTGATATTGGAAGCATGTCACAGCCCAGCATAAGAGCAGAATGACTAATGAAATAGGGAGTAGGCTATTTGACCCCCCGAGCCTTTTCAAAATGAACACGGCTTACCTAACTGAGGCCTCAATTCCACTTTTCTGCCAGCCTAACGTAGCCCTCGATTCCCTGTCTAACTTTTCCTTGAGTATATTCAATAAAAACAGCCTTCATTGCTCTCTGGGTTAGGAAATCCAAACGATTAATGGCCCTCAGAAATGGAATTTCTCCTCATTTCCATCGAGTGGGAGATGCTTTTTTCTGAAACTCTATCCAATGGTTTTAGATCCACCTCCCCCCAACACCTCCAAGAGCCAACATCCACTTTGCATCCATCCTGTCAACATCCATCAGAGTCCTGTATACCTCAAGAAGATCATAACCCCCAATGATTTCTGGGTCTAACCTGCTCAACATTCCCTCACAAATTAACTCTTCCTCCCAGGAATCTACTTCATGAACCTTCTCTGAACTATCAAAGCAAGCATATTGTTCCTTAAGAAAAAAGAAGACAACAACAAAACCTCAACTGGATGAGCATCACATTTGCAAACAAAACAAAATATACAAAAACAGTTACAGGATTTTAATTCAACACAAACTGTAGAGAAGATTCTATTTTCTTCTCTCTTGTGCTGATCATCTTACCCAGTTTCTACTGGGCCTAGGGTCCCAGTCAACACTGCATGGCCCACAACATAGATTAGCCAAAGTATCGATCGCATTCAGAGAGCAACACAAAATTGACCATTGTGGGTAATGAAGATGTCACTTAGGAGCAATAGGATCTAGTGTTCTGAGGTTATATGAAGCAACATTACAACATCACTGCAAGGAACCCTCATAGAACGCAAAGAGTTTTACTTCCCCACTTTAATTTGAGGGAACCTTCCTCTCTTGCTTTTTTACCCTGCCAGGCCCCTACCTGCTGCTGACTGCCCACCACAGGAAACAGATCTCCTGCAATGTTGCATATCAAGGAACATTGCATGAGGTATAGATATGTTTTGTTGGTAATAGCCGATGCAGGACTTTAAGTGATTAATGTTCCCATGAAAGACCACTGACATGGCGTTAACTACAGTTGCATCATGATTGGCTGAGTATTTTGAGCACCTTCTATTTTTATATCAATGGCATGAGACTTTCACTTGTATGAAATGGAGGTGAAATGACCAATTTTTCTTCATTTGTGGGGCGTGGGCATCGCTGGCTAGGCCAGCATTTATTGCCCATCCCTAGTTGCCTTTGGGAAGGTGGTGGTGAGCTGCCTCCTTCAACTACTGCAGTCCTCTGACTGTAGGTTGGCAACAATGCCATTAGGGGAGGAATTCAATTCAACATCTACTGG
>NC_063342.1:14341304-14341404 GCF_021869965.1 Rhincodon typus | reverse complement strand
AACACAGCAGGCCAAGCAGCATCAGAGGAGCAGGAAAGCTGACATTTCAGGCCTAGACCCTTCTTCAGAAAATCTGAAAAAGGGTCTAGGCCCGAAATGT
>NC_063342.1:14330531-14341204 GCF_021869965.1 Rhincodon typus | reverse complement strand
GAAATGTCAGCTTTCCTGCTCCTCTGATGCTGCTTGGCCTGCTGTGTTCATCCAGCTCTACACCTTGTTATCTCAGATTCTCCAGCATCTGCAGTTCCTACTATCTCCTCTCAATAACTGGAATCATCCCTGTTTCTGTAATTATTTAACAAACCTCACTCGAATCTGCCATTGGCCATAAAACCCTTGAGCCGGAGAGTGATAAATAACCCAGGCTTCCTCCCTCCTGAAAGTTATCCACTGATGTCAGCTGTAAAGCGTCTGAGTGCCTGATTCAGATACCCAGGACTTGCACCACAAATTGTAGAGATTAAGAATCAATTAAGTACCAAAGAGTGAATGCTCGCTCAAAGAAAGTCATTGTGTTCACACAATATCCCCACTCCATCTATTCAAAGGCCAGTTTATTTTTCTTCCTGCTTTTCAGAAGGTTTAATGCTTATGTTACACATTATTGCCCATAATGTGCTCTCATGAAAGTCAAGTCAGGACCTGGTTTTCAATAGGAATTTTTGTTTTTCAATCAACAACTTGTATTGATATTTATAAGTCTTTAACATAATAACGTCCTGGGGCAATTCACAGGAGTGTTTTGGAGCAGAATTTGATACTAAGCCACATGAGGAGAAATTGGGCCAATAATTAAAAGTATGTTTAAAAAAAAAGGAGAGTCAAAAGGAAGAAAAAGAAGAGGTGTAGACCAATGGTTTGCAATTCCAACATGGATTCAAATCCCGCGCTAGACCAGCATTTACTATCCATGCCCAATTGAGGGACTAGTTAATAAATTCCAACTTTTTTTAATGAATTCAAATTCCACTATCTGAGGAAGTGTCACTGGACCCGAAACGTTAAATCTGTTTTTTCCTTCACAGATGCTGCCAGACCTGCTGAGCTTTTCCAGCAACTTGTTTTTTGTTCCTGATTTACAACATCTGCAGTTCTTTCAGTTTTTATCTACTATCTGCCATGACAGGTTTCGAATCCAGCTCTGGAGTGCCTGGATTAATTGTCTCGTGATGAGAAATCTTTCCCATTATTGGCATCATGCAGTGTTTAAACATTATGCACACACAATACACTGAAAACCCAGTTGTGTGAGAAGGATAGGTCTACCATTGTAGGTTACAACAACTTTACCACTCTCAAAGAAATTGCACTGCTTGCGCTCTTACTCAGGTCAAGATGACAAGAATTAGATCAATGTGGGGTGAAATAATGCAAGAAAATCTAGGCCTCACGTTTGAAGAGTACAGACAGTCTAATTGCCAGCACCTAAGAAAACGTTACAAAACAAGAATCAACATAGTGCAATCCAGAGGGAGGAAAATGAAAAGAAAATGGTTCAACCCGGGAACTGACCAATACAAGAATTTCTTCACAGGTGCCACTTTTAGATTCCAGTACAAGGATCTAACACGATGATAAATACCATAGGAGCATCATCACCTCCAAGCCACACACCATCCTATCTTGAATATACAATCGCCATTCAAATAGTCCTGAAAGTGCAAAGGATCACATGGCCAACCACTTTTGGATTGTCAGTTGGGCTCAGTGTACTTAGAGTCATGTTCTTTGCAGGAACATTGAACTTGTACATGCATTATCCATGTTCCAACTCAACAAAACATGTAAGACCATTCGCTGTTTTTTTTCCTTTGTATAAACCCTAAATAATCTTAAGGTCAGAAATCACACGACACAAGGTTATAGTCCAATAGGTTTATTTGAAAACACAAGCTTTCGGAGTCTTATTCCTTCTTCAGGAGTAAGACTCCGAAAACTTGTGTTTTCAAATAAATCTGTTGGACTATAACCTGGTGTCATGTGATTTCTGACCTTATCCACCCCTGTCCAACACCAGCATCTCCACATCCTAAATAATCTTGGCAGTTAACTCTCAATTAGCAATAATTGCTGCATTGTCCATGCCAATGCCTTCTCTAGTCAGCATTCACTGGTCAACCAGCCTATCAGCACTCTCCTCTCACATAGTACAAAATGCTTGTTTTCCCCTTAAACTGATATTCTTGTTAATTATCCTGATGAGAGAGATAAAAAGATTCAACAAAAATGTGTCTTCTTCCAGGAGTATCACCATTCCCTCTTCAAAGCTGGAGAACAGTTTGCCATTTCCTACACAAGGACTCTATTGGTTCAAGGTAATGCCCCATCAGTGCTCCTCTTAGGGCAGTTAGAGATGGACAATAAGCTGCTTCTCAACCACACAGGATATTATAAAATTCAACCAGAACGAAACCCAAGTTGAACCCACCCTGTTCTGTGTCTAACCTGCTTTTATGCCCTATTTTGTATGCAGAGATGATGTTATTTGTATATTTCAGGCATCACACATTATATTTGCCCGTGGGAAGAGAGTACCAAAACTAGCATATATCAATATCATTAAAAATGGTATTATAAATCCAAATCTGCCTCCCCGGCACCCTCATTATAATTTTTTTTTCAATCCTCCTCTCACTACTAGGAAGTTTACGATTCCACATTGGCTCTTTGATGGTGAGGGGCATCATTGCTATTAATCGGCTCGGACGATTATTGTTGGGAAGCTGTGACTTGGGAAACATGCCATTGTTCCAGTAATACAGCAAATGAATTGTTGTTTCCCCCAGCTTTGTCTAATTTGTGAAATCATGTAGTACATCACCAAGAGGAACAGCTATACAATGTTGCACAACTCATTATGTTTAATGGCACTGGGCCATTTTATATAACGTTAGGAGATAATAAGGGCTGCAAGTGCTGGAAGTCAGAGTCGATAAAATGTGGAGCTGGAGGAACACAGCAGATCAGCATCGGAGGAGCAGGAAAGTCGACATTTCAGGTCTGGACCCTTCATCAGGGTCAATTTAAGCTAATGGATAGTGGCAATTGAATTGGAATAGTGACACCTTGCTTTTGAAATTGCACCTATCTGGATGACACAAGGAATGTATGCGGCTTAACATATACTTGTTGCGGTTTTAGTCACTAACCTCTATTTTGGTAACAATCATAGATTTGGCCAATCAAGTCCACACCAAACCTGAAGAGTGTTCCACCCAATCCCTGTAACTTGATATTTCCGGATGGCTAATACACCTCACATACACATCTTTGGACTGTGGGAGAAGGAACCCCACACAGACACTGGAAAAATGTGCAAACTCCACACAGACAGTCACTCAGGAGTGGAATTGAACCCAAGTCTCTGGTGCTGTGAGGCAACAATGCTAACCATTGAGCCATTATGGTGACATTTGGTAAGCAGCAGTCTTTAAACAGCACCTCCCAACAAGTGTTTTGCTGTGTAAGATGTGATTTTGCCAGTGTCAATTTACATCCAGCTTTCCCACCAGTCTCTTAGCGTACTCCATAGAACACAGCAAGTATTCACAGAGCACCTTTAATTGAACTAAAACAAAATTCACAGGTGCACTGACAAACAAGATTTGACATCAACTCACACAAGGAGATTAATAAAAGCAGATGAACAAAAGCTTGATCCAAGAGGTGGATTTTGAAGAGGGCCATAAAGGGGAAAGCAAGGGTGACGCTGTTTAGATGGGAATTTCAGCATATAACCACCTAGTCAGCTGAGGGCATGTTACCAACAGTACACCAATTAAAACCAGCAGGTTTTAAATTGCTTGAATTCAGAAGATCATAGAAGCCTCAAAAAAGGTGTTGGTCTGAAGGGTGTTATAAAGCTAGGGACAGACTGGGCCAGAAAGTAATTTAAAAACAAGGATCTAAATTTTAAAAATCTAGGAATTGCTTAAACAGGAACCAATGTTGCTCAATGGTAATGGGTCAATGAGTTGGTACTATAGATTCTATATT
Source organism: Rhincodon typus (assembly GCF_021869965.1). Classification (NCBI taxonomy): domain Eukaryota; kingdom Metazoa; phylum Chordata; class Chondrichthyes; order Orectolobiformes; family Rhincodontidae; genus Rhincodon; species Rhincodon typus. Next base: position 14,337,358 of record NC_063342.1, on the reverse strand, counting down.
ACAGATTCCTTTGTTAGATCAAGAAAATTAAAGTTTCAAACCACCAAATCAACATTAATGCCCACCAGTGCCCACAGTTAGTAGCCTCCATATCTCAGAGTCAGAGATCCTGGGTTTAAGTTCAACTCCAAACAAATTGAGCAGAAAATCTAAGTGAGCTGCTACAGGAAGTGCTGCACCATTTACAGTATTATCTTTTAGGCAAGTCATTAAACTGAAAGATGAATAAAATCTGTGATCATTTTTGAAATTTGGATTGTTGTGAAAAAAAGGGTGTATATAACATATGATGGATGTGTTGCGCTTAGTTTTAAAATAACAGGTCAGAACGTCATTCTGGAATAGTCATATTAATATATCAGTTCCGAGAAAATATGTGACTGCCTTCAAGACTTGGGAAATCCACAGAATGTATAAAGGGTTTATACATTTGGGCTTATAACTGACAGAGTAAACACATTGAGCCATTAGTTTTGCTTTCAGTTAATTTCAGGAAAAAAAAAGGGCTTTATTTGAAAAGGATCAAGGGTGGAGTTCAATGCAAGTTTTAGTTTTCTCCCCCAGAGTTTAGTTCAATTCAATGGAAAGAAATCACTGCAGGAACAGTGTTTTTTTCTTTTAAGTTTGCACAACTTTTAGTAGATCTTCAGGTTATTAGAAATGTAAAGTTCAGAATTGTGAAAGGTTCATGCTGTTACACTCAAGCAGAATTGAAAATTGTCCTGACAGCTTAAGACAAAGAAAGTAGATGGAGTCCGTTAAATAGAAATTTAAAAAGAGTTGAAATAGGAGAATAAGTTCTCTGGAGTCATGGATAGTTTTGGGAAATAGGTTAAAAATTTGTTTAAATATTTGCGTTAAGACATACATCATATAGAGCTTAAGGTTGTTTCCCAAGAAAACACAACCTACATCCTTTTGTAGAAGGACAACTGTAGCCTCATGTGAATGTTTCGTAGAATCCCCACAGTACGGAAACAAGCTATTTGGCCCATCAAGTCTGCACTGACCCTCCAAAGAGCACCCCACCCAGACCCAGCTCCGCACCCAATCACTGTTGAAATGACTTCACAGAGGCCAGTATCCCATCACCAAATCACCCTTTATTTACACATGGAGAGTCCTACACATTGATCCAGTCTCCTCAGAACCAGATCTGAGTGAACACAAACTCTGACATTACTGTTGTTATTTCTCCCCCATCACCACGTCAACCTTTATTTACATGTGCACAGTATACTGGCTGTGACCAGCCAGCTCAGAGTCAGTTCCTCAAGTCAGGAGACTCTGAATCCCGTGTTTAGACACCCCTGTTTATATCTGTTAGTCAGGGCTCCCTGATTGGGGCGGTTAACCTCATTCAATCAGGGAACTCATTCTATGAGGTCCACCTGGCTGACCTCATTCCAATCACTACATCCCTCCCCCTTTCAGTCTGAAGACATAGGCAGATTTTTTTTTTGTAGCTCCTCATGGGGCATTTTAGTACCAGGTCAGGTTTCTCCAACTCTGCCTCTGATATGGGCGGCATGCAATGCACAGTAGCTCATCTCTTGCACCTGGAGCATTGAAGAAATTCATTCTCCTCTTCATGAGGCAAAGGCATTGAAGCAGTGACATCATCCAAGTCCATCTCAGATTCCAAGGTATCTTCAACGCTTGATGGAGTGAGAACCCACAGGTTCCAGAACAGTCAGAAATGCAGTGGAGGAGCCAGGCATGTTCTGTTCCTGCACCATTTGCAGCTTTCATGTGGTCCACGTGCTTGTCCAGGACCATCGCACTTATCCGAACCTCATACATCACTGGACCTGACCTTGCGTCGGCCATGTCTCTTACCCATGCAGGTGCATTCCGGCGGTTCCTACACCAAATTTCTTCCCCTGATGTAAACCGTCTCTGTCACTTAACAGAGTCTTGTGTCCGATATTGACATTTCTAATGCTGCTTCACCCTCCCTCCTCCCCACCAATGTCTGCGAAGATCAGTCTGGTGAGGAGTGTTCTCCCCATTAACAACTCTGCTGGAGGAGTGGTGTTACAATCAAATAGGAACCAGGAAAGTTTGGTATTGAGTGAACATAGAACATAGAACAGTACAGTCCCTTTGGCCCACGATGTTTTACAACCTATTATCCTACCCTAAGATCAAACTACCCTGTACCCTTCATTTTACTAGCATCAGCTGTAAGCTGTTTCGTTAAGTCTGCCTTCAAAGTTTCGATTGCTCTTTCTGCCAGACCATTGGGTGACGGATGATATGGAAGTGTCCCTATATGAAAAATACCATTCAACTTTAGGAAATTCTCAAACTCCCTGCTGATAAACAGTGGCCTGTTATCTGTGACTAACACTTGAGAGTCCGTATGTTGCAAAAGATGCACAGTTTGTCCCCGTGTTTTAAGAACGAACTGTACGCACATCCAGCCATTTTGATTGGCATCCACAATGACCAAGAACATTGAGCCCATAAAAGGGCCTGCATAGTTGACATGTAAATGAGTCCACGGTTTACCCGGCCATTTCCATACATGTGGGGGAGCTGCTGGCAGTAACTTTTATCCTTGTTGGTTCTCTGGACACTGCCCCACCAACACAGCTATGTCAGCATCCAGTCCTGGCCACCAGACATAACGTGTCACCAACATCTTCATTTTGGAAACCCCTGGATGACCCTGGTGGAGTACAGCCAGTGTCTGGTGGCAACCTTTGTTTGGGACAATCTCTCATGCTCCCTATAACAATATGCCATCCGCTTCTGTAATCTGGTCTCTCTGGGTTCAAAAAGGTTTCAATTCTGGCTGTGATGGCCCTTTTGTTTCCCCCATCACCACCAGGACCGGATCGTTTCTGCATCCAGAGTCTGATATTGTCAGCTGGGACAATAAGTGTGTCCAGAAAATTTAAAACCATTACAGATTCTTCCAGTCGAAGTACCCACAGGGGTGTTTCTGCCACTGCGGGGGGCAGTTCAATGCATCCACATTTACTACTTGGCCTCCCAAGTAGTAGGTGTTCTAACTTATAATTATACGCACTTAGTATTAGATCTCACTGCTGAATTCAGCCTGAATTTATGGATGGCACTGCCTGGTCGTCTTTAAGTAGACCTACCATGGCTCTAAGGTCTGTTATTATTACAAATTTACATCCGTAAATGTATTGGTGAAACTTTGCAAGTACGCATAGCTCATGTCCAGCTTCATGGAGGATAGTGTCCCATGGCAGCTTTATGTATAAGTCCTCTGGGCATTAGGGACATGTCCAGGTGCAAAAAAAACTATTTACCATTTGTTTAAAATCTCCACAAACCAACCTGTCAGGCTTCACAATCAGTATGACCGGTGCAGCCCATTCCACAAACTGAACTGGTTTGATGATTCCTTCGTTTTCCAGCTTCCTGATTTCTGTCTCTACTTTTGCCCACAAGGCAGGTGGCACTGGGCAGGCCTCGCAGATTCATGGAACTGCTTCCTGCTCAACATACAAGGTGGCCTTGTCTCCTTTGATTGTCCATAGACCTTCTGATAAATGTTCGGATATTTAATTTCAGGCAGCCATTTTCTAATCGTAAAATGTTGAGCCAATCCAGGTGAATCACTTTCAGCCAATTTCACCCCATCAAACTTGGGCCCATGGCTTTTACTACAATCATTGGTAACTGAACCAGCTGCTTCCCATAAGAGATCAGAACCGAAGCCGTTCCCTTATTCTATAAAAGGTTCCCCAGTGTAGGTTCTCAGTCTGGTAAAGGTCTTGCACAAACTTCAGGGTTGGAGTCCAGAGCAAATTTTGTGAAAGACTGGTTCTGTGATCACTGAAACAGCCACCCTGGTATTGACCTCCATGAGAATCGGGTGACCATTTAACCAAAAATTTATTTTGATTGGTTCTGGTTTGGATGTTGCTAAGCAATTTTGATGTTCCAAAGCAGATGTAGGTGGACGTTCAAGGGTGTGCACTGTCCTGGATATCAGCCTACAAGTTCTCTTACTTAATTTAGATCTAGTGGGACGCCTTGACTCCACATGCTGGCAGCAACTACAATGGCTCGCCAGCACGGATCCTGAAGAAATTTAAACTGTTTGGCCGAGGCTTGACTTTGTTTTGTGGTTTTGCCTTGGGCTGACCTAGAGTCCCTGTGTTCTGGATGTGTCCTGAGTGAGCCTATGCAAATGCCTTCACTCAGGTGGAGCACCCCCCAAGCTCAGTCAGATTGGTGAGGGTGTTCACTTCTGTTGGAATACCACGTAACTGATATGCTCCACTTGCCATGTTTTCCAATGATGAAGCCAGTTGTAGTGCCTGTTTGAAGTCCTGTTGGGCTTCAGCTATTCAGAGCTTTTGCGTGGTTCCATCATTAATCTCAAATGCCAAACCACCTCTCAGCATCTCATTAAGAGTTAAACCAAAGTCACATGCTTCTCCCAGACGTCTTAATCTAGTCAAAAATCCCAATACAGATTCCCCTGGTTCTTGAATTGCAAGCAAATCCGAAAGCATCTCAGAATTAGAGGAGGTTTGGAGCTGTAATATTCCTTAATTGAATCCTTCAACTCTTGAAAGATTTTAGTATGTAGCGCCTCAGAGAAAGTTAGGCTCCTAGTAACCAAAAAAAGCTGTTAAGGAGAATTACTCGTTGCTTTTCATCTGCCCCAATGTCCTTTGCCTGGAAAAAATAATGCATTCTTTCCATATACTGGGCCTAGGCTTTGATGGCAGGATTGAACAAGTCAAGCTTCCCAAATAACGGCATGATGCCAGAAATGCTTATCCCAACTCAAAGATGTCTGTAGTGAATGAATTTCTTCAGGAGCTTGCTTTGCTCTCGTTGCCACTGAAATGACTCCGCAGAGGCCGGTATCCCATCACCAAATTACCCTTCATTTATAGAACCTCTGACACCCCTGTTTGTATCTGTCAGCTAGGGCTCTCTGGTTGAACCAGATTAACATCTCCAATCAGGGAACTCATTCTATGAGATCTACCTGGCTGACCTTGTTACACCTGTAACCCCACATTTACAATGGATAAAACACCTTTAAAAGTAATTTGTTGATGACCCTGGGCACTATGGGCAAAGACGCATGGCCAATCCACCTAACCTGCACATCATTGGAGTGTGGGAGGAAACTGGAGCACCAGGAAACCCACGCAGACACAGGAAGAATGTGCAAACACCACACAGACAGTCACAGAAGGCTAGAAACAAACCCTGAGTCCCTAGCGCTGTGATTGAACATGTTGACCACTGAACTACCCTATCACCAGTCATTGTAGTTAGTCACTGTCAGTGAACTAAGCAAAAATAAATCTACTAAGCCAGCTTTCATTCTGAGCTCCGGCATAGCCAGTATTACCATCAGCTGGCATATAAAAGATACCCTGGCATATTTTGAAGTTTATTTATTTGACCAGCACCCATAGAGCAAATTATCTGGTGATTATCATGTTATTATTTGTGGGAGCTTACACTGCATAAAGTTTGCTGTCCTTCCTGTTTTGCAACAGTGATTGCATTTTAAAAGTAATTTGTTGATTGTAAGCATTGGAACATCCTGAGGTTGTGGCTGGCATTACATAAAGAATTGGAGATGGGAGGTCGTGTTGTAGCTGCACAGGACATTGGTTAGGCCACTTTTGGAATACTGCATTCAGTTCCGGTCACTCTTCTATAAGCAAGATGTTGTGAAGCTTGAAAGTGTTCAGAAAAGATTTACAAAGATTCTGCCAGGTTTGGAGAGTTTGAGCTACAGAGAGGTTGAATAGGCTGGGGCTATTCTCCTTGGAGCATCGGAGGCTGAGTGGTGACCTTATATAAGTTTATAAAATCATGAGGGGTGCAGATAAGGTGAATAGACAAGGTCTTTTACCCACGGTGGGGGGAGGCCAAAATTCGAGAGCATAGGTTTAAGGTGAGAGGGGAAAGATTTAAAAGGAACCTAAGGGGCGACTGTTTCACACAGAGGGTGGTGAGCATATGGAATGAGCTGCCAGAGGAAGTGATGGAGACTGGTACAATACAACATTTAAAAGGCATCCGGATGGGTATATGAATAGGAAGGGTTTAGAGGGATGTGGGCCAAATGCTGACAAATGGGACTAGATCAATGTAGAATATCTGTTTAGCAAGGACAATTTGGACTGAATGGTCTGTTTCAGTGCTGTACATCTCTATGACTGTAAATAAAAGTCAGCCTTTAGTGTGTTTAAGAATGTGGAATTTGAGGAAGTCTTTGAAATTGGGAAACTTTTACAATTTGTAACAAGACTCTTTTTGCTGCTGCTCCACTTAAAATTCTGGGATTAATTTTGCACCCTTTTTGAGACAGCAAAATTTCAGGAAATTTGCCTGAATTAATCTTGGGACAGTCATTGTAACATGCTAAGGGATGTTCAGGCAATGTGTTGTGTGTGCACCACAAACAAGGACATGGGACAAGTGCAGGAAATTGGGATTAGCACGCTTTTAGTGGTAGTTATATCAGAGTAGACTCGATGGGCCGAATGGCCTTTTCTGAACTGCATGAGTCTATGAATAACATTTGATTTACATTTCCTCAATGTTTGCCATCGGATATTTGTTTTCCACCTTGATTTTCCTTGTCTTTGGATATGTTCAAGACGTGTATTCAACTGGCATTCCATGGAAGCATAAACATGTTAACAGCCTAGTGGGGTTTTCTCTTTCTGATTAACCACCAGAATCATCACAAGATAAAACCTTACTCCTCACTCACTCCCCCCCACAGTGTTACATAAATGCAAGTCATTGTTGGCGGCTATTGCTTCGGCTTGAAAAGCACACTTGACGGCAGCAAACCCTCC
>NC_063342.1:14285061-14330431 GCF_021869965.1 Rhincodon typus | reverse complement strand
ACAATGACTTGCATTTATGTAAGTCATTGTTGGCAGCTATTGCTTCGGCTTGAAAAGCACACTTGACGGCAGCAAACCCTCCCATCAACCACCGATTCCACTTCTGTACTTATAAAAACATCTCCCCGTCACAAACAGCATTTAAATGTCGGCACTGGGCCAAAGGCACCATTTTGCCCACATGTAATTATTGCCATTAGCACAACAAGAGCGTTGCAGAAATCCTTGATGTAATTATGTCGAATTGGCTTTTGACCGCCGTGTGGCTGGTAATCAACGGCAGTCACGCACATCAGTTTACTAAGTAACAGCCACCCAGAGATGTACATGATATATACTTCCTGTTCCAACATGCCCAATCACACACTGTTCCCTCATTAAACTTTGACTAATGTTCCTCAACTCAACCTGCTCGAGTGGCCCCAGTTCATTTGCACACGGGAATTAACATTGTTAAAACTTAGATCCACTACGGCTCAATTAAGAAGCCACCTACGTAGAAGGGAAGCACTCAGCAGCAAGCATATGCCAAATTCTGAGGAGATTCTGAGGCACAGGGGTAGCTTCCCTACCTCTGAGCTGGAAGGTCCACTTTCAAGTCCCACCTGCCCCGGAGATGTGTCACAACATATCCAAACGGGTCGATTAAAATAAAACTACTATCCACCAAAATTCAAAGTAGTCTGGTTAATGAGCACCAACAGATTTTAAAAAAAGAAGGGAGTCTCGTGGCACAGTGATAGCATCCCTACATCTGGACCAGGAGGCCCAGGTTCAAGTCCCACTAGCTCCAGAGTCATGTTGCCAGGCAAGGATGTTGCCAGGATGTCTGCACTGACCAGATATCCTCAAATGACCTAGTCCTAGTTGCCAGCATTTGGTCCATATCCCTCTAAACCCTTCTATTCATATACCCATCCAGATGCCTTCTAAATGTTGTAATTGTACTAGCCTCCACCACTTCCTCTGGCAGTTCATTCTACACATGCACCACCCTCTGCATGTAAAAGTTACACCTCAGGTAACTGTTAAATCTTCTCCCTCTTAGCTTAAAACTTTACCCTCTAGTTTTGGGCTCCCTTACCCTGGAAAAAGACCTTGGCTGTTCATCCTATCCATGCCCCTCATGATCTTATAAATCTCTATCAGGTCACCCCTCAGCCTCTGACGCTTAAAGAAAAAACATCCCAGCCTATTCAGCCTCTCCCTATATTGTTCAACCCCTCGAACCCTGACAACACCCTTGTTAGTGTTTCAATTAAGCCACCCAAACTCCAACAGAAATGAACTTCACCTGTCCAACTTTTCCTCATTCTGGAACATCTCCATTCCTCTTAATCTCATCAAAAATTCTAGTCTTACCTGTTGATTTACTCTTAAGATTTGTACTCTATCCCTTCCTGTCTTCCAAACATCATGTCTTGTATCAATATCTTTCCCATTGACCTGGACTCAATGCTTTGAAATATTAACCTTCCTAAATGTGATCTCTTGCCTCCACTATTTAAGTTTAGTATCCTGTTCACTTCACTCGTTACGTGGCTTGCAAGAACACCTTCCTGAGCACAGTTTAGGTGGAGACTGTGCTGCATGGACAGTCCCTTTCCTTCCACAGCTGGTGTTAGTGCCCCACAAACCAGAACTCACTTCTCTCACCGCAGTCATTGAGCCAAGGATTCTTCAATCCGGCTCCTGATCGCCCCTTGCCACCCGGCCAAACTCCAGCCATACCCCACCCCGAAATCTGCACACAAGCGATTCAGAGAGGTGCAGAGTGCACGTATGTCATTGTAAACAGCCATTCTAAAGGAATCCCATTCTGTAGACCAGCAGCAGCTCATATTTCAATTTGTTACCATTCACGTTTTAAAGACATCTAATAATCTCCAAACTTCAAATAAAAATGAGAAATGGCTAGGTAAATTAATCAATAAATTTTAAAAGTGCCACTGGCAGGTTCGAGTTTTACCCAAGTGGATGTAGAACATTTGAAGAACTCTTAACCAAAAAGCAGTCAATTTTACCATGCAGCGATTGAGTTATATTAATGTAATCTAATCATTGTAATTAAACAGATCAGAGATGCTCAGGCATTACATGTACATGTTGTACAAGGGCAGAAATCAGTTGGCCAGTTCTTTCATCAGAGAGTAGAGGCTCTTTAGAAACAGCCAATTCATGTGGTGAGTGCTGAATTGCTTCCAAGGGGAGAGAAGTTTCTGTTTCTGGCAGACATCACTTTAAACATCAGTGGGAAGTCTCCTGTTATGTAAAGTAGGCCAGTGTGACTCCATGGGCTAGTCCTGATCAGGTAAGGGTCATTTTCCAATTTGACAGTTTCTAATTTGTCTGTCCCAAGTAATTATCTGGCTACAGACGGAGTGGGGAGTGTCAAGTCATACACGGAGTATTGCAATTACATAGGACAGTCTCTCACTATCAGCCATGTCCTTACATTTGTCAATAGAGAAGACAGCGCCAAGAGCAGTGTGCCCTTTTTGAAATACCTGCTAATTTGCTCATTTATTATTCTGAGACATGAAGAAAATATTCTACTGTCTTTTGCCAACTGCAAATGTAGCTGCCCCATGATTTTAAAATTTCTTTCCTGGAGTGTAAGTTTTTTCCAAAAGAGATTTCACTGCATTCAGTTTTGTCTTTTCACGTGCGAGGTTTCAACTATTTGTTCCATGGCAACAGAATGGCTGCTGAATAATCGTAAGGACACAGGTAGGTCTCACCCCATCAAGCTTGCTTCCCCTGTTCAATTATCTCCTGGCTGATAACCCATCCAGTTCACTAATGTCCTTTAGAGAAGGAAATTTGTCATCCTTTACTGGTCTGGTCTATATGTCACTGATAGAGATAGTAGGAACTGCCGATGCTGGAGAATCTGAGATAACAAGGTGTGGAGCTGGATGAACACAGCAGGCCAAGCAGCATCAGAGGAGCAGGAAAGCTGACGTTTCGGGTCGAGACCCTTCATACATCCATACTTCCCAGTTTTTCACCATTTAAAAGAAATCTTTCTGTTTTTCACAAGTGCATAATTTCAAAATGAACCACATTGTTCTACATCTGCCACGTACTTGCCCCGTCATTCAATTTTTCTAAATCAAAGGGAAGTTTTCAGGCATCCTCCTCACAAGCTGCAATCCTGCCCGAACTTGGGAACGTTTCGCTTGGTTTCCTCATCCTTGTCATTTAGTTTATTGTGAATAGTAACCAAGCACTGATGCTCGTGGTACACCACTTGTCACTGCCTGCCACTCAGAAAAAGACACATTTCTAAAGAAGGGTCCCAACCCAATAGGTCAGCTTTCCTGCTCCTCTGATGCTGCCTGGCCTGCTGTGTTCCTCCAGCTCCACACTGTGTTACATGTCACTGGTGGTTGATTAACTCATTTGGCTGGATTGCAATGTAGAAGTGATGCTAACAGCACAGGTTCAATTCCTGCACTGGCTGAGGTTACCATGAATGTCCCTACATTCTCAACATCTCTCCTTGTCTGATGGTGACCCTCCGGTTGAATCACCACCAGTTGTCTCTCTCTAATGAGAGAGCAGCCCTAACATCTGGTACATCTATGGAAGCTTTTATATGTCTGTCCAGACCTACAGCATTACGGTTGACTCTTAACTGCCCTCTGCAATAAATGCTGGCCTAGCCAGTGATATCCAAATCCCATAAAATGGTTGAAAAAACATAGCTTTAACATATCCGATAAAATACCCCTGCTGGAGGCAAACTCACATCGTGATGGCAACAGTGTGATCTAAACCAACACCATCAAAATGACTGGATGGTACTTGGGTTAATGAGAGCTGCATCTACCAAAATTACCCTGCTGGAGGCAAACTCACATCACCAGATATGCTACCCCTGGATTTATAGGCCGATAATCAAACTGTCAGTCACGTTACAAAAGCCCCTTTCACAGTCAACAAGTCCTGGAGTGGTACTTAAACCCAGAGCTTCTGGTTCAGTGATATGCACCACACTGCATCACCAAGACTTTCAAAAACAAAAAAAAAGTGGTTTAAAGAGTTAAAACAGAAATTACTGGAAAATCTCAGTAGGTCTGACAACATCTGTGGAGAGAAATCATTGTCAATATTTCAGGTACAGTGACTCTTCTTTAGAATTTGACCCGAACCGTTCACTCTGCTTTCTCTCCACAGATGCTGCCAGACTTGCTGAGCTTTTACAGCAATTTTTGAATCTGTTTCTGATTTCCAGCATCCACAGTTCTTTCAATTTGTTTTTTGAAAAGATTTAAAGACCTGAAAATATTTGGTTAAGTTGAGAAAACAGTTGAGAATGATTTAAGTGGCAGCAGCATGGGACACTATAGTTAGAGCCCCTCTGCTTGCCAGGCCCTTTATCCCATTTCCTTCTCTTTTCCCCTTTCCCTCCACGCCCCCACCAACCCCCGGATTTTGGAGGTGCGGAGGACCGGAGCAAGGCCTTGCACTTGGGGGTCTGCAGGCACGCCCCGTAAACCCCAGAACACCGCGAGCAATGTGCCCTGGAGCAGCACATGGGCTACAAGCCCGGAACAGCATGGAGAAGAGGAAGCTCCGCAACAGCACATGGGAAGAAGCCCCTGGAGTAGCATCCAGGGCTTGCTGCCTGGGCGAAGGCCGGTGTGAGGGGACAATCCTTACCTTAGAACATTGTAATGTTAACCCCTTCATATATTCCTATTTTAAACTTATTTTCAACAATGTTATTAAGCAACTACTTTTATCCCTCTGCTGCATCCAAGAATTGTACCGAGGTACTTGTACCTAAGATGTCACCATAAGAAGGCAGACATTGTAAAAAGTTTTTCATTATACTCCTACAATGACAGTTAAAGTATATTGTAGATGGGCATGTTCCTGAATTAGAAGGAAGTGAGTGACTGGAGGTTATCCCTCCGTTATACAGGCCAAATGGAGGAATGTCAATTTCAATCGGAGAATAAATCTGACATCGGTAAATCGGAAGTCAAGATTGACAGGCAAAACTGTGACTATTACCCATGGAATAACGGACAGTAGCAACATTGATAAGAATTTGACAAGTGGCTGGAACAGAATTGCATACGGACGTTTTTCAGGCTGGTATAAAATGGGATTCTCCACAGAATGCCTTCAGGACCCTGGCTTCCTTTAAATCCTTTTGAATGACTTAAGGTTATTTGTGCAGGGCACACTTTAGAAAATCTCAGAAAACTTGGAAGTAGCGAAATGTACAGGGGATAGTGATAGACTTCAAAAAGACATGAACGGGCAAATGGAATAGGTGGATACGTGGCAGATATAAAAAAAATTTCTACATTGAATTGTATTGATTCAGTGGACTAGCTGGGCAAGGAGTAGTTACCTGTCCCTAGCTGCTTGTGAAGGCAAACATGAGCTGCCTTTATGAAATGCCACAGTTTTTTATGCTGTGGATTGACCCACATTGCCCTTAGGGAAGAAATTCCACGGTTTTGACCCAGCCACAGTGAAGGAACAGCGATATATTTTTGAGTCAAGATGGTGTGTCTTGGAGGAGAACTTGTAGGTGATGGTGTTGCCCTGGATCTGCTACAGTTGTCCTTCTAGATAGAAGGGGTTATGTGTTTGGAAGGTGCTGTCTGAGGAGTTCTGGTGAGTTTCTGCAGTGCATCTTGTAGATTGTACACACTGCTGCTACTGAGCATCAGTGGTGAAGGGAGTGGATGCTTGTGGACGTGGTACCAATAAAGCAGTCAGCTTTGTGCTGGATGCTGTCAAGCTTCTTGAGTGTTGTTGGAGCTGCACCCATCCAGGCAAGAGAGAAGTCCATCACCAAATCCTGATTTGTGCCTTGTAGATGTCAGACAGGCTTTCGGGAGTCAGGTGTCAGTGATTTACTTGTTGAATACTTCCAAGCCTCTGATAAATAATTCATTTTGGCAGAAAGGGACAACATAAATAAACTGTGTGAGACTAAAATGCGATTCAGGACCCAAAATACCCATATATGTGCAAAAATCATGGAAGGTTGCAGGGCAGGTTGGGAAAGATTAATAATGCACACTTGCTTCACAAGTAGAACTATAGAGCAGAAAGCAAGAAAGTTATGGCGAACCTGTATAAAACGCTAATTTGACATTAGTTCAAGTGTATACAATTCTGGATGGTATAATTCAGAAAGGACGCAGTCAAGGTCTACAAGAATGCCTCCAAGGATGAGGGACTTCAGTTACCGGGACAGATTGGAGCAGTTTGAACAGTTCTACTTAGAGAAGTCAAGGTTGAAAGGATATTTGAAAGAAAAACAGATTTTAAAAGTATTCGTAACGTAGTTATAAAGAAACATTGGTGCAATTTTCGAGAACCTGAGAACACTGACTTACGACAAATGGCAAAAGAACCATTGGTAACAGAAGGAAAAAATGTTTTAAAAACAGCAAGTGGTTATGATCAGGAATGCACTGAGTGTGTGCTGGAACCTGGCTTTGAAAAAAGGGTTATCTGAAAAGAAAGAATGTGCAGGGCTACTGCAAAAAAATGATGGAATGATGCTGCACTTAGACAGCATGGACATGATGGACTGAATGGTCTTCTCCTATGCAGTAACCATTCTATGATTCTTCATTTATAAATTAATTAGTGAGGTGGATGGCCCTCTATTTTGTTATTTATCAATATTGAGCTTGATGTACTGCAGAGAGGAGTATTAAGGTAGGGGTGATACTGTGTCAGATTGATTTTAATGTAAACACACGGGGTTTGTCTGTTGGACAAATAAACCGTTATTTTAAATCTGTTCAACTCCTGTGAAGGGTCCTGACCCGAAACATTGACTTCTCCTGCTCCTCTGATGCCGCCTGACCTGCTGTGTTCCTCCAGCTTCACACTGTGTTGACCCAGATTGGATATAATAGTCCAGTTGGAATGTTTTAGTATAACTTCCTCTCTTTTGCACTCAATTTCTATAATTTTGATATATATCATGTAAACATTTTTTTGAAAATGGTTTTCACAACTTGTCCTGCCCCACTCAAATACTTGTGTGGCTATATCTTCAATTCTCTTTGTTCCCTCACACTTTTAAAATTGGTTTCCTGTTTATCATTTTCTTTTTAAAAAAAAAGGCCCCAATTAGACCTTTCTCAAACCTTCTAAACGCGAAGAAAAAAGCAATTTTTGTGAAACAATAGGATTTTGTCGACTACGACATCACTGACAAAGGTATGCAATTGCTGACGCCCCCCCACCCCCGAAACTGACACAGAACAGAGGGGTTTGCTGGGGCTTTTTCAGAGGCCAGTTGAGAGGCTACAGACTCCATTATATTACTATGAGGAAAGGTTAAAAAGACCTAGGATTGTTTTCACTGGAAAGACGGTGGCTGGGAGGAGACCTGATAGAGGTCTACAAAATTATCAGAAGCATAGGTAGGGTGGGTAGCCAGAGGCTTTTTCCCAGGGTTGAAGTTTCAATTACAAGGGAGCACAGGTTCAAAGTCAGAGGGGGAAAGTTTAAGGAGATGTGTGAGAGAAGTTTTTCACACAGAGGGTGGTAGCAGCCTGGAATGCACTGCCGGAAGGGGTGGTGGAAGCGAGCACATTGAAGACATTTAAGAGGCACCTAGATGGGTACATGAATAGAGGGATACAGATTGAAAAACGGCAGGTTTGTTTTTAAATTAATTAGGGCATGATGGTTGGCACAGGCTTGGAGGGCCGAAGGGCCTGTTCCTGTGCTGTACTTTTTCATTTGTCCATAACTGTTGGTCTGCAGTCCCATGTAGGCCGGACTAGGCAAGAATGGCTGACTTCCTTTCATAAAGGGTGTTAGCAAACCTGACGGGCTTTTATGACAATTGATAATAAAGAACAAGAATAGTACAGCACAGGAACAGGTCCTTTAGCCCAAGACTGCGCAGTCATAGGACGTCTTTCCAAACTAAAGGTATTTTGTCTTTACACAGCTCATATCCCTCTATTCCCTGCCTATTCATATATCTGTCCAGATGCCTCTGAAACATTACAATTGAATCCACCTCCAACTCCTATGGCGGGGCATTCCAAGCACTTATTACACTGTGTAGAAAACCTGCCTCTCACTTCCATTAAACTTACCCCCTTTTAAACCTACGTCCTTTAGTAATTGGCCTCTCTACCCTGGAAAAAAAAGACTTGATTATCCATTCTATCCATACTTTTCTTAAGTTTGTAAACCTCTCCCAGGTCGTCCCTCATTCTTTGACGTTCAAGTGATTAAAAATAAAATGATGATGCTTTAATTGTCACTATTACAGAAGCAGGAACTATATTCCAGATAAATTTAAATTCCAGCAGGCGTTATGGTGGGATTTGAACCCACATCTTCACAGCATTGGGTCAGGCCTGCGGATCAATAGTTCAAATCATGCACTGTCCAGTACCACTAAGAAAAGCAATAAGACTGCCATCATCTGATGTGTGACAATTTGCAAAACTCAGGAAAGCTACCAATTTCAAAAATAGCTCAATGACCTACAAAATAAATCTAAAGGAACTCAAAACAATGCCTAGAACCCCTTAGTATCTCCACCATTTCCTCTAGATGTGTTTAAAACTGCCCCTGATGAACAAATGTTTAGTCACCTTTCCAAAATCTCTACTTTAGATCCAATGTTTATTCTGTCATTATTGCAACTTGCCTGTGGGTGTTTTTTTCAAAATATCTTTATATTACAGGAATAGACAGCGAATGCAGCCCTAACCAGCTACACCCACACCCTATGAATGAATAAAACAAATACCCATATGTTTGTTCTGTCTGATTAAGCAACACTAATTTTTAAAATTCCAACTCTTGTTCACAAATCCCTCTGAGGCTGTGCCTGTCCCCATCTCTGTGACCTCCTCAAACTCTGCAAGCCATCAGGATCTCTCAGCTGGCCCAATGAGGTTCATTTGAGCATCCCTGAGAAATGCATCAAGCATTTATTGGATACTATCTCCAACTTTGTGCTTTGAAGAATTAACACCCAGAACATAGGTTAAATTCCAGCCTCGAGTGCACATTCTCCCCGCGTCTGTGTGGGTTGCCTCTGGGCTCAATGGTTTCCTCTCACAGTCCAAAGATGTGCAGGTTAGGTGGATTGGCCATGATAAATTGCCCATAGTGTGCAGGGATGTGCAGTCTAGGTGGATTAGCCACGATTAATTTTTAAAATTCTGATTTTGTTTTAAGTGTTGCTTAATCAGGCAGAACTAACATCTGAGTATTTGTTTTATTCATTCATAGGATGTGGGTGTAGCTGGTAAGAGCTGCATTCATTGTCCGTTCCTGTAATATATACATACTTTATAAATAAAATACCATAGGCAAGTCACAATAATAACAGAATAAACATTGGATCTAAAGTAGAGATTTTGGAAAGACTTACGGGGATTGGGGGACTGTAGTGATGGTTCTGGATGGAATGCTCTTTGAAGGGTTGGTACAGACTCAATGGGCCAAATGGCTTCCTTCTGCATTGTAGGGATCCTATGATTCTAAGAATTAGCATCGCACTAACAGAACATCAAGAGATCAGGGATTAGAAACAATTGCAAAATAAACTTGGATTAACTTTACAATGTTTGATTCAAGAGGTATAGGATTGGTGGGTGTGGAGGGGATTGGTTGCCAATCTGAAATATTTTTCTCTTCCCAGATGCTGCCTGATCTGTTGAGTGTTTGCAGAATTCTCAATTTTTGTTTCAGATTCACAGCATTATGTGTCAGCACCGATGACGTGAAGAATGCCATGAGTCACTGCTCAGATAATTTAGGGTAAAACAAAAACAAAGAATATAGGGAGGATGTTGTTAAATTCGAGAGGGCGCAGGAAAAATATTTACAAGCATGTTGCCAGGACTGTATGGTTTGAGTTATAGGGAGAGGATTAATAGGTTGTGACTTTCTTCACCCTGGAGCGTCAGAGGCTGAGGGGTGACCTTATATAGGTTTATAAGATCATAAGGGATACGGATAGAGTGAATAGCCAAGGTCTTTTTCCCAGGGTAGGGGAGTCCAAAAGTAGAGGGCATAGGTTTAATGTGAGAGTGGAAAGGTTTAAAAGGACCCGAGGAGTTACTTTTTCATGCAGAGGGTGGTGCCTGAATGGAGCTGCCAGAGGAAGAGGTGGAGGTGTGTACAATTACAACATTTTAAAGGCATCTGGATGGGTACATGAATAGAAAGGTTTTAGGTGGGCCAAATGGGACTAGATCAGATTGGAATATCTGGTTGGCATGGACAAGTTGGATTGAAGGATCCATTTTGTGCTGTATGACTCTAACTCCAGAACTATAGATGCTGGAAATCTGAAACAAAATCAACAGTTACTCAAGAAACTCAGCAGGTCTGGCAGCAGGTCTGTGGAGAGAAAGCAGAGTTAACGTTTTGGGTCCGTTCTGAAGAAGGTTCACTGAAGTTGAAACATTAACTCTGCATTCTTTCCTGGATCCTGCCAGACCCTCTGAGATAACTGAGGGGAACTGACATGACTACAGGCAGAATCATCACCCATCTCCAGCAGCCAATAGGTCATTGCCAGTGTGCGTGCCAATTTAACTTCTCCACATTGCTGAGCTCAGTAACCCCACCTAGACAGAGCATCATCTCCCCTTAGACTGCCAAGTCTATTTTGTCTAACAGTCTAATAGCTAAATGCACTGCCCAGCAAAGATAAAGGCAATTATTCAGTAGTTTTCTGAGTTCGGGGAGACCACATACAATACACCCCGAGACCTGCTAACACGACAATGTCACACTACACCATTATTTGTTCACAAAGTGTGGGCATCAATAACCATCCCCAGTTAGTGGTGATGAACCACATTCTTGACTTAAACTATTTCAGAGTACAGTAACAAATGAACCTGTATTCACATACACATCAGACAGGGGGTGCTCAGCAGATTCCCTTGCTTAAAAAGCACATTAGGTGAACCAGATGGGTTCAGTAGACTTATTACAAATGTTAGATTTTATTTCTGGATCTAGCATAATTGATCAAATGTAATTTCCTCAGCAGCTGTCATGAGATTTGAAACCGGATTATTAGTCCAATAACACAACCAGATCACAAAGTTTATAATGTTATGAAAAGAACATGATGTTGAAAGTTAATGATGAACCATTAAGCAAATTTTATCCATTCTGCTGACAAAATTGCAGACCGAGACTAAGCTTAACAACTGAAATTTAACCTCTGAGTGAAATGTCATTTGAATACTTGTACACAAGTTAAGCTCATGAGTTGCTTGTACTTGAATTGAATGTCTTGGATTTCGTTTCAGACATCTGACAAGGCGTGGTGAGTACAACTTTACCCTCCAAACAGGTGGAAATTTGGGCAAAATAGGAAGTTAAAATTTCGTTTTGGAACAGGATCAACAACAATCCACATCTAGGTTATACTGGGAGCAAATCTTTATTTGGGAACCATATAAATCAAAAGAAGCTGGTCTATTTTCCATGACAGATTTTACAAGGAACAGAAAATAAATTCTGTTCCATTAAAAAGAACAGGAAGAGTTTGCATTAAATTGTTTTTCACACCCTCCTGATATCCAAAACACTTTATACCCAAAACACTTTTTGAAGAATTGTGTGTCTTTTGCTTTATAACAGTTACAGCCAATTTGCACATAGCAAGCTCCCTCGAATAATATGATTAATGACCAGCTAATCTGTTTTAATCTGTTGATTATCTCTGCAATTTCCCTCAGCAAAGATGATCCAGACTCATTCATTTCTTTGTTACTAACCCCTTCTTACCTGGTCTCCCACATTCTATCCTCCATAAACCGTATGTTAACCAAGATTGTGTTGTCCTTGTCTTAACTCCCAACAAGTCCAGTTTCCCTATCATCCCTCTGCTCTGACCTGTGGTTGCTCCTGGTCAAGCAGGATCTTGATTTAAAATTCTCAACTCTCTCTCCAAACCCTTCCATTACCTCACCTTTTCCTGTCTCTGTAGTTCTCCCAGCCTACAACCCTCTAAATCTCTCCACTTCTCTCTGGCCCCTTGTACATCTCTAGTTTTAATTCTTCACCACTGGCGACCGTGCCTTCTGTTGCCTAGGCCACAAGAACTGGAATTCCTTCCCTAAACGTGTCCATTTCTTTACCTTTACTGTTCTTCTTGAAGATACATTGGAAAACCCACCACTTTGCCCAAGCTCTTATTGTGTACAGTTCTAGTTGCCGCACTGCCTGAAGGATGTGGAGGTTTTGGTGAGGGTATAAGAAAATGTTTACAAGGCTGTTCCCTTGTTTGGACATTATTAGCCCAGAGGAGAGATTGCATAAATTTGGTATGTTTTCACTGGAACAGCAGAGGCTTAGGGGCAACTCGATAGAAAGTTTACAAAATTATGAGAGGCATGGGTAGAATGGATAGACAGAGCTCTTTCCCCATGGTAGAAATGTCAATTACTAAGTGACATAGGTTTAAGATAAAAGTTTAAAGTAAATGTGAGAGGCAAGGCTTTTTTTAAAAAACATAGAATGATAAGTGCCTGGAATGCGCTGGCAGAGGAGGTGGCGGAGGCAGATCCAACCGCAACATTTGAGAGGCATCTTGACAGACATGAAAAGAGGGATACAAAGGTTTTCAGTTTGGAAAGGCATCATGTGTTTAGCACAGTTTTGGTGGCCAAAGGACCTTTTCTTTCCTCATATACTCATTCACAGGATGAGGGCGTTGCTGGCTAGGCAGCATTTATTGCCCAGCCCTAATTGCCCAGAGGGCAGTTAAGAGTCAACCACGTTGCTGTGGGCCTGGAGTCATATGTAGGCAGTTTATTTCTCTCAAGGATATTAGTCAACCAGATGGGCTTTTCCAACAATGGATTCACAGCCATCATTAGACTCTTAATATTGAATTCAAATTCCACCATCTGCCATGGTGGAATTTAAACCCGGGTGCCCAGAACTTTATCTGCGTCTCTGGATCATCAGCGACAATGTCACTAAGCCATCTGCTCTCATGCTGTACTGTTCTTTGTTCTTAGCATCTGATCTAATGTTACCTTAGATATATCAGTGCAATACTTTTATGCTTCTTTTAAAAACTCACTTGTGAAATGCCCGAGGATGACTCATCACATTAGAGATGCTATATCAGTTGCTATTGTTGAAGTACTGCCAGCCTCACCAGCACTATTGTGTTTCGTCTCATGAAATTTCCTAATTTAGCTTTGCAAAGCCTTGGCAAATATAGTTGTGCAGCACTTGTTTAGTATGTTAGCCAAATCCCCAGACTTCAACAGATCGTCTGATGCGCATGACAATTAAACCCTCAAACATGCCATTACAAACCTTACCCTGGAGACAACCATCCTGGTGTCTGTCTAACATGCAGAGTAAGGAGATATTAGCACAACTGACCAAAAGTTTGATCAAGTTTTAAGAAATTTCTTCAATAAAGGAGAGAGAGAGAAAGAGAGGTTTCAAAAGAAAGATTTTCAGAGCGCAGGACCTTGGTACCTGATGGTTGAGCCATGGATATCGCAACAATGGAAATGAAGGCCAAATGTTAAAGTGCCAAGTTTCACTAAAGCTGAGAAGTTCATGAGGAATTTCCTTTGGCGCCTTCATTCTTTCGTTGCTTCTTGATCTGGTTTTTCAACCCCTCCTCCTCCTCCTCCTCCCTATCTCTGTAATCCCCTCCAACCCTGTAACTGCCTGAGGCCTCTGCATTGTCCAACTCCAACTCCATGAGCATCCCAGTTTTCACCTCACCCTGTTGACAGGCATACCATCCACTGCCTATATGCTGTTATACAAGATAATGACTCTGAAAGAGTTAATGGTGGGGACTGCATTAGGATCCACCCAATCTGATGACATCACACAGTGCTGTGTGGAGAAGATAGGATCTCAACTCAAGATTGGGTCAGACATTTCATCTCTGCCTCCTGATAACCTTTATCATTATGATTAACTTGCCTAAGTAACTTGCTGTCATGCAATAAACTATTTCTGAAGAAAGGTCCCAATCCGAAACATCAAGTTTCCTGCTCCTCTGATGCTGCCTGGCCTGCTGTGTTCCTCCAGCTCCACACTATTATCTCTGACTCTAGCATCGACAGTTCTTACTATCTCTTATTGATAGGACAAGTCTGTTTTTCGGCTACCATTCACAATCAGTCCATTCTCTGTCACTGTTCTGAAGAAGGATCACTCCGCTTTCTCTCCACACATGCTGCCAGGCCTGCTGAGTTTCTGCAGCAATTTCTGCTCGTCTCTATCACCATTAACAAAACACAGCCCTTAGACAGTGTAAAGAAAATGAGAATTGTGCCCCACCAGGGGATGTCAAACCTTTTCTCGGCTTTAAAAAAAGTAGGAAAGAGGATTGGAGGCTGCACTCTATCCCAAACATTACCTGGTTGTGGTTGGTTCAACAAACACACGTGTCCCACCCTGAAATTCTCTCCCTAAATCTCAAAATCACAAGGTTCCAGGTTCAATTTCCATCCCAGGGTTGAATATAAAAGTGAAGGCTGGTGCAGCAGAGCAGTACTGAGTTCCACAGTGACAGATATTTCAGATGACTTGTTAAATCAAAAGCCTCTGGCTACTTGGGTGGGACGTAAATATATCCAGTGTTACTATTTTAAAACAAGAGCAGGGGACTTCACCCTTATCTTTTTCTCAACAGTCAACATCATAACAGCCTTATCACATTGCAGTCTGTGTTTGCAGTGAGCAAAACAGTTTACTGCATTCCCTACATTACAATCGTGACTACACTTCAAAAACCTCCAATTGTAAAGTAGTTTGAGATATCACTGATGATGAAAGGTATTATGGAAATGCAAATTTGTCTTTGTTTTCTTTTCACAAGCTTTAGTACAACCAGTGAACTATTTTGAAAGTGTAGTCACTGCTCTAAATACAGAAAACAGTTGCCAATCTATGCACAGCAAGGACTTACAAACAGCAGTGTGATAATGGCCAGATAAGCTCTTGTGAGAATTTTAATGTGAGAACAGCTCAGTTTTCAGATTTCTTTCTGAATGCAGCAAAGGTTCTGCAAACTGAACCAAAGTGATGCCTATTTTAGATCTGTCTTGATTCAGAAATATACATGGAATTACACTACCCAATCTATTTATGCACATTGAAACAACGTACAGTCCTGCATTGCCATTGATCCTGAAGTTTCACCTCATAGATCTGCAAGGAATTTTAAAGACATCAACCCTTTCAATTTAACTAGCACTTCTTTTATTTAAAAAAATTAAATCTTTCTTCTCCTACATCGGTGAAAGAAATAGCCAAGTTGTACATTAACCCACTGATCTTAAAATAGCCCAGCTCTGTTGTGCTCGTGGGTACTGTTTAAAAGTAGAGTCGACAATAAAGTAGTGATTAGCAGAATGAAGTGACTGTAAATGCAACTGTCCTCGTGACCAGCTGGACACTGTGGCCCTGAAAATGCTGCACTCAGTGATGACCCACCCAGTCAAACAAAACTAAAGGCTGACCACACATTTTATTTGCATTTCTTCAACAGTCATGCAACAGATTGTTGGGAAAAGATACAACTCATTCACTAATAACCTTTACGGTTGAAAACTTGTAGACATTGTCATCAGAGGCCAAACAATGGTGGCTCAGTGGTTAGCCCTGCTGCGTCCCAGTGCCAGGGACCCGGGTTCAACTCCACCCGCGGGCGACCGTCTGTATGGAGTTTGCACATTCTCCCTGTGTCTGTGTGGGTTTCTTCCGGGTGCTCCGGTTTCCTCCCACAGTCCAAAGATGTGCAGGCTAGGTGGATTGGCCATGCTAAATTGCCCATAGTGTCCAGGGATATGTAGATTATAAGGGATGGGTCTGAGTGGGATGTCTGAGGGTCGGTGTGGACTTGTTGGGCCGAAGGGCCTGTTTCCACACTGTAGGGATTCTATGATCTATGAATGACTGGCCAAAGATGAATAAACTCAATCTAAGAGTCAAGGTTGAGTCCAATGCAACTTCACACATTGATACCATCACCAAACACGCAATATTTTGAGTCATATCAAAAGTTAAACAAACTCTGTTTCTCTCTCCACAGATGCTGCCAGACCTGCTGAATTTCTCCAGCATTCTCTGTGTTTGTTTCAGATTTCCACCACACCTTTTTGCCTTTATTCAATGATTTTAAAGGCTATCCTTAAAGAGAACATTAAAAGGAAAACTCAACCTCAGTGTTTTATCATCTCATTCATGGAATGTGTGCATCACTGACTAGGCCAGCATTTATTTGTTCATCCCTAATTGCCCAGGGAACAGCCCCTGTGGAATGTTGACAGTGAGAAGGGTTGAGAAAACATGTTTGGGTATCCTGTTGGAAATAGCAGGGTATAACCCTTTGGATATGGAGACTAGAGGGTGGAAAGTAAAGTCTTTGGTTGTGGAAAAACAAGGACATGTCAGAGGCACCTCAGTAGAAGGTGGCATTGTCCAAGCGGATGTGATGGAATTGGACAGATTCAAAGTTCAGAATGGAGTCCTTTCAGGGAGCAGGGTGTGAGGAGGTACAGTCAAGTCAGCAGGTTTTTACTAGGTATTGGTGAACAGCCTATCCCAGAAATGGGAATGGTGAAGGCAAGGTGTGAAAGGGAATGGAAGAGTCAAATATGGATCAGGTGAAGGTGAGAGAAGAATGGAAATGGAATGCAGAACATTAATTTTTCCAATTCTGGATGAGAGCAGGAAGCCACAGCGAAGCCATTATCCATGTATTGGAGACAGAATTACACAATATAGGAGCAGAATTCGGCCATTTGGCCCATCAAGTCTGCTCTACCATTTGATCATGGCTGACATACTTCATAACTCCATTCTCCAGCCTTTTCCCTGGAATTCTTGATGCCCTTACTAATCAAGAACCTATCTATCTCTGTCTTATATATACTTAATGACTTGGCCTTCACAGCCTTCTGTGGCAATGGGTTCCATATATTAAACTCTGGCTGAAGAAATTCCTCCTCATCTCAGTTCTAAAAAGGTCATCCTTTCATTCTGAGCCTGTACCCTTAGGCCCTAATCTCTCCCACTAGTGGAAACATCTTCTCCAAGTCCACTCTATCCAGGCCTCTCAGTATTCTGTAAGTTTCAATCAATCAGATTCCCCCCCTCCTCCTTCTAAACTCCATCAAGTATAGACTCAGAGTCCTCAACCGCTCCTTGTCTGACAAGCTCTTCACTCCCAGGATCATTCTTGTAAACCACACACTTGTAAACCACCTCCGGGCCCTCTTCAATGCCAGTACATCCTTCCTTAGATATACAGCCCAACACTGCTCACAATACTCCAAATACAGTCTGACCAGAGCCTTATACAGCCTCATCAGTACATCTCTGGTCTTGTGTTCAAGTCTTCTTAAAATGAATGCCAACTTCGCATTTGCCTTCTTAATTGCCAACTAAACCTGTATGTTAACCTTGAGAAAATTCTGAACTGAAACTCCTAAAAATTGCTAGAAAATCTCAACAGGTCAGACAGTATCTATGGAGGGAAAGCAGTGTTAATGTTTTGGGTCCAGTGACCTTCCTTCAGGACATTCTGAAGGATGCTGAGGGGTGATCTTATAGATGTTTATAAAATCATTAAGGGCATAGATAGCAAAGGTCTTTACCCTAGGGTGGGGGAGTTCAAAACTAGGGGGCATATTTTTAAGGTGAGAGGAGAAAGATTTAACAGGGATCTGAGGTGCATCATTTTCACACAGAGGGTGGTTTGTATGTGGAATGAACTGCCAGAGGAAGTGGTAGATGCAGGTACAGTTACAATGTTTAAAAAAATATTTGGATAGGTTTATGAATAGGAAAGGTTTAGATGGATATGGTGCCAAACACAGGTAAGTGGGACTAGTTTCGTTGGGAAACTCAGTCCACGTGGACGAGTTGGACGGAAGGGTCTGTTTCCATGCTGCATAACCCTATAACTGTTTACTCTGTTTACATAGATGCTGTCAGATCTGTTGATATTTTCCAGCAATTTTGGTTTTTGTTCCTGATTTCCAACATCCACAGTTCTTTTTCCATATACCCCACGATAAGACAAGCATAACTGGGACCCAGGCAGGCACCCATAACTACACCTTCGACATGGAGAAAGTGAAACAAGTTAAGAGAAGAAGAAGTTGTTTAAATCGAGAGTGAGCTCAGCTAGGTGAAGGAGGGTGGTTCTGAGGAGGGGGTCACTTGACCCGAAACGTTAACTCTGATTTCTCTCCACATGCTACCAGACCTGCTGAGCTTTTCCAGAAAATTTTGCTTTTGTTGTTGAGGGTTGGGTGGTGGTAGGACAGGGACGGCTCAGGACTTCTTTCAAGGCAGAAGCAGAGAGCCTTCAGATCATCCTGATGTGGGATGGACATGGAGAGGATTGCATGTTCATGGTGAAGAGGAGGATACTGTGGGATTTGACGGTAAGCATCAGAAGAATCAAGAATGTCAGTTGGAACAGACAATGGACTAGGGGTGGGGGTAAAAGAAAAATCAAGTTAAGATAGCAAGACATAAGCTCAGTGGAGCAGGAATAGGCTGAAACAATGAGTCTGCCAGGGCAGTCCTGTTTGTGGAGTTTGGGAGAGAGGTAGATGCAGGCTATGTGGGGTTGGGGTCTATGAGGTGGAAGTAGTGGACGGAAGATCTCCAGAGGAGATGAGGTCAGTGACAGTGCTGGAAACTAGACTAATATTCAGTGGTGGAGTCACGATCCAGGGTAAGTTAGCTCAGTTGGCTGGACAGCTGGTTTACAACACAGTGATATCAACAGTATGGGTTTAATTCCTTCATCAACTGAGGATGCCATAAAGGACTCTCTTTCTCAACCTCATCCCTCACCTGAGGCGTGGTGACCCTCAGATTAAACTGCCATCATTTGTCTCTCCCTCTCTCTAATGAGAGAAGCAGCCCAATGGTCTGGTAGGAATATAATGACTTTACATGATCAACTGAGAGAGGAGTGAGTATCTGAAGGCTGGAGTTTGACCTCTGCCAGGTAGAGGGTAGCATGCTAGACGACAACTTCATTGCCCTCACAGCTAGGTTCGATAACAAGGTCAGGGTTGGAGCAACAAGGTCAGGGTTGGAGCAACAAGTCCAGAGGGAGACAGATTGGACTGGGAGAAGGGAGCAGAGAATGTTAGCCTTGCATTCTGGGTAACTAGGCCCGTAACATTACCACAAAAGCACTGCCTCTCCCTAACTCAGCCTGAGTTGAGTTTGAATGCCGAACTGGAAGGCAAGTATTAATGCTACTTCTTTTGAAGGACATTTCTGCTCAGCCAATACTAGATGTCACACAAACAAACAAACAGACAAACATAGCAACTCCCAGATGGAGGGAGGTGGCAGTGAGATCACATCACCACAGACTTGGAACCTGTTGCTATTTTCAGGTGATGCTAAGGGATAGTAAATAAACAAGAAATAGGAAAGAGCTCAAGATATATCCTTCAGGGACTCCAAATGGAATGATGTGGGAACAGGGGTGCAAATATTTCTCTGCCTTTGATTGCACAGGGGACAATAGAACCAAGTGAGTGCATTCCCTCCTGGTTGCTGAGTCATGGAGAGCGGTAGTCAACTGGACTAAAGACTGCAGACAGGTCAAGAAGGGTGAGATGGACATGTGATAACAAGATGTAGAGCTGGATGAACACAGCAGGCCAAGCAGCATCAGAAGAGCAGGAAAGCTGACGTTTCCGGCCTAGACCTTTCTTCAGAAATGGGTCAAAAATGCAATTCATTCTTTCTTTTAAATCTCTCTAACCTCTTCATTTTTATTGTGACAAAGGTAAACATGCGCTTCTCACCCTTCTTGACCTGTCTGCAGTCTTTAGTCCAGTTGACCACAGCTCTCCATGGCTCAGCAACCAGGAGGGAATGCACTCACTTGCTCCACAAAAATCTAACACTTTGACCTGTTGCATTTCTTTTCTTCAGCGTGGACTCGGACTCGTGGCCTCCAGGTGAAACCCAGTGCAATCTGGGTTCAAAGGACTGTCATTCTAAAGAATAACATTTCTGAAGAAGGGTCCAGACCCGAAATGTCAGCTTTCCTGCTCCTCTGATGCTGCTTGGCCTGTTGTGTTCATCCTGCTCTACACTTGTTATCTCTGTTATTCTGAACTCTTATTTCTCTTATTTTACTAATTCATCACTGGACCTATTTCTTTACTTTTCAAATTTTTTTCCCCAAAGAATTTCTACTTAAGAATCAGTACCTTGGTACCTAAGATAGCGCCGTAAGTGGTGGCTTGTAAAAACTTTTCACTGTATTCGTGTGAGTTCATGTGACAATAAAGCTAATTCTAAATCTCCTTATGTGGCTCAAATTGCCAAATTTTGTTTAACAATGCCCTTGTTAATCACCTCTGGATATAGTTTGCCCATGCTATACAAATTCTAATTGTTGATGATTGCCTACCATTCTCACCAATCCAGAGAGTAGGAGGGTGGTAAATGGAGCCTGGGGCAGTAAAGGCCTCTCCATTTCACTGCTAAATCTCTGCCAGCATTCCCATGACATTACAAGGTGTAGAGCTGGATAATTACAGCAGGCCAAGCAGCATCAGAGGAGCAGGAGTAGCCTTCCTGCTCCTCCTGCTCCTCTGATGCTGTTTGGCCTGCTGTGTTCATCCAGCTCTACACCTTGTTATCTCAGATTCTCCAGCATCAGCAGTTCCTACTATTCCCGTGACATTAGATGTGATTCACATTCATGCCAGATAGAATCTAGTAACGGATTAATTTATACATAACAACAAGTTAAAAATTAACTGAGAAAAAAAAAAAAAACGACCAGTCTGGTTGAAGCAAACACTTATTTATGGAATTTCTTGTTCAACATCATCCTGTAACATGACCCTCATGCTGTAATGCTCAAACTAAAGAGAATACACAAAACAGAAGAACAATACACAGCCAGAAAAACAAACTGACAGAGAAAGAGATAAATGGAACAAAAAAAACTGAAGGGTCAGTTTTTGAAGAACTCTCTCTCTCTCTCTCTCTCTCTCTCTCCCCACTCCCAACCCCACACAACTCAAACTTAAAGGCCTGACACAATACAGGTAAAAGCCTGCATTTATGTAGCACCCTGAGTACATCCCAAGTCACTTCACAGAATCCGATAAAGGTCAACACCCAGAAGACATTCGGGCAGCTGACCAATTGTTTGATGAAGTTAGGTGTGAGGAAGTTAAAGAGCTGGAGAAACTCAGCAGGCCTGTCAGCATCTGTGCAGAGAGAAACAGAGTTTCGAACTGCATTCTGGAGAAGTCATAACAGACTCAAAATGTTAATTTGTTTTCTCTCTCCACAGATGCTACCAGATCTGTTGAGTTGTCAGCATGTCCTGTTTTTATTTCAAGGGTCCAGAACTCACAATACTACACTTTTATTTACTGTCTCAGGGAGAGTCCTGGGCGAGGCAGTAGTGTGAGATGTTAGAAAGGGAATGTCAGTTTTTAGGGTTATGTTTGAATGCATGGCTGCCAGTGATGTAGACAATAAAATCCCAGGGGGGTGGGAGACAGTCAGCATGTCATATTCCGTGACTCCAGTCATGAATACATGCATTGCCTTGGGTCAGGACATGATTAGGCTTGTCTGTCTCTACAGTTCTGATTGACAATCCTAACTTACATGTAATGATTACCAACTGGGCCAGATAAAATTATATCTGAAAAGAAAACCAACACTTTGCAGAAAGGAGAGCTAATTAACCAGGGGGATATACTTGCAGATATTGGATCAATCATCTTAGTACACAGAAAGATATAAGTGGCGCAGATCAGAGGAAGATGGAATTTAACTCTGATAAGTTTGAGCTGATGCAGTTTGGAAGAAATAACAAGAAAGGGGAGTACTCAATGAATGGCAGGACACTAGGGAGCTCAGACAAACAGGGATCTTGGGGTGTTTGTCAACGGAAGGTGGCAGGACAGGTTAATAGGGTGGTTAAGAAGGAATATGGATGTTTGCCTTTATGAGCTGAGGCATAAGTTATAAGAGCAGCCAGGTTATGTCGGAGCTGTACAGAACTTTGGTTAGGTCACAGCTGGAGTATTGTTTACAGTTCTGGCCACCATACCATAGGGAGGATGTGACTGCACTGGAGATTCACCAGGACACAGCTATGAAGAGAGGCTGGATAAGCTTGGGTTGTTTTCTTTGGAACAGGGAACGTTGAAGGGGGAACCTGATACAGGGTGTATAACATTACAAGGGGCACAGACAGCATGAGTAGAACGCAGCTGTTCCCCTTAATCAAAGGGTAGGGAGCAAGAGGGTGCACTTTTAAAAACTGAAAAGCAGGAGGTTTAGAGGAGATTGGAGGAAAACATTCTTTCACCCAGAGAGTGGTGAGGGTCTGAAATTCAGTGCCTGGGAGAGTAGTGGGGGTTGGTAACCCCACATCCTTGAATAAGTATTTGAACAAGCACTTAAAACTGTCACAACGTTTAAGCCTATGGGCCTACTGCGGGAAGGTGAGACTGGTGTAGACTCAATGGGCTGAAGGGCCACTTCTGTGCTGTATGATTCTGTGATTGTATCATCACAAGAATTATTCTTGTGAGGAAACAATCATCCACAGCTTAAATCCAATATGTCGCACACACAGAGCAGGGGAAATAGGACCAGCAATAAAATAAAACAGAGAATAGGAGGGTTAAACTGAAAGTTAGCACTCCCCATGCAGTACACAGGCAACATTCTCACAGGTTGCTGCAAGAACAGTTGATAACTATTTCAATTTTGAAGAGCACATTATCGAAGCCGCATTCAACAAACAGCACACACCAACAACAGGAATGTTCAAAATTTCAATATAAGACCCAAGTCAGCAACTTACTTCTCATCTACATGGAGACTTGGAGGACATTTGATGGCCAGCCATGTTTTCCAGTTAACGTGACGAATCTTGTAAACCTGTCCAAATCCACCAGATCCAATCTTTTCCCAGCTCATAAACTCATCTGAATCAAAAGTCTTTAGCAGTCCCATTCTCCAGGAGGACTTCTCCTGTTCCTCCATCTTTTAAAGATTTCTTCCCACCTCAAAACAAACTTTCTCTACTGCTCCCTTCTAACTTGTCGCCTGTATATATCTCCCTTTGTTCCTGTGCTCAGTAATAGCTGCTAATGGTCAGGTGCTCAAGGTGTGTTCATTAACTCAGCACTAACATCACTTCCTGTTGCAGCAATGAGGTGAGCCACCCTTTCGGAATTTGTAGGCCTCTCTGAGCCATTAACCCATCCCCCTCCAAGCTCCCAGCAACTCACTCAGCTCAACACAAGCACATTTATCAGTCTTCCTACTGACATCAAAGCTGCGCTTCTACCTGCAGATTATATCCCCTGAAAATAAAAGAGAACTGAAAACCCAAGGGGTAACCAAAGTCACCGGAGGTCAAGTGACTATGTACATCCTGCACCCCCCCTCCCCACCAACCAATTCACTGTACCCACCTTCCAACAATCCCATGCACCTGACACAGCAAAGGGAGTGGGGAAGGACTCCCCTGTGAGTTCCTTATCCTAAAATTCACGATTAAAATGTCAATCCAGTGCTAAAACAGGTAACAGTCAGCAGAGAAGGCAATAATGGTTCTGTGCAGCAAAACAACCCAGGGATAATCCCACCTGGACAATCCCTGTTATCAGCAGGCCCCATGATAGGGCGTCTCAGTGTAAGATAGTCAAGAATAAATCTAAGTGGAATTAGGGAGACACATCTTTGCCCAGACATTGCCAGTTATAAGAGTTAGGACATTTTAAAGGGAGGATAGATAAGTACATGAGGAATGAAGCTAATAGTACGCTGCTGTAATTGTTGAAGCAATGATAGATAATGAGGTTTCCGCAGGACATAAAACTCTAGACTGACCAGGCTGAATGCCCTGCTCTGTAATTCCATTTAATTTCACGGATTCTTTTTATAGAATCTAACCTCAGTACCAGGTGTATTGACTGTAATGAGGTTAGCCAAGTGGACCTCATAGATTATGAGTTCCCTGATTGGGGCTGTTAACTTGGTCCAATCAGGGAGCCCTGGCTGAGAGATATTAGCAGGAGTATCAGACATCCTGTTCACTGTGAGAGCTGGCTTTGAGGGAGCTGAATCAGTTACAAGGACTCTCCACATGTAAGTAAGGGGCGACTTGGTGACAAGATACCAGCCTCTGTGGAGTTATTTCATGAAGGAGCTTATTTTAATTCATTAATGGGATGTGGGCCTCACTAGCTATTGCAGCATTTATTCCCCATCTCTAATTGAGACAATGATATTGAATTGCCTTCTTGAACTGCTCCAATCCATGGGGAGGAAAGGAAATATCTGCACCCTCAGTGCTGTTAGGAACGGAGTTCCAGGATTTTGACTCAGCTACACTGGAGGAATGGCAATATAGTTTCACTGATTTTTTTGAGATCATTGAGATTTTTGAAGAAGTGATAAAGAAGATTGATAAAGGCAGATCGGCAGACCTTGTCTGTACGAACTTCACTGAGGCGTTCAACAATGTTCCGCATGGTATTCTGGTTGGCAAGGTTAGATCACATGAAATACAGGGAGAACTAGCCATTTAGATACAAGATTGGCCAGAAGGTAGGAGACAGAGGGTGGTGGTGGAGAGTTGCTTTTCGGACTGGAGGTCTGTGACCAGCGATGTGCCACAAGGATTGGTGCTGGGTCCGCTGCTTTTTGGCACTTATATAAATAATTTGGATGTAAATATAGGTGACATGGTTAGTAAGTTTGCAGATAAGACCAAAATTGGTGGTGTAGTGGGGAGTGAAAAAGGTTATCTCAGAATACAATGGGACCTTAATCAGATGAGCTAATTGGCAGAGGAATAGCAGGTGGAGTTTAATTTAAATAAATGTGACATGTTGCATGTTGGTAGGGCAAATCAGGACAGGACTTATACAGTTAATGGTAGGGCTGTGGGGAGTGTTGCCAAATAAACAGTCCTAAGGGTGCAGGAGCATAGTTCCTCAAAAGTGGAATTGCAGGTAGACAGGGTGGCCAAGAAGGCACTTGGCAGGCTTGTCTTCATAGGTTAGTGGATTGAGTATAGGATTTGGGATGTCATATTATACAGCCATAGAGATGTACAGAATGGAAACAGACCCTTCGGTCCAACTGGTCCATGCTGACCAGATATTCTATATAAATCTAGTCCCATTTACCACCATTTGGCCCATATCCCTCTAAACTCTTCCTATTCATATATCCATCCAGATGCCTTTTACTCACCACCCTCTGCGTGACAAAGTTCCCCCTTAGGTTCCTTTTATATCTTTCCCCTCTCACCTTAAACCTATGCCCTCTAGTTTTGGACTCCCCCACCTTGGGGAAAAGAACTTGCTTGATTACCCTATCCATGCCCCTCATGGTTTTATAAACTTCCATAAGGTCACCCCTCAGCCTCCAAACTCAAGGGCAAATAGCCCCAGTATATTCAGCCTTTTCCAATAGCTCAAATCCTCCAACCCTGGCAACATCCTCATAAATCGTTTCTGAACCCTTTCTTATTTCAGAACATCCTTCCGAGAGGAGGGAGACCAGAACTGCACACAATATTCCAAAAGTGGCCGAACCAATATCCTGTACAGTCACAACATGACGTCTCAACTCCTATACCCAATGCCCTAACCAATAAAGGCAGGCATACCAAATGCCTTCTTCACTATCCTATCTACCTGCGACTCCACTTTCAAGGAATTATGAACCTGCACGCCAAGGTCTCTTTATTCCACAGCACTCGCCAGGACCTTACCATTAAAGGTATAAGTCATGCCCTGATTTACCTTTCCAAAATGCAGCACGTCGCATTTATCCAAATTAAATTCCATCTGCCACACCTCGGCCCATTTGCCAATCTCATCAAAATCCTGTTGAACTCTGAGGTAACCTTCTTCAGGAAGGGTCTGAGGAAGGGTCACCGGACCCGAAATGTTAACTCTGTTTTCTCCTCCACAGATGCTGCCAGACCTGCTGAGCTTTTCCAGCAACTTTGTTTTTGTAACCTTCTTCACTGTCCACCCACATCTCCAATTTTAATGTCATCTGCAAACGTACCAAACGTACCTCTCCTACGTTCATATCCAAATCATTTATATAAATGACAAAAAGCAGTGGACCCACCACCAATCCTTGTGGCACACTGCTGGTCACAGGCCTCCAGTCAGGCCTCCAGTCTGAAAAGCAACCCTCCACCACTATCATCTATGGCCATACAGGACATTGTTGAAGGCACTTGTAGAATATTGCGTTCAATTCTGGTCTCCCTGATTTAGGAAAGGTGTTGTTAAATTTGAAAGTGTTCAGAAAAGATTTACAAGGATATTGCCAGGAAAGGAGGGCTTGAGCTATAGGGGGAGGCTGAACAGACTGGGGCTATTTTCCCTGGAGCATCGGAGGCTGAGGGGAGACCTTATAGAGGTTTATTAAATCATAAGGGACATGGATAGAGTGAATAGCCAAGGTCATTTCCCTGGGGTAGGGGATTCTAAAACGAGTGGGGCATAGGTTTAAGGTAAGAGGGCAAAGATTTAAAAGGGACCTGAGGGGCAACTTTTTTCACACAGAGGGTGGTGTGTGTATGGAATGAGCAGCCAGAGGAAGTGGTGGAGGCTGGTACAATTACAGCATTTAAAAGGCATCTGGATGGGTACATGAATAGGAAGGGTTTAGAGGGGAATGGAATGGCTGTGTGTGTATGCATGTGCATCATATGGAGGGAAAACTGGTGCTGCCCTGTGTCTCCTGCTGTTGTGTTTTCAGACGGTAGAGGTGGCAAATTTGCAGTCAGAGCTTTGGCAAGTTCCTGCAGTGCTTCTTCAAAATGGTGCAGCCTGCTGCCACTGTGTGTTGGTGATGGAGAAAGTGAATGTTTTAATGTGATGGATGGGGTGCTGATTAAACAACTGCTTTTGCCTGGATTGTGTTGATCTCCTTGAGTGCTGTTGGAGCTACACTCATCCAAGCAAGTAGGAAGTATTCAATCAGAACCCGACTTGAGCCTTGTAGATTGTGAACAGTTTTTGGGAAGTTGGGAATCAGTTATTCCCCACAGAATTCTCAGCTTCTGATCTACTCTTGTAGCTACTGTGCTTATATGGTTGGTTCAGCTCAGTTTCTGGTCATTGGTAACTCCCAGGATATTGATTGCAGTGATGGTGATGGCATTGGATGTCATGGGGAGTAGAAAGCTAGATTTTCTCTTATTGGAGACTGTCTGGCACTTGTGTGGTGTGAATTTTACTTGACCCTTATCACCCAAGGCCGGATATTGTCCAGGTCTTGCTGCACTTCAACATGAATTGCTTTAGTATCTGATGAGTTGTGAACGGTGCTGAACATTCTGGCTTTATGATCGAGGGATTGTCATCGATGAAGCAGCTAAAGATGGTTGGGGCGAGGACACAAGCCTGAGGAACTCCCACAATGTTCAGGATGGAGATAATTGACCTCTGAAAACCAGAACCATTTTCCTTCGTGCCACGTATGACTCCAACCAACAGAGATTTTGCCTTCTGATTCTCATCTCCAGTTTTGCTAGGACTCCTTGATACCACATTCAGCATCATTCACAACTCCTCAGATAGTGACATATTCCATGTCCAAATGCAGCAAGACCTGTACAATATCCAGGTTGGGGGTGACAAGTGGCAAGTAATGTTCATGTTCTTGCATGAATGAAGCCACATTGTTGGCATCACTTTGCATCACAAACTGGTAGTCCATCCAACTGAATTAAACCAACACCCATCCAGCTGTTAAACTGAAGGGGACGTACTCCAGGAACTACCCTGTACTTAACACATGATGCAAGTTCCCTGTTATTCAAGTGCCACACAACAGGAAGTTTTAAAACATGAAAAAAAGCAATAACCAGCTATAATTAGAGGGTGTAAACACACTGAGTAATGTGTTGTTGGACAGCACTTTTGCAAGATTACACATGAAATTCAAAGCTGGTAAATAAATTGAGTCAGAGATAGTAGGAACTGCAGATGCTGGAGAATCTGAGACAACAAGGTGTAGAGCTGGATGAACACAGCAGGTTAAGCAGCATCAGAGGAGCAGGAAGGCTGACGTTTAGGGCCTAGTCCCTTCTTCAGAAATGGGGGTGGGGAAGGGGGTTCTGAAATAAATAGGGAGAGAGGGGGAGGCGGAAAGAAGATGGATAGAGGAGATAATAGGTGGAGAGGAGAAAGACAGGTCAGAGAGGTGGGGATGGAGCCAGTAAAGGTGAGTGTAGGTAGGGAGGTAGGGAGGAGATAGGTCAGTCCAGGGAGGACGGACAGGTCAAGGAGGCGGGATGAGATTAGTAGGTAGGAAATGGGGGTGCGGCTTGAGGTGGGAGGACGGGATAGGTGGGAGGAAGGACAGGTTAGGGAGGCAGGTCGAGCTGGGCTGGTTTTGGGATGCGGTAGGGGGAGGGGAGATTTTGAAGCTGTGAATTCCACATTGATACCATTGGGCTGCAGGGTTCCCAAGCGGAATATGAGTTGCTGTTCCTGCAAACTTTGGGTGGCATCGTAGTGGCATTGCAGGAGGCCCAGGATGGACATGTCGTCTGAGGAATGGGAGGGGGAGTTGAAATGGGTTCGCGACTGGGAGGTGCAGTTGTTTAGTGCAAACAGAGCGGAGGTGTTCTGCAAAGCGGTCCCCAAGCCTCCACTTGGTTTCCCCAATGTAGAGGAGGCCACAACGGGAACAGCGGATGCAGTATACCACATTAGCAGATGTGCAGGTGAACATCTGCTTGATGTGGAAAGTCTTCTTGGGGCCTGGGATGGGGGTGAGGGGGGAGGTGTAGGGGCAGGTGTAGCACTTCCTGCGGTTGCAGGGAAAAGTGCCAGGTGAGGTGGGGCTGGAGGGAAGTGTGGAGCGGACAAGGGAGTCACGGAGAGAGTGGTCCCTCCGGAAAGCAGATAAGGGTGGGGAGGGAAAAATGTCTTTGGTGGTGGGGTCGGATTGCAGATGGCGGAAGTGTCGGAGGATGATGCGTTGGATCCGGAGGTTGGTGGGGTGGTACGTGAGGATGAGGGGGATTCTGTTTTGGTTGTTATTGCGGGGAGGGGGTGTGAGGGATGAGTTGCGGGAAATGCGGGAGACACGGTCGAGGGCGTTCTCGACCACTGAGGGGGGGATGTTGCGGTCCTTGAAAAACGAGGACATCTGAGATGTACGAGAATTGAAGGCAGGTCCTAATTATGTTTGGATTTAAAGCATCAACAGTAGATGCATTTTCCACTTGAATGGAAAAAAATAGTTACAATCAAAGAACAAAACTTTCACAGTGCACTGCTTTCAATGCATGTTGGACTGATGTTATTCAAGAAAGATTTCAGAGGAATGTAAGAACAGGAAAAGGCCACTCAAGCCTGTTCTGTCATTCAGCTACATAGAGACAGATTATTCTTTGATACCATTACTGAACAGAAAAATGCCAATCTCAATGTTGAAGACTTCAATTAATCTGGTATCATCTGGGATAGATTTTTGTGGCGTTTGGGATGGCAGGCCAAGTCTGGGTGGATTCTGGGTATGTCATGTCTTACTGGCAGGACACACACAACAAAGGTGGTGGCACAGTGGTACACAGTCAGGAGGGTGTTGCTCTGAGAGTCCTCAATATTGACTCTGGACCCCTTGAAGTCTCACAGCATCAGGTCAAACATAGTCAAGGAAACCTCCTGCTGGTTACCACGTGGCACGCCACTTCAACTAATGAAACAAAATAACTCCAAAAAAGAAAAGAAGTAGGCCATTCAGCCCCAAGCATGTTCTGTCTTTCCAAATAAACATCAATGAACATCCAACTCTGTTCCTGCTTTCTTCCCACACCCTTTGACCCCTTTAGCCTTAAGATCTATGTATGTTGCGACTTTCAGAGAACTATGTACCTGAACCCCTGGGACTCTCTGTTCAACAACTGTACCCAGGACCCTACTGTTAACTGTGTAAGTCCTGCCCTTATTCATCTTACCAAAATGCAAGATCTTACATTTATCCAAATTAAACTCCACCTACCACTCCTCAGCCCATTGGCCCAATTGATCAAAATCCCTTTGTAATCATACATAACCTTTTCCCTACAAATTAAAGGGGTGACTATGGGTACCTTTATGGGTCTGAGCTATGCCTGCCTCTTTGTGGGATATGTGTAACAGTTCCTCTTCCGCTGTTACACCGGCACCATCCCTCACCTCTTCCTCCGCTACATTGATGACTGTACTGGCTATCATGCTCCCATGAGAAGCTTGAACAGTTCATCAGCTTTACTAACACCTTTCATTCCAATCTCAAATTCACCTGGACCATCTCCGATACCTCCCTCCCCTTCCTAGGCCTCTCCATCTCTATCTCTGGTAACTGTCTCAACACCAACATCTATTTCAAACCCAATGACTCCCACAGCTACCCGGACTATACCTCCTCTCACCCACCCTCCTGCAAGAATGTGATTCCCTACTCCCAATTCCTTCGCCTCCGCCGCATCTGCTCCCAAAATGGAGCGTTCCATTCCTGGACATCCCAGATGTCCTCCTATTTCAAGGACCACAACTTACCCCTTCATTGATCCAAAATGCCCTCAACCACATCTCTTGTATTTCCCACACTTCTGCCCTCAAAACCCCCCCCCCCCCAAAAAAAAGATAGAATCCCATGGTACTCGCATATCATCCCACCAACCTCCACATCCAGTGCATCATCCTCTGCCACTTCCGCCACTTAAAATCTGACACCACCACCAAAGGGATATTTCCCTCCCCACCCCTATCTGCCTTGCATAGGGACCACTCACTCTGCGAATCCTTCGTCTGCTCCACACTCCCCACTAACTCCAAGTCCCCCAGCTCCTTTCCCTGCAACTGCAGGAGGTGCTAAACCTGCCCCTATACCTCCCTTCTCACTGCCATCCAAGGCCCAAATCAAACTTTCCAGATCCAAAAAGGGTTCACCTGTACATCCTCCACTGTATCCATTGCTCTGGATGTGGCCTCTTCTACATCAGTGAGTTCAAACGTAGATCGGTGACAGATTTGCGGAGCACCTGCGCTATGTATGCGATAATCAACAACATCTTCTGTCACTAATTATTTTAACTCCCTTTCCCACTCCCTGGGCGACATGTCCATCCTGGGCCTCTTCCAGTGTCACAATGACGCCGCCCTGGGGGAGCAACACTTCATATTCCACCTCGGGAGCCTATAGCCTGATGGCCTAAACATAGAATTCACCAGTTTCAAAATCTCCCTACCCCCGGCCTCATCCCATGTCAACCCTCCCTCTCATCCCCACCTCTTTGACCTAACACAACCTGTCCACCTTCTCTCCCACCTATCCACCCTACCCTTGCCACTGACCAATCCCCACTATCCCTACCTACATCCACCTATCACCATCCCACCTACCTTCCCCCAGCACCATCCCTCTTCCCTCTATTTATTTCCCAGCTCCCATCCCCCTCCCTAGTCCTAATGAAGGATCTAGACCCGAAACATCAACTTTCCTGCTCCTCTGATGCTGCCTGACCTGCTGTGTTCCTCCAGCTCCACACTGTATTTGCCCTCTTCAATGTCCACTATACCACCAATTTTGGTGTCATCTGCAAAACTACTAACCATGCCTCCTAAATTCTCATCCATTTACATAAATGACTAACAAGATGGGACCCAGTAGAAATCCCTGCAGATCCGCTGGTTACAGGCCTCCAATCCGAAAGACAACCCTCCACTACCTCTGAGGGATAGTAAGAACTGCCGATGCTGGAGTCAGAGATAACACAGTGTGGAGCTGGAGGAACACAGCAGGCCAGGCAGCATCAGGAGCTCCTCCAGCTTCACACTGTGTTGCCTCCACTACCACTACCCTTTGTCTTCAATTGTCAAGCCAATTTTGGATTCAATTAGCAAGTTCTCCCTGAACCCCGTGTGATCTAACTTTACTAACGAGTCTACCGTGTGGAACCTTGCCAAAGGCTTTACTAAACTCCATACAGACAACATCTACCACTGTGCCCTCATCTTATGGTTTAGCACACCTGTCTTCATTGCTCAGACCAGTTGGGTCGTCATGTTGGAGGTGTACAGGACATTGGTGAGGCCACTTTTGGAGTATTGTGTACAGTTCTGGTCACCCTGTTATAGAAAAGATATTAAATTCAAGAAGGTTCAGAAAAGCTTTACAAGGATGTTACCAGGACTGGAGGGTTTGAGTTATAAGGAGAGGCTGGATAGGCTTTTTTCACTGGAGTGTAGGAGGTTGAGGGGTCAGCTTATAGAGGTTTATAAAATCATGAGGGGTACAGATAAGATGTACAGTAAAAGTCTTTTCCCTAGGCTGGGGGAGTTGAAAACTAGGAGGCATATTTTTAAGGCGAGAGGAGAAGATTTAAAAGGGACCTGAGGAGCAACATTTTTATGCAGAGTAAAAACCAAAAGAATTGAGGATGCTGTAAATTAGAGACAAAAATAAAAACTGCTGGAAAAGTTCAGCAGATCTAGCAGCACTTCTTCCAGCCTTCCTCAGAACCTTCAGTTTTCCAGCAATTTCTATTTTTATCTTTTTCACACAGACAGTGGTTCATGTGTGGAATGAACTGCCAGAGGAAGTGGTAGATGCAAGTACAATTACGATATTTAAAAGACATTTGGACAGGTACATGAACAGCAAATGGTTAGAGGTATTTGGGCCAAATGCAGACAAGTGAGATTTGTTTAGTTTTGGAAACTCAGTCAGCAGGGACACGTTGGATCGAAGGGTCTGTTTCTGTGCCGTAAGACTCTATGACTTTATGACTCTATCTATACATAACTCCTTCTTGAAAACTTTCAATGTTTTGGCCTCAACCACTTTCTGTGGCAGAGAATTGCACGGTCTCTGGGTGAGAAAGCTTCTCCATGTCTCAGTCCCAATTGGCCTACCCTGTATCCTTAAGCAATGACCTTGGCCCCAGTCATCAGGAGCAGCCTTCCTGCTTTTACCTGTCAAACATTCATCCAACATTCTACTAAACTCCAGGAAATACAGTCTGACCTGATCCGGTCTCCCTTCATACAACAGTCATACATCAGTCCTGCCATCCCAGGAATCAGTTTGTTCAACCTAGTTGCACTCCCTCTATCACCGGAACATCCTTCCTCACATAAGGAGACCAAACGGCGCACAATACTCCAGCTGTGGTTTCACCTGTACAATGGCAACAAGACATCTCTTGTACTTGAATCCTCTCACTGTGCAGGCTTATGTACCATTTGCTTTCTTCACCACCTGCTGCACCTGCACGCATACTATTAGCAACTGGCTTACAAGGACACACGGGTCTCCTCCCCTTTTCCCAATCTATCACCATTCAGGTAATAATCCACCTCTCTGTTTTTGCTACCAAAGTGGATAACTTCACATTTATCCACATTGTGTTTCATCTGCTATGCATTTGCCCACTCACTCAACTTGTCCATTTGAAACTGAAACATCTCTGCATCCTCCTGACTACGCACCCTCCCAACCCCAGATGGCAGCGGCAGAGTAGGCAGCGTCTGGGCTCCTGTGCCTTGCCTTGTCCCCTTCATTCGCTTTTTCCTTTCCTTTTGCCCGCGTCTTCTTTTGTCAGATTTTCTATTAGTTTTCGCTCAAGCTTACCTGATAAAGAGGAGACTTCAGTAGGATTCGATGGAGTCTGGAGCGGTGGCATCTTCGGAGCCAGAATGGCTACAGATTTGGCTGGACTGTGAAGGCTGGAGTAGGACTCTCACTTCTGCATGGAGTGGGATCCTGAGGGCAGCATGGAGTGGGCTAGTTTAGTCTGGAGTGGTGTGGCATGGGCTGGGCAGCCTGGAGTGGGACTCTGCCGGCAGCACATGGCATGGGCTGGTGAAGCCTGGAGCGGGACTGTAGTGGCAGAGAATGAAAAGTTGGACTCTCTTTAAGTTATCTTTCTTCATTTTTTACTTTGTTTTAAGTTAATGAGAATGGGACCGATTCATGTTGATGGTATAAAGTTTTCACTGTATTTTATATTGAACACACATGACAATAAATGATTCAGTCAATCAAAACTTTGTATCACTTGCAAACTTGGAGATATCACATTCAGTTCCCCCATCCAAATCATTTTTCTATATTGTGAATAGCTGGAGACCAAGCACTGGTCCCTGCATTACCCCAGTGATCACTGTCTGCCACTCAGAAATCTATCCATTTCTCTCTACTCCTTGACAACAAGGTGCAAGGCTGGATGAACACAGCAGGCCAAGCAGCATCATAGGAGCAGAGAGGCTGACGTTTCGGGCCTAGACCCTTCATCAGAAAAGGGGGAGGGGAAGGGGGTTTTGAAATAAATAGGGAGAGAGTGGAAGGCGGATAGAAGAGGGATAGAGGAGAGGATAGGTGGAGAAGAAACAAACAGGTCGAAGAGGCGGGGATGGGGCCAGGAAAGGTAGGGAGTTAGGAAGGGGATAGGTCAGTCCAGGGAGGACGGACAGGTCAAGGGGGCGGGATGAGGTTGGTCGGTAGGAGATGGAGGTGCCATCCCATTTATCAACTCTACTAGTTACATTCTTGAAAAATAGATTTGTCAAGCATGATTTCCCTTTCATAAATCCAAGCTAACTCTGTCCAATCCTGTCACTGTTTTCCAAATGCTCTGCTACTATATCTTTTACAATGGACTCTAGCATTTTCTTTACTATTGATGTGGGGCTAATCGCTCTTTAATTCCCTGTGTTCTGTCTAGCTCCTTTTTTAAATAATGGGATTACATTAGCTACTTTCCAATCCATAGGAGTTGTTCCAGCGTCTATAGGATCTTGAAAGATGAGTACAAATGCATCCATCATTTCAAGGACCACTTCTTTAAATGCCTTGGGGTGAAGATTACCAAGTCCTGGAGATTTATTGGCCTTTAAACCCACCAATTTCCCCAACATCATTTCCCTACTAATACTGATATCCTTCAGTTCCTCCCTCTCACAAGACCACATGTTTCCAATGTTTTTGGAATGTTACTTTCTGTCCTCCTTTGTGAAGGCAGAACCAAAATATTTGTTTAATTGGTCTGCCATCTTTTTTTCCCTATTATAACATTCCCTGTTTCTGATTGTAAGGGACCTAGATTTACCTTCAATAAACTTTTTCTTTTCATATACCTATAGAAGAACTTACAATTAGTTTGTATGTTTCTCACAAGCCTTCTTTCATACTCTACATTTCATCTCTATATCAATCCTGTTAACCTTCTTTGCTGAATTCTAAATTGTTCCCAACTGTTGCTTTATTTGGCCAATTTGTACATCCCTTCCTTGGATTTAATAATATCCCTAATTTTCTTTGTTCACCTTCTTTAAGTCACTTTTCCCATTTTCCTGTTGTGCCACAGAGGGTTGAACAATTGCTGCAGTTCCTCTATGCACTTCTTAAATGCTTGCTGCCTATTCAGTGTTATCCCTTTAGGTAATGTTCCCCAATTTATCATCAGCAACTCACGCCTCATATCATCATGGTTTCTTTTATTTTGATTCAGCACCTTAGTCTCAGAATCAGCTTTGTCACTCTCCATCATGAAGCAGAATTCTATCACATTATTGTCACTCTTCCCCAAGGACCCTCACTCAACTAGATTGCCAATTATTCCTTTCTTATTGCACAATACCAAGTTTTGGATGGTCAGTTCTCTAGGTGGTTCCCCAACATATTGATCCAGAAACCATCTCATACAATCTCCAAAAATTTCTCCTTTGTGGCATTGTTTCTGATTCAGTTTGCCTAATCTAGAGTCATAGTCAGAGAGTCACCAGCAGAGGCAATGGCTTGGTGGTATTATTTCTGGACTGGTAACCCAGAGATGTTGGGGCATGGGTTCGAATCCCACCATGGCAGATAGTAGAATTTGAATTCAATAAAATATCTGAAATTAAGAGCATAAGGATGACCATGAATCCATTGCTGATTGTTGGAAAAACCCACCAGGTTCACTAATGTCCTTCACTAGCCTATCCTTACCTGGTCTGGCCTACATGTGACTCCAGACCCAAAACAACGTGGTTGACTCAACTCCCCTCTGGGCAATAAATGCTGCCTGGAAAACAACACCTTCATCCTGAGAAGTATAGACAGGATGGATAGCAAGAAGCTTTTTCCCAGAGTGGGGGACTCAATTACTAGG
The DNA here is from genome assembly GCF_021869965.1 of Rhincodon typus. Classification (NCBI taxonomy): domain Eukaryota; kingdom Metazoa; phylum Chordata; class Chondrichthyes; order Orectolobiformes; family Rhincodontidae; genus Rhincodon; species Rhincodon typus. Next base: position 14,294,235 of record NC_063342.1, on the reverse strand, counting down.
GGGTCACGATTTCAAGGTGAGAGGGGAAAAGTTTAAGGGAGATATACGTGGAAAGTTCTTTACGCAGAGGGTGGTGGGTGCCTGGAATGCGTTGCCAGCGGAGGTGGTAGAGGCGGGCACGATAGCATCATTTAAGATGTATCTAGACAGATAGATGAATGGGCAGGGAGCAGAGGGATACAGATCCTTGGAAAATAGGCGACAGGTTTAGATAGAGGATCTGGATTGGCGCAAGCTTGGAGGGCCGAAGGGCCTGTTCCTGTGTTGTAATTTTCTTTGTTCTTTGTTCCTGTGATTGAATAATTTTAAAAAATGCAGGTTAAAGTTTCCCAGAAATATATTTGTACCTTTATTGCTTGTGTCTCTAATTTCCTGTTTAATGACTTCCGCAACCATGGTTTGGATGTCTATATACAATCCCTACTATCATTGTCTGCCCTCTTGGTGTTTCCACCATTCTATCCATATAAATTCCACTTCACCGGAAGTAATATCCTTCTTCAATATTGTGTTAACGTCCTCTTCAACCAACAATGCTACCCGACTACCTTTTCCTTTTGTGTGTCCTTCCAAAAAGACTCAATACTCCTGGATAATCAGTTTCCATCCCTGGTCATCCTGCAGTCACGTCTCTGTGATCCCAACCATATCATGACCTGTTTATATCTAATTGCATGACTAATTCACCCACTTTATTGTGAATGCTCCATGCATTAACACTCAATGTCTTAAGGTTTGTCTTTTAACATTCTTAGTCCTGTTCATATTATTGGTCCTGCTTGTTTCTTGCTCTTGAATTCTGTGTCTATCACTTTCCTGGTTTCCTATTCTGTCTTTTGATTTTGCCTTTGTTTTCTTCTCTTCTGTCTTCTTTTATAGGAGGATCCCATCCTCCAGTGATTTTAGTTTAAAAATCAGTGCTTGTTATGAATCATTACTCCAGGTCACATAGTTGCTAGACTTTTCAGCTAACCTCCATGAGTGTATTTTTATCAACGATTCTCCTCAATAAGTAAAACTACCTCATTTTCTTGCAGTTCATTCATGGATTTAAAAGCTTGAGCATTGTTAAGGACAGACTTTAGTCGACGAGTATGTTTTAACACATACCATTATTTTACTTGTTTTACTTTCTTATCAGTTACGACAACAATGTGATTTTGCATACTTGGATTCTAAATGTTTCGATATACAAACAAGCTTTTTTTTATCAGAGTGGCTTAATTCATTTTATTCTTGATTTTAATTGAAGTTCTCTTGTGTTTATAACCTGATCACAACGAGTAACTAACTTAGAAACTGGAAACTCCCACAAAGTATTACATAGAATCTAATGCAGATGAATTGGTTATTCAGCCCAGCTTGTCTGTGGAATTATCACACTCCATACAAGCAGCCTCCCTTACCTAACCTTATCAGCACTTCCTTCTAATCCTTCCTCCTTAGAGTACTTAACGAGGCTGCCCTATTCACTGCAACTGTTCATGTGGAAACCAAATCCATTCCAACCACTTTCTGGGCAAAGCAGTTTCTCTTGATTTTCATGTTGGATTTATTAATATGGATAGCATCTAGGTCAGAATTCCCTAGGCATAGATGGAATAAGGCAGCAACAGACACATCATTTGACTATCAGTTAATCTTTATTTTGCTTTGTTACTGATTTAACAGGTTGTGTGCATAAGGGATGAGGTAGCAATACTTTGCAATACACAAGAATTAAGAGCAGGAGTAAAGCCATGAGCCTTAGACCCTTGAGTCTTCTTTACCATTGGATAAAAGCATGACTGAGCTTTCCATTTGCAACACTGCTTCCACATGCACACACATGCACACAGTCAAACACACACACACATACATACACGCAAACACACACACATATGCAAACATACTACACAAACGCACATATATGCAAACACACCACACACATACACGCACACATACAGACACACACACACACGTGGAGTCAGCCTTGAATAATTTCAATGTCCTCACCTCCATTGGGGAAAGAATTCCGCACTTACAACCCTCTGAGAAAGAACAATTCTCCTTATCTCAGACTTAAATGGGAGATCTATAATTTTTAAATTGTGTCTGCTAGTTCTAGACTCCTCACAGTGGGAAACATACTTTCAGCAACCACCCTGTCAAGTCCCCCAGGGTCTTCCGTTTAACAAGATTATCTTCTCATTCTTCTAAATCAGTGCTACCCAAATATTTTTGCACTGCGACCCCATTTTGAGGCTCAAACATTGTTGAGACCTTTTAGTGAGAACTGAGAGAATGAGTACCTGCCAAAGCAGAACAGCTGTACAAAACTGGACAGAGCACCATGGGACCCAATGCTGCTTCAGAGCTCAGAATTTCAGCTCCTAACCCAACTTTGGATCCCGACTCTCATTTTATAAACTACAGCGCTTATAGGTCCAACCTGCTTAACCTTTCCTCACAAGGCAACTCATGTCATGAATTAGTCAAGTGATCAAGAATTTACATCCCCTCAGTGTGGAAGCAGGCCATTCTGCCTGTCAAGTCCATACCAAACCTCTGAACAGCGTCCCATCCAGACCCACCCCCTACCCTATCCCTGTAACTCTGCATTTCCCACGGCCAATCCACCTAACCTGCACATCTTTGGGCTGTTGGAGGAAAGCGGAGCACCTGGAGGAAACCCATGCAGACACCGGGAGAATGTCCAAACTCCACACAGACAGGTGCCCAAGGCTGGAATCAAGGCCCAAGTGCCCAAGGTGACCCAAGCCCAGGTCCCTGGCTCTATGAGGCAGCAGTGCTAACCACTGAGTCACTGGGCTGCCCCTAATATGTGTGATATGAGGAACTGAGCTGTGTACAAGTAGTTCTTGATGGAAATTGAGGTCCTTTGTAAAACTAGAAATTATTTCAGCATTTTGTATTTAGTATTTACTGGGTGGCATGAGCATTACTGCAGTAACTAACCTTCTGCAAATATAAACATATCTCTAATAGAGGAAAACAAAGGAAAGTTTATAAGAATTACTGAGGTCATGATTCACGTTAAAGATATATTGGGCACCACATTACCCTATGTTCAATACACAAGGCAGGTTTCTGTTCTTTGAAGGAATGAAAACTAACCTTCAAAGGGAGGTGGGCAAGAAGACAATGGTCATCCTGGCATTATGAGTAGCTGGCCCTGGTCATTGGCTGAGAGGTGCTTAAATAGGTAATTGACATAGGCCGGTGCCCAAGTAAGAGATATCAAACAGTGAGATGTGGGGAGAGAGGGAGAGAGAGAGAAAACCCAAGGGAAACAGCCACCATCCTCATATGAGAAGACTTCAAGTTCCTCTACATTAGCCCAAGGGAAGAACAAAGACTGTTGCTCCAAAGGTTACCACCAAAAACCATAAGACACCACAGGGCCCCACTACCTCACTTCTCCATTCTACCAATCAGCTTCGGGATCGGTGAGGTGTTCTCATCTGTGGTGGTCCTATACTTTTGTTGCCTAATTCATTAACGTAACATGTCTACACTGCTGCTTCTCAAAAGGCTGTCAGCATATGGCTGCAAATAGTTGCCTGCTTGCATTAGTGTCAGGGATCGTAAACCCTCCCGTCAAAATTCAGACTTCTCTGTAATGGCAGCTCAGAATTTGAAAAAGTGTTTTTGAAAGTTTATGCCTGCAGTTGCCAGAAACTCTGCATCTTGACATGGTGGAAACGCCATTCAAACTGAGATGGATATCTTCATTGGTCTGGTTGGGAAATGGACTCATACAGTTTATGGTGAAACACATTCACACCTCAGGTTAATCATTCACTGTGGCGAGAACAGAGAAACATAGAAAATAGGTCCAGGAATGGGCTATTCAATACAATCATGGCTGATCATGCAATCTCAGTGTCACAATCCTGCCCTCTCCCCACACCCCTTAATCACTTTCGCTTCAAGGGTTACATCCAACTCCCTCTTGAATATATCTAATGAACTTGTCCCATCAGCTTCTTGTAGGAGAGAATTCCACAGGTTCACAACTCACTGAGTGAAGAAATTCTTCCTCATCTCAGTCCTGAATGGACTTAAGAATAGCCTCAGTCCTTATTGTAAGGCTGTGACCCCTAGTTCTGACTTCCCCAACAACAAGAACTTTCTTCCCATATCTAACCTGCTCAGTCCAATCAAGATTTTATATGTTTCTTTGAGATGCCCCTCATTCTTCTAAATTCCAGTGAATACAAGCTCAGTTGACCAGTCTTTCCTCATATGTCAGTCCTGCCATCCCGGGAATCAGTCTGGTGAACCTTTGCTGGATTCCCTCAATAGCAATAATACCCTTCCTCAGACGAGGAGACTAAAACTGAACCCAATACTCAAGGTGTGGTCTCACCAAGGCCCTGTATAACTACAGCAAGACATTCTTACTCCAATACACAAACCCTGTTGCTATGAAAGTCGGCCATTAGCTTTCCTCACTGCCTGCTGCACCTGAATGTCAACCTTCAGCCTCTGTTCCACCATGATATCCAGGTCTTGTTGCTCCTCACCTTTTCTTAAACTGCCACCATTCAGATAATAATCTGCCTTCCTGTTTTTGCGACCAGCATGGATAACCTCACATTTATCCACATTATATTGCATTTGACAAGTATTTGCCCACTCAGCCAGTCTGTCTGAGTCACCCTGCAGCCTCTTAGCATCCTCCTCACAGCACACACTGCAGAAGACACTAAGCTGGGGGGTAAATTTGGAGATATGACATTCAATACCTTCATCCAAATCATTAATGTATCTTGTGAAAAGCTGATGTCCCAGCACTGAACCCTGCAGTATCTCATTCATCACAATCTGCCACTCTGAAAAGTATCCATTTATTTCAACTCTCTGCCTCCTGTCTGCTAACCAGTTCTCTATCCATGTCAATACATTACTTCCAATACCATGAGCTTTAATGTTCCTTAGTAATCTCCTGTGTGGAACCTTGTCAACAGGCTTTTGAAAGTTAATTACACAACATCTACTGACTCACCCTTGTCTACTCTACTGGTCACATCCTCAAAAAATTCCAGAACACTTGTCAAGCATAATTTCCCTTCAGTGAATCCATGCTGACTAGAACTGATTCTGTCACTGCTTTTCAAATGCTCAGTTATTAAATTCTTAATGATTGACTCCAGCATTTTCCCCACCACCATGTCAGGCTGAGCACCTATAACCATTTTCTCTCTCCCTCCTTTTTTTAAAGAGTAGGGTTACAATAACGACCCTCCAGCCCATTGGAACGCTTCCAGCATCTACAGAATGCTGGAAAATGATCTCCAAAGCATCTGCTATTTCTAGGACCACTTCCTGAGGTACTTTGGGATGCCAGCATCAAACCCTGGGGATTTATCAGGTGTTAATCCCATCAATCTCCCCAATACCACTTCGTGACCAATAAGGATTTCCTTCAGTTCCTCCTTCATGCTTGATCCTCTCTTGCCTAGAATTTCCTGAAGATTATTTGTGTCCTCCTTAGTGAAGACCGGTCCAAACTGATCTGCCATCTCTTTGTTGTGCATTACAAACACCTGATTTGAACAGCAAGGGACCTACATTTGTCTTTACCAGTCTTTCTCTCTCCACATATCTATAGAAGCTTTTCCTGTCAATTTTTATATTTTTCACAAGCTTGCTTTTATATTCTATTTTCCCTTTCCGAATTAAACTCTTTGTCCTTCTATGTTGAATTTTACATTTCACCCAGTCCTCAGGTTTGCTGCTTTTTCTGGCCAATTTATATGTCTCCTCTTTAGCTTTAACACTATCCCAGATTTCACTTGTTAGCCATGGTTGAGCTACCTGTCCTGTTTTACTCTTACACCAGACAGGGTACAATTGTTGAAGTTCATCCATGTGTTCTTTAAACATCTGCCATTGCCTATCCACCATCAACCCCTTAAGTATCCTTGGCCAGCTTACCCCAGCCAATGCATGCCTCATACCATCAAAGTTAGCTTTCTTTAAGTTCAGAACTCTAGTTTCAGATTTAATTGTGTCACTCTCCATCTTAATGAAGAATTCTACCACACTATGGTCACTCTTCCCCAAAGCATCTTGCATCACAATGTTGCTAATTAATCCTCTCTCATTACACAATACCCAATCTAGGATGGCTTGCTGTACAGTTGGTTCTTCGACATATTGATCAAGGAAACCATCCCTCATACATTCCAAGAAATCCTCCTCCGTTGCATTGCTACCAGTTTGATTAGTCCAATCATTATGTAAATTGAAGTCACCCATAATAACTACTGTACTCTTACTGCATGCATCTCTACTTTCCTGTTTGATACAGTCCCCATCATCACAACTACTGTTTGGTGGTCTGTACACAATTCCCACTAATGTCTTTTTCCCTTTGGTGTCCTGCAGTTCCACCCATACTGATTCCACATCTGTAATGTCCTCCCTTACTATTGTGTTAGTCTCCTCCTTAACCAGCAACACTACCCCACCTCCCTTCTGAATAACCCTGGACATTGAGTTCCCATCCTTGGTCACTCTAGAGCCAGGTCTCTGTGATTCCATACAAGAACATATGAGATATCGGTCTGGATGTGGAGCCAATTTTGAAGCCATTGCAGCATTGGCCCTCCTACATATTTCATGTCAGTGGCCATTCTTTAGAAAGGCTGGAAGTAAGACGGGGTATTCACCTGTGGAGAATGGTCTAACCTTCACTTGGTGGTCTCACACATACACACTGTCCAGTTAAGTATCTGCTGGATGACAGTGAGGAACAGGAAGCTCTGACTGACTTTCACCAACCTTCCACAAGGGGTACTTAGAATAGGGTTAGAATGGCTGAGCTCAGACCATTCACCATTCATTCCTCTAAGACTTATTTGGCAAGGAGGATTAACACTGCTGCCTCACAGAGCCAGGGACCTGGGTTTGATTCCACCCTTGGTTGTCTGTGTGGAGCTTGCATGTTCTCCCTGAATCTGCATGGGTTTCTTTCGGGTGATCCAATTTCCTCCCACAGTCCAAAGATGTGCAGGCGAGGTAGATAGGTCATGGTAATGACAGAGGTTTGGGGAGAGGGCATGGGGTGGAGGTGGAGAGCTGGTCGGAGGGTCAATGCAGACTCGATGGTCTGAATGGCCTTAATCTGCTCTGTAGATTTTATGATTTGATGAGAGCGCCACACATATCCTGTGACATATAGCCTCTGCAAAGAGAGAGCAGGCAGGATCTGGGACCATGCAATCTGAAATATAGCAACTGCGATAGTGCAGCTCCGTCAGTACTGCGTTGGTGTGCCTGTCTGAATTTGATGCTCATGTCTTTCCAGTGAGGTTTCACACCAAAAGGCTATAAGGAAAAAGCAATCCCATAGTGCATGCGAGTATCAGCAAGTCTACGCAACATATTGAGGTTTGAGGACACGTAACACAACCGGTTTCAAATTGCATCTCTTCAACTTAATTTCATAGGGAGGGTTCTTGTGGGTGGAAATGTGGAGGGAAAGCATGGCTATTCCTGACGACATACTCACACTTTTCATCAGCCTGTTAGCTTGCTTTCTCCTTTATGTTACTCCCTGAATATTCTTCTTGGGTACATTAGTTTGATGCTACAGTTCCAGTTTCTGAAAGACCCCCTGGCCAAACTGGTCTTCCGTAAATCTCGTCACATTAAAGCTTGGACAAAGTGTCAAGAGCCTCTGCCTGACCATTCACATGTGAACTTTCTTATAGGGGATGTTGAACAGGGATCAAGAAATGGAGTCCTGCCTACTCCTCCTTCCCTCTTGTAGTCTACTTCATTATTGAACTGAGACAGAGCTCCCCAAATGTCCAATTGTATGTAGACTAGGTGATATAGTGGTCTACTAATCCAATGTTCCAACATTCAGCTTAATGTTCTGGGATCATGGGTTCAAATCCCACCGTAACAGCTGATGGAATTTAAATTCAATTAGTAAATCTAGAGTGTAAACAGTAGTCTCAGTGATGGTGCTATTAGAAAAAGCTATCATCAATTGTTGTAAAAGCCTACAAATGCTTTTGAAATCTATCATCCTTTATGTCAAAAGGGAAGTGATAATTAGGGCAAATGCTTTTCTAGCACTGCTTGTGGATCAAGAGGAGCAGTTAGGTGTCTTTCCTCTGTAGCCACTCAAATTGACCTGCCGTAATCCATTCCTTCCTTGAGACCCTCAGAGCTTACCACACACAATCGGTTGAGCCACTCTGCAATCTCTGAAATAATCCCTCCTTACATTCTCTAAGAACCCCCTCCATTTGGTCTCGCGGCCATTGTATTACTTCAATGGCTTCCATTTGGACAATATAACCCATCCCATCAAGCAAACCCAATGAAGGCCAGGAAATACAGACAATGGAAAGGTTTTCATAGAAATAAAGTGGCAATGACTGTATTAACTATTATGAGTTAACCAAGTATCACAAATAAAAGTGATGAAATGTTAAGACATGGAATAATTTGTGTTTAAATGGTAATCAGTCAGAATGAACACTATCTTCAGGTGACTTATTTCTTGGAACTGCAGGAAATTATTAGCAACACTTATCCCATTGACAGGATTGTTAACATGGAAAGCATGGTAAAAAGAATGCCAGGCTTGTTATCATCTGAACAGAATAAAGTTACATGCTTGTTCTGAAGAAGGGTCACTGGACCCGAAACATTAACTTTGTTTTCTCTTCAAGGATGCTGCCAGACCTGCTGAGTTTCTCCCGAAATTTCTGTTTTTGTTTCAGATTTCCAGCATCCGCAGTTCTTCATTTTAATAAAGTCATGGCTTTTCCTTCTTAAGGACTTACTGTACGATTGTAGGTTGGGCGTGGACATGCTGGGGTTATAAGGTGTGGCATGTATTACAGTTTCCATTTAAAACAGCTGCAGACTCATTCATTCACTTATGGTTGAATCAGAGATAGTAGGAACTGCAGATGCTGGAGAATCCGAGACAACAAGGTGCAGGGCTGGATGAACACAGCAGGCCAAGCAGCATCATAGGAGCAGAGAGGCTGACGTTTCGGGCCTAGACCCTTCATCAGAAAAGGGGGAGGGGAAGGGGGTTTTGAAATAAATAGGGAGAGACTACACTCACCTTTCCTGGCTCCATCCCCGCCTCTTCGACCTGTTTGTTTCCTCTCCACCTATCCTCTCCTCTATCCCTCA
>NC_063342.1:14243682-14284961 GCF_021869965.1 Rhincodon typus | reverse complement strand
TCAGAAAAGGGGGAGGGGAAGGGGGTTTTGAAATAAATAGGGAGAGACTACACTCACCTTTCCTGGCTCCATCCCCGCCTCTTCGACCTGTTTGTTTCCTCTCCACCTATCCTCTCCTCTATCCCTCTTCTATCCGCCTCCCACTGTCTCCCTATTTATTTCAAAACCCCCTTCCCCTCCCCCTTTTCTGATGAAGGGTCTAGGCCCGAAACGTCAGCCTCTCTGCTCCTATGATGCTGCTTGGCCTGCTGTGTTCATCCAGCCATTCACTTATGGTGTTAGTTTCATCAGCACAACCACAGCTCATAGTCTGTAATGACATAGTTCAGAATTTCAAAGCATAAGTCACCTTCAGACTCCATTCATTCCTATTTACTAACCAAATAGTCAAACCAAATATTACTCAAGGCCTTATATTTTATCATTTTGTTTGTCACAGTTAGTATAACTGATAACTTCCGTTTATTAATGGATATAGCAAATATGCTTACTAGACAAAAATAATGGAAAATTCTGAGCACATTCAGCAAGTCAGGCAGTTTCTGTGAAAAGAGTAATAGAATTTTGAGTCAAGATTTACCAGGTTTTGGGACCCCAAAGTTGGGACTAGGTAGGGCCCCCCTGAGTCCACACTTGTTGGCAGTGAGACTAGCTCAGCAAAGGCAGCTTCCTAATGGGTATCTTCTCATTTAGTGTTCCATTCAAGAAGATGGGCAGCCTCCTGAAGTAACATGGAAGAGTTTTAGGATGCATCTCGAGATAGGTCTATACATTAATTCAATGTGCTTAAGTTAGAATTAGTAACTACTGATTCCTGGGATAGTAAGGCTGACAGCCTGGATCAATGAGGACAATATTCACTGGAGTTGAAAAGACTGTTTCATAGAAACCTATTAAAAAAAACCCTATGAAATTCTAACAGGATTAGATAGGGTAAACACAGGAAGGGGTTTCCCAATGATTGGGGTGTCCACAACCAGGGGCCAACAGTTTAAGCAGATTTAGGGCTGATATAAGGAGAAATTCCTTCACCCAGAGATTAGTGAGCCTGTGGAAGTTTCTGGCCACAGAAAATGGTTGAGGCCAAAACATTAAATGTTTTCAAGAAGGAGTTATAGAGTGATAGATTCATACCGCACGGAAACAGACCCTTCAGTCCAACTCATCCATGTCAACCAAGTTTCCAAAACTAAACTAGTCCTACTTGCCTGCATTTGGCCCATATCCCACTATACCTTTCCTATTCATGTACCTATCCAAATGTCTTTTAAATGTTGTAACTGTACCTACACCTACAATTTCCTCTGGCAGTTCATTCTTATACGAACCACCCTCTGTGTGAAAAAGTTGTTGCTCAGGTCCCTTTTAAATCTTTCTCCTCTAACCTTAAAAATATGCTCCCTAGTTTTGAACTCCCCACCCTTTGCTACTCACCTTATCTTTGCTCCTCATGAATTTATACATTTCTATAAGGTCACCCCTCAGCCTCCTATGTTCCGGGGAAAAAAGTCACAGCCTTTCCAGCCTCTCCTTATAACTTAAAGCCTCAAGTCCCTGGTATATCTTTTCTGAACCCTCTCCAATTTAATAATATCCTTCCTACAGCAGGGTGACCAGAACTGTACTCCAAAAGTGGCCTCACCAACATCCTATACAACGTCAACGTGACATCCCAACTCCTGTACTCAAAGCTTTGTCTGATGAAGGCAAGTTTGCTAATGGCTTCTTAACCACCTTATCTACCTATGATGCAACCTTCAAAGAACTATGTACCTGAACCCCTAGGTCTCTCTGTTTGACAACAATACCCAGGGCCCTACCATTAACTATCTAAATCCTGCCCTTGTTCGTTTTACCAGAATACAATATCTCGCATTTATCCAAATTAAACTCCATCTGCCACTCCTCATCCCATTGGCCCAATTGATCAAGATAGTTCTTCAGACTAAAGGGGTCAAAGGGTAGAGGGGGAAGGCAGAAACAGAGTGCTGAATTGGATAATCAGCCATGATCATATCAAAGGATCAAAGGGTCGAAAGGCCTACTCCTGCTCCTATTTTCTCTGTTCCTAGTTACTTTATGTTTGCAAAGTATAATAATTATACATTCCCGCATCATAGTAGACCTATAAACATACAATATAGGAGCAAGCATAGACCATTTGCTCCTTCAAGCCTGCTCAACCTTTCAATCTGATCATGGCTGATCATCTAACTCAATGGCCTTTTGTCACTTTTCCCTACATCCTTTGATCTTTTTAGCCTCAAGTGATGTATCCAACTCCTTGAAATCATAAAATGTTTTTATGCTCACCTGCTTTCTGTAGTAGATATTAACTGGATTCAGAAGGAAATTCAAAATTTGGCTTTTCTCAGCTCAAAATGGATATCCATTTATTATTGCGCTGCTGGTTGATACCTTGGTGTGTGTAAACTGGCTACCATTTTCTACATTAGAGCAGTGACTACAACTCGTGACTATATTTGAAGTGCAAAGTACTTTAGTAAAACTTAAAAAGTTATGAAAGAAAGAGGCTTGCATTTATATAGCACCATTCACAAACAGTAGTCATCTCAAACACTTTACAGCAATTGAGGAACTTTTGTGGTCATTGTTGTAAAATAGGATGAGTGACAACAAGATACTGTGGATGCTGGAAATCTGAAATAAAAACAGATAATGCTGGAGAAATTCAGCATCTGTGAGGAGATTAACAGAGTTAATGTTTTGAGCTCGATATGACTTCTTCAGAATGGAAAGGAGTATGGACAGGATCCTGAATCAATCAGAAGAAAGTTCAATATGCACAATCACAGGATAGGTCTATACATTATTTCAATGCGCATAAGTTAGTATGTTCCTTCAAGCTTCCAATGTGTTCCAAAATTGAAGACGTTCTGCCTTTTTCTCCGATGGGATTTACATATTAAAAACCAAAAGGACTGCGGATGCTGTAAATCAGAGACAAAAATAGAAATTGCTGGAAACGCTCAGCAGGTCTGGTAGCATCTGCAGAGAGAAATCAGAGTTAACATTCCGGGTTGAGTGACCCTTCGTCAGAACCCTTCCTGGATTTCCACATTAATCTTTTGACCTGTTCACCTTCATTGCAATCTCTTGTAGGATAAAGTGTTTACTAAAACTCACTTTCACAGCCACACTTTTCTTCAGTGACTGTACCCAGCTCTTCCTTTCTCCACACAGATCCTAACCAAGTCCCACCTTTCATGTTTCAAACCCAGCCATGGGTTGGGATTACAAGTATCTCCATGACATAAAACACTCCTCAGACAGCTGCTCTCACTGCATCCTGCCATCCACACTCAGTTCCCTGTGCTGCCACATGCACACTGTTAACCTATCAACACTCCCTCATGCCATCATTCTTTGTCTCATTCAACACTTCAACAACTTTTTCCTCTTCTTGTCAGATGTTAATAAGCACAAGGTCCAAAACCCAAGGGTAGCAATGTTCCTCTGGATTCTTCCTTCCCTCTAACTCCATCTATCTTCTAATCCCACCTCTTGCCTTTATTAATTATACCCTCTGACCTTACCCACTCTGATGCTAAATGATCTATGCTCAGTAAAGCACTTAGCTTTATCCCTTTGCAGCCCCACCTCAATGAATTTCAGGCATGACACGATGGTGAGCTCTCCTTCCACTGCCTTCACCTCCATGCCATTTCTTTGAACAGGAGTCCTCTCCCCACCACATGGACCCTTTCACCAATCTCTATGACTTCCCCTCCCCCTGGCCTTTTACCTGCACTTGATCTCTTAATATGAGAACTGCTGATGTGACATATGCAGTCTTAATTTCTCTGCTCCCTCACCTGCTCTAACCTGTCTCCCTTTGAACTTGCTCCGTTCCCTCAGGTCCAACCCCAACCTTGCTATCAAACCTGCTGATAAGGGCAGTGGCTGGTGTCTTCTGGTGTGCTGACCTCTATCTGCCAGAGGTTGAGCTCCAACTCTCTAACACTTCCTCTAATCTCCCTGGACCATGATCCACCAGTGATCCATCAAGCTGTTATTTATAGGACTCACTGACATCACCTCCTCTAAAGATCTTCTATACCAAACTTCACATCTCATTCATTGGGAAAATCAAAGTGGCAGAGACAGTCACGAGGAGTAATTCATAGAATGCAATTGGGATAATTTCCTAGAATAATACATTTGGATGTAATCAGGGATCAGGCTATTTTTGGATCTGGCAAAGTGTAATGAGGTAGATTCAATAAATAATCTCCAAATAAAACATCCTCTACGGAACAGCAGCTATTACATGAAAGAACTTAGGCTTTAGTTTGAGAGTGAGCAACATGGGTATGAAACAACAGTGCTAAACTCAAATAAAGGTCATTACATGGGATAAGGACAGAGTTGGCTAGAGTGGACTGGAAAGGAGTTTAGCAGGAAGACAGTTGATGAACAATGGCCGATGTTGAAAAAAACATTCATGACTCGCAACAAAGATATATGCCAGTAAGGAAGAAGAATTCTAGAAGGGGATAAACCAAACATGGTTAACCAGGGGAGTTAAGAACAGTATTAAATTGAAAGGAAACATTCAAATGTGGAAAAGATTTTTGGTAAATCAGAGAATTGGGCCACAATCACTGCCGGTAGATATTAATGACTTGGATGAAGGAAATGAATGTACTGTCACCAAATTTACCAATGATAGAAAAATAGATGGGAAGGCCAATAGAGAGTATGACTCAAAGGGTCCTTAGAGGGATACTGACAGGTTGAGTGGGCAAAAGCTTGGCAGATGGAATGTAAAGTGGGAAAATGTGTGATTATGCACTTATGTAGAAAGAAGAATTGAATTTTATTTAAATGGGAAAAGACTGCAGAAAGCTCCAGGATGGATGGATTTGGGGCTCCTGGTGCATGAATCACTAAAATAAAACTAGCATACAGGTTCAGTAGTTAATAAGGAAGGCAAACTGAATGCTGGCCTTCATTTCAAAGAGAATGAGTACAAAATAGTTGGGCCTTGCTAGAACTATACAAGGCACTAGTCAGATCACAGCTGGAATACTATGAACAGCTTTGGTCCCTTCATTTGAAGAAGAGGTACTGGCATATAAGGCAATCCAAAAAGGATTCAATAGGTTGATCCCAGGTATGGAGGGACTGTCTTATGATGAGAGGTTGAGTAGGTTGGGCTTTTACTCATGGGAATTTAGAAAAATGAAAATAGACTTTATTGAAACATATAAGGTTGTTATGGGCTTCACAGAGTAGATGTGGAGAGATTGTTTCTCTTTATGGGAGAGTTTAGGATCAGAGGACATAAAACTTAAGTAAGGAATTGTCCATTTTTCTCTGTCAGAAGGTGAATTCTTTACCACATTTAATGGCACAGCAGAGTTGATGGTCCAAACAGCCTATTTTTGCTCCTAGGTTTATGTCTATGGTCATTTACACTTATTTTATGTGTCTATCAATGCTGTAGTACCATTAGCACTCACTTTGTCTTTTGCTCTGGGCACTCTCATCATCTTTACCACTTACTCCTCACCCCCCTTTATCAACAGCATAAAGCTAACCGTGTGAGCCCACTGGAGCAGCGCATGGGCTGTGGGCCCCCGGAGCAGCGCATGAGCTGCAAACCCCGGCACAGCGCATGGGCAGCAAGCCCCGGTGCAGCGCACAGGCAGCGAGTTCCAGAGCAGCGCGAGGGGAGCGAGTCCCGGAGGGAGACTGACGCAGTCCTGGAACCTACCTTGCAGCAGTTGAGTGCCAGTATGGAGTAGGTTGGAGGCTTGGATCAGAGCAGGGATGGCTGTTGGATGGGGATCTGGCCCTGTGCTGAGCTGATACAATGTAATGTTTATTTGACATTTTTTTTTAACCTGCCTGCAAAGTCAATCCTTTAACAATGTCTTATTTCTAACTTTTTTTTTAAAAACTCTGTTAAATAATGCAACTACTTTTTATTTCTCTTGTGTATCCAAGATTTGTACCTAAGTACTTGTACTTAAGATGGCGCCATAAGAGGCAGACATTGTAAAAGCTTTTTTTGAAGCACTGTACTTCAAAGTGGAGTACACGTGACAATAAAGGATATTCTATTCTATCCCCTTTAGTTTTGACAAGGAGTCATATCAGACTTGAAAAATTAACTGTTTCTCTCTCCTCCAGCACTACGTTTTGATTAGCAATCAACTTGTGCAAGTAAACTCCTACAGACGCTATGTGTTAATAGGAACACAATCTTTTTGTGATATTGACTAAGACATACACTTGCTGGGACAGCAGTGATAACTCTCCTGCCCAACTTTCAAATTGTGTAATGGAATCTTTTATGTTAACCTGAAGACAGTGGAGGCCCTACAGTACTGCACTTGAGTGATTTATTTTGTACTTAAGTGGGACTTGAACTCAAAACATCTGACTTACCAGCAAGTATGTTTCCAAAATGTCTACGACTTTCTGAGCTACATCAGATGCATAATGATACTTTATAAATACAACATATTTATCGTAAACATTATAAATGATCTGCTGCATGATTATATCTAGGGATCTCTCCTGCAGGAATGAGGTAAACCAGATTTCTGGCTGTCAATGGAAACTGGACTAAAGTTCCTGTGTGCTTTTAATATCGCAAATAGAATTCAAAATTTGAAACTGTTTGCAGATAAAATTAATCTGTATGGAGCTTCAGTATCATGATGGATCCATCAGGAGGAATGGTATCCACAGAAGACACTTTGTTAATTGGCAACATGGAAATATGTGCAGACAGAGCTGAGATACCTGCAACAGCACCAACTATGAAATAAATGAGGAAGTGACTCAAACCAGACTCCACACTCATAGCAATATAGGTGACTCTTAACTGCTGTCTGGGCAATAAATGCTGGCCTAGGGGAAGCGATGGCCAAATGGTATTATTGCTCAACTATTAATCCAAAAACCCAGGTAATGTTGTAGAGACCCAAATTCAAATCTCACCATGGCAAACGGTGGAATGTGAATTCATCAAAAAATCTGGAATTAAGAGAATTGAAAGACTACAAAAAGGATAGAATAGAATATCCTTTATTGCCACATGTACTCCATTTTGAAGTACAGTGTTTCAAAAAAAGCTTTTACAATGTCTGCCTCTTATGGTTACATGTTATGTACAAGTACTTAGGTACAAATCTTGGATACACAAGAGAAATTAAGCCTCTCTGCTCCTATGATGCTGCTTGGCCTGCTGTGTTCATCCAGCCCTGCACCTTGTTGTCTCGGATTCTCCAGCATCTGCAGTTCCTACTATCTCAGAAATAAAAAGTAGTTGCATTATTTAACAGAGTTTTTTAAAAAAGTTAGAAATAAGACATTGTTGATTGTCTGGTTCACTAATGTCCTATTGGGAAGGAAACTGCTGTCCTTACTTGGTCTGGCCTATAAATGACCCCAGCCCCAGACCCATCACAATGTGGTTGACTCTAAACTGCCTGATGGGCAATAAATGCTGGCCTAGCCGTCAATACCCACATCCCATGAGTAAATAAAAAGAAACCAAAAAAGTAAGCAGAACTATGATGGAAAGGTCTGACATAGCCAGACATAGCAAAGAAATGCCATTGTAAAGTGAGACAAAGGAAATTATTGAGTCATGGGATGTGAGCAAAATATTGAAGATGTTTAATGCACCAGGTAGCAACTGCTTACAAGAAAAAAATTGAAATACAAAAATAATGAAAATAATAAAGTTTATAAAAGACAATTTCTATAAAAATAACCTGGTTTACTTATTTAAAACTTCATTTAAAGTAGTTACTGATTTTCTTTCTGATCCAAATCAATGCAATATTTCAAATAACATTCAGCAGAATAACACAGCAGAGTGTGGGTTACGAAATTAACAAGGGTTACATTTACTCTCCTGTGGTAACAAATTGAAGAAGATACAAAGAACAAACTTCAAAAGATAGCAACAGGAAATCTTCCTTCTTGTCTTAGTCACAGCAACTGAAGAAATTAACAACACATTATTAATTCACACACTTCTTACCAATAGATTTGGCTTTTCCAAAATGTATTTTCTTCTTGCTTTAAATGGGAGCCAAACACAACCCACCCCAACATTTTACACAGACTATATCAATGCCGTATAACTAATTAACTGTTATAATTAATCAGTCAATAACTCTATCGCCATACCACATAACTATCAGTGCAATAGAAGGTGATTCCTATTCAAATTCAGTGACCAAGCTGCACGAGATGTGCAATAATAGGAAGATTTCACAGTAACACATCAACAAAATGCACTGTGTAATATTGTCAAGTTGTAACAGATTAAACATGAAAGAACATGAAAATAAACTGAACACACTGTTAGTGCCAGATTCTTTAATTTGCCATCCCTAGTTTTCTCTCTCATAGTTTGGACTTTGAGATTATTTAGAAATATCCAAGGTAGCAGGGACACATTCAGTGGACAGAGACTAGGTGAATGAAAAATTTCATCTTAACCATCATAAAAATATTTACATTTCCAACCATATACATGTGTGCAATACGCATAAATTATGATTTGCAAACACAAGTGTGCCTATCAGTAAAGAAAATCATCATTTCAAAAACCCTCACAAGAAGGAAAGATACAAAACATTTCTGATTTTTGAATTAAAAATTTGTAAAACATTTTTATCTGAAGACTGTATACTGCTCTTAAGGACACACATCAGGATTATGCCATTATTGGTAGTCTTCTTTTCCGTATTAATCTAAACTTATCTATGACTCTATTAGCAAACTGAAAATTTAGGTGAATATCAGAAATAATCATTTAGCATGGGAACAGAGAGTAGGGTTTGTTAATATGGAGAGCTACGTAAACATTTATATGCAAAACATGGAAAATATGACCAATAAAAATCAAGGTATTCCAGGAACCTCACACACTCACACAGAGTCATCAGAATTCATTTTAATTTTGCAATGTTGTGCAGTTTGCATGTGAACCAGTATTAACTCGAGTCTGACCAAAAACTGATTACAAAAAGCACTGAAGACAAGCTGCTCACTGCTCAAAGGCAGGATGTTTATATTGAATAGGACTCAGGGATGCATGAAACTAGATGTAAAAAGTGCCTCAGTAAATTGGCTTGTCTAATCTGATAACATTACAATTGGCAACTCCACTTCATAAGCCATTCACAGTTTGTGAAGTACTTCATAGGTACATGTATAGGAAGTATGGTAAGGCACTGCAGAAATTCAAGTTTTTTTTAAATTAAGTGATCCACTAAATATTATGAACACTTTAGAAACTCAGTCTAATATGATTAATGGCCTCAGCAGACTGGAGCTGTGGGCAACGGTGGAACCATACTAGAATAGAGCTGACTCCCAAATATTTGCAGTCTGAACTGTAAATCATGAATGGTTAGTTAGAGCTGTATACTCCAGCCATCAAAGCTGAACTGCAGCTAGCAAATGTTCTATTATCTGGCAGGAAAAATAAGTCAATTGCTCATAAGGACACAGATCTGATCCCAAATGAGATTCATTCACAAATACAAAAATATATTTGAACTCTCACATGTTTGGCAGAAGGTCCAACTAATGCATGCAGTAAACCTTCTCTGTAACTGTTGGGTTTTACCGAAGCAATCAGGTCCTCATCAAACCCAGTGCATCAAGTTAGGAGGGAAAGGAGAAAGGGATTGGCTGATTACAAAATGAGATAGCTTATCACTTGACCCTGAGAGAATATAAACACCCACTGCTTGAACTTTCTACAAAACACATATAAATTGCTCTTGAACAGAGAAAACATAATGAAGGAGTAGTTCCAATTAAACAAAAATTTTTCTGCTTTATTGGGTGTGCTCCACAAAACATGATTGGATGAGACACAATATTGCCCGTTCAATATTCAATAATACTTTTGTTTTTGATGTAATGAACCCTGAGTGCTCTTAAAATACCAGGACTGTTTGTTTAAAGAGGCAGTGAGTAGACTGTGTACTTCTCAAAATTTCATTCTTAAGTCAAGGGCGTTGTTAGCAAAGTTAGTGACTTACTGCCCATCCCTAAATCTACTGAAGAAAAAGTGAACTTATTGTATGCCCAGCTGGTAAATTCCTCCACAGAACCAGCAGGGTCTCAGTTGGGACTAAAAGTTAGGCTTGTTCTGTCAAGTAAATTAAACATTAATTTATCAAGACTTTTGTATACAGCAATAGTGTCTCTAGCTACAGAGATTTTGCTAAAAACAGTTTAGATAGCAACCCCCAGTCAAATGCTATTACAAATATCACAGAATTAACATCTGTTGTGCACACAAGTGTTAACTTTACATGTCTGCACTTGCAGGGCCGTGTGGGAGTGTGCTCCTAGTGGATGAGGCACACTATTGGGAAGGATCATAAATTACACCCACCTCAGTCAGCTTTAGGTGAATTATATATATAACAGTGCAGTCACCAAGCTGAGTGAGCCCACTAATTGCAAAAGACAGCAGTAAAATTCACAATGAGGCCAATATTCAGATACATGCCCCCATTCGTAATTACAAAAATATACTGCAATCCTCACATTCATGGTGGAAGGTCCCTTCAACCAGCAAAAGCTCTACCACAGGGCTTGAACTACCAATCTATGGCATCATTACTGGTTACCAATGGCAATCTTTTCAACGCCATCTATTTCATGCTGCTATTATAAATTGCTCATGTTTACAACATTAAACTCCAGATTCACAGTACAGGGTGTCTTCCACAGTTCAAGAGGACATAGTATAGAGATTTTACACCAGGACCATAAAAGGCATTGCTGAAATCATAGGCATAACAAGTTTACAATTTATTCCATTGACAAGATGTGTTAAAATATAAGCACTCAAAGTTACTTTCACAGTTTAAAAATCTTCCATTTGATGGAAGGTTTTACAGGCTCATTACTTACGAATTTTACAGAATGAAGTCAATAATAGTTAATACAGAAGGCACCAGTGCATAATTGAGGCTGTGATCAGAACCCAAAACAAAGTAGCAACGTCACAAAAGGCTCTACCATTTTGTTCAGTTTAAAAACTGCATAGCCTGTTATTCTTTTCCAATAAGCTATGTTAAAATTTCTGAAATGTAAACCAAACATCTCCCACCACACTGCCATTTTATTTCCAGTTTACAATGTGCAATGTTATTTAGCAAAATTGCACAGAACCCAAACTTCCACTTCCAGTCGAAAATCAAAGCACCCTATCAGGTTTTGGGAACTTGGCAACTTCCCTTGGAAACAAGTCCTACCATCATTTTTAAGGAGGAGTCAGCAAAATGAGAAAAGGAGGAGTAGTTTATTAGGGCTTCTGTACAACTGTTGCATTATCAGGATAAAATGTTGCTGCTGGCACAATGCAGTAGGAGGCAAACAGCATTTGTGGCACTTTGTTATACTGGAAGGTGCAAAGTGACTGGAGGGTTCTGCACCGCCACACTGGTTGAAAACTTGTGGCTGAGGCCCCAGTTTAAGTCCAGACTAGATGTCATACGTCTCACACCTTATCCTCCACACATGTCCTAGAAACATGGAGGAGCTTCATAGCAGGTAAAACTGCAGATAGACAAGCACAATGGAACCCACACTAAGTCCAAGTAAGTTGACCAGGATAATTCCCATTTAACAAGATTGAACAGTTTCCTGAGGTTCAGTTGTAGCAGTCCTGCAATGAGATGCAGCTGTTCCAGCCTAGATATTTTTTAAAAAATGACTTTACTTTGAAGTATGGAGTTTGCCCTGGTATTCTTGCCCACCCTCCTTTTTTGAGTAACTTGTTAGGCCGTATCAGCAGGCAATTAAGTGTCAAAGACCTTCATTGGCTGTCCCTTGATTTTGAGGATGTCATCTACTCAGGATTGAGAGTTTCTGTAGTGAGTCTTCATGTGTCAGTAGACAGTGATTCTCGATCTGCAGATCTTTGGATACATGGAGTGGGACATCCCAAGAAGTAGTGGGATACAGGGTGCAAGATCTGCCACCATTTCTTCCCTTCTCTCCTGCTGCTCTACCTCATAATGAAGGTGTTTGGACACAAAGTATGATGCTATTTGATGGACAAATTATGGCTATTTTAAGCAGATGATAACCAGCTCTCCACATTTCTAATATCAATGCTGCTGCACCTCAAGGATAGCTTCAGTGTCTTTGTAACAATTTATTTATTCTCTCTTTGAACACTGGACATGAGTTGATTCTTCTGGCAGTGAAGACACGTCAGCTAATCACGTAACGTTCATGTCTATCCAACTGATTTTGGAGATTTTCCTGAATGCTTGTACAGCCAGCTTCAAGAAGGATATTAGCATTTGTTCAACAGTTCCCCCATTAAAAACGGAGGGTGGGGTGAGAGGCATTGCTGAAGGGATACAGGAGTGTGGTGACCACCGCTTTGTACATGAGGACAGTTGTTGAGTGGCAGAGGTTTTAATTGTCCAGAATAGTTGCTGCTGGAGTTTTTTTTTAGAAGGCTAATTTAGCGCAGCCTTTCAAGAGAGATGGCAACCAAGTTATGGAAAGTGTTCAACACATTCCAGAGTATCTCCTTCAACATGTATGGCAAGTGGAATACTTGGTTGTTCAGCTGTGGGTTGACGTATAAATTTTGTTTTCACAACATTCAAGGACAGGCTAAGTTTCTTGCACGCGGAACTGAAGAGATTGAAAGTGGCTAGCAAATCTGCTGCAGTGTCAACAATGGCACTGCAATCTCTGCAAAATGTAGGTCTACATATGTTACTGGTATGGAACTGGAGTCACACATATAGACCAGAGAGGATTTAAATGTCCATTTCTTTTACAGAAGGGCATTAATGAAATAGCCAGGTCTCCCCATTCTCAGTTAAAGGTGTGGACTTGCAGATGGTTTCAAAGCCTCAGCCACAACTTCACACTAACGGGCAGAAATCATTGCCATTGACACACTGAAAAGGAAGGCAGTATGGAGTTGAAGCAAGATTAAAAATTACACTGATACCAGCTACTGAATATTTATCTCTTGCTGAGGTGGTTCTGTGCCATTGATGAAGGCAGTACTGTGACATAAATAGGGTATTGTTCTAAACATGACAGAAAAACTACTTTATAACTGTTTGAGAATGAATGAATCAATCTCAGCTGAAGGCCCAAAAGAAATTTTCCTAAAAGTTAAAAAAAACTAACAAAAACGCCATTTTTTTTAGTAAAATGAAAGAAAGAATGAAGGAAAAAGTGATTGGGTACAAAAAGAAAGCTGATTTTTAGATGATCAAATTGAGGGAATATCACAGGATAAGTTCAACACATCCTGGAGAGAAACAAACAGGATTGTAAGAGAAGTGAGTGCACCTTTGCAGAGATGGCTCAGTGATGAGTAGGCAGTCAGCCAGCCAAGTTCCTCTAAGGAATCAGAAGTTGAGCCCTGAACTCATTGAGCAACCTGCTTAACTTTTATACAGTGCTTGGGACAATAGGTCTTAGATTAACATCTGACCCAATGTCAAGAGTGACATCCATTTCGTCTGTGACTTCGCAATTAAAATTTTAAAGAGTTGTAATAAAAGATATAATTGAGCTACCGTGTGCAGCAGACACCAGTTCATGCACATATCCCTGCTGGCTCTGCAGCCAAAACATTAACATCTCAAGACAGGTCACTGTTAAATGGGATAAAATAAGTGTGTGTCAATATGTTAAGACACAAAAGTAAAAAAGAAGTGGTTCCAGGTTGGATGTTTTTCTCTAAAGCAAGGGATTAACAGCTACAGCAGGTTATCAGGAAGACTGACTGCAGCCAAGACACTGAATTTCATTTAAAATAATCAGTTGGATATCGGAATGATAAGTCAGGATCCTTATATTTCTTTCTTTGGCTTGGCATTCATTGAACTTCTGTGAAGAGTCTTGGGTACTTTTTCTATATCGAACATGTCCTATATAGGCATTGGCTTTTGTTGGCTCCTTTGCTAGTGAGAAGGGCCCACACCATCTGAACCTATCTTGTCATTCCCTCAATCTCAATACAATTGTAAATCAAACTGTTCCTTCCTGCCAAGAACACTGGAAGACAGATACAGGTGCGGGCTTCACTAGCCCTTTTCCAACATGTGCAGTCAGAATGAAGGCTTGGAATGATTTTCTTTTGGTTTTTTGTTTGTCTCTACCATCACAGATGCTGCCAGACCTACCGAGTTTCACCAACACTTCCTGTTTTTATTTCAGATCTCCAATATCCATGGTATTTTGCTTTTATTTAAGCAAGAATAAGAATTTGTTCTAGCATCGTGTTGATGGTTTTCTAAAATATCTGAACATGCAGCAAGCTCTGGCCTCTCAATACTGTTAATATACAGACAATAGGACCCTGTTAAGTTGTAACTCCAAACTCCCATACCCCTCCCCCCAACCCACCACCAAGCTTTATTTGTGCAACTACTGTTTAAAGAAGTTATGGACCTGGATTTCAGCAATTTGCTACTGGCAACCCTGACTATCCAATTATCTGAATGCCGAGACCTCGCGCTACCTTCTCCAATGTGTCAACAGGGTCAAGAGAGGAGACAGCTTCACTCCTTTCGGGAGCAGCAGGATGCCCAGGTGCTGACTGGGATACATTACGGAGGACAGAATAGATTGGAGAGTGATTTCCAGAAATCTCTGAACACTGCTCACCCCTTTTGGGGGGCTCTGGGGAGTTGCACTGCGCTGGCTGAGGGGCCTTCAGCGAAGGCCTGGTTGGCAAGTTGTTAGTTTCCCGGTGCCCAGCACGCCTCAGCCGAGTGGCAATTGCGAGGTAGTCCTCCTCCTCCTTGCCTGCTTTGCCAGTTGTGGGTTTAGCAGAGATGGTCTTGCGGCGGGGTTCTGGTGCATGGAGACACGCTTCCGTCACCTTCCTTCGGGGCCCTCGCCTCTTCTCCAAGTCCTTCATGATCTGTTGAGTCAGCTCAACTGTTTCATAGCGCACCACATGTAACTGCAAATATCCATCCGCATGCTCCTTGTATCTAGACAGTTAAAGCAAAATAAATGGTGTGGGATCCATTTTCATCATCAGATCTAAAATAGTTAATCTGAAAAGGGGACGGGGGAAGATGGTAGGGTTGTGGTTGAGTGGCATAATGGTGGAAGCATTGACCTTTCACCTCTGGAACTCGGTTCAACCCAAGTGACCCGAAAGTCTTGCGGCCAGTGATATTTCTGTGGGAAATCAACAAGGCAGCCTTAATCTAGCATAGCATAAAATAGCATTCAACAGGCAAATCTCACTCAGATTTACCGGATGACCAAAACCACAGAATTGCTACAACGTAGGAGGAGGCCATTTGGCCCATCGTGCCTGCACTGACTCTCCAAATGAGCATCATAACCTCGTGCCAGTCTCCTGCTTTTTCCCCTTACCCTGGTTCACTGTTTCCAACCAAATTAACATCCAATTCCCTCTTTTATGCCTCAACTGAACCTGCTTCCATCACACTTCTAGGCAATGCATTCCATACCCAAGCTACTCAATTCTGTGAAAAAGTTTTTTCCTCATTTCACACACTGTTTTTTTGCAGATCCCTTTAAATCTATGCCCTCTTGTTCCTTTTATGAGCAGGAACAGTTTCTCCTTAACTGCCCTTTCCCAACTGCTCACAATTTTGAAAACATCTATCAGTTCTCCACTTAGCCTTTCACTTTCCAAAAACAGTCCAAATTCTTCAATCAATCCTCCTAATTGAAGTTCCTTCTCCCTGGAACCATTCTTGTAAATTGCTTCTGCACTCCGTCCAATACGTTTCAATCCTTCCAATAATGAGGTACCCAGGACTGCACACAAGATAAGCTTTATACAATTTCAACATGATCTTCTTGTTCCTGTGCTCAATGACCCTATTAATAGAGCCAAGGATACTCTCATCTTTATTTAATGCTCTCTCGCTATGTCCATCCATTTTCAATATCTGTGTACATATACACCCAGATCCCTCTGCTCCTGCATCCCTCTTTGGAACTGTATCCTATCTTACATTGTCTTTCAATGTTTTTCATACCAAAATGCATCACCTAACATTTCCTTACATTGAAACAAATCAGCCACTCTATCTGCCCATTCCCCCAGTTTATCTTTGTACTTCCAGAATTCTACACTGTTCTCCTCACAATTTACAATTCTTCCAATATTTATGACATCTACAACCTTTGAAATTGTCTCTCGCACACAATGGAACAAAGTGGAACAGCACTAACATTCTTCACTTTATCGGAACACAAAGCTCAAAAGGGAAATCCAAACTGTGGGGAAAAATTAAGTTGTCACCGTTATACTCGCCTGAAACTGAACAGAAGTTGCCCATCTCATTCACAAGGAATCCTGAACAAAGAATTTTTATCCACCTGGATCTGAATCAGGTAACAAAGGTGAAAGTTCACAGTTTAAACCATAGCACCACCCAAGCTACAATGTGAAAGACTTTTTTTTAAAATTTCTTTATGTGGGAGACTTTTCAAATTGAGAAGTTAAGCTCTTTTCACTTTAATCATTTACTGCAGCTGTATAGACAGGTGTAAAGTGAGCGTCCCATTATTCTGCCCCAACATGTGTTGGCCATTATTGAATTACACAACTAAAAAGCATTAACAATGTGACTTCCTGCCAGACAAGACTTTAGCAAACAATTTTTAGGTGGTTTATAGTTGATGGGATTAAGGGACCTCTATAGTGACAAGTTTACAATCCTGAAGACATTTTTCTTCTGAAAGCTGACTTTATATGTTTGAATAAGAAAGCAACATAAATCCTGCTTACGGTTAGAGACAAAAAAAAATTGCAGATGCTGGAATCCAAGGTAGACGAACAGGAGGCTAGAAGAACACAGCAGACCAGGCAGCATCTGGAGGAAAGTAGCAGTCAACGTTTCGGAAGAAAGGTTATACCTGAAACATTGACTTCTCCTTTCGTCCAGAGGCAGCCAGCGCTGCTGTGTTCTTCCAGCCGCCTGTTTGTCTACCATAAATCCTGCTTATGTCTGGCAATGCTCGATGAAGAGCTACTGTGCCTGCCTACAGGCCAGTCCATCCACTTGAACCCCCTTTATATTGCTTTATATACGGCTTTTAAGATAATTCCCCGTTTGCCATCCCATATCGTAGTTTATACAACTGGGATTTAAGTTTCTCATTTCCATAACTGGATCCCCTCTACACTTGGAATATTAACGTTCCACTGTCAACTGGATATATCTTGACCAAAAAATTAACTAAAGTGGACTGAATGGCCAACCTCATTTCTATTTAAGGTGGGATCTCATACCTCTTTTAACTTGCAATAAAACAAATTGGCCCCATCTATTTTTCAAAGAAGCACTACAAAATCAATGGTGTGGCTTGCTGCTGACAGTTCTCCTGTCTCTGAATTGGAAGGTTCCAATCCCACTACATACTAGGTTCATATTATGTGTGGCGTCAGCATTTTACTGGACTCAATGCCAGGATTGTAACAGATGTAAAATTTATCTAGGATGTAGAAAGCAGAAGGGCAAGTTATGGAGGACCTATGTTTATGGGGGTTAAAGTTCGAAACCAGAGCTAAGAACCTTCACCAGAACGCTCAACCAAAGATTAAATCTAACTTTCTTCTTTCAGATGATATCTATCCACTGTGAATGTACACATGTACATACACATTGACTGCATTCTAGCAGTGACTCTTCTTGAATCATTGTTGATGCAGAAGGAAACAAAACATTTTAGTTCTGCACCCAAAGGTTAGATACAGATCACTGGAATGAATGGCATCAGCAATTGTTGGTTTAAGGCAACACCCTTTCGCCCTGGACAAATGATATTATCCTACCTGAATCGTGCATGTCCAGAAGGCCACTTCAGCTGGTGCATCTTACGTAGGTGCATTGTTAGTGTGTAGGCCCAAGAAAAACATTTGGCACAAATGTGGCACTTGTATCGAGGCTTTGTTTCTCCCTGAATAAGACAGAGACATCAGTGGCCTATTACGTTGTTAACTTGAAAATGTTTTGAAGAAGTACATTTTTTCCTTTACAAATTTAGGGCTATTATATAAACTCTTTAGTGGTCACTGTCCTCCTGAGAGCTATTCTTCTGTAACATGGTAGCCAGGCAATAGGGAAAAGCCATTCTGAAAAATCCATTTATTACTCAGTAGTTCAACAACATGTTTCTGAACTCACCAACACAAACTGTCCAGTTGCTCGTAAGTAGCAAAATCATAAGATGCTATAATTCTGTCCACGGGTTTGACATGATGCCAAGGAAAGTGCATACAAATCTCTATGACAGAAACTGACCGAGATTCAAATATAAAACAAAAACGGCCATACAGTCATAATACACAGGAGATTGACCTTTTACCTATTAAATCCATGCCAAATCCTGTAGCACAATCTATTCAGTCCCCTAGCTCTCCAAGTTTATTTCCATCAAGCATCCATCCTTTTAAAAATCAACTCCACTTTTATCCACCACTTTCATCAGCAGCCAGTTTCAGGTCTTTATCATTCATTGTGTAAAAAAAATCTGCAAGTTGCCTTGAAATAGCCTGCCCAAAACTTTAAATCCGTGTCCCTTAGTCTTTCAGTCTCTCGGTAGCCTGTGGCGATCTCTCGGCCCGGCATGACAATATCTCAATGTGCGCGCGGGTCCTAATCAGGCATGTTCCGGAAGCAGCAGGGCGAGGTCAGGGAGCTGGCAGCTTCAGCACCAGCAGCAATGATGGCATCGCGGCCCAATGTGGATACAGCGAAAGGTGAGGGAGGCTCCTGGTATCTACAGAGGCGGCATCGAGAACACGCAGACGAGGTCTCCCAGACAGCAAGGTAAGCAGAGGACGCATCAAAGACTGTTGAAATTCTAACTTTATTCCTTTTTTTTTCTAGTCTATACTAAGAACAACTTCAATGTTAACTACAACCTTGTTTCTCTATTTTTCTAAATATTCTTTGAAGGTAATGCTTAACATTTTTAACTTTGTTTCTTTTACTACTTTGTACCTAAGTTTTTTGTACCTCTCGCTCTTTCCACATTGGGCCGTGATGCCATCATTGCTGCTGGTGCTGCTGAAGCTGCCACCTCCCTTTGTACTTAAGATGGCATGTGCTGACATTATACACTTTTCATTGTACTCCTGTGCTTGAGTACACATGACAATAAAATCTAAATCAAATGTGAACAACATTACTTTGCCTACCTTATCTAAAACCTGTCATACTGTTGAACACTGCTATCAGATCTCCTTTTTCTCAATATGTCCTGTCACCTTCAAAGATCTGTGCAAATAAACCCCCAGGTTTTTCTATCCCCACCCTCTTTAAAACTGCGCCAATAAGTCCCTATTTCCTCTCCAATCCCTTCTGCCAAAATGCATCACTTCACAATTCTCTCTGTTAAGTTCCATCTGCCACTTGTCTGATAATATTGTTAGCATTTTCACGTGCTGTTGCAGTCGACTGGTTTCATTCTCACTGTTTGCCACATATTTAAGTTAGGCAAAATTAACAAATTTTGACTCTGTATTCCAGTTTCCAAGGGATAATGAAGAACCATAGATAGACTAAATAAAAGGAACAACTGAAAAGGGAAAGCTAAGAGGAAGGAAAGAGTTCCATGCCACTGACCCGAAGTTAGTTCAAAGTATGGTCTCTGAGGTAAAAGTATATGAAATCCTGCATAGACCAGTTGTCACTTGGACACCTACCTCATGTATTCTCCTGTAGTGCTGTTTCAGGGTTTGCACACTGCGGGCACTAAAGTTACAGCCATCTGAGCTGCAGCGGTATGTAGGTTCATCATTATGCGTTTCGATGTGCTTTCGCAGATCGTACAAATTCTTAAAACTGTAAGTGAGTGACAAAAAGAAACAACTTTTAAATAGGAAAACTTTAAGAAACGGCCACTGGGCTCGGCAAGCCTGTCTGGATGGCCGGTTCGCAATGAAAAGTAATGCCAAGTGCGTGTGTTCAGTTCTCGCACTGGCTGAGGTTACCATGAAGGACCTCCTTCTCAAACTCTCCTCTTGCCTTGAGTGTGGTGACCCTCAGGTTAAACCATCACCAATCATCTCTCTCTGTCATGAAAAAGCAGCCCTATGGTCCGGTAGGACAATGGTAACTTTATCCTTTTAACCTGGCCAACTCATCTTTGACCTCACCTATGAAATCACATGATCTGACACTTCAATCTGGAAACCTGAAAATCAGAGACTTTTATTTTCTGCTTGTTCATGGGATGTGATCCTCACTGGCAATGCCAGCACTTATGGCCAAACCATAATTGTACATCAGATGGTGGCAGTAAGCCATGCCATGCTATGCCATGTTGGTACACCCACAGTTCAGTTAGGTAGCATGTGGCATTTAGATAGCCCTGGTATTGTTGTATGGTGTCCATGAATTAATTCAAACTTACAAGAATGAAAAACAAACATAAAACAGGAGTATGCTAATTTCACAGAACACAAAGGAGATGAGATGAGAAATTTCAGAGGGTGCTGAACCCATGTAATTCTTTACTACAGAAGGCTGTGAAGGAGAAGTCACTGAAATATTTAAGAAAGAAATAGGTTTACAGATGGTAAAGGTGTCAAGGGGTTAGGGAGGCAGCTTGAGAATGGTGTTGGAACAGAGGATCAGCCATAACCATGTTGAATGGCAAAGTGGTCTCAATGAGCCAAAAGGCCTACTCTTGCTAAATAAAAACCAAAAGAACTGCAGATGTGGTAAATCAGAAACAAAAATAGAAATTGGTGAAACAGACCCTGTTCTGAGGAAGAGTCACTTAACCCGAAATGTTAACTTTGATTTCGTGCCACGGATGGTGCTAGACCTGCTGAGCTTTTCCAGCTACTTCCGTTTTTGTTTTTGGCCTACTCACTTCTATTTTCTATGTTTCTAAATTTTTTTATGTTAACATGTCAATTAAGATGAAAGGAGAATTCTTTTGGAAACTGTTGCTCTGCCTCAAAACAAACACAATGATTACCTCATCAAATAACGATTCTGATCCATTCCCACGGTTCTCTGATCTTAATGACTAAGTCACCGCTAAACTATCTTCTGTCAACCTGGTCCAGGGAATTGCTCACTATACGGATTCACATTAAGAAGATCAATGAAAACATGAAACAAAACTAAATGGAGCAGAGAACCAGTAATTTCTGTGGCTTTGGGCAACTCCATATTCTGTTAAACATCCGAATGCAGTGCAACAATTTAATTCCCTATGCCCTGATGTTACATTCTGATATCGTCTCAAACAAGTCACAGCTTGCTATACTGCACATGCTTCAACAATGCATATGTAAGCTGATCAAATTTAATAGACTAAAAATCTCTCTCAATTGTGCCAGGACTGCTACGTTGACCTGATTCTGAACAGCTCTAATCAGATGGAGGTACAAGACTGCTCCATGCCTGTTCTCACTACCCAGCAATGAGCAACTAGGCCAGGACAACTTTCAGTCAGTCAAAGTGATTTTCACGAAATACATAGCCCTGGTGCTTTTGAGTCAAAGAAATCAGACAGGTCTAAGGTTTTGCTTCTATCTGTGTTAGCCTGCCTGGTCTGAGACAAGGAAGTACTGGATACATAACCACTGTCTCAAGATCAAGGGAATGAGCAGTAGGAAAAACAGACACAAATTCAGCCTGGTGGCAGATAATTAAGCACGATTAAAAAGATTCATGCAGGGGGTCACAGGGCACAATTCTGGGACACAATACCACATTTAAAGATTTGGGAAAATGAATGGGAGGTTGGGGATGGCCAGTAACTTCGAAGGACAAAAGGGTCAAGGCTGAGTTTGCAAAACAGGTGATGAGGTGCAGTCTTTGAGAGTAGTAGTAGTTGAGGAGAGAGATTTTACAATGTCAGCTAAGATGAGGGTGCCAGGGACCAAAGTTTTTGTACTCAGCATTTGAGTGGGACTGGGTCAAAGGAACGGACAGCTGAATCTTTAGTCCAGCCCACTGCCCAGAAGTCTGAATGGCCAGCATGGTCTGAGGTTGCCACCCAGCTGAAGAGTCTCAGCCATCTGGAGGAATGCCCAGCACAGTAGGGAGAAAATCAATGCCTTCTCCACCAGCATCTTTTCTGCATTACCTTATACTCATTCTCTCTCTCCTACTGCACTCATCACCCACCAAGGATTTACCACTCTCACTAATGTATGCAACATCTTCTCCACCCACCTTTACTCACATCAACCTACAACATCATTAATCCTGCATACCATCTGCGAGGCCTACTTCATTGCTTGGGAAACCTCCCCACCTGCACCAACTGTAATAGCTATGCCATCCACTTGCATCTTTGTAATACCTGCCTCTCTCTCATTCCAGGAGCAAAACAGCCCATAACAGGTGAGAAAGAGTCAAGACAGGTGATCATTCAACTGCCCATCATTCAACTTCTTTATGAGCAGAGGATCCTTACTCTCTGAGTAAGCAACTCGTGGTGAGTTTGGCTGTTAACAAGATGCTGAAAAAGTAAGTTCGAGAGTCAGTTGGGAACTCACCACTGCCTAGTGAGATTCTCACTGCATCACTTCAGAAAAACGTACAAACTACAGCGAAATGATCCTGACGTTGAGTTGTGGAGGGGTGTTTTTCTAACTCGAGGTTTGCGACCAGTAGTGTTCCAAAAGGATCAGTGCCGGGACCTCTGTTGTTTGTAATATATATAAATGATTTGGATGAAAATGTAGCTAGTCTGATTAATAAGTCTGCAGATGACACGAAAATTGTAGCGTTATCAAAGGATACATCAGGATATAGATCAGTTGGAAAGTTGGGTGGAAAAATGGCTGATGGAGTTTAATCTGGACAAGTGAGAGTGATACATTTTGGGAGGTCAAATGCAACAGGAAAGTGTACAGTAAATGGCAGGATCCTGAGGAACACTGATATACAGAGGGATCTTGGAGTACAAGTCCATATCTCCTTGAAAGTGGCAACACAAGTGGATAAGGTAATAAAGAAGGCATAGGCATGATTGGCTTCATTAGTTAGGCATTGAGTTTAAAAGTCGGCAAGTTATGTTGCAGCTGTAAAAGACTTTAGTTAGGCTACATCTAGAGTACTGTGTGGAGTTCTGGTCACCATACCATAGGAAGGGCATGAGAGGGTGCAAAAGACATTTACCAGGATGTTACAAAAACAGAAATTATTGGAGAAACTCAGCCGGTCTGGTAGCATTTGTGGAGTGAAAGCAGATGTAGTGCTTCCAGTCCACTGACCATTCTTCAGAACTGGACTGTAACGTTATCTCTGCTTTCTCTCTACAGATGCTGCCAGACCTGCTGAGTTCCTTTAGCAATTTCTGTTTATGTTTTGAATTCCAGCATCTGCAGATCTTTGTTTACCAGGAAGTTGTCTGAACCAGACCGTATTAGCTATAAGGAGAGGTCAGACAAACGTGGATTGTTTTTGCTACAGCATCGGGGGCTGAGGGGCAATCTGATAGAATTATATAAAATTATGAGACATGGATAAGTTGGAGTCTTTATCCCAGGGGCAAATGCCAAATACTGGGAGGCATAGGTTTAAGGTGAGATAGGAAAAGTTTAAAAGAGACCTGTGAGTCAAGTTTTGTTTTACACAGAGGGTGGCAGGTGCCTGGAACACACTGCCAGGGGAGATAGTAGAAGCAGATACAGTAGCAATGTTTAACAAGCGTTTAGACAGACACATGAACAGGCAGGGAATAGATGGACACAGGCCATATGCAGGCATATGGGCTTAGTTTAGAATGGCATCACGGTTGGCACAGACATGGTCGGCCAAACAGCTTGTTCCTATGCTGTTCTACGGGCCTTGATGAACATCTTGCCCAATTCAACTCTATATCTCGCCATAGCTCGTGTCGCTCATGTTTGCCAAGATTACTGGATCAGCAATGTACAGTGTAGTAGCAACTTGACTAACAACTACAACACTTACGTGTTCTCACAGAAGTCACACGCATATGGCCTCTCGTCACAGTGGCGGAATTTGATATGTGTCCTTAATGAGGAGAAAGTAGTGCAGGTCATGTCGCAGAGTGGGCACTTAAACTGGTTCACTGACAACAGAAGCACAAATTAATCTGTTAAAAAATTTGTTGTTCCTAGATATAAATTGTTTTGGGAAAAAAATTTATTCTGCCCCTCTTCTCTATACTTGTTTTCCCTCTTAAATTTACCCTCTCTCCATCCGTCCTATGACTTGGAAGAGTCTAGATTCTAATCCATTTCTAAATATGAGATGATGCACCTGGAATTCTGTAGAGGTGGGTGGAATAGTACAAGTTAAAGATGGCAGGAGGAAACCCACTATTCTGCGGTGCAAGCTCCACCTGCTTTAAGAATACGCTCTGTTCCTAATAAACAGGTCGTTTTTTGAGTTCACTGAAGAAATCTGGTAGATGTATATTTTACAGTCTGGCAGACAAGGACAACATTTTGCAATTAAAACATGTCCTGTGCCCCTCACACCATTGAAGGATAGAATTCAATAACCATATCATTGGCCCTTGCAACCATTAGACCCTTAGAAAGCTGCATTTGTGCACTGAGTAAAGTTCTTTTACAAATGCATCAATTCCAAATTTAATTACAGCTCCAAATAATAATTAGTTCAAAACTTTAAACAATTACAGTGCACCTCATGGTCAACAGAGGTGCCAGTGTCTCTGTACTAACAGCACTGAGCGAGCAATGGCATACGGTAAGCAAAAGCAGAGGGAGCCTACTATTCTCTGATATCAAAAACCAAAACTTACAAGGTAATGGTCTGGACAACACTCCATTACAGTAAGGAGGGAGTGTCACACAGCGTGTGGTGCTGTCCTTCGGACTAGATTACCTTTGCCCTTCAAAAGAGGATACAAAATGCCATGGCATTACGCAGAGAAGTGCTTGAGCATGTTCTCCCCAAAGTCGTCGCCAATATTTATCCCTCACCTAACATCAGTAAAAACAGATGATCTGCTCATAATGACTTTTTTTGAGAGACCTTGCTCTGGACAAAATAACTGCTGCATTTTCTACCTGGTTGCAAAGCATCCGAAAGGTATGAAGACGGTATGTAATTGCAAGTCTTTCTTTTGCTTTGGCAGCTCTGAATTCTGCACAGCAGAAGAAGTTTTCAGTCAATCTGGTCCATGGGAAATAACTGGCATGGGGCACTACTCAGAGAGCATCATGAGTGAAGAGCTAAATTGGAAAGCAGGACTCCAAGGGTTATTCTCTATGGATTATTACTTGAGTCACAAATAAATTGACATGGAGATAAGCAGATCAATGAGGTGCACACACAGCTGAACAAGTGATGTGTGAAAGATGAATCTGATTTCACAGTACATTGGAAATGGGACAGGACGGAATGGATTCACCTGAATAAGGCTAGTACACTGATCCTGGCTAAGAGAAAGGACTAAGACTTTAAATTAGAAGTAATAACTCTAAAACACATGAAGAAAAAGACAACAGAATTTTAAAAAAATGTGCTTTAAGCAACACAAGAAAAAATAAAAGTGTAAACTAATTTGAATTTGTCCTGCTTTGCGGGCAGAAGACATACCTGAGCAACTGTACCACATTGCCTAACAGATGCCAGTGCTGTTGTTGTAGTGGAATAATTTGTTCCAGCACTCTAGACACTACTCCCTTTCTAACTTTGTCCCAGTGTTTGTCTGTGCTCAATATCACATCGTTATTATTTTTCTCAGGGTTAGCAAGTGTTGGGATTACATATCAATGTTAAGAAAAGTATAAAGGGAGTTAGAGGAGACGGAATTATTTGGACACTTTTCTGGATTGAATGAGATCATGTGATTTCCTGGAATTGTGTTCAGCAGTCTGTGAGCTGCCATTCAACTGCTAATGATGGAAGTCA
The DNA here is from genome assembly GCF_021869965.1 of Rhincodon typus. NCBI lineage: Eukaryota > Metazoa > Chordata > Chondrichthyes > Orectolobiformes > Rhincodontidae > Rhincodon > Rhincodon typus. The sequence continues at coordinate 14,259,078 of NC_063342.1, read as the reverse complement.
AAAGTTTAATTTGCACTGTTTTTCTGGAAATCAAATGACTTTGCAGTAGCAGTGCATGTGTACACGTGGGATTAAGGGGATATAGTTTTAGTTCTGGATCACAGCTATGTATTAATCAGTAGTTGCCACTTGCTTTAAGGATAATTCTGTTCCTAGTAAACAGATTGTTTTTTGAGTTCATTGAAGAAATCTGGTAGATGTTTATTTTACAGTCTGGCAGACAAGGACAACATTTTGCAATTAAAACATGACCTGTGCCCCTCACACCACTGAAGGATAGAATTCAATAACCATATCATTGGCCCTTGCAACCTTTAGCAAATGCACTGATGCATCCTACCGTGATTTCGTACATGGTCCCTTAGCAGCCTCTCATTGGCGAACTGCTTGTCACAGTGCTGACAGGGAAAGGTCTTCTCTAAAATTAAACAAATGTTAATTATAATTAAATATGTTCTGTAAACCAGTGTAGAGTTCAGAGATCAGTTCAAATTTTTAGTACTTTTGTGAGTGGCTGTCTCTTCATCCAAATGGAAATAATATACCATATCAGCAAACTGCACTTTTGTTTAATTTCACTTTCTTACACATACCAGCAATCTTTAGACAGTCCCCTTGCAATACAATAAAAAAAATTAAGACTGGGTATTGGCTGGGACGCAAGAGATGTGGGGAGATGGAAGTAAAGTGAAACTACAGCAAAAGATTTGTTGTCCAGTTTAACACAAGAATGATATTCATTAGCTGGGAGCTAGAAAAGAAATTTGAACATAGATTCACAGATCATTCATACTATTGAACCGTGCTCCACTCAATCACAGCCCTACTCCAACAGTGTGAAAGGTAAGAGCAACCTAACAGCAAGTTTACCATTCTTGAGCCAGACCAGAAGCAACTGGTCATGGAAACAGGAGGTGTGAGCAGTTGCGTTAAACAGACAATTTTTCCAAGTAGAGATAACAAGGTGCAGAGCTGGATGAACACAGCAGGCCAAGCAGCATCAGAGGAGCAGGAAAGCTGATGTTTCGGGTCTGGACCCTTCTTCAGAAATGGGGGAGGGGAAGAGGATTCTGAAATAAATAGAGAGAGAGGGGGAGGTGGATGGAAGATGGATAAAGGAGCAGATAGGTGGAGAGGAGACAGACAGGTCAAAGAGGCAGGGGTGCAGCCCTGAATTTTTCCAAGTATTTCAGTTCTCTACAGTCTAGTGAAGCAAAAGAAGGGCCTGAACACACTGAGCGGTGTACTTTGAGGTAGTTGAAGCTCATCAACCAGATGTCCCCTTTTAATTAATGGGTCCATGTGGATAACAGACATCCAGTGATGACATGATCTGTGATGCCATGACTGGATAATTTTCAACACTCACTAACCAAACGCACAAAGATAGGCAACAGACAGCATCATTGATATCGCAGGAGTTGTACATCAACATTCATTGCAATGATCTCTGCAGTGAGATTTATGTTGAGCTGTGGCTGCAATCTTTAAAAGAAGATCAAGGCATTGAAAACTATTTTCTCATTAAATTTAGTCATGGGATAAGGTCAACCCAGACTAGGCTAGCATTACCTAGTCCATCCCTAATTGCCCGAAAGATGGTGGTGGTGGTGAGCTGCCTTCTTGAACCACTGCGGTCCATATTGCGTGGGTATGCACACAATACTTTAGGAAAACAATTCCAAGGTTTGATCCAGTAACATTGGAAAAACAAGTGATATAGCTCCAAGTCAGGCAGAGGTATGGCTTGGAGGGCAGCTTGTGTTCTGTCGGCTGTGCAGTCTGCGTTCTTCTGGATGGTAGAGTCACAGATTCAAAAAGTGCTGATGCTGTCAAAGAACCCTTGACAAATTACTACAATGTATCCTAATATGATACATACTGCTATCACTGTGCATTATTGACAGGTATAGGCACTGAGATTAGGTGCAGATCAATTCGATAGCTCTATCCTGTATGCTGATTTTTTTACTGCTGTTGGAACTGCATTCATCTAAGTAAATGAAGGATATTCCACCAAATTCCTGACTTACATGGTCCCTCCGTAGCTCAATACGCCGCAACTGGAGTACTGCATGCACAGAATAGGAAGGATGTAACTGCACTACAGAGGGTGTAGAGGAGATTTACCAGGATGCTGTCTGGGTTAGAAGGTCTGAACAATGAGGAAAGAGGAATTGGCTAGGTTTGTTTTTCTTAGAGCAACAAAGGTTAAGAAAGGATCTAATAGAGGTGTATACAATTGAGGGACACAAGTAGGATGGAAGGCACTTTTTCCATTAGCTGAGATGTCAATAACGTGGGGACATAGATTAAAGGTATGAGATAGAATGCTAACAGCAGAGTTGACATGAACGATTTTCACCCAGCGCATGGATGGGAGTCTGGAACTCATTGTTTGGGGGATGGTTGAGTCAGAAAAATCTTGTAAGAATTAAACACTATTTAGGTATTCACTTGCTTTGCCAAAGTCTCCACAGCTATGGGCCAAGAGCTGCAAAAGTGAATTAGTGTAGGGACAGATATGATGGGTCAAATAATCTACTCCTGTGGTGTAACCATCTAAGAGACTCATGCCTTTTGGATGCTGGACAGGGAGAGTTACATGCTTTAGAATTATCAGCCTCTGATGTGCACTTATAATGACTGTATTTATATGGCTGGTCCACTTAAGAGTTCAGTTTCTGTTCATTGGTAACCCTTCCGGGGTAATAAGGGATTCAGCAATGGTGAAGCCCTTGAATGTCAAGAGACATTTGCTCTCCCATTGGAGATTGTTGTCATATGACATAAAAAGCAATAATGACAGTAACAGGCATTAAATTAATAAATATGTGATTCAAATTCAGCCCTAACGAAAGAAACAAATATGGGAGAACCGTTCAGCATAATCAATGTTTACAAATCAAAAGTCAGAATAACTTGGAAAATTTATTTGGTGCAAAACCAGAACAGCTTGGGAGCAGGAGACTGTATTTTAAAAGTTTAGATATACTTTGATGAAGTTGTGTACGTATTGCAGTTTCCTATGGAACAGACTGCCTTGTGGTGCTGTAAATGTGTATTCCAGTATTTAATGTTAATGTATTCTTGATGAAACAGGTTTTGGAGTGCAGGAGTGAGAAGAATTTCGACAATAAGGAGTAGGAACTATAAAATTTTCAGGACTTGAAATTTCAGCAATTTGCCAACAACAAAAAATTAAGGCACCTGCCCACAGGCTGATAGAGTAAGAGGAAATAGACTGGGGATGAGTTTCAAGAGAACCACAAACGCCTGCATAGACTAGTTAGACTGAATTCCCATTTCTGCACAATGCCATAGATATATGGCTGGGAAGGCATTGCTTTTGTGGCTAGGAGTCAACATTATGGTTAACAGGGAAGTACAGAGTCAAAGGTTTCTGAAAGTATTAAATGATAACATAGTTGGATTGAATGACAATGATATTTTTAAGATCCTTGCCTAAAGATCCAAGTCCTGATTTTGGAAAGACATGGTCATTTTTCACATCAGCATCAATGCTTATCATCAGAGCATATTTAATTTGCAAACCTGAATTAATTACAATGGTTATGGAACATCACCTTTATCACTTCAACTGCCACTGCCCAGACTGGCACACAAATGTCTAGACTGGTATAGTACAAGGAAGTGCTATATTTTTGCAAATGCTATCTATTAATGAGACATAAAATAAATGCCTATTGGCCTCTCAGGTGGACATGAAAGATCACAACACACTTTTTTGAAGGAGAGCGGGAGTTACCCTAATAAAACAGAAGTTGTTGGAGAAGCTCAACAGGTTTGGCGGTATCTGTGGAGAGAAAGCAGTCGACATTTTGGGTCCTGTGACCCTGCTGAGTTTCTCCAACAATTTCTATTTTTGTTTCAGATGTCCAGCATCCATAGTTCTTTGTTTTTGGTTTAGTGTTTAACTCACTGCAACATCTCTTCCAGGTATGCCCACCTTGAAGAAGTTCTGTTCCTCTCTCCGACAGGATTTTGATCTGGTGATTTGCCCCACACAGCTTCCAAGCTCACAATCCCCCAAGCCCATACAGCCTGCTTCTACCTTCTTCCTAAAATCCACACAGGCTTCCATGTCCCTTACCCAACCCCACACCCAGGCCTTCTCATTACATGGGCTGTTTTCATCGCAGCCATGCCATTTTCATCCACTAATGATCTGCATTAGCAGCTCTTCTTTCTTTCTGGCTCACAATTATCCATTCTTTTGACTGTTTGCTGTTCTATCTCTCTGGACTCTATCTCCACCTATCGTTTACTCTGCCCCTTCCCCACCCCTCCCCTTTTTAGCATATATACCACCTTTTACTAGCTACAATCAGTTCTCAAAAAGGGTCACTGGACCCGAAACATTGACTCTGCTTTCTCTCCATTGATGCTGCCAGACCTGCTGAGTTTCTTCAGCAATTTCTGTTTATGTTTTAGATTTCCAGCTTCCAGAGTTCTTTGCTTTTCTTTTTGGCTAGGGAGTTATCACAATTAGCACTAGCCAATATTTATTCCTCAATCAATATTATAGCACCGAATACAAAATTACTTAATTGGCTATAAAAGTGTTTCAGAACATCTTCATTTTGGGGAAGATGCTATATGAATGCAAGTCTTTCTTTCTGTTATACATGTGATTATAATGTAGGAAATGCAATATGGGTACAGAGAGATCTTACACCCAGCAATGAGATAACAACCTGATTTTTGTTTTAGTTTACAGACCGAAGTGAGAATTTCCTGCTCTTCTTTGAATCAGTGCTGTGCAATCTTTTACCTTCACTCATTACAATGGGGGCAACACTTACAGTCATAGAGATCATAGAGATATACAGCTCGTCCATGCCGACCAGATATCCTAAGTAATTACAGTCCTATTTGACAGATTTTGGCCCATAAACCCTTCCTATTCATATACCCATCCAGATGCCTTTTAAATGTTGAAATTGTACCAGCCTCCACCACTTCCTCTGGCAGCTCGTTCCACACACGCACCATCCTCTGCTGAAAAAGTTGCCCCTTAGGTTCCTCTTAAATCTTTCCCCTCTCACCTTAAATCTATGCCCTCCAGTTTTGGACTCCCCCACCTCAGGGAAAAGACCTTGTCTATTTACTCTATCCACGCCTCTCATGATTTTATAAACCTCTATAAGGTCACCACTCAGCCTCTGACGCTCCAAGAAAATAGCCCCAGTCTATTCAGCCTCTCCTTATAGCTCAAATCCTTCGATTCTGGCAACATCTTTGTGAATCTTTTCTGAACCCTTTCAAGTTTCACAACATCCTTCCTACAGTAGGGAGACCAGAATTGCAAGCAGTATTCCAATAGTGGCCTAACCAATGCCCTGTACAGCCGCAACATGACCTCCCAACTCCTTACTCAACATAGATCAATAATGATCTATATTGAGTATAAAGAATAAATAAATATACTCAAAAGTTCTATAAAAGCAAGCATACCAAACACCACCTTCATGATCCTATCTACCTGTGACTCCACTTTCAAGGAACTTTGAACTTGCACTCCAAGGTCTCTTTGTGCAGGAACACTCCCCAGGACCTTAGCATTAAATGTATAAGTTCTACCCTGATTTGTCTTTCTAAAATGCAGCACCTCACATTTATCTAAACTAACTCCATGTACCACTCCTCGGCCTATTGGCCCATCTGATCAAGATCCCGTTGTACTTAAAGGTAACATTCTTCACTGTCCTCTACACCTCCAATTGTCATCCGCAAACTTACTAACCATACCTCACATCCAAATTGTTTATATAAATGATGAAAAGCAGTGGACCCAGCGCTGGTCCTTGTGGCACACCGCTGGTCACAGGCCTCCAGTCTGAAAAGCAACCCTTCACCACCACCCTCTGTTTTCTACCTTCAGTTCTGTATGCAAATAGCTTGCTCACCCTCTATTCCGTGTGATCTAACCTTGCTGACGAGTCTACCATGAGGAACCTTGTCGAAAGAGTTGCTGAAATCCATACAGATCACGTCCACTGCTGTGCCCTGATCAATCCTCTTTGTTACTTCTTCTAAAAACCCAATCAAGCTAGTGGGATACGATTTCCCATGCACAAAGCCATGTTGACTATCCCCAATCAGTCCTTGCCTTTCCAAATAAATGTAAATCTTGTCCCTAAGAATCTCCTCCAACAACTTGCCCACCACTCATGTCAGGCTCACCGTTCTATAGTTCCCTGGTTTTTCCTATGGCCTTTCTTAAATAGTGGCACCACATTAGCCAGCCTCCAGTCTTCCGGCACTTCACCTGCGGCTATCAATGATACAAATATCTCAACAACAGGCTCAGCAATCACTTCCCTAGCTTCGCGCAGAGTTCTAGGGTACACATGAGCTCCTGGGGATTTATCCACCTTTATGCATTTTAAGGAGTCCAGCACCACCTCTTCTGTAATGTGGACATTTTTCAAGATGTCGCTATTTATTTCCCCACATTCTCTATCTTCCATATCCTTCTCCACAGTGCTGATGCAAAATACTCAATTAAAACCTCCCCATCTCCTGCAGTTCCACACATAAGCGGCCTTGCTGATCTTTATAGGGCCCTATTCTCTCCCATGTTACCCTTTTGTCCTTAATGCATTTGTAGAATCTCTTCGGATTCCCTTTAACCCTATTTGCCAAAGCTATCTCATGTCCCCTTTTTGCCCTCCTGATTTTCCTCTTAATATACGCCTCCTGCCTTTATACTTGTCTAAGGATTCACTCAATCTCTGCTGTTTATACCAGAAATATGTTTCCTTCTTGTTCTTTACCAAAACCTCAATTTCCTAGTCATCTAGCATTCCCTACACCTACCGGCCTTGCCCTTCACCCTAACGGGAACATATTTTCTCTGGACTCTTGTTATCTCATTTTTGAAGGCCTTCCCTTTACCGGCGAACATCTGCCCCAGATCAACTTTTGAAAGTTCTTGCCTAATCTGTCAAAATTGGCCTTCCTCCAATTTAGAACGTGAACATTTAGATCTGGTCTATCCTTCTCCTTCACTTTTAAAACGAATAGAATTATGGTCACTGGCCCCAAAGTGTTCCCCCATGACACTTCAGTCACCTGCCCTGACTTATTTCCTAAGAGGAGGTCAAGTTTTGCACCTTCTCTCATAGATACATCCACATACTGAATCAAAAAGGTCCTTGTACACACATAACAAATTCTTCTTCATCCAAGCCCTTAAAACTATGCCAGTCCCAGTCTATGTTTAGAAAGTTAAAACCCTCTAATATAACCACCCTATTATTCTTACAAATAACTGAGATCTCCTTACAACTTTGTTTCTCAATTTCCCGCTGACAATTGGGGATTCTACGGTACAATCCCAATAAGGTGATCATCCCTTTCTTATTTTTCAGTTCCACCCAAATAACTTCCCTGGATGTATTCCTAGGAATGTCCTCCCTAAGTACAGCCATAATGTTATCCCTAATCAAAAGCACCACTCCCCTTCCTCTCTTGTCCCCCTTTCTATCCTTCCTATAGCATCTATACCCTGGAATATTAAGCCACGTCTTTGTAATTGCTATGATATCCCAGTCCCATGTCCCCATTCATGCCCTGAGTTCATCTGCCTTACCTGTTAGGCCTCTTGCATTGAAATAAATGCAGTTTAATTTATCAGTTCTACCCCTCATTCTCTGCTTTGTTCCTGCCTGTCCTGACTGTTTGACTCACTCCTTTTCAGTCTAAATTCCCGCCACCTTTCAATATTTTCCCCTCAGAATCTCGTCCTTCTCTCTTCCTATGTCATTAGTTCCAGTATGTACAATGACCTCCTGCTGGTCCCTCTCCCCCTTTGAGAATATTCTGCACCCTCTGCAAGATATCCTTGATCCTCACACCAGGCAGGCAACACACCATTCAGATGTCCCACTGTCGGCTGCAGAAACATCTGTCTGTGCCTCTGACTACAGAGTCCCCTATCACAATCAATTGTTTGGAATCTGGCGTACCCCTCATTACATTAGATCCAGTCTCAGTACCAGAAGACTGGCTGTCAGTGCTACATTCCCCTAAGAGTCCATCAGGCCCTACATTTTCCAAAACAGCACACTTGTTTGAGATGGGGATAGCCACAGGAGACTCCTGCACTACCTGCCTACCTTGTCTACCTTTCCTGGAGGTCACCCATCTACTTAACTGTATCTGTGGTTTATCTCCCTTCCTGCAACTGCCATCCATCACACCCCTAGCTCCTGTAAATTCTTCATTGCCTCTAGCTGCCACTCCAATCAATCCATGCGATCCGATAGGATTCACAACCAAACACACTTCCTGTAGACATAATCACCAGTAACATGGAAACTCTCCCTAATCTCACACATCCGACAGGAAGAGCACATCACTCTAGTAAAGGCCATCTTTGCACTTTAATAATCTACAGACTATGGAAGAAGAAGAATCCCTACAGAGTAGAAACAGGCCCTTCGGCCCAACAAGTCCACACCAACACTCAGAGCATCCCACCCAGACCCATCCCCCTATAACCCACCTAATCTACACATCTCTGAACACTATGGGCAATTTATCTTGGCCAATCCACCTAGCCTGCACATCTTTGGGCTGTGGGAGGAAACCGGAACATGTGGAGGAAACCCACACAGACACGGGGAGAATATGCAAACTCCACACAGACAGTCACCCTAGGGCGGAATTTAAAGTACTGATGGCAGAGAGATATTCAACCACAGAAACATTCTCCGCTAGTTCCCATTCTCAATACATTCCACAGTTACACATGCAAACTAAATAATAACCAGAAAGTTTAGTACAACTTCCTAAACCAAAACCCTAAGGGTCTCAACCCGAAATGTCAAGTTTCCTGCTCTTCTGATGCTGCCTGGTCTGCTGTGCTCCTCCAGCTCCACACTGTGTTACCCCTAAAGTTAATATGTTTTAACAATTTAATTGTTCAGTTGTAACAACCACATACGTTCATTCGAGGTCTGCCGGCGAACATGATCATAGAACTTGGTGTTGTTGGAAAACATTCCTCCACAGTTGGGGCAGGAGACAACCTTCTCCTGTGTGTGACTCCTCAGGTGCTCACGAAGTTTAAATCTGATTTTAAATGTAGCGCCACAACCTGAAGCATGAATAAAATGCAAAAAAAAAATGTTTAGAGAAATCTGTAATTAATTCTTGGGGCAGGAAACAGAATGGAAACATACATATTTTTCAAATGTCTTACAGCACGGTTTTGTGGTGGTGGTGAGGTTTTGCACTCAGCCCTTTGTGTCTGTGCCAGTCATTCGATGACCATTTCATTGGAATTAAAATGACACAGTGAAGGGATACATTGGGAGAAGGAAAGCAAAAACATTTCCCATGAATCAAGTTGCAAACCGCTATCCATAAGATCATAAGATATGAGCACAGAAGAAGGCCATTTGTCCTATTGAGTCTGCTCCACCATTTGATCCATGCCTGACATGTTTCTCAACCCCATTCTCCTGCCTTCTTTCTGTAACTCTTGATCTCCTAACCAATTAAGAACCTATCTATTTGTCTTAAATATACTCAATGTCTTGGCCTCCACAGCCCTCTGTGGCAATAAATTCCACAGATTAATTACCCTCTGGCTGAAAATATACCTCCTCATCTCAGTTCTAAAGGGTCTTCTATTCACTATGAGGCTGTGGCCTCAGGTCCTAGTCTCTCCTACTAATGGCTACATCTTCTCCACATCCATTCTATCCAGGCCTCTCAGTCTTTTGTACGTTTCAATCAGATCCCCCCTCATTCTTCTGAGTGCCATCGAGTACAGACCCAGAGACCTCAGCCGCTGCTCCTTTGTCAAGCCTTTCATGTCCGGGATCATTTTTGTAAACCTCCTCTGGACCCTCTCCAGCACATCCTTCCTTTGATACAGGGCAAAAAGCTATTTCCAACATTCCAAATGTGGTCTGGTCAGAGCCATATACAGCCTCCGCAGTATATTTCTGCTCTTGTATTCTAACCCTCTTGAAATGAATGCTAACATTGCATTTGATTTCCTAACCACCAACTGAACCTGCATCTTAATCTTAAGAGAATCTGAACCAGGATTCCTAAATCCCTTTGTGCTTCAGATTTCCGAAACCTTTCCCTGTTAATAAAACAGACTACGTCTCTATACTTCCAACCTCACAAAGTCCCACATTATATTGTATCTGCCACTTCTTTGCCCACTCACCTAGCATGTCCAAGAACTTCCGCTGACTCCCTGCTTTCTCAATACTAGCTGCCCCTCCACCTATCTTTGTGTCATTTGCAAAGTTAGCAACAACGCCCTCAGTTCCTTCATCCAGATCGTTACTACATGATGTGAATAGTTGTAGTACCAACACTGGCCCCTGCCGAACTCCACTAATCACTGGTTGCCATCCTGAAAAAGACCCCTTTATCCTTATTCTTTGCCTTCTGCCGGTAAGCCAGTCCTCTGTCCATGCACTTAACATCATGGGTTCTTATCTTATTTAGCAGCCTCCTGTGCAGGACTATGTCAAAGGCCTTCTGGAAATCCCAATAGATCACATCTACTGGCTCTTCTTTGTCTAACTAGCTCATTACCTCCAAAGAATTCTAACGGATTTGTTAGGTATGACATCCCCTTGATGAAGCTGTGTTGACTCTGCCCTATTTTACCACGCACTTCCAAGCACTCGGCAATCTCATCCTTAATAATGGACTCAAAAATGTTACCAATGACCGAGGTCAGGCTAATTGGCCTAAAGTTTCTGGCTTCTGCATCCCTCTCTTCTTAAACAGGGATATTATATTAAATATTTTCCAGTCCTCTGGGACCTAACTGACTGTAATGATTCCTGAAAGATCACCCTCTACAATCTCCTCAGCTCTCTCCTTCAGAGGTGTAGTCCATCTCGTTCAGGTAATTATTCTGCCTTCAGACCTTTCAACTTCCGTAGCACTTTCTCCTTAGTGATGGTCACTACAGTCACCTCTGCCCCCTGACTTTCTTGAAGTTCTGGTATGCTGCTAGTGTCTTATACTGTGAAAACTGAGGCATGAGGCAGATCCATTAACAAATCTTCTTCCTGGTGTCAGTTTGGTCTATTAGTTGCAGTCTTGCCTCAAAAGGTCGAACTGCATGAGCTCCTAATATAAGCTGACACTTCAGCTTTGTAACAAAGGAATGCTACATTGGTGTTGTATATATGCACTTTTTCTTTAAATTTATAAACATCACCTAGGATTGAGAGAAAGAAAGAAACGTTTGTTTCAAACTTTCACACCCCAAAGCACTTTACAACTCACAATGTACTTCTGAAGTACAGACACTTTTGTTGGAAATGTGGCAGGCGATTGGTGCACAACAAGATCACAGAAACAGCACCAAAATAAATGACCAGGTTTGTTTTAGGAGTCCACTGTATGATAAATATTGGAGGGATACCAAGAAGATTTCTCGGCTTTTTTTGAGAATGAGTCTTCTGTGACCTTTCACTACTTGTTACTTAAGTGAGCTATTTAAAACAACAACAACTGCAATCCTTTCATCTCAAGTGCTACAACCAGGTTCATGGAGGCAGAGGGAGGAAATTATGGCACATATGATTTGTCTGCCACAGAACACTGCTTTGGGAATGTGGTCTGAGAGGTTCAGAGGCATTCCACAGTGTGGGGGGAAACCATCATTCCACAGTGGCTGTAATGTGTTCGTCTCTAGATAAGAGGTGCATCAGAAATGAACTGGGAAATAACCTCAGCCAGGATGCAAGCAAGTTGCTTCCAACAAGATTAAAAATAAAAGTAATAAAGTACTGAGAATGCTAGAAATAAAAAATAAAAGCAGAATGCAGTGTAGGTTTGGCACCATCTCATTAAACCTTTTCTCTTTCCATTGCCAGGCCTGCTGATTATCACCAATATTTTCTATTTTCATTAAAAATAAAGAATCTGTAATTTCTACCTTTTATGTTTAAAAAAGATTTAGACAAACATGGTTTCAATCATAAATGAATAAAATTAAGCTTAGGAGGACGTTTGAGTCCAGAATTAAAATGCCAACTTTCTTCAATATCTGCATCAGTCAGTTACCTTTCCAGCAGCATGAAATGGTTTCATTTTTGTTAGGAAGGCTTTCTTTATCTGTGCACTGTCCATGCATGTCCACATGCCGGTAAAACCATTCCGGATTGTCAAATGTACTCTAGAAACAAAACACAAATTAATACACAACTGAAGTACTTCAATTAGGGGTCCGAATATAACAAGGTTGCACCATCAGGTGTTGCCTTTGAAGTTTGAGTACACGTACATTCATCAAACATCAACACCTCGACTTCACAAATATTTCAGACTGTAGAAATTCCAAATAGGTTTAAGGCAATTAATAGAATAAATACTCCCAGTTATATAATGCACTGTCACATTGAAACACCTCAAATTTCATTACAACGAATAGTGTTCAGCATGGTTCAGTGAGCAGCACTCTCTCCTCAGACTTAAAAGACTGTTAGATCAAGTTCCATGCTAGAGACTTGAGGACAAATCTTATACTTAGTGCTGTATTGGAAGACTGCTACATTGTCTAAGGTGTTGGGTCAACATAAAAGAGCAGGGAAATTGACAATATTTATCACTCAAGCAGTAACTCTGAACCTGTTTTCTGCCACATTGCTGCGTACAAATTACCGCTTTCAATGTCATGACAGTTACATATTAAAAATACATTCAGTAATGCACACTCTGCCCTATGGCTATGAATGGCACTTTATACTCAAGTTCTTTCTTTCACAATGAGTTACTTCTGAAGTTCTGTGACTTAATATAGGCAGAATTGAAATCCAATTATATTTTCTTCAACACCCTTCCACCAAGATTATTCTCATCTCCATTCCTAAAGGTAGTAACTCTTGCAAGGTAGTTTTGTGGATCAGTGACTGCCAATAGTAAAACATATTTCTGTCTTGAGCTGATGTTCATAGTTAATCACTGGTTAATATCCATAAACTTGGCTGACTAAACTAAAAATCTTTCATTCTTGGGCAGTCAGCATTTATTGCCCAGTCCTGGTAGTTCCAAATTTAATTCAACTTTAAGTTGCTTACTGGGCCATTTGCAATGGACAATTAATAATTTAAAACATTTGTGTGGGATTGATGTCATGTATTGGCCACATCAGGTAATGATGAGCACAGAAAGGCAGACAGGAAAGTACAGTTGAGACCACAATCCTTTCAGCCATGATTTATCAAATGGTTATCTCTCTCCATGTCGGCAAAACTAAAGAACTGATCATTGACTTCAGAAAGAAAGGAGGAGGACACGCCCCCATCTACATCAACATAGCAGAGGTTGAGAGGGTTGAGAGCGTCAAGTTCATAGGAGTGGTGATAACCGACGACCTGTCCTGGACTTCCCACGTAGATGCAACTGTCAAGTAGGTACAACAACACCTCTTCTTCTTCAGACAGCTTAGGAAATTCAGCATGTCCATAAGGACCTCACCAACTTTTAATGATGTACCATTGAAAGCACGCTGTCCGAGTACATAACAGCCTGGTATGGCAACTGCTCTGCCCAGGGCCATAACAAAATACAGAAGGTTGTGTACACAGTCCAGAACATCATGGAAGCCAACCTACCATCCATGGACTCCATTTACACGTCTCATTGCCGTGGAAAGGCTGCCAACATCATCAAAGACCCATCTCACCCAGGTAATGCTCGCGTACAACCTCTTCCATCAGGCAGAAGATACAGAAGCTTGAACACAGGCATCAGCAGGTTCAAGAACAGCTGGATGTTGTAGACTTGCTCACCGAGCCGGTGTGTTTGACTGCAGACATTTCGGCACCCTGCTAGGTAACATCATCAGTGCGCCTCTAGTAAAGCATTGGTGTTCTATCCCGCTTGTTATTTATATGCCTCGGTTTGTTGGGGTGGTTGGCATCACTTCTGGTTCTGTTTTTCAGTGGCTTGTATATTGGGTCCAGTTCAATGTGTTTGTTAATGGAGTTCTGGTTGGAATGCCAGGCCTCCAGGAATTCCCTGGTATATCTTGTTTGGCTTGTGCTGTTATGGATGTGTTGTCCCAGTCGAATTTCTGTCCTTCTTTCTCTGTGCGTACTGACACCAGTGAGAATTGGTCATGTCTCTTCGTGGCTAGTCGGTGGTCGTGTAACTTCATTGTCAGTTTTCTTCCAGTTTGGCCTTTGTAATGTTTCTCACAGTCCTTGCACGATATTTTGTATAATACGTTGGTTTTATTGGTTGTGGGTGTGGGATCCTTCATGTTCATCAGTAGCTGTCGCAGGGTGGCGTTGGTCTGTGGGCTCCCCGATGCCTAGGGGTCTGAGTAGTCTTGTGGTCATCTCTGATATGTCTCTGATGTACAGTAGGGTGACTAGTGTGTCTGGTCGTGTTGTGTCTTCTTGTTGTGGTCTATCGCAGAGGTAATGGCAGATTGTGCTTTTTGGGTATCCATTCCTTTTAAAAGCTCTGTATAAGTGCTCCTGTTTTGTTTGTGCAATTATGCGGAGTTTTTAAAGGAATGGATACCCAAAAAGCATAAAAATCAAGAAGACACAACATAGCCAGACACACTAGCCACCCTACCGTACATCAGAGGCATATCAGAGATGACTACAAGTCTACTCAGACCCTTGGGTATCAGAGTGGCCCACAAACCAACGACCACCCTGCGACAGCTACTGATGAACGTAAAGGATCCCATACTCACAACTAACAAAAACTAACATAATATACAAAATACCAAGCAAGGACTGTGAGACACATTACATAGGCCAAACTGGAAGAAAACTGACAATAAGGATACACAAACATTAACTAGCCACTGGTTTCAATACAGACGGACAAAGAAGGATACAAATTCGACTGGGACAACATATCCATAACAGCACAAGCCAAACAGAGACATGTCAGGGAATTCCTGAAGGCCTGGCATTCCGACCAGAACTCCATCAACAAACACATTGAACTGGATCCAATATACAATCCACTGAAAAACAGAACCGGAAGAGATGCCAACCACCCCAGCAAACCAAGGCATATAAGTAACAAGCAGAACAGAACACCAAATCTTCACCGGAGGCCCACTGACGATGTTACCTAGCAAGGTGATGAAACGTCTGCAATCAAACACACCGACTCAGCGATCAAGTCTACAACCTCATCCACAACCCGGGATACAAATCTTCTCAAAAACAGAAGAACGGCTTCTTCCCTGCTGTTATTAGAGTAATGAGCGGACTCTCTAACTTCAAATAATGTTGTTTCCTTAATGTTGATCTTGATTTACGCACATCCTGTGCAATGTAACCTGTATGCCTCGCTCCGCCTAAGCGCCCTATGTCCTTGCTTACAATAATCTGCCTGTACTACTTGCAA
>NC_063342.1:14161148-14228682 GCF_021869965.1 Rhincodon typus | reverse complement strand
TCTATGATCTGTATGTCCTTGTTTACTAAGATCTGTCTGTACTGCTCACAAGACAAAGGTGTTCACTGTACTTAGGCACATGTGACTACAATAAATCAAAACAAATATATGAAATTATAGCAATCCATAATAAATGATGCAGCTTTACTGCATGCATCTCTGATTGCCTGTTTAATGCCATTCCCGATTTCTCCACTATCTACAATTAATGATAACATTCTGCTAGCTGTCCTAATTACTTGCTTTATGAGCATATTAATCTTTTGTGATTCATGCATGAGGACAGCGAGATGCCTGCATCTCAGAGCTCTGTAATCCTTACCCATTTAGGTAACATGTTTACTGTTCTTTCTGCCTGAAACAGACAATCTCTAATTTTCTTACATTATATTCAAATTACCAAACCTTTGACCACTCACTAAACCTATCCATTTATAGCATCCTTATGTCCTCTTCACAACTTCCACTCCTGCCTATTTTAATGGTATCAGCAGATTTAACAACAATACCTTCCACCCCTTGTTGCAAGTCACTTATCTCAAGGGTCACTAGACTCAAAATGTTAACTCTGTTTTCTCTCTACTGTCAAACCCACTTTGTCTCTCCAGCACACACTGTTTTAAATTTCAGATTTCCAGCATCTGCAGTTCTTTGTCCATTTATCCCGATTCTCTTTCCTGTAAGCCAGCCGATTTTCTTTCCAAGCCAATATGTTATCCCCTATTCCACGAATCTTCATTTTCTGCAAAAGTTTTGATTTATCACCTTATCAAATACCTTATGGAAATCCAATTACAATACAGCCACTGTTGCCCCTTTATCCACAGCATAATACTACTTCCAAAAGGAGTTGGTTAAACATGATTTCTCATTCACAAAACCACATTGACTCTACCTGCTTACTTTGTCTTTCTGTAATGCCTATAATAATAGCTTCTAAATTATTCTATAGGAGAAATGTCAAGCTAACTGGCCCTTGCTTCCTCCTTTATGTTTCACTTTCATTTAGAATAAAACTAAATGTTACATTAATCTTTTTCCAATCTAATGAAATCTTCCTTGTAACTAGGGAATTTTGGAAAATTAAGCCAACTATCTCGCTAGCCAATTCTTTAAGACTCCAGGATAAAGTCAATCTACTTTAAAGAGCTGAAGGCTTTTTTTTACTAGATTCAAATATACAACGAATATCATCAAAAAGACCAGCTCAATTATTATAAAAAATTGTGGAAAGTCAGCAGGTTAGACTGAGGCGTATGAGGTGAGGAAAAACAGGTCATCTCTACCTAAAACATTAACTTTTTCATCAGCACTAGGTAGAAAAAAATTAAGGTTTCAAGATAGTAAAAGAGATGATAATGGGAAAAAGATAGAAGTGAAGCTATGTGATTAGGCCAAAAACAGGAGAGATAAATGACAAAAGAATTCATAGTGCAAAACCAAAGGAAATGATAATGGGACAGGTAAAGAAACATCTCTTTCCACTACTGATACTCAGTAGCAGCAGTGTATACTATCTGCAATATGCACTACAGAAGTTTGCTAAAGATCCTGAGTCAGCACCATCCAAACCCATGAGCACTTCCATCTAGAAGGACAAAGGCAGCAAATACATGGACACACCATCACCTTCAATTTCCTTTCCACACCGCTCACCATTCCTGACTTGGAAATACATCACTGTTCCATCACTATCGCTAGGAATCCTGGGAATTCCTTCCTTCATGGTATTGTGGGACAACCCACATCATGGACTACAGCAGTTCACGATGGCAATCTACCACCACCTTCTCAAGACCAATTATGGATGGGTAATAAATGCTGGCCCAGCCAATGATGCCCACATCCAACAAGTAAATAAAAAAAAACCTTCCTTTTGGTTCTTTTAATGCCCCATCCCCTACCTGGTTTCATTTGCTTACAATCTATTTCTAACATTTTCTGGTTATGATTAAAGGTCATTCACCTGAAACATTAACTGTTTCTTACTCCACAGATGCTGCCTGATCTGAGTATTTCCAGCAGACAGGGTAAAACCTGTGGTTGTAATGTTTGCCCTTTGTAAACATGTACTATTGAGAAAAATAGTCAGTTGCATTCTCAATTTCTACGTAATGTTGAAAGATATGCGGTTCAGATGACAAAAAGAGATTAGATCCGATAGCCCTGCCAGTGTTTACTATCTGCACTAACACATGTCCATTATATCAGATGCAAGGTGGTTGCTGGCATGTATGGAATGTGAGGAGGGCACAAAGATTGTGAAAAGTATCCTAGCATGTACATTCATTGGAGAAAATGTCATTGATGCTCTTACATACCAGCCAATTGTGCTTTAGCAGATTTATCTTATTACTGAATGTTTTTCTGCAGTTTTATGATGTTTCCTTAAATTTTATTAGTGTAAGCATTCAGTCACTTTTAATGGGTGTACTAGGCAGTGTGCTGCACAACTGAACCATTTTTATCCTTCTCTAACAAGGAGTGTAAGGAACTGAAAATAAGTAATACATACAACAATTAGGTATGTATATATACGTGCCGGATGGTGGGTGTCTACAATATAGGACGTGTAGATGTGGAAGCAGGAAAGAGAGATTCCAGAAGCACATCCCTGGATTTTCACATCAGTAATATCTTTCAGCTTGTGTTAACAATCATTCGAAATGGATGAGTGCCAGCTTTAAAATCATTCCTTTTCTTTCAAAAAGCGTAGATTTCACTGTAAAAGAGTGATAAAGCAAAATGTACATTCAAATGAAAGACAAAGACACAATGACCAAGAGCTGGATCCGGCAGCTGCATTGACCCATCCACAAATCCTAACTCACATCTCAAGGTTGTCACAGAATTGTAGGTACATTTATTTTTCACTTCAAGTCTGCTTTGTTTTAAGGATTTAATTTTTTTTTAAAAAAATGTTCATTTTAAATCACAAATATCACACTCAAAACATCTTTCTGCTGTGTTTATGTAGACACCTCCCAAACTGGAAACCTGTGTGGAATGGAGAAAAGTGATTGAGGATGGTTTTTGATGCTGTAGAATCAATAAAGTCTGGTGCAGATTGGCAGAGGGGGTCTATACCAACCCCTGTGTAAAACTGCTGAATGTCGGTCACAATTGACATTGTGTTGGGCGTCTCTGTATGAGTGTGCGGCAGAGTGGATTTCTTTAGAAGTTGTATATCTGCTGCTGGGTCTGTTGGGATTGTGGTGTCTGAATCTGAACTTGCTGCTGCTGTTGTTGTTGCTGTTGCTGTTGCTGTGCCGGTGCTGGGGCTGGCTGTGCCTGGAGGATGTGGTGAGAGCTGTCCCCAGCTTGTGGCACAGCCCTCCAGGTCATGGCATGCTGCTGTTCACCCAGCGAGCTCTCTACTGGGGCAATGGAGTTGACGAAGGTGGTCAGGTTCATGGACTGGGCGAGGGAGTGAGCCTGCTGGGCAGCTGCCGGCTGTGCCTCGATCTGGATCTCCATTGGCCGGCTGTGCACCACAGTGGAGCCGCTGATAGAGTCAAAGCTGACCGTCAGGATAGAGTCAAGCTGCATTTGACGATCCTGCAGCGTAAGGTTGGTCACCGTGATGGGCTGGAGGTTGGTGAAATGGGTGCCAGCCACTGTGCTGATGTTGGGGGAGACCGCGATGTTAGTCAGCCCAGCGGAGCTGGTTGCCGTGGTAGCATTTGAATCTCCAAGAGTCACGACCACCTAGATCAAAGGAAATAAATTACCTTTTAAAAAAGTCATGAATACAAGTTAAACACCAGAAAGAAAGAATATATACATTTGTTTGCAACAAGAACATCTGAAACTGATTACACACTTCAAGTATGTTTGCTGCCCTACAGTAAAAAATGTAAAAGATGTACACACAACAAAAATCACAACAGAATGGGAGTTCTGCTCGGTGTCCTGATGATACTTTAAAAAAAATTCATTCACAGGGTGTGGACATCAAGTTGGTGGTAAGCTGCTTTCTTGAGCCACTGCAGTCCTTGGAGTGTAGCACCCCCTACAGTGCTGTTAGGAAAGGAGTTCCAGTGACACTAGTTCCTGTAAATGAATGGAAATATATTTCTAACTCAGGATGGTGTGTGGCTTGGCAGGGAATCAAAAAATGATGGTACGTATGTGCACATGCTGCCCTCGCTTAACATCCAACCAATATGACTGGAAATGATTACCTAGACATAATTTTATTGCTAATTGTGGGTCTTTGCTATGAGAAAATTAGCTGCAGCATTTTCTACATTACAGTACTCTCTACAAAAACTGGCTGTAAAGTGTCTTAATACATCCTGAGTCATGAAAGGAGGTGCGCAAATACAAGTGTTTTTTTTTAATTTTACTATCAGTGGAGCATTAAAGAGAGACTTGTATTTATATAAGCATATTCCACCACCACTGCAAATCTCAAAAACACTTTTGTATTCGCTGTTGTAATATAAGAAACATAGCAGCCAAATTGTGTGCAACAAGCTTCTGCAAACAAAAACGTGACAATGACTAGATAATCTGTTTTCATAATGTTGTTTGAAGAATAAATATTGGCTAGGAAAGTGAGGATAACCACCCGTTCTGCTTCAATTTAGTGTTGGGATCTTGCACATACATCTGATAGGATTGCCTGGGCCTCACCTTTTAATATCTCCAACAGTACAGAATTTCCTTGCACTGTCATCAGGCTAATGCTTTTTGCTTAAGTTCTGAAGTTGGGATTTGGACCATGAATCTTGTGAATCAAGAAGTGATACTACTACCAACTGAGTGATGACTGATACAGAGTCAGTGCCTCCGTAGTGCTGTTTAAAAAGGAATTACTGGAACAGCAACCCTTATTTGAAAGTGGGAGTTCTCTCTTAGTGACCCAGTTTAAATAGTGAGTGACTTCATCATGGCAGACACTGATTATCACATACAAATTCTAATCTGGATTCTACCATGATTCCTCACTGACCTGACTCATATTCTGTACCGCAGAATCTGTCTCATCATCGACAGTTCCTGTGAAACCAGTTTCTTTATCTGTGTAAGTGTACATCGTTGCCTCTTCAGCAGCTGTTGCTGATTCATCGTCTTCCTCTTCATCCTCATCTTCATCTTCATCCTCCTCCTCCTCTTCTTCTGTCTTCCATTTCTTCCTTTGCCCTCGTTTCGATCTCTTCACTTCACCCATTTCTGTTAGCTCACTCTCATGTAAGCTAATGTCTTGCTGCAAGAAGAAAAGGGTAAAATAAGTTAATGATAACCGTTTTCAAGTACTGAGTGTCAATCTCAAACACAGAGAGACACACACACAAAGTGGTGATGTGTTACAGTTCACTCAGGAAATGCAAGTTGTTGTACCAACGTACACATTTACATGCATGTTATAATTTGGAAATCAGGACAGTGGGTGGTAGAAACCCCAACACTTTATCTATCACACAGCTGACCAGAAATCTCTCCCACTCTTTCCACCTGCTATGGCCTTGCAAGTTGATATCTGACCTGTTTGGCCACGTAGGAATGCACCTTCCTTGTCCATCAAGTCCTGGTGTGGAATTTGAAAATGGAGCTTCTGGCTCAGAGCCCCGCTGTGCCACAAGACCTTCATACGCATGCACACACACAGACACAACCATAACAAGCAGGAATCAATGACTTCAGCATTCACAGACCATTCCAGGCCTCTTGATCCATTCTGCCTGTCCTGGCTCTTGGAAAATGCTATCCAATTAATTACATTGCCTCACTCTTTCGCGATATACCTTCAAACTTTTCAAATATTTGTTCGATTGCCTATTGAGAGTTCAACTGGGAAATCCATTTGTAACAGTAGCAGTTGCTTGGCAAAACAGTGGTGAAATAATCATATTTCCACTTGTGATCTTGAGTTCAAATCCAGTCCTGACAATGGGCTGATGGAAATCTTCTTCTGCTGGTTCACTTCCTAAGAACATAAGTCTTTTCAAAAGGGTACCAAGCCGCAATCACCCGCAAATAAACCCATAAAAACGGCAGGTGCAGGGAAAAAAAATGAACTGGATCAGGCGCATTGTTGAGAGGACAGGGCTGAAGAACATCAGCGATGCTGAGGGAGGTACAGTCTGTACTAACTGTGCTCAACCTGACCTGAGACCTGTATGGCTACCAGCAC
The DNA here is from genome assembly GCF_021869965.1 of Rhincodon typus. Lineage (NCBI taxonomy): Eukaryota > Metazoa > Chordata > Chondrichthyes > Orectolobiformes > Rhincodontidae > Rhincodon > Rhincodon typus. The sequence continues at coordinate 14,222,543 of NC_063342.1, read as the reverse complement.
GAGAGCATTTACTGCATACACTGCACAACAGGAATTGGAAAAATGTTCCATTCCAAGCACTCATCTCAGGAAGTTTTATATCTTAAGAGATTTAAACTGTGGAGGGCCTGGAGAAGCTTGCACCAGGGAAAATTAAGATGAGATTAGGTGGTGATGTTAAAAATTATAAAGGGTTTTGATTGAACAAATAAGTAAGCAGCAAAAGAGTTGGTAATCAAAGGACACATATTACAGGTGACTGTCAAAAGAATCAGACATGACACAAGGAAATTTTTAAAATCTTTTTTCAGTGGATTGAGATGATCTGGATTGCATTCCCAGAAGGGTAACGGAAATAGATTCAATGGTAATGTTCAAAACAATCAGATTAATGCTTGCGGGGAAAAATGCACAGGGCTACTGGGAAAGAGCAGGGAATGTTGGACTAATTGAATAACTGGGACATAATGATGGACTGACTGGCCTCCTTCATCTTGATTTTAGTATGGAAACATGTAGCCGTGGTGATGTTTTGTGGCATTTGGCAACCAAATTGTTGGACTGTAATGTAATTAGCCAATTTGATGATTATCAAGCTGGGTTCATAACATGACCATATTTCTGCATTTATTGACTTACTAACATTTAAGTTTGGATTTTCCTAGTCCTTTGGTAGTTCCAGTAGAGATGGGCTCCCAATTGAGATGATTATAGCCATAATTAGGGGAAATTTAAACGGCTCACCAGTATTTTGCTGCTGGCAGAGCAGTCACACTTACAACCATCCCCAAGTCTGAGCAGTGCCTCATCATTTTCAGTGGGGCTACCAAAGCTCCTGAGCTGCTGGCCCTCCGATACAGATCCCACAACAGTGGGAGCCCTTCATCAGCTCCAAGTACAGGGACAGCTAGTTTGCAGGCTGCTTCCAGAGGATTGAAGTGCAGCTTCCAACAAGTGCAGGCTCTGGACCCTCAGTAGCTCTTGTCGAACAGTCCCAGAGATCCCAGAGCACCTGGTAAAATCTAGCCCTTTCTTTCTGTTTCTGCACAAATACAACAGGCCATTGTCGGCAAATCAATGGAGCTGGCATTGTGTGTCAGAAGTTAGGACATCAGGTGCCTTGCATTCTGTCAATGTTAGCCTCAGAACTCCAGAAAATCATAGAACAGTTTCAGCACAAAAGGAAGCCAGTTGGCCCATCATATCCAAACTGGCTGTCAAAGAGACTAACTCAGCCAGACCCTCTCAAGCATGCTTTCCCTGTAGCTGGCACTTTGTTCTTCTCAGGTTCTTATCCAATTCCCTTTAAATACCATGACTGACCCTGTGTCCACAGTGCTCTTAGGCAGCACATTACAGATCTGAAACACTCTGTGCTTTTCCTCATGTTAACCCTATTGCATTGGTTCCGTGGCCATTCGCTGCCCTTTGGTTTCTAAGCCTTTCAGACATTGTGTAAAAAAAGCTCCCACTTATACCTCCTTAATTTTGCCAATCGCTTTAAACTGGTCCTCCAGTTTTCTACCCAGTTTCAAATCTACTGTCAAGATTCCTCATGATTTTATAAAATGTCTGTGAAATCTCCTCTCAACTTTCTTATCTCCAAAAAGAATAACCACAGCTTCTCCAATTTATCTGTATAACTCAAATCCCTTGGAATCACAGAGTACAGAAGAAGTCCTTCAGCACATCAAGTCTGAACTGACAAAAACAATTCTCAATATACCCAAATTCCCACTTTCCAGAATTAGGCCCATTGCCTTGAACATTATGACATTTGGAGTGTTAATCATTTTTAAGGTTGTGATGTTTTCTGCCTCTGCTACTCTCTCAGGCAATGCATTTCAGATTCCCATTATCTTCTGCATGACAAAAAAACCTCTCTTTACACCTCTTGCCTTTCACCTTTAAATTATGCCCTTGTTATTCACCTTTCAACTAAGGGGAGTAGCTGCTTTCTATTCACCCTGACCATGCCCGCCATAATGTTATACACTTTGATTAGGTCCCCGCTCAACTCTAAAGAAAATAACACAAGCTTATCCGGCCTCTTCTCTGGAGCTATACTGCTCCATCCCAGCCAACGTCCTGATAAATCTCCTCTGCACCCTCTCCAGTGCAATCACATCCTTCCTATAGTGTGGTGACAGAACTGCACGCAGCACTCCAGCTAACTAATGTTTTGTACAGCTCCAACATGACTTCCACATTTCTGGAAATATTATCCTAAATATTCTCGATCACCTTTCTCAAGCATTCACATTCTTGCTACGGTACAGTGCCCAAAACTGAACACAGCACTTCAGCTGAAGAAAAACCAGTGTTCTATAAATACTGATCATGACTTCCTTGCTTTTGTATTCTACTTACAATAACATCTACATCTCTACCACTATGCTGTAGCTCATTGTCTATCCATTCAGCCCTGTAACATCTATACTCCAGAACACTCATTACATTTGTGCTGTCACGGTCAGAGTTCTGCACTGAGCTAATGTCTAACAAAATGTTCTTCTGGGGTTGGTAAGACAGAGACTAACAAGCTGATATCTGCCTTAGCATTGTAACCCCCCACCAGCCCCAAGTAATGGGCTGTTCTAATCACCAGAGCTTCTAGAAGTTAGTCAATTTCAAACACTCTCACCTCAGGGTGTTTGCGCCTCATGTGCCTGTTCATCGAAGCTCGTGTAGAAACCTTTGTGCCGCACAGGTGACAGTTCTGGGCCTCCACCTTTTTGTGAGTCAACTGTATATGTTTGAAGAGCATGTATTCAGTGACAAACTTCTTCTCACAGATACTGCAGGTCCACTGCTTTCCAACTGAGTTGGGAAAAGTGGATGGAGAAGGAAGGAAAGACAAAAGAAAGGGTTTAAAAGTGGGGTGGCTGCTGATTGAAATCGATGTTAGTAAAAGTATTAATTAATGTGAACATACAAATTAGGAGCAGGATGAGACCATTCGGCCCCTGAAGCCTGCTCCATCATTTAATCAGATCACATTTGATCAGCTTGTCTTTTGAATTCCACATTCCTATCTACCCCAGTAACTTTTGATTCTATTGCCTAACAAGAATTTATCCACATCCACCTTAAAGATATTTCAGAGAATGCACTTCCATTGCCATCTGAGACAAAGTTCCAAAGTTGCACAACCCTCAGATAAAAAAAATTCTCCGCTTCTTGGTGACAAAAGGGCAATTTTTAATTTTTAAACTGTATCCCCTAGTTCTGGACTCAATCATGTCCACCTTGTCAAAACCTTCCAGGATCTTAAATACTCAAGTAAATCAGCTCAGCTCTTCGAAATCCCAGTGAGAACAAGCCTGGTCTGTCCAACCTTTCTCATAAGGCAACTTGCTCATTCCAGATATCAGTCTCGTAAATAAGAGTGTGCTGGAGAAACTCTGCAGGTTTGGCAGTTTCTGTGGAGAGAGAAACTGAGTTAAAGTCTATTATGACTCTTCTTCAGAACTGAAGTTAATCTGAAGTTGTATCTTGATCCAGAAATGCTGCCAAATCTAGAGTTTCCCCATTATTTTCTCTTTTTGTTTTAGATTTCCAGCATCTACAGTATTTCACTTTTATATCAATCTAGTAAATCTCTTCCAAACTGTGTACAACACATTTACATTAATCCTTACATCAGGAGATTAAAACTGTACATTGTATTTGAGATGTGGGTCTCACCAATGTCCTTTTTAAGTGTAGAAAAACACTTGCATATTCAATTTTGCCCACATTAGGATAGCATTCTTTATTAATTGCTGCACCTGCACATAATGTTTTTTGTGGCTTATGCATGAGGACATGCAAATTCCTCTGCATCTCTCAAGTCTGCAGTCATTCTTGTTTAAATAACTCTGCTGCTTCTTTCTTCCCCAACGTGAACAATTTCAAATTTTCCCACACTATATTCCATTTGCTATATTTTTGCCCTTTCATTCAATCTATCTATATTCATCCACAACCTACTTATGTCATTCTCACAACATATTTTCCTACCTCTGGTGTCATCTGAAAATTTAGCTACAATGCTTTTGCTCCCCTCATCCATGTCATTAACATGCATTGTCAAAATCTGAGGTCCCAGCATGGACTCCTATAGAATTCCACTTGTCACATCCTGCCAATCATATAAAAGATGCCTTTACACATAATCCCCATTTTCTGTTAGTCAGCCAGTGTTCTATCTATGCTAATATGTCACCCCTACACCATAAGATGCTGCTTTGTGCGACATCTTTTATGTGTCGTTTTGTCAAATACCTTCTGGAAATCCAAGTACGTTATATCTACAGTCTCTCCTATATTCACAGCACACATTACTCTTCCAAAGAATTTCAATAAATTGATTGAACATAGTTTCCCATTCACAATACTTCCTGATAACCTTGACATTTTCTAAGTGTCCAGCTATAAACTCCTTAAAGATAGATTCTAACAGTTACCTCATGACAGAGCCTATGATCTCCTGTTTTATGCCTCTCTTCCTTCCTGAATAAAAGAGTCTTTTATTTTTAACTTTCCAGACTGACGGAACCTTTACAAAATCTCGTGAATGTTGGAAAATTAACTCCAAAGCATCTATTATTGCATTGGCTACCTCTTTTAAGACTCTAAAACAAAGTCCATCAGGACCAGATACTTGTCAACCCACCAGTTTACATAAGAACATAAGAACTAGGAGCAGGAGTAGGCCATTTGGCCCCTCGAGCCTGCCCCGCCATTTAATAAGATCATGGCTGATCTTTTTGAGACTCAACTCCACTTACCCGCCCACTCACCATAACCCTTAATTCCTTTACTGTTCAAAAATTTATCCAGCCCTGCCTTAAACACATTCAGCGAGGTAGCTTCAACTGCTTCACTGGGCAGGGAATTCCACAGATTCACCACCCTTTGGGTGAAGAAGTTCCTCCTGACCTCAGTCCTACATCTGCTTTCCTTTATTTTGAGGTGATGCCCTCTAGTCCTAGTTTCACCTGCTAGCGGAAACAACCTCCCTGCCTCCACCCTATCTATTCCCTTCATAATCTTATACGTTTCAATAAGATCTCCCCTCATTCTTCTGAATTCCAATGAGTATAATCCCAGTCTACTCAGTCTCTCCTCATAATTCAACCCTCTCAACTCTGGAATCAACCGAGTGAATCTCCTCTGCACCCTCTCCAGTGCTAGTATCTCTCTTCTCAAGTAAGGAGACCAAAACTGCACACAGTACTCCAGGTGTGGCCTCACCAGGACCCTATACAGCTGCAGCAGAGCCTCCCTGTTTTTAAACTCCATCCCTCTAGCAATGACAGACAAAATTCCATTTGCCTTTTTAATTACCTGCTGCACCTGCAATCCTACTTTTAGCGATTCATGCACAAGGACACTCAAGTCCCTCTGCACAGCAGCGTGCTGCAATTTTTTACCATTTAAAACATAGTCCATTTTCCTGTTATTCCTACCAAAATGGATGACCTCACACTTATCAACATTGTACTCCATTTGCTAGACCTTTGCCCACTCACTTAGACTATCTATATCCCTCTGCAGACTTTCAGTGTCTTCTGCACACTTTGCTCTACCACTCACCTCAGGTGTCATCTGCAAATTTTGACACACCACACTTAGTCACCAACTCCAAATCATCTATGTAAACTGTAAACAATTGCGGTCCCAACACTGATCCCTGAGGCACACCACTAGCCACTGACCGCCAACCAGAAAAACACCCATTTACCCCTACTCTTTGCTTTCTACTGGTCAACCAATCCTCTATCCATTGCCAATACATTACCTGTAATACCGTGCAACTTTATCTTATGGAGCAGCCTTTGGTGTGGCACCTTGTCAAATGCCTTCTGGAAACCCAGATACACCACATCCACAGGTTCCCCATTGTCCACCATGCAAGTAATGTCCTCAAAGAATTCCACCAAATTAGTTAAACATGACCTACCCTTCATGAACCCATGCTGGGTGTTTCCAATGGGACAATTTATATCCAGATGTCTTGCTATTTCTTCCTTAATGATAGATTCGAGCGTTTTCCCCACTACCAAAGTTAAGCTAACTGGCCTATAGTTACCTGCTTTTTGTCTACTTCCTTTTTTAAACAGTGGCATCACATTGGCTGTTTTCCAATCTGCGGGAACCACCCCAGAGTCCAGTGAATTTTGCTAAATAATTACTAGTGCATTTGCTATTTCCCCCATCACTTTTTTTAGTACCCTGGGATGCATTTCATCAGGGCCAGGAGACTTGTCTGCCTTTAGCACCATTAGCTTGCCCAGCACTGCGTCCTTAGTGATAATGATAGTTTCTAGGTCCTCACCTGCTATAACCTACTTGCCATTAGTTTTTGGCATGTTATTTGTGTCTTCCACTGTGAAGACCAACACGAAATAACTGTTTAATGTCTCGGCTATTTCCTCATTCTCAGTTATTAAATTGGCCATCTCATCCTCTAAAGGACCAATGTTTACCTTCGCCACTCTTTTACGATTTACATATTTATAGAAACTTTTGCTGCCTGTTTTTATATTCTGAGCTAGTTTACTCTCATAATCTATCTTACTTTTCTTTATAACTTTTTTTGTGGCTTTCTGTTGGCCTTTAAAGATTTCCCAATCTACTAGTTTCCCACTACTCTTTGCTTTTTTGTATGTGTTTTTTTTTCAATCTGATTTCCTTTATTTCCTTAGACATCCATGGCTGGCTCTCTCGTTTCCTACAGTTCTTCCTTATCACTGGAATATACTTCTGCTGAGCACTGTGAAAAACCGTTTTGAAAATTCTCCACTGTTCCTCAATTGACCAACCATAAAGTTTTTGCCCCCATTCTACCCTAGCTAACTCCTCCCTCATTCCTTCATAGTCTCCTTTGTTTAAGCACAGGACATAGGTACTGAATTTAACCTTCTGACGCTCCATCTGTATTTTAAATTCGACCATACTGTGAACGCTCCTTCCCAGAGGCTCTCTAACTGTGAGATCATTAATTATTCCTGTCTCATTACACAGAACTATATCTGGGATAGCTTGCTCCCTCGTAGGTTCCATTACATATTGTTCAAGGAAATTATTGCAGATGCATTCTATGAAGCCTTCCTCAAGGCTGCCATGACCGACCTGGTTTGACCAATCGATATGTAGATTAAAATCCCCCATGATAATTGCTGTACCATTTTTACATGCATTAGCTATTTCTTTGTTTATTGCCCGCCCCACCATGATGTCATTATTTGGTGGCCTATAGACCACACCTATCAGTGACTTCTTCTCCCTGCTATTCCTAATTTCCGCCCAAATGGATTCAACATTTTGTTCAGTAGAACCTATATCATCTCTCACTACTGCCCTGATATCATCCTTAAAAATCAGAGCAACACCACTTCCCTTACCTTCCTGTCTGTCCTTCCGAACAGTTTGGTACCCCTGGATATTTAACTCCCAGTCATGACCATCCTGTAACCATGTCTCTGTAATGGCCACTAAATCATACCCATTTGCCATGATTTGCACCGTCACCTCATCCACCTTGTTTCAAATGCTCTGAGTATTCACATAAAGTGCCCTTATGCCAGTTTTTGCACCTTCTTTTTGGGTCCTATTACCTCCATTACTAACAGCTCTGGAGTTCTCCTTCCTTTAACTTTTTTCCTAATTTTCAATGGAGTTGAAGCTTCCTCGTCACCTGCTAACCTGCTGCTTTGCCTTACATTAATTGTTATTCTCCCTCTACGCTCACTTCTCCCTTCCCCCCTACTTACTAGTTTAAAGTCCTATTAACCACCCTATTTACCCTTTTCGCCAGAACACTGGACCCGGCCCTGTTCAGATGGAGTCCATCCCAGCGGTATAGATCCCTCCTGCCCCAGAACTGATGCCAATGCCCCATGAAAAGGAAACCCTCTTTCCCACACCACTCTTTTCGCCACGTGTTTACTTCCCTGATCCTCGCCTCCCTATGCCAATTTGCACATGGCTCGTGCAGCAATCCAGAGATTATGACCCTTGAAGACCTGTTTTTTAATTTTGTTCCTAGCTTTTCATAATCCCGAAACAGGTCTTTTTTCCTAGTCTTGCCTATGTTGTTGGTACCTACGTGGACCACAACAACTGGATCCTCCCCCTCAGTCTCTCGTATCCTCTCAAGCCAGTCAGTCAGAGATGTCTCGCATCCTGGCACCGGGCAGGCAACTCACCATGCGGGATTCTCTATCCTGCTCGCAAAGGATACTGTCTATCCCCCTGATGATGGAATCCCCTACAACTACAATCTGTCTTTTTGCTCCCACCTCTTGAATGGCCTCCTGGACCATGGTGCCATGGTCAATTGACTCATCCTTCCTGCAGCCCTGTTCCTCATCCACGCAGGGAGCAAGTGCCTCATACCTGTGGGACAATGTCAAGGGCTGCGGCTCCTGTGTTCCTGTCTGCAGGGTCCCTCTACCTGCCTCACTCGCAGTCACACACTGCTGCCGATCGAATTAACATTAGTTAATCTATCAGGTGTGACTGCCTCCTGGAACACAGCATCCAGGTATTTCTCCCCCTCCCGGATGTGCCGCAGTGTTTGGAGTTAAGATTCCAGCTCATCAATTCTGAGCCAGAGCTCCTCAAGGAACCCATACTTGCTGCAGATGTGGTCACTGCCGTTCTCAATGGGATCAGCTAGCTCCCACATCATACAGCTACAACACATCACCTGGCCTGCCATCTCTACTTAGTTAATTATTTAAAATTAATTAGTTTTTTTTAGGTTCGCAGTGTTCTCTGCACCAGTAAGTTTACTCCGTTATATACTCAAACAGACTCCGGCTTTGCCTTCCGACCCACTCCCAGAGGATTTGGCGTCTCGGTGACCACCCCGAAAGATAACAAAGATATGAGGAAAGAAAAATGCAAATAGCTTACCTGCTCACCACACTTTGTCGTTATTATTAGGTTAGAGGAGGTGGAAGGGTGGGAGACACTACACGTAGTGTCTCGGGTATTAGTTAACTCCCAAATTTATTGCATGGAAGCTTACCTTCCCAGATGCCCTCACGCTTTCTCCCGGACTCCCACCGCTGAAACAACTGAAAGGCCCCAATCACACGAGGTAAGACTTTTATAATCGAAAAGTTTACCTTCCCAGGCTGCCCTCGCGGTTTGCTCAGGACTACTCTCTGGTGATTATAATTTTAACAAGTGCCTCAATCTCTTTTTCCTCCTGACATACAGCTATTACTGGAATGTTTTTGTACCCTCTATAGGTTTTTATTTCATCTGTCATTTTCTTAATTGCCATTAACTATCCATTCTCACTTTCTAGAGGACTAGCACTTATTTATTTATTTAAAGGGGTTTTAGGGTATTTCAAAAGGAAAGGGGTAAATAGAAACCCTTACTATCTGCTTCTCCGTTTCTCGCTAGCTGCTTCTTATACTTTTAATTTCTTATCCCAATTAATCGTTTAGCCATTCTCTGCCATTCTTTATATGGTGTCCAATCATCAATCTGCCACTTATTTTAATGCATTATATAATTTTCTCGTAAGTTTGATGCTTTCTTTAACTTCTTTTAAATGCTGGGTTCTCCTCTTATAATTTTTCTTTATAGTAGAAATATTTTGAGTATTCTAAAATATCCCCCAAAATATTTACCACTACTTCTCCACTGTTCTGTCCCATAGCTTAGTATCCCAGTGCATTTCAGCTATCTCAGCTTTCATGCCACATTGTTGCATTTATTTAAATCTAAAGTACTAAAGTCTTAGACCCACTTCTCCCTTTCAAAGTGGATGTAAATATTCAATCATATTGTGCTCACTGCTACCTAGGATGCTTTTACTCTGAGATCATTAATCAGTCATGTCACATATACATTACCAAATCTGGTATAACCTCTCTGGTTGATTCCAAAACGTGCTGCTCGAAGAAAATCTTTCAAGAGTTTTCTATTTACTTCTCATCCAGGCTACTATTGCCATTCTGATTTTTCCAGTTTATAACATAGATTAAAATCACCCATAATTATTGCTGTACCTTTATCACAATCACCCAATAGTTCTCATTACTTTGGCATCATGATTTTATTGTGGTTAGAGGTTCTGTAGACCACTCCAGCTAGAGGCTTCTTTTTCTCCTGCTATTCCTTATCTTCACCCTTCTACATCCTGATCTCCTTAACCAAGGTCATCTCTAACTATTGTACCAAAAGTTGTCCTACATTATCAAAGCTATTCCTCCACCTTGACCTAGTTTGTTATTCTTCTTGAATGTCACATAGCCCTCAATATTTATCATGCAGTCACATCTCTGTCATTGAAATGAATAAACATAATTTAATGGCAATGTGTTATGAATTTGTTTTTTTTTTAATGACTGCTATGCACATTCCAATATGGAGCCTTTAGTTTTGTCTGTTATCCTCGTAACATAATGAAAATCTGCTCAATGGGAATATTTAAAGTAAGGTTAGAAAGCAATATTGTATTGAATCCTTCACTAATAATTTCTCAGACTCATTCCTGCAAATTCACCATACATTACACAGATAAACAATTCAGACCCCTGCTTGCAGCCCAATTCCTTATTCTGTATGGATACAATTGTACCCACAAGTTAGCTTGCCAGCCTATAACTCATCCTTCATGAGCATTTATTCAACACTGCAGGAAAGGAGGAAGTGAAATCAGCCACTCATGTCTGTGCTGGCTCTTTGAAAGAGCTAATCTTAATTAGCTCTACCCCTCACTGTTCTTTCAGCACATCCATGCATAGCTTTCCGTCATCACTGTAAATAAGAATCAACCTATTTGCTCTTCAAGATTCCCTTATCAAAAAAGTCGACTTAGGGGTTTTGTGTTGCATTGATAGTGTCTCTACCTCTGAGCCAGGAGGCCCAGGTTCAAGTCCTACCCATTCCAGGTGTGTAATAACATTTCTTAAGACGTTAATTGGAAAATATTTAAAATAAAAAGTTGAATTCTCAAGTGACTGATCCAAAACTGGTGATACACTTGACCCCAGTTTGAATAATATTTGATTAGCTTGGCAAACACACCAGTATGAAGAAGTTTATGGTTTTCCATACTGTTCCTCTCACTGAAGGTTTTCCCACACAGCTCACACATGAAGTCCTTCACACCTGCAGAATAAAAAAGATTGTACATGTTAAAAAATACATTATGCAGTGTCTGTCAGCACACATTACACTGGGTTATACCCCACTATGTAGCATACATAGAAACTGACAACCCTTTGAGATACGTCCTGGTTTCTTAGGCCAGCTCTCTCAGTGAATTTTAAAAACCAACCCTTTATTTTTAAGTCCTTCCATCATCTTGCCCCTATGTATCTCTGGAGTCTCCTTCAGCCCTACAACTCTCCAAGCTCAGTGTGCACCTCTAATTCTGGCCTCCAATGCAACCACAATTTTTAATTATTCTGCCTTTGGCAATCGTGCCCTTAGACATTGATGCCCAAATTCACTCTCCAAACTTCTGTGCCTACCTATCTATCTCCTCTTCAATGAGCTGCTTAAAACCTACCTCTTTTGGTCACTTGTCCCACTGACACATGTAGCTCAGTTTCAAGTTTTATTTGACAATGCTCCCATGAAGCACATTGGGACACTATTATGGTAAACGTGCTATATAAATACAAGTTGTTCCTGAGAGCCGTACAGAGGTGGAAGGGGAGTGTGGTGATCCTCTACTTCACCTAATCTCTGGTATAGATATCTTTCAGACACAGATAACAAGTAGCAAACCTCCACATCATAAAATACCTCAATTCTCTCCTGGGAGTAGTTCTCCCTACGGACAGGGTGAAGAAACAGCAGAGTGGGCACAATTATTGTTTCCTCTTCAAAAGTAATCACTTTACCTCAGGATGATAAACACAGTTAATAATTTTAAACCAGAGATTTTTGCCTGGATGAGATAGAAAAAGATCAGAAGCCAAGGACAGTAGTTGGAGTTAAGATGTAAATTAGTTATTCTGAAATAGCTGATTGGCTTGAGGAGCAGAATTGGTTACTCCTATTCTTAGTTAGAACAAAGTCCCCTAACCAAATGATGCAGAGTACTGAGGAGGACTGTATCTGTGACAAACTTAAACTCGAGTAGAACTCAAACCTCCTGAAGCAAGAGATTCTTGGCCCTCAATATAGAAACAGATGAAAGTCATACTGTCTTTGGTGTTAGCCTGGCTACTGTGTCAGTGGTTACCTGTGTGTCTCTTGTAGTGCTTAAGCATGTTGACTTTCTGCGCAAACTTCCGATGACACTCTTTGCACTCATACTCTTTGATGCCCTTGTGGAGTTTCATGTGATGTCGTAGGGCATGCTTCGTTTTCATTCCTGGACACAGAATGGCAAAGAAATGGACATCATTACAAAATTAACAAGACTTCAGCAAAGTGGAAAATTAGAACTCCCATGGTTAGTAAATGTATAAGCAGAAAAAAGGAACTGGATTATATATGTGTTGAGAAAGGGGGTGAAGGATTTTCCTTGAATTGTTATATATTTGTTTCATTCACTTAAAGACAGCAAAGCAATCTTGGATGAGTGTGGGTGGGAAGACAATGTCTGACATTGAAGCATTTATCCATTGGCTATGAAGGGAAAGCTTTTCCTTAGGTACAGTCTCATATGCATCTGGATTCTAGAAGGTCATCGGTTAGAATTTTTAATAAATCTTCAAGACACACCAAGGCCACAGTGTGATCATAAGTGGAAAAGAGCACTGGTGCTGCAAAGAGAGGGGAAGACAGTCATCACTGAGAGAGAAAGAACGCCCAAAATAGTGAGAGAATGCTTCACAGTGAGGAAGGAGATGCCTGAACCAGACAGGCAAGGTGCAGTGCAAAGGGTTGGTGGGGGGTGGGGGGAGGTGATAGAGAGACAGAACATGGGCTATGCATACATGAGTAAAGAGAGGGTGGTATTTAAGAAGAGGGGGCAGCTTTTGAGAGAAAGAAAGAGAAGGGCAGTGAGAGAGGAAGGGAGCAGTTCCTGACAGTATGGAGAGGGGAAGGTGTGACACAAGAAAGAAAGAAGGTGGGAGAGAGGAAGATGAGGACATGGGATCGCTAGAGGTGGGGACAGTGAAGTGAGAGACAAAGTGAGAGAGAGACTGAGGGGAGTAGTCAGCATTTCTCAAGTAGATGTAAAAGATTACATTGCACCATTTCAAAGAAGACTAGGAAACCAGATGCCCTTGCCAATAATTATCTCTCACTATCCCTAACAGATTTGCAATGCTTTTAGTGGGATCCTGCTGTGCATGGATTGGCTGCCTCACTTCCTACTATATAGGGCTGTTAAACCATTTTAGGTGATGCCAAATTCTTGAAAGGTGCTTTCGAAACACAGACTCTTCTTTAAGAAAGAGTGACCCCAGATTGCACCAGTGGTGACAACACTGAGCAAACAGTTTTTACTCTAGTCTCCCAATCTCATATGGGCAGCAGGCTGCCTCAGACCAAGCTCAACTCCTCCACAGTGCCGCTTGTATATGATAAGCAACAGTTCCTCTAATGTCTCACCTTTCCCACATTCTGCGCACAGATAGTCCCGAACATTGTCATGCACCCTCATGTGTTCCTTCAACATGTCCCTCCGGGCAAATGACTTCCCACACTGTTCACATGTGTGGCTCTTCACTCCTAAACAGCGACAAACACAATAGAAATATGATCCAGAATAGATAAACAACAGAAGAAAAGGTAATTTTTGATGTCTGACAACACACAGAAACAGTTTATCATCACAGACCTTTGTCTAAATAAAGTCCAAGAGATACTTTTAGGCCAGCTTTATTAAAGAAAATGGGGCTTTTCATCAACAGTTAGTTATGGATAATACTGTACCATAGTGTAAACCAAATTTGGTATTCTCCTTGTGTTCTAGCATTTTGATCAGTCGTTCTTTGCTTTGAATGTCAGGAATGCTGTTGCAGTTTACTTTTTTCACTCCAAGAGTAACTAAAAGCATCTCCAAAATGTTTTCACTCCAAGAATAACAAAGCACCTCCAAAACAACCTAAGATCATCTAACACAAAGCAAGCTTGCAGTCTTTAGGAGGATGAAATAATTGATTAAATCTCCTTTGCAATGGTGTGTTCTTTCTGCTTCCAAGAACAGAGGACTAGAGGGGATACGTTTAAGGTGAGAGGGGAAAGATATAAAAGGATCCAAAGGAGCAACTTTTTCCACACTGAGAGTGGTGCATGTATGGAATGAGCTGTGGATACATTACAAGATTTAAAAGACAATTGGACAAGTACATGAATAGGAAAGGTTTAGAGGGACATGGGCCAAATGGGACTAGATCAGTTTAGGATTCGTGGGGGTATTCATAGATAAGTTGGACTGAACGGTCTGTTTCTGTGCTGTTTGACTCTATCTGTCATTGCTACCTTTTAACTGGCCACAATTGGCAGCCAATCACAGCACTAAGTGACTGCAGAAGAAAGCCGCACCTAGCCTACATTTGGTGCTTCCCCCGACAGTCAGTCAGAATTAGAAATCTTTTGATTCATCCACCATTTGGGAATCTACAGGTTTAGACAGTTGGCTTCAAGCAGTTGTGGAAAACCATTGTCATTGTAAGTGATTTCACATCATTGTAAATTGCTCCACTTACGTAAGCAACAACAGGAGGGGTGTAAATTCACCTTAAGTGGAGAAAAAGAATCCATATTCTGAATTAATCAGAATGAATACAAGTGCTTTCCCCAATCCTTATGGTTAATGCCATACTCAAATTAAAACATAGTCTTGAAAAAGAAAGTATCAGATTGAGATTTAATTAAAAATTGAATCTTGCTTGTATTTTTGTTTTTATAAGGTGTGAGAAAGTAAGGATTTGGAGGAATTGGAAGAGTGATTTGTACAACGATATGGTTTACCTGTGTGGATTATTTTGTGACGTTCCAAGTTCCCTGTACTGTTAAAGATCCTTCCACAGATATCACAGGGATGGATGTACCTGGAACAGAAATACAACCACATGACTCAACACAGGGATGGAACAGATCAGACAGGAATAAATCCAGCACATTATGACCTTTGAGAAATTAGTTTAGAGCCTTTGCCATTGCTACAACAAAAAAAAGTCTCACTGATACACTGATAGAGGCACTGCAGAAGGTACAAAATAGATTGATGAGATGGTGCTGTTGAAGTTTAAACATCAGAAAATTTTCTGATGAAGGGTCTAGACCCGAAACGTCAGCCTTACTGCTCCTATGATGCTGCTTGGCCTGCTGTGTTCATCCAGCCCTGCACCTTGTTGTCTCTTTATCAGTCAGTGTCCACTTGCCAACCATTCAGCACTCTATTCTCATACTATATAAAATGTTGTTCCCCATTACGCTCGTATTCTTGCTAATGTCCTGATGAGTGCAAGATGAAAGGCTTTGAAAAAAATGTGTCTATTTTCAGCAATTCTCAATTCTGCACTACAAAACAACTCAGTATGTTGGTTCTCTCTCCCCTGTCGCATTTTCTTCCCTCACTTCCTGCTTGTTTTCAGGTCCTTGCTCTAGTATTTACCTCATGAGTGAGCTTAGAATCTGCCCAATTATAGAGTCCACAGTTATAGCAGGGATCACAAGCCAAATCCAGCCCTGTCCTTCAGAGTTTTGCACATTTCCATACTTCCAGCATTGGGTCTCTGGACAACTTTCACCTCGCTCAAGTGTATCAATCATTAATTAATTCAATACGGTTAGTAACTCAGTAGCTGACTTGACCCGAGAGGGACAGAGCGACAGGTCTGGTAATCACCAGAATGGGATGGTAGGTGTAATTCTTAGCATCCAAGTTCAAATAACTGTGCAAGCTAAAGCTTTATCCAATAGAGTTATCACAATTTTACACACAAGAAGAATCATTAAAGTGCTGGCACTGTGTAAGGGTCTAGCAGCTTCAATTCCAGCAGTATTCCTGTGCATACTTGGTCCCTGTAAATCTTGAGAGATGCACAGGAGTGTGTGTATTTTGTATCTGATCCTATCCAAATGGATAATGTAGCAGAGATAGTAGGAACTGCCGATGCTGGAGAATCTGAGATAACAAGGTGTAGAACTGGATGAACACAGCAGGCCAAGCAGCATCAGAGGAGCAGGAAAGCTGACGTTTTGGGTCTAGACCCTTCTTCAGAAATAATAATGGATAATGTCACACTTTGTTTTGAGGCCCTCAGGTATAGTGAGGGATGACCCCTAGTTTAGCAGTTGGCATATACAGAGTCAGTCATTAAGCATTACTGGGATTTAATGCCACTCACTTTTGCACATTGGGGTCAGAATCTGGCAATTCTTCCCTATGAATGACCATGTGGGCATGATACGTGGCCTTCAGTGCAAAGCGACGATTGCAGATTGTACATCCATAGCCCTTCTCCTTATGAATCTCCATCAAATGCTTCAAATACTGACTCCCTTTTGCGAATGTGGCCTGTAAACAGCAATAGAATGGTAAGTAAAGTAGAACTGTGGATGCTGGAGATCTTGAACAAAAACAAGAATTACTGGAGAAACTCAGGAGGGAAAGCAATGGGAAGAAAGCAGTGTTAACATTTCGACTGCAGTGACTAAAGAAGAATCACTGGACTCGAAACGTTAACTCTGCTTTCTTCCCACAGATGCTACCAGTCCTGCTGAGTTTCTCCAGCAATTTTGGTTTTTGTTATAGAGCAGTGTTAAGTGGGATCCTAATCTCATCGATACTTCAAGTCTCATACATAGTCACCTGATTAAATCTCAATCAAATAATCAGTATATCAGAAGTTGGTATTCTGTGCTACTTACATGCATGCACACTGGCTGACAAGAGCTGCACATGTGCAGTCAGCTGCACTTTTGCCTCAAAAATTGAACAAATCTCTATTTAATTATTTATGAATATAGGAATAAGGACAGGAGGCGGCTACTCAGCCCCTTGAGCCTGTTCTGCTGATCTAATTGCTTCACATTACCATCTATCCCATAACTTTTCACCCTCAGCTTGTACAGAACATATGCAGCTTCGTCTTAAAAAATATTAAAAGACCCGGCTTCCAGTGTGTTTTGACGAAGATAGCTCCAAAGACTTAAGACCTTCTGTGACAAAATATTTCTCCTCACTGGTTTCTGAAATGGGCAACTCCACAATTGTAAACAGCTCCATCACATACAACAACTGAATGGATATTGGGGGAATCTAACTTATTGCAATTTATATAGAAATACAAACAGTAAAACAAACCCTCCTGATGCAGAAGTCAGAATTTGGCTGACGGTGATAATGTCAGCAATCACTTAAAACAATAACATCCTAGTCCCTGCAACATGGCGAAACATGTCAAGACAATTCACAGGAGGGATTTTCAAACAATATTTCATAGTAAGGCACATTAAGAGATATCAGGACAGGTGACTGAATGTTTACTCAATGAAGTAGGTTTGAAGGAAGGGTTTTAAATGTCTTTCATTGAGGATTCTTAATAACAAACAAAGAGACTTGCCTGGCATTTCTTACAGCTGTATTTATGTGGAATGGGTTCGTTGACTCCATCGGACTGTTCTTCTGTTTCCTCTGCTGTGATCCCGAGTTTGCTGATAAATTGCTCTCGTTGCTGCTCATTCATCAGTGGAATGTCCTGCACACAAGAGTTAGGAGGATGCTATATGGTAAAGGACACGATCAACCTTGCTGTATGACTCCCACACCTCTGAGTCAACCCACATGCCTCAATGCAAGGCATGAAGGCACCTCAGTTACAATTGCCACAGGGCAACACTGCACTGGGCTTTTAGTATAGCCTTTGCATCATAATCACAAGGTGACAGATAGACAATCATGTACGCTAGTCAGTACTTGACAATAATTTTGTAAAAGAAGGATTTTGCTTCTACCACAAATTTTATATTTATATATTGGTGTTCACACACAACAGTGAAAGGTATCCAACAAGGACAGGAAGTCACAGAGAGAGGAAGGAGTGAGGACATAGGGATGGATCTGTAATCAAATATGAGAATTTACGGTTTCAAAATAGGAGGCTGGAGTAATAGGTTATTGTGTTTTGGCTTAATTTTCCAAAACTTTCTCGATATAGGGATGGTGCCATTCGACCAGAAGCTAGCTAACAGAACTCCTTTATTCAAAATGGGAAGGATACAGAAAACTGCAGCCAGTTAGCTTAACATCTATCATAGGAAAAAATGTTAAAAGAAGTTATAGCAGTGTACTTAGGTATGTTCAAGGTAATCAGGCAGAGTCAACATGGTTTTGTGAAAGGGAAATCATGTTTGACCAATTTATTGGAATTCTTTGAGAAGGCACCATAAATTGGATAAAAACACTGAACTTAGATTATCAAATGCCTTCTGGAAAGTACCACATCATAGGTTATTCTGGCAAATAAAAATTCATGGTGTAGGGAGCAGCATATTGGCATGGATAGAAGATTGTTAGCTAACAGGTATCAGTAAGCATAAATGTGTCTGTTAAGATTATAAAGATGGGTGCACCACAGGGATTGATGCTGGAACTTTAGCTGTTTACAATTTATATAAATGACTTAGATCAAGGGATGGAAAGTATGAATTCTAGATTTCCCAATGACACAAATATAGGGAGAAGAGTAGGTTGTGAACAGAACATAAGGAAGTTGCAAAAAGATGTAGACAGGATAAGTGAGTGTGCAAAGATGTGACAAATGGAGTATAATAATATGGGAAAATGTGAAATTGTCCAATTTTTTTTTAGAATTAGAATCCCTACAGTGTGGAAACAGGCCCTTCGGCCCAACAAGTCCACACCGAACCTCAGAGCATCCCACCCAGATCCATCCCCCTATGACCCACCTAATATACACCCTCTACCTCCCTGAACACTACAGGCAATTTAGCATGGCCAATCTGCCTAACCTGCACATCTTTGGACTGTGGGAGGAAACCGGAGCACCCGGAGGAAACCCACGCAGACACGGGGAGAATGTGCAAACTCCACACAGACAGTCGCCCGAGGCTGGAATCGAACCCAGGTCCCTGGTGCTGTGAGGCAGCAGTGCTAACCACTGTGCCACCATGTTGGCAGGAAGAATGGAAGAAAAGCATATCATCTGAATAGTGATAGATTGCAGAGCTCTGAGATGCAGGGTGACCTGGGTGTATGTATGAATCACAAAAGGTTAGTATGCAGAAACAGTAAGTAATTAGGAAATCTGAATGTTTTCATTTACTGCAAGAGGAATTGAATAGAAAAGTAGGGAAGTTATGCTTCAGTTATACAGGGCATTGGTGAGACCACATCTGGGATGTTCCACGTTGAAAGCAATTCACAATTCATCTCACTCAGTTCCCATGACAAAAACAGGATCATGATTAAAACTGATGCCTCTTCAAAGCTGCCAATACTCACTGACTAAGCTGATGCATGAAAGAGTGGCCATTTAGGCTGAGCTTACCATTCTTACATTAACTGAACTTTACAAATCAGTATCTTCAGGAGGAGGAGTACAACAGTACCAATGAATGTTATCACTGCATGAGTTTCAATTTAATTACGATTGCCAAATAAGAACCCAGACAGTGAATGGCACCAGTGGCCTGAAGATGTTACCGTGTTAAAGTCAAGTTACAAAAACAGAAGTTGCTGGAAAAGCTCACCAAGTGTGGCAACATCTGTGAAAAAACACAGAGCTAATGTTTCAGATCCAGTGACCCTTCCTCAGAGCTGGGTAGTTCTGAGGAAGGGTCACCGGATCCGAAACATTAACTCTGATTTTTCTTCACAGATGCTGCCAGACCTGCTGAGCCTTTCCAGCAATTTCTGTTTTTGTTCCTGACTTGCAGTATCCGCAGTTCTTTCAGTTCTTAGAACAAAGAACAAAGAAAATTACAACACAGGAACAGGCCCTTCGGCCCTCCAAGCCTGCGCCGATCCAGATCCTCTATCTAAACCTGTCGCCTATTTTCCAAGGATCTGTATCCCTTTGCTCCCTGCCCATTCGTGTCTCTGTCTAGATACATCTTAAATGACGTTATCGTGCCCGCCTCTACCACCTCTGCTGGCAATGCGTTCCAGGCACCCACCACCCTCTGCGTAAAGAACTTTCCACGCATATCTCCCTTAAACTTTTCCCCTCTCACCTTGAAATCGTGACCCCTAGTAATTGAGTTCCCTACTCTGGGAAAAAGCTTCTTGCTATCCACCTGTCTACACCTCTCATTATTTTGTAGACCTCAATCAGGTTCCCCCTCAACCTCCGTCTTTCTAGTGTAAATAATTCTAATCTACTCAACCTCTCTTCATAGCTAGTGCCCTCCATATCAGGCAACTTCCTGGCGAACCTCCTCTGCACCCTCTCCAAAGCAAGCACATCCTTTTGGTAATGTGGCGACCAGAACTGTATGCAGTATTCCAAATGTGGTCGAACCAAAGTCCTATACAACTGCAACATGACGTGCCAACTCTTGTACTCAATAGCCCGTCCAATGAATGAAAGCATGCCATATGCCTTCTTGACCACTCTATCGAACTGCGTAGCCACCTTCAGGGTACAATGGACCTGAACACCCAGATCTCTCTGTGCATCAATTTTCCCCAGGGCTTTTCCATTTACCGTATAGTTCGCTCTTGAATTGGATCTTCCAAAATGCATCACCTTGCATTTGCCTGGATTGAACTCCATCTGCCATTTCTCCGCCCAACTCTCCAATTTATCTATATTCTGCTGCATTCTCCGACAGTCCCCTTCACTATCTGCTACTCCACCAATCTTAGTGTCATCTGCAAACTTGCTAATCAGACCATCTATACCTTCCTCCAGATCATTTATGTATATCACAGACAACAGTGGTCCCAACACGGATCCCTGTGGAACACCACTGGTCACAGTTCTCCATTTTGAGAAACTCCCTTCCACTACAACCCTCTGTCTCCTGTTGCCCAGCCAGTTCTCTATCCATCTAGCTAGTACACCCTGGACCCCATGCGACTTCACTTTCTCCATCAGCCTACCATGGGGAACCTTATCAAACGCCTTACTGAAGTCCATGTATATGACATCTACAGCCCTTCCCTCATCTACCAACTTCGTCACTTCCTCAAAGAATTCTATCAAGTTGGTCAGACATGACCTTCCCTGCACAAAACCATGCTGCCTATCGCTAATAAGCCCATTTTCTTCCAAATGTAAATAGATCCTATCCCTCAGTATCTTCTCCAGCAGCTACCCCACCACTGACGTCAGGCTCACCGGTCTATCATTACCTGGATTATCCTTTCTACCCTTCTTAAACAGGGGGACAACATTAGCAATTCTCCAGTTCTCCGGGACCTCATCCGTGCTCAAGGATGCTGCAAAGATATCTGTTAAGGCCCCAGCTATTTCCTCTCTCGCTTCCCTCAGTAACCTAGGATAGATCCCATCCGGACCTGGGGACTTGTCCACCCTAATGCCTTTTAGAATACCCAACATTTCCCCCCTCCTTATGCTGACTTGACCTAGAGTAATCAAACATCTATCCCTAACCTCAACATCCGTCATGTCCCTCTCCTCAGTGAATACCGATGCAAAGTACTCATTAAGAATCTCACTCATTTTCTCTGACTCCTCACATAACTTCCCTTCTTTGTCCTTGAGTAGGCCAACCCTTTCTCTATTTACCCTCTTGCTCCTTATGTATGAATAAAAGGCTTTGGGATTTTCCTTAACCCTGTTTGCTAAAGATATTTCATGACCCCTTTTAGCCCTCTTAATTCCTCATTTCAGATTGGTCCTACTTTCCCGATATTCTTCCAAAGCTTCGTCTGTTTTCAGTCACCTAGACCTTATGTATGCTTCCTTTTTCCTCTTTACTAGTCTCACAATTTCACCTGTCATCCATGGTTCCCTAATCTTGCCCTTTTTATCCCTCATTTTCACAGAGACATGTCTGTCCTGCACTCTAATCAACCTCTCTTTAAAAGCCTCCCACATATCAAATGTGGATTTACCCTCAAACAGCTGTTCCCAATCCACATTCCCCAGCTCCTGCCAAATTTTGCTATAGTTGGCCTTCCCCCAATTCAGCACTCTTCCTTTAGGACCACTCTCGTCTTTGTCCATCAGTATTCTAAAACTTACAGAATTGTGATCACTATTCCCAAAGTAATCCCCCTACTAAAACTTCAACCACCTGGCCGGGCTCATTCCATAACACCAGGTCCAGTACGGCCCCTTCCGGAGTTGGACTATTTACATATTGCTCTAGAAAACCCTCCTGGATGCTCCTTACAAATTCTGCTCCATCTAAACCTCTAACACTAAGTGAATCCCAGTCAATGTTGGGAAAATTAAAATCTCCCATCACCACCACCCTGCTGCTCGTACATCTTTCCATAATCTGTCTACATATTTGTGCCTCTATCTCACGCTTGCTGTTGGGAGTCCTGTAGTACAGCCCCAATATTGTTACCGCACCCTTCCTATTTCTGAGCTCTGCCCATATTGCCTCACTTCTCAAGTCCTCCATAGTGCCCTCCTTCAGCACAGCTGTGATATCTTCTTTGACCAGTAATGCAACTTCTCCACCCCTTTTACCTCCCTCTCTATCCCGCCTGAAGCATCTATAACCTGGTATATTTAGTTGCCAATCTTGCCCTTCCCTCAACCAAGTCTCAGTAATAGCAATAACCTCTTTTTTTATTATTTTTTTATCTGGGAGTATGATGTTATTGCTTATTTAAAAGTCAAGTTACTCAGACGAAAGTTTTTAACCAAAAATGTAGAGGTCAACTTTTAGGAATGCAGGAACAGGAGTAGGCTGTTCAGCCCCTTGAGCCTGTTTCATCATTCACTGGGATCATGGTTGATCTGTGGTCTAACTCCCTAGACCACTTTTGACACATAACCCTTAATACCTTTGCTTAACAAAAACTTATCTGTCTCAAATTTAAAATTAAGAATTGATCTAGCATCCACTGCCATGTGTGAAAGAGAGTTCCAAACATTTACCACCCTTTATATGTAGAAGTGTCTCCTAACATCTGGTCTGGCCTGGCCTTAATTCTCAGACAATGACCCCTACTTCTTTAACACAAATAACATTTGAGGGGTGAAATCCCCCTTTCCCAGCATCTTGCTATCAAACAGTTGCCCGTTTGAGGATTCAAAAGTAACACGGAAGGAATGCATTGCACACCAGTGAGGAGTTAGCCTTGACTTTACATATTGATAAATGCAAACTTGAGGAGTTGAACAGCCGCCTGCAGTGGTGTGCTATTCTGTGGTTATATCAACAAGCAGATTGCACCATGGCAGGTTTGACCTCAGATGCGAGGGGGTGGGCGATGGACTTCTTTTACCTAAAATGCTGATTGACTTACATGTGAGGTATATGGAATATTAATTTTTTTTCTGCAGAAAGTTGGGAGTCAACTTAGACACAAGATCAACCAAGTGTTCATGGTCTCTGTATCGGACATTAACTGCAATTATTTGATTAACCTGTTATAGCACCTTCTTATCCCTAACCTTTAAAAATATCGTGTTTATACCTTAAAATGGACATGGGTGTGGTCCCTCAGGACATCGACACGGTAAAATTTGCGTCCACAGATTTCACAGGTGTATTTCTTGTCCCCATGTGTCAGCAAGTGCTTATTCATGTTGCTTCGACAGGAAAATACCTGCCAAAAAATTTAAAACAGGATACATGTCAACAGGCATCATATTACATAAATACTTTCTCCCATCTTTTGCAATCATTTTCTGTCCACATACTAAACAGAAAGTTCCAGCCTTGTCATCTTATCAAACTGGTTGTCACCACCCTTATAACTACAACTTTTATTTATATAAGGCCTATAATGCAACAACATCCCCTTGCACAACAAAGTAAGACACAAAGCTACACGGCAGACGACCAACAACTTGGTCAAAGCGATAGATTTTAAGGAGTGTCTTAAAGGACGAAAGCGAAATAGAGAAGTGAAAAAATGTAGGGAGGGAACTCCTGAGCTTTTGGCCTTGGCAGATGAAGGCATGGTCACCAACCGTGGAGCGATTAGGATAGGGAATGCCCAAGAGACTTAGTTAAGAACGAAGATCCTGGAGGGCTAGAGGAGATGACAGCAATAGGGAGAGGTAATATCATGAAGGGGTTTGAAACAGAGGATGAACACATTAAAAATGAGGCATTACTGAACTGAGTGCCAGTGTGGGTCTGTGACCACAGGAGTGAAGGGTAGTGCATGTTAGGACACAGGCAGTAGGAGTTTTTCATGACCTCGAGTTAATGGAAGATGGGAGAATGTAGGAAGTCAGTCATGCGTGTTAGAATAGTCAAGTCCAGAGATAGCAAAAGCACAGATAGAAGGTTTCAAAGGCAGCAGAGTTAAATAGGGGTGGTCAGGTGATGTTACAGAGGTGGAAATAGGCAATCTTAGTGACAGCATAGATTATGGTTGAAAGCTGATCTTGGGTCAAATATGACATCATGCAAACAGTTGAAAAGGACTGAATCGGCAGTGAGGTAATGCTGGTGTGACTCCTTTGCCACAGTCAGAGAGAAAAGCAAGTCTTGGGTGGAAGCACTTCTAATTCAGAATATTCCCCCCTCCCCGCCCCCTCACCTTTTACCTGCCCTTTTAGTTGACAATTCCACAAATAGAGACAAAGACCTGCTATCAATATGGACTGATTCCTCAGAATGGAGCAGTAACTGCAGGAGAGGAGCAGCAAACAGGGGAGAGGAAGAGTGAAGAATCAAAATGGAAGCTTTAAGAATTTGGCAGATAGTTAAGTGATACTGAGTGGATAGTTAAGTGGCAAGAATTACATGTCACCTAGACACAATGAAGCAAAAAAGGAAATGGTTGTCAAAAAGGAAATGATTGATTGTTAAATGGCTGACAATTTTTTAACGCACATGTTAGTCCCTCATATTCCTATACCCATTGTAAAGTGTCCATCACTGTTTGTACCTTTCCACAGACAGGGCACCCTGAAGGCTCCTTTTTATACTTCACCATTCCATTGGTCTCACTTTCGTCTTTTTTTGCACGTTTGCCACCTATTTATAAAAAAGATTGAAAATAAGTCCATTTAAAAATACAGTTGCTTTGCCACTATATAGATGCAACAAAGCAATGAAAACTGAAGTGGTCAGAACACCATCATCAGAACAGTTACTATCCTGTGCAATGAGCAGCTGAGTACAGTAGTTTAAGAAAGGATAAATTATTTTGAGCAGTCAGTAGTGGGAGAGCATTAATATAGTTTTAGTACTAAATTGCAAAGTAAGTCAGACTCCAAATGGCTCTTTTTATTGAGACTACATATTGATTATTGAATTATATTGAAAAGCTGGCTACAATGCTCATGACTCCCAACTCGTTATCTGCTCTGAGCCTCAGATACACAGGTTAATCCATAGAATCCCTGCTGTGATGAAACAGGCCCTTCAGTTCAACAAGTCCACACTGACCCTCAGAGCATCCCATCCAGACTATTCCCCCTATAACCCACTTAATCTACACATCCCTGAACACTATGGGCAATTTAGCATGGCCAATCCACCTAATCTGCACATCTTTGGACTGTGGGAGGAAACCCACGCAGACACGGGGAGAAGGTGCAAACTCCACATAGACAGTCACCCGAGGATGGAATCGAACCCGGGCCCCTGGCGCTGTGAGGCAGCAGTGCTAATCACCGAGCCACCGTGCCAGTTATAGCATGACTTTAAAAAAAAATGCACTTGTGATCATGTCAACAAACCAAAGTGTTAAAGAGATGAAGAGATTTAATAGGGTCAATACAGAAAAACTACTTTGACTTGTGGGGGAGGCCAGTTCGAGGTGACACAACAACATTAGAGCTGGTCTGTTCAGGAGTAAAATCAGGTAGCACTTTATCCAGTGTTGTGCAGCAGAAATCTAGAAATTTTGTTCTTGATGGGAAAATTGGAGCTTTCAAGAGTGAGATCAACAGATTTTTCCTGCCCACAGGATATAGAACAGTGGCAGGTTTATTTGAGTTGAAATGCAGATTAACCATGATCCAAGAGTATGGTAGAGCATTCACAAAGTGCTGAATGATGTACTCCTATCCCTATGTTCTGAATCTCATACAATCCCACATTAAATAAGGAGGATGCTAAGAATCAATCCTCTAATTGAACCCATAAAAGAAGTAATCAACAATGTGTATAACTGTTACAAAGAGGCCTACAGTGTATGGACAAACCAATACATTTGGTCAAGATCAACAAAAGGCTACAAGGTACCTTCTGTGTGACGCCTCTGGTGGTCCAACATGACATCCTTCCGGTAGAACATCTTTCCACAGGTGTCACAGGAGAACTTCTTGTCCCCGTGCTTTTTCTTGTGTTTTGAGAGGTTACTGTTGGTTGAGAAGAACCTGAAGCACATGTCACACTGGAATGTTTTGTCGTCTAAATAAAGAAAAGCACACAAAGATACAGGAGAAGACTAATTAGCTGCAAGACAGCTTGCAGCACAAGCAGGGCTTTTCACAACAACAGCATAGTCCAATCCAAAGGGAGACTGTTCGGCTCATAGTTTTTTTTTATTATTTCATGGGATGAGGGTGTTGCTGGCTAGGCAGCATTTATTGCCCATCCCTAATTGCCCAGAGGGCAGTTAAGAGTCAATCACATTGCTGTGGGTCTGGAGTCACATTTAGGCCAGACCAGGTAAGGATGACAGTTTCCTTCCCTAAAGGACATTAGTAAACCAGATGGGTTTTTCCGACAATCGGCAATGGATTCATGGTCATCATTAGATTCTTAGTTCCAGATATTTATTGAATTCAAACTCCACCATCTGCCATCCTTTTAATATTTTTAACCCTTTTGTTAACTTATGCCTTCTGTTAACTTTGATCCAATTAATCTCAATATGCCAAGACAATTGCACTGAACTGAGCCCAAGATGTAATTTTTTTAGTAGATCCTGTTAGCTGAACCCTGCTGCCGGGAGATGCAGCATCAATCCTAGATACGACAGATAAGACTACACAGAAGGACGTTGCTTAAACAGAAAAAGCAAAAAACCTACGGAAACTGAGTCATTGTAAAGATGAGGCACTCTCAGGCCTAAAGCACAATTACATCCGCAGGATTTCTCCAAGCTCTAAACTCCTCTGACTAAGTAAAGATGACCAGTAAATTCTCAGCAGCTTCTCTATCTGATCTATGCTAAGTAAGCTAATCTCAGGCTGGGCAACAACTGGACTAAAGTTGGCCTCAGCACACTGAGACAGGGAGGGGTAACGCTAGTCAAGGCTTTCATGCAATTGGTCTACACTAACAACAGTCCCTTACAGGGCTATCCACTTCCACCAACAGCAAATTTACCTCTTTTACCTGTTCGGCAGTTGTGAAACTCCAGTGCAGTCCTGATACGAAAAGCTTTTAGACAGGTGTTACACTGGAACAGGTAGCTATCGTCCACCTGGGGAATATCAGCAGACACAGTATAATAACATTAAAAGATATGACTATTACACAGTTACTGGTTGTCTGGTTTACTAACCAGCACACACCATAAGTAGCACAATAATGCTGTCTACAGTGTAACTGGCTTAATAATTTTATGTACATACTAACAATATGATATATGCTATAAACTAGAATACAATGCAATATATAGCTTTAAAAAACTACTGATGTCAAAAATGAACATTGGAAGTTAGAATATCATAGAGATTTTATGCTATAAATAGTCAAACATGTATCTGGATAAAACATATACCAATAGCCGTGATCTTAAATGGAGTGCTCCATTAGTATCATGTCTAAACACTCCTACACTTGTAACATGGCTACCACATGAATCTCACAGAACTTTACAGCAAAGAAATAGGCTATTCATCTAAATAGGAAGTTATGTTTCACATGTGCCTCCTGTAGCCCCGACGCAGCCAATTCAACAAATGTTTTCTTTTACTTTTGACTCCCACATGAGAGTGTTGACATTAAATGAAAGCTCTGCTTTAGAATCACAAAGTCATACAGCATAGAAGGGGGCCATTCAGTCCATTCTTTGTAAAGCTGTCAAATTTGGTTTTAAATTCAACTATTGATCGAGAAGATTTTCTTTCGAACTTCAGTCTGTATGAAACAAAACTTTATCTCCAGGTTGATGATAATTGGATTTTCATGGGCAGAGCGGTAACAGATGATGTCAAAGATGGACGGGATGAGATAGGCTGGTGCCTTTGACAGCCTTGTAACCAAGTGCTCAAACTCTATTGTGCCGTTCTAAAGAGATGCAAGTAGAGGCTCCTCAGACTTAATCTCTAAATTGCAAATATAATACTTTATTGTACATCACCTAATATTACTCTTGCCTCTTCTAGGATCTCATAACCATAGAACTCCACCCTGTCAATTCCAGCACATTTGGAAAACTTTTGAATTTGGAGGATGGTGTTAAATCCTAAACCGAAGAAATGAGTACAAGAGTAAAGGATGCCGCTCCAGTGCAGTACTGAACAGAGTGCTGCAATGTTCGAGGTATCATCTTTTGAACAATATTAAACTGAGGCTCTGGTTGCTCTCTGATGAATGTGAACAATCCTGTTGGCCTGGTCAATTTTTACCCCTGAATCAACGTCTCTGAAATAGATGGTTAGCTCACAATCACATCACAGTTTGTGGGATCTTGCTGTGTACAATTTGTCTCCCTTGTTTCCTACATTAGTGAAATAGTGACTGCACTTCTAAAGTACATCATGCTGTAAAGCACTCTGGACACTGGAGGTTGCGAAAGACTCAATATAAATGCAAGTCTGCCTGTCTCCCTCTACCTTCCATGCATTATATAATCCCAGGATTTTTAAGATCCACCTAAACTACTTCCTGATTGACCACATCTGCTCAAAGATGGTGATGATCTTTGTTACAGTTTTATAATTTGAAAACAAAGGTTTCCAGTGAATGATCGAACAGCACTTTACAAGATGTACTAGGAGGGGTCTGTTTGCTATTTTCTCCTTTTGTTGCAGAGCACAACATGGGGGTGGTTGTTGAGGGGGGGGGGGGGGGGGCAGCGGGAAACAACGTTACTTTCTGCCCAACTCACTGCAGTAAACACTGCTAATGTTACTGTGGGAAACTCAAAAACAGGGCATTTCACCACAGCTTCTCACCTCATTCCTGCTGTGTTTATAAGAGACATGTTGTTTCAGACTCTCCTTCCGGCTAAACTCCTTCTCACATTCATCGCACTTATAAAGTTTATCACCTGTGGGCAGATGAGAATCAAATGAACATGTTCTGACCCTGTTGTTAAAGGATCAATCCAGCATGGCTGAGCAGAGATCAGCAGGGAACCTCTACAGGTCTCCACCCATCAGTGATTTGACAGAAATAATTCAATGATTCAATTTTTGCAGATCACGTAAGGGAACCTAATGGTCACTACACAGAGAGGAACATAATAATTCAATATCTATTGGTCAGTATATCTTAGTGACGTTAGGAAGAATTCCATTAAATAAAGACCAACCTTGGAGAAATTTGTCATATTCAACAAACATAAATCTGAAAGGAACTTTGTTTCATTTTTATTCCTCATTATACCTTACCAAGACTTCAATGGAGGGAGCTTTATCTTTCCTGACCCCTTCCATATGACAAGGCAGCACAGATGGCTCTCATTGTGTCTAGGTCATGTTACAACTCATCTGGGAATTCTTAATGAAGCTGCGTGGAGCAGACTCTGTTCTGTGTCTAACCTGTGCTACATAGTCATGCTGGAAGCAACAAGTGTGCATATTGTCACTGCCATTTGCTACCCAGACGTTGCTGTTGAAAGATACTCCTAAGCATTGGATGAGATGAAGTGGTTTATCGGCACATGCAAAATCACCACGAGACCAAGGTACCAGAGAACTAGTAGGTGCCCTAACGCCGTACCCCATGATGGGGCATCACACCCTGAACCTGAGTACATTGGGTTTTTTTAAATTTTAAGAATTGGGGAAAAATTATGTATTTATGTAAAGGATTCCCACGTTAGTGATAACACAGGTGTTTACATTTACAGGAAACATACATACACAGCAGTCATTTTATTGCCTTGAACATTTGTTTGTTCTAGGTAAGAGTACTTGAAGTTACCGTGGGAACGAATGTGCCTCTTTAGGTTGCTGCTGTTGTTGAAAAACTTGTTGCAGAGATGGCACTGATAGACTCGCTGGTCACCGAGACCCCTTAAGATCTTTCTGCGTGTATCAGGCCTGTGGGATGGTACAAGACTGTACATCATCTTCAACTGCATTGCACTGCTTATAAAAGCATTCCTTCATCAAAATCACAAGGTGGAATTGGATTAAGAAATACAAGAAATGTCTCCATCCACAGGACCACACTGAAGTTACAGCACAGAAACAATTAGAATTAACCCTTGTTGGTGTTATCATAAGATTAAGGGCAGAGGGAAGCCATTTGGCCCAAACAGCCTACTATTCAATGAGATCATGGCTGATCTGACAATCCTCAACTCCACGTTTCTGCCTTTTTTCCCCATAAACCTTGATTCCTTTACTAATTAAAGTTTTGTCTACCTGAACCTTGAATACATTAATAACTCAGAGGAAAACAAATCTGTGGAATTCTTTACCACAGAGATGTGGAGTCTGAGAGAAGAAATTCCTTCTCGGTCCTAAATGTGCTACTCCTTATTCTGAAATTATGCCCTCCAGTTCTAGGCTCTACACAAAAAGAAACAACATCACCACATTTGCTGGGAAAACTCAGCAGATCCGGCAGCATCTGCAGACAGGAAGGAGAGATAACGGTTTTGGTCCAGTGACCCTTCAAAGCAGAATTAACGTTTTGGATCCAGTGACTCTTCCTCAGAACATGACCTGCTGAGTTTTCCCACCAATTTCTGTTTTGTTTCTGATTTTTAGCATCTGCAATTCTTTGGGGTTTCTTTTTCACCGTATCTACTCTGTCCCACTCTTGGTATCATTGCCTTAATAGCTGCTCTGCAATGTTGCCAACCTTTTGTTCTATAAGCTGATGAATCCCCTCCCCAGCACTCTTCCCCCAACTCTAATTGGTTTAAAGCCCTCTACAGCCCAAGGTCTTCAACTTGCCAAAATATTGTTCCCAGCACAGTTTAAAAGAAGCTCCCCCTCTAGCCCAATAATGATACATGTACAAATAAACTGAAAACTATTTCTCCAACACTAATCTTTCAGCTACACATTTAACTCTTTGACTTTATTTACTCTATATCAGTTTTCCTGGTGCTCACACAATCCAAAAATTACTACTTTGGAGGTTCTGCTTTCCAATTTAACTCCTAATTGTTCAAATTCTTTCAGCAGAACCTCCTATCTATCCTATCAAAGTGATTGGGACCAACGTGGACAACCACAGATTCCTCCCATCCCACTCAAAGGTTCCTCGGCAGCCCCAAGGAGATGTCCTTAATCCTGGTACCAGGCAGGCATTGCATGAGCCTACAGGACTAGAACCCATGCCAGCACAAAATAATATCTATTCCCCAAAATATACTGTCCTTGACCATTACCACATTTCTGTTTCTCCCCCACCCCCCCACAGGAATGACTCCCAGTACCGAGGTGCCATAGTCAGTTCACTCACCTCCCTAAGTCCCCAGTGTCACCCACACAGCTTGCAAGAACCTCGGATTAGGGTCCTCAAACATTACCCCTGGGTCCCATACCTACCTTCACCTGCAGTCACAGCCTCCTATCCCTGATCACAAACCAAATTTAAATTATCTAGTGTTGAGAGTTGTGTCCAGCTTCCTGGAGCAAAGTGCCCAGGCAACCTAACCCTCCCTGATGTGTCGCAGACCCTCTGCCTCAGATTGCATCTCCTCAATTCAGATCCAAAGTTCCTTGAGCTGCAAACCCTTATTCTAGATGGTTTTGCCCCAAATCATCTTGGTATCCAGTAGTTCTTACATGCTGCAGCAGCAACGTATACGATTAACAGGAACAGAAGTAGACCATTCAGACAACTCCTCTATTCAAGAGTATCATTATTGATTGAGCTTTTATTTGAATGTATTTTTATTCAATCATGGGATGTGGGCATCAATTATTGCCCGTCCCATGTGACCTTGAGAAGGTGGTGGTGAGCTGCCTTCTTGAACCGCTGTAGTCCATTTGGTGTAGATAGACCCGCAATGCTGTTAAGGATGGATTTCCAGCAACAGTGAAGGAACAGCAATATATTTCCAAGTCAGGTGTTTTGGTGAATTACTATTAGGCTTCTTGTAGACACTGCTCCTTCTGAGCATCAATGATGGCCGTAGTGAGCATTTGTGGATGTGGTACCAAACAAACATATAGCTTTGTCCTGGACGGTGTCAAGCTTCATGAGTGTTGTTGGAGCTGCACTCATCCAGGCAAGTGGGGAGTATTCCATCTCACTCCTGACTTGTGTCTTGTCAAGGACAGGATTTCATGAGTCAGGAGGTGAGTTACTTGCTGCAAGATTCCTAGTTTCTGACCTGCTCTTGTAGCCAATGTATTTATATGGCTAGTCCAGTTCAGGTTCCTGTCAATGGCAACCACCAGCATGTTGATGCCGAATTCAGTGATGGTAATATCATTTGGATGTCAAGGGACAATGGCTACATTCTCTTTTTTGGCTATTGCAAATGTTACTTGCCACTTGTCAGCTCAAACATGGACTGTTTCAGTATCTGAATAGTTATAAATGGTGCCAAACATTGTGCAATCATAAGTGAACATCCTACTTCTGACCTTCTGATGGAGGGAAGATCTGTGATGAAGCAGGTGAAGAAGGCTAGGGCTAGGAGACTACCCTAAAGAACTCTCAGAGGAACTATCTGAATTACCAGCTGAGCTAGAATCTACTTTTTGAGAGAGATTTATATACTTTTACTGTTCTTTGTTTGAAGACGTTTCCTAGCTTTTCATCTGAACTACTTAGTTCTGATTTCAAAGCTCAGTTCCCTTATCCATGACTTCCACCATCCTGAAGTAGTCTCTAAATTAGGAGAATTCCAATATCCTAAGATCTGTCATCGTTCCCAAATCCCCAGAAAGGCAGGGGTTAGTGGTAGGCAGCAACAGGATGAGTCGGAAAGCAATGAGGAACAGACAAATAAATAAAATCTTCACCTTCTTGGGACTTGCCTCAAATTGGGACGCACATGACGGCCATTCCGCAACATTTTTCCATGATTTAACACTTCACCCAATTTTCCTTCACATACAGGTGCTTCCAAAGGTACAACATTTGAAGGAGCTTTGACAACACTTGCAGGCTCTGCAAAAAAAATACAGGGAATAGGATTAGAAAAGGTTGGTGTTGTAGGTTTTAACGCTATAATGTTATTGTTAGAATCAAGATTTTACTCTGACAAGCCAACAGATCATAGAACAGTACAGTACAGAATAAGGCAATTTGGCCCATGATGTTTGGACTTGTTCTTCCAAAGAACAATTCAGTTAACCCTTTTACTTGTGCCTTCCTATATCCTTGTAATTCTTTTTCTTCTTCAAGTTACTTACTCAATTCTGTTTTGAAGTCCATTATTGAATCTGAAATCACCGCCCTATCTGAAGGTACGTTCCAAATCCTAACTCCATGAATGAGCTCTTCCGATGCCGTCTCTGGTGCTTTTGCGGTCATCTTAAATCTGTGCCCTGTTTGCCAACGCAGCTGCCATTGGAAGAGTTTATCTTTATTCTCTCTAAACCGTTCATCATTTGAAAATACTTTTAGCAAGTCTCCTCTTAGCATTCTCTGTTCCAAAAAGAACAATGCAGCTCGTCCAGTCTATCCATGTAACTGTATTCAATCATTTCTGGAACCATTCATTAAATCTCTTCCATGCCCTCTCCAAAGCCTTAATGTCCTTCCAAGAGTGTAGTACCCAAACATTGTTCAATACTGCAGTTGTTTGATATAGGTTTAAAAATATATAATAAATAGGGTTAAAGTCCATAGCAGTTCTATTTGGTCTACTTTTCCAAAATATCAAGCCTCTCGTCACTACTTTAACATCTCTGTGAATATTAGGTGTTTGTCTAAAGCACTCCCACGTTTGCATCAGAAGGTTCTGAGCTCAAACTCCACTCCAGAAATATGAGTTCATATATCTGAGATAATAGGTGTAGAGCTGGATGAACACAGCAGGCCAAGCAGCATCAGAGGAGCAGGAAGGCTGACGTTTCGGGCCGAGTTCATATATCTATGGCTGCACGGCCAATGCAGTACTGAGACTGGGGGAAAAGCTGCACTTCAGAAGGTGCTTTCTTTCAGATGAGAAGTTAAACTCTGGTTCCCTATGCCTTTTCAAGTGGGTTTAAAAAAACATCCCACAGGCCTAGTCAAAGTAAAGTGGGTAGTCCTCTGAGTGTCCTGAACAACAGTCATCTCCTAATTAATACCATCAAGACATTATTACATTAAGACATTGTTACAATCTAGGTGGGGGAGAGCGTGCACTGATTCCTCTCTAGTTCCACTAATCCACTGGTTCTAACAAAATGTTAAACCTAACCAATATGCCACTTATATCAGTCTCAGACTCGTTTCTAATATCAAATGAGATACAATCAGTCAATTTTCTTTAGTCAAAGAGTAACAATTTTATTAAAAACAAAACTTTAACTAACATATAGATTACTGACAAGATAAAGGTTTAAATAGTATAAAGGTAGATATAACTTGTATTCTAACATTCCAAACCTGCGGCATTATTCGGGTCTGCAGGCACTGGCTCAGGCTCTTCCCTACATAGCTTTGGCTTTCGAGGTCTCCTGGCCCTGGACTTCTGTTCTGAATTTGTGGCAACTTCAATGAAGTCTGGGCAGTCAGAATCGAGAGGACCTGCGACTTTAGCTGGAGTTGAATCTTTCACAAGGGTTGGCATTCCTTGGGCCTGCTCCAAATGACTCATCAGATGGTCTGCAGCAATTGAAATTTTTAAAAAATTATGTATATTTTTTACGAAACGAAAGTGCTCATTGCCAAAGGCATTCTGCTGGTGAATATTCCATCATCTATCACGAAGGTTAGATCAAAAGAAATGTAAGAAGGCTGTTAATCTGAAATTGGAACAGGAAATGCGGGAAAAGTATAGTAGGTCTGTTAGCAGAATTACTGATTCTAAAGCTAACGAAATAGGTGTTAACTTTCTCTCAGGGAAGGTTCATTTTGTGCCTGTCAAGTTTTCCTCATTCCATTGACATCCAAAGAAATGGAAGTTTCATTAAATGATTTGCCAACTCACCAGCAACTGTTATACATGATGTTCAGGGTCAAGATCTACCCCAATGTAATTTCCCAGTCTTTCCTGTTTCAACTGTCGGTCCCAATTGCAAATTCTAATTGTGGAATTAATACCAGTTGGACCCAAATTTGATTCAGCTATAGATTCTACAAAGGTGCAATGTGGAAAATGTTTAGTATCTATTATAAAAGATGTAACAGCAAAAAGTGTAAGAAATACATTGTTTATTCAAACAGAGTCAACATGGCTTCACACAGAGGAAATCATGCCTGACAAATTCATTAGGATTCTTTCAGGAGATAACAAGAAGGATATATAAAGGGAAACTAGTAGGTGGAATGTATTTGGATTTCCAAAAGGCTTTTGATAAAACACAGCACATAAGGATACTGTGGGAGAGTCCTGGACCAGAAGGAATAATCTCAAATAAGAGGTCACCCATTTAGGACAGAGATAAGGAGGAATTTCTTCTCTCAATGGTTATTGAATCTGTGGCATTCTTTACCACGCAGGGCTGTAGAAGCTGGGAGGTTAAATGTATTTAAGGTTGAAATAGGCAGGTTTTTAAACGTTAAAAGAAATCAAGGGTTATGGCGAAAAGGCAGGAAAATGGTGTTGAGGATTATTAGATCAGCCAAGATCTCATTGAATGTCAGAGTGGACTTGATGGGCTAAATAGCCTACATCTGCTCCTACCTGTTATGGTCATATGGTGAAATTTCCACAGAGTAACATTTGATGGTACATCTTTTGGGGCTCAGATGAGACAGGCCATTAAACTGTTCTGAGGAAGGGTCACTCAAACTGAAACTTTAACTCTGATTTTCTCCACAGTCGCTGCCAGACCTGCTGAGCTTCTCCAGCAATTTCTGTTTTGAAGTCTCATGATTTAATTGACAAATTTGAAAATATCACGTAGTAATGTGTTAATATGGTTTGGTATTACTGCAGTTCTCTGCCATTACTGCCACGTTGTTATTGAATCCTTCCTGAGCTATATCAACAACATTCATCAACTATGCCCTCCATTTGGTTCCTTCCAATTTGCAAGACTTTGCATTTACTTTTATTGAACATCATCCGCTTTAATTTTGCACCTTGCAAATTGTAGGCAGGCTCGTTATCAGAAATTCTGCTCCCAAAGTCACCATCACTGCTGCTTTTCAATCCAAGAAATGGGAGATAAAGTCAGCCACTTTACCCTTTGGGCCCATTTTATCACTCAATTACGATCACAGTTAACCTTCTACCATCACCACGTCCCTCAATCTCCTTCGAACGCAAAGATCTATAAAACCCTATTTTAAAAGTACTCAACTATAAAGCATCTACAGACCCCCGAAGTAGACAACTCCAAAGATTCACAAACCTGAGTGAAGGAATCTCTCCTCATCCCATTCGCAAGCGGCCAACCCAGTTTTCTGGGATTCTAATCCCATATTCTTGATTTCCCCAGATACAAGAAACTTTCTATCAGCATCCACCTTTTCTAGTTTACAATTTCAATATGTTTCAATCAGGCCACATCACCAATTCCTGGATTCAACTACTCAGTATAGCAGGCAAAATGTAACTGCTCTCACCTGTCAGAAGCTGAGGTTCCTGGAACACAGCCGAACAGACTTTACAAGACCACTGGTTTGGGTCCACAGCATGGACTATGCCACTCTCTTTATCTGTTATTGGAAAAAGAGCAAAATAAGAAGTGACGGAAAATATTAAACTTATAACCATAAGGGAGTGGGGACAAGATCTGCCACAGTCATCACACGTGTAATGGATCAACAACGATGTGATGTATCGCATGTAACATAGTTAGACTTTGCAAGGTGAGTACTATCAGGTAGGATACCAAAGGTAAAATCCTGCACTCATTTAAGAAATGGGGGAGAATGGAGATTCTTACCGCATGGATAAGGTGGTGTATTAATTAGCCTTCTTTATTCTGTAGCACAAGGTTTTCCCATAGATTTCTTTTAATCAACCTGTTTAGAGATGCTATTACACATCCCTGAAGTAGGTGGAACTTGAACCCAGGCCTCCTGGCTCAGATGTAGGGACATTAGCACTGCAACACAAGAGCCCTCCAGCTTTCCTGTATGCTCATTTTAGCATTACTATGATAGTGCATTCACTGCAAGTAGCATCCTAACACTGCCTTATCCCCAGAGACCGCTTGAATTGTAGGAGCCTCTCACATGTGGTGAACCTTGATAAGATTGTTGCTTACACCATCCTTTGTCTGCACTGCCTGCAGCTGTGCGATGATGCCAGCAATAAAATCAGGACTATTCCCTCTCCTCCTGCTCCAGCAAGGAAAAGTATAGACTACCATTAGGAGATGGGACTATTTCCAATACTCAAAGAATGAACAAAAGAGTCAGTTTGCAATCTACAACAATAATTCACCATTTAAGAGACGATAGCTATACGCTCACATGCAATGCTCCCGGTATGCTAAAGTACAGAAGAAATAACACAGAAAATAGGAGCAGGAGTAGACCATTCAATCCTTCCTGCCTGCTTTGCCTTTTATTATGAACGTGGCTGATCATACAACTCAGTGGCCTGTTCTTATCTTTCCCCCAGATCTTTGATCCCTTTAGCTCCAAGTACTTTATCCAACTCCTTGTTAAAATCATGCAATGTTCTGATCTCAACTGTTTTGTGTGGTAGTGAATTCAACAGGCTCACCACTCTTTGGGAGAAGAAATTTTTACTCATCTTAGTCCTAAATGGTCTACCTCATACCCTTAGAATGTGATCCCCAGACTCCCCTGCTATTGGGAATATGCTTCCTGCGTCTACCCTGTCTAGTCCTGTTAGAATTTGACAGGTTTCTAGAGATCTCCCCTCATTCTTCTGAAGACCAAGTGAGATAAGGAGATAATTTGTTCATATTAGTGATCTGAAATGAAAACCAAAAATGCTGGAGAAAATCAACGGGTCAGGCAGCATCTGTGGAGACAAGAACAAAAGTTAAGATCTCACACTTATCGGTCAAATCTGCAGGAATATCAATATGAAAGGCAACAACTTTTTCACGCTGTTTGAGAAGAGAGTGCCAATTGATTGGCAAGTGGACTCTGATTGGTTGAGGCATTGCCATGGAGAATGCATTAGTTGGATGATGCTGACAGTTAACTGCCAAAATCAAACCAGGCAGTTGGACTATGATTGGTCAAGATATTGTCCTGTTAACTATTTTGCTAAATTCAAACTGGTGGAATGTATGTACACGTTTTTTGCCTGTCTGTAAGGAACATGGCTTATTATATCAATACATGTAGTTTCCCATAAAGACAAGTATACCACATTGCGATGCTGACTGAGAATCTTAAAGTGGTTGTAAGTGTAATTCTTTGCATACACAGGATTATTTAGTAAATGTTATCCAATCACAACTATAGTTGGACACTTTTGAGTTTTGCAAATGCAGGCTGGTTGGTTATATTCAGCACACTTGCCTGTTGTAAATACTGAAGGGATATGCTGTTTGATACAATTGGTCAGTCTTTGAGGCAATTTATACCATTTTATTCATTTCTACGATTGGAAGAATGTCTTTTTGCCTTGATGGCAACATCCTATTTGTAATGAACACCAGTCGTGTAGCTTTAGCTGTTGCTTAATTTTTTAAGATAAATTACCATTTCAGGGTAACCTAAGGTAAACCAAGCATTTTTAGGACAGAAAATGGCAGTCTTAGGTTCTTTCATAAGAATCATACAGGACAGAGGCGGCCCTTCAGCCTATCAAGTTGAAACCCCAAAACAAATATTCTATCACCTAGACTAGTCCCACATTCCCATTCTAGGCCCATAGCCTAGAATATTATGGTATTGTAAAAAGTACTTGGATGAGAATTTGAAGGTTGAGGTTTCCCACCTCAACCACCCTCCCAGCTTGTGCATTCCAGACCCTCACCACCTGCTAGGTTAAAAAGGTTTTCCTCAAAGCCCCTCTGAACCTCCTGCCTTTCACTTTAAAATTATGCCCACCTGTTATTGCAGTTTGCACAATATACAGTGAGAAATGATCAGATTCATTTATTGCCATTATTGCTCAGGACGACTATGATGTACCCCATTTCAATATCAAGCTGGAAGGTGAGAAAATGGCTTGGAACCTATTTACAAGGTTTTCAGTGAGGCCAATCTTTTAGTGCACCTGACTGTAGGAATCCCAATTTGGATACTGATTAATGAGGATAGGCTACAGTAGACAGTGATACAGAAACCCTCCCTCGTGGCAGATTTCTCAGATTCAGCACTCTTCTGTACAATATAAAATGTTGTTCCCCTGAACATTGATATTCTTGCAACATGTCCTGATGAGTACCTGACAATGCCTAAGTTTTGTACTACTAAATGATTATAGGTGTTAATATTTTGAATCCAAGATAACTCTTTATTGGAACTGAAGGTAAAGAGGCCAGTATAAAACCAGCATCTTAAAAGGAGAAGAGTGGAGAAGCTCACTGAGGAAATTCCGAAGCCTGGGCACTAGGCAACTGAAGGCACATCTGACAATTACAGAGCAGTTAAAATGGACTGTGCAAAAGATCAAAATTGGTGGAAATTTTGCGTTATAGAGCCAGAGGAGTGTTTAGAGGTAGGGAGAAGAAAGATCACGGAGAAATTAGAATACAAGAACGAGGCTTTTAGAATTGAGGTGGTTGGTGGACCCAGAGCAGAACAAGTCAATGAGCATTGGAGTGAAGGGTGAACAGTTTTTTGTGTGAGATAGCACTGGCACAGAGAATGCAGCATTGGGCTAATCCCAATATCTTTGCGTGTTCAATTTGCTTGATTAACCAAAGGATGTGAGTGGCTCTGCTATGTCTATCTCTGTCCCTAACAGAGTAATCCCCTCCAGCCCGACAACCCTCCGAGACCTCAATGCATATCTAATTCTGGGCTGATTTTGATTGCTACAGCAGTGGCTGCCCTGCCTCACCTCTGCGTTCCGCAATTCCTTCCCTAAAGCTCTCTGCTTCTTCGCTATAAGTTTCTCCTGAAGTCTTGCCCACACCCAACATTTGGTCACCCGCTCTAATACTTCTTTATGTCGCTTGGTACAAGATCTAGTTTGATAACTGATCCTGTGAAAAGTCTTGGTTACAGTTTATTACACTGAAGGTACTACATAAATACAAATTATTACTGTTGCTTTTCTTCCAGTGGTGTAACTCATAAAAGGTAGAAATCTCTCACGACTTTCTAGAACTGGATGCAAGTTCTTTAAGTCTTTTATAACTTGGCAATATTATAATAGTCTTTGATACACGACACACAGAAGGAAAAAGAAAAGCAGTAAGCCATCTCTGAATTTAAATGTGACAGTCCCTAAACAGCCCAAGTGCTGAGGTGTTGATCATGGATCGTACCTTTCTGAGCACAGCATCACACCTGAGGTACTAAGTCGGAGTCAAGACATAGCAGCTGATTTGTGTTGCTAGGAGTTAATTTGCAATGGACCGCGTTATAAGAAGAGCACAGGACCTGGGTGAGATAGTGACTCTTGAGTCAGAACATTGGTTTGACAAGCAGAAAGAATCCTGAAGGACATGAGTTTGAGCAATCTCCTCCCAGGCACCCCGTTAAGTGGGATCAGTCAGAGGTGTCTGGTGTGGGAGATACCTGACACCGATTCTCTCGGGATTTCTCTTCTGAGTCACAATACTCCAACAAAATTACTGGCTCACTATCCTGTCTTTAAGTCAAGTAGACACAACTTCAAAATGGCAAAGTTAGATTTCTTTTATTTAAGTTATAGTCAGTATAGCAATGGTTGTTCCACCTAGCCTGCTTCACATTAATGATGGCTGGGACATAGCTAATAGATGTTCCTCTCGCCTCTCAATCCTATCATATTTAATCTCATTCCATTGTCCAGGCCATTTTAAGACTCAAAATATTTTGGAGAATTCAGCACTGGCCTCCTCAGGCTATTAGTACAGAACTGGTTCATCGTGTGGTGTCTGTTGTCTGTACAATTGCTAACTGTGTTCCAAACCTAAACAATTCCATCTCCTTTACTGGAGCAGCTGATCTCAGCAGTTTTATTGACTGTGGCTCTATCAGCAGAATTGCACTGCAGTGAAAATTACAATGCAGCTCACCTGGATTCAAGGAGACAGAGATTGTGGTATCACCACTTGCTTTGTCACATAAAGATGTTACAGACTGGATCTTTGGCATAGGTTTGGACTCATCGATTTCACACTGCCTCTCGTCTAGGGGAAAACAGAAAGGAGAGACACTAAGTGATGCTTTATCTACATAAGACCAATCTGTTCTAGTCACATTATAACTGCAATTATGGCATAATTAGCTCTCATCAAACAAATTTATCCACGTTCAGTATCAATTACAAATGTCAAAGTTACTGACACACCAGCATAATCTGGATTCTAAGTAATGTAACGTACGTTCCTTCTGACTTACTGGCCGCAGGGTCATAAAACCAAAGATTGAACCCCAGTTTATACAGATGATGAATTTGAACGGAGGTGCTGAAATTGGCAATAATTATCCCAACTCCACATGGTGTTAAGTACAAATGATTGGTTAGGGCTCCTGTTCTTGATTGCCAGACAGCAACTATAACAGGTAGGTATGCAGATATCTCACAAACATTGGATTGATTGCCCTTCCCATCCTACACTCCTCATCACTTCCTGTCCAGCTCACGTTAGGAGTGACAACCAAGTACCAGAGGGATACTCTCTCTCCCAGCCTTTTTTTGCAGATGTAGTTTTAGGCAAGTTATACTCATTGATTGCGAGTGCACTGGTGGTTACCGTCTAAGTGATGGCATCAGATTCTCCAAAAGCTAGGGGCAAGTGAAGAATGCATTGCTGAAATTAACT
Organism: Rhincodon typus; assembly: GCF_021869965.1. Lineage (NCBI taxonomy): Eukaryota > Metazoa > Chordata > Chondrichthyes > Orectolobiformes > Rhincodontidae > Rhincodon > Rhincodon typus. Next base: position 14,180,448 of record NC_063342.1, on the reverse strand, counting down.
GGATTGATCCTCGTCCTCCTTCATACTGACTCTTTGTTTAGTCTCAAAGCATGTGGCAATCCTGATGTAGCATCGCAATCTACATTTCCCATTGGTAACGAGTGACGTGGCACACAGAAAGGGTTTTATTTTCATTGAATTAGAGTTGTTGGTTGGTTTGCCAAGCTGACTGGTTTTCATGCGAACATTTCATCTCCCTTCTAGGTGACACAGTCAGTGCTGTGTAGCCTCCATTGAAGCACTGTTGTTCTGTCCTGCTTTGAAATTATATGGTCTGGTCTGTCATGGTGGGCAGTCTTGTTTCTGGTTTTGTACCGTAGTGGTATGTAGGTGGGGTCTGCAGGAATCCTATGAACATAGAAGGACGTCAATTTGACTGGGACAAAGTTATAGTACTAGGACAAGCGAGACAAAGACAAGCATGAGAATTCCTGGAGGCCTGGTTTTCAACCACCGATGCAATTAACAAAATGTTGAAATAGATCCCATCTACATACCACTACAGTACAAAACCGGAAACAAGACTGCCCGCCATGACAGACCGGACCATATAAATTCAGAGCCGTACAGAACATCAGCGCTTCAATGGAGGCTACACAGCGCTGACAACATCACTTAGAAGGGAGACATTCACACAAAAACCAGACAGCTCGGCAAACCAACCAACAACTCCAACCGCAACCCGAGCTACAGACCTTTGTGAAAACGTTACAGTCATTGTTTACATGGAGGCCCTCACTTCCAGTTACCAGTGGACAGGTCTCCACACAACATAGATAGGTGACAAAGAGCCCAATGCGGCTAGCTTTGCAGGAGGATGACCTCAATGTAAATCATGTTGGCAGTTACCAGGACTTGAGTGGTTGTGATGCCTACCAGCAGAACTGGTGGAAGTGGTCCATTAGGCACAGAAGGCCTAACGGGACAGACGGACGGTGAGCTCTAAGGCTTTGCACACTTTGAATTTAGTCTGTGTCCTGAGGCTATGTTTGCTCCACGCTCATTTGTAGAGTGTGCTGAATACCCTGTGTGCTTTGGGAGGACGACTGCCCACTTCACTGTCTGCAGTAGCATCAAGCAAGGTGGCCCTCTTCAAATAGAGGGGAACTGATATCTAAGCAATCCATAGGCCAGCATGATCCCACAGGAGAAACCACATAGAATTTTACAGAACAGAAACAGGATAAATAGTCAGTGCCTACATCTGGACATTCAGAGTAATTCTAAAATGGAAACAGGTCATTCATTCCAACCAGTCCATATTGGTGTTTATCCTCCACAGAAGCAGTAGATGAAATCTCATGGTCCATTTTTTTTTGGTTGGTTCTCTTTGTCAGTGATCCGATACCCAACTTGTTCTTGAAGACCACCATGGTCTTTTTTACCCCTGCAAGAGTCGAAATCCTGGAACTCCCTCCCTTATCAACATTGTGGTTCTGACAACACCACATGAACTGCAGTGGTTCTGAAAGTCGGGTCACCAACGCCTTCCTAAAGGCAACTGGGGCCGAGGAACAAATGTCAGTGACACTCATGTCTCAAAAAGAAAACGAAAGGGAACTCAATGTAATCCTGCTTAATCTCCATTTCATTTTATGTTTCTCTTTTCCAAGCAAACGTATAAATGCTCCTTCAAAAGAATATATCCCTGCCACAATCTGAAACAGAGAATGCAAAATATCCTCTTCATGAAGATTATTTACTGATCGTCAATTTGGTTCTGTGATTATCAAAAATTTGCGCCCATTCAGTACCATCTTATCAAATCAGCAGAAACAAATTTATCCCCATTTACTCACCCAATTATAAACCATTCACATCTTGAACACACACGTCAGGTCACCTCCCTGCCTCTCAGCTCCAGTGGGGAGAAATAAAACTGTATAACTTCTCTAAATCTCAGTTCATAACTGGAACACATCACCCTTGGTGAAATTCGTCCTTCAGCATAGAAGCTGTTAGCTTAAATACCAAATTGTTGCGGCAAGTTGCCTAGTAACAGATAGAACCTATTTTTGCTTGGAAAGTTTCCAATTTGAACATACTGGAACGCAGGCACACTGAATGGGAAGGGGATGTAGATTTCTCAAGAAAGACTTTCTCAGCTGGCACCTACTTCCAGCACCAGCAACATGACTGGCCTAAGAAGGAGTTAACCTTATGGTTATTTCTTGTCCCATGCTATTTTCATAAAATCATAGAATCCCTACAGTGTGGAAGCAGGCCATTCGGCCCACTGAGTCCACACCGACCCTCCGAAGAGCATCCTACCCAGTCCCACCAACCCCCAACCCCATCCCTATAACCCTGCAATTCCCATGGCTAATCCACCTGGCCTGCACATCCATGGACACTATGGAGCAATTTCCCACGGCCAATCCACCTACCCTGCACATCTTTGGACTGTGGGAAGAAAATGGATCACCCAGAGGAAACCCACGCAGACACGGGAAGAATGTGCAAACTCCACACAGACAGTAGCCTGAGGTTGGAATCAAATCCGGGTCCCCGAGGTTCTGAGGCAGCAGTGCTAACCACTGATCCATTGTGTCCCCCCCCAATTTTATCTCAAGCAAATTGCTTCCACTTGTGGGCATCCATTTTACCCAGTTTCAGAGTCTTTTTATGCAGTCCACACAACACTTTTGCTGATCGCCATGAACTTGCTTCCCAGTTAATTATCAATGAGCCGTGAATAGGTCCTGTTTAGAATTCATACATCAGACATTCATATCAATGTCATATCACTGCAGACTACAATCAGGCACAGCAGCTTCTTGATCACCTTCAATTTTGTAAGATTCCTCATCCCCACAAACATTCTTGTGAATCTACATTCCATCGATTGCATTGCTTTTTCATATGGTTAACTGTTCCATAATATAGCACCCAAAAGCCAAACAATAATAACAACCTATATGGGGTCCTGTGCACACTTATCAATACTTCCTCGCTTGTGTATTTGACATCTCTGTCTCCAACTGCAAAAACAGGTTCCTTTGTTTAATTCTTTTAATTAATTGGGGCTGATGCATTTTAGTGACTCGCAAATCTGCACACGAAGAGTAGTCTGCTCCTTTACGCCATCAAAATCTTACCAATTAAATTATAAGAAAGGAGAAGCAGGAAAGTCAGAAAAGAATAACACCCAAGATTGCTCCAAGGTCCAAGCCCAAGTCCCAGCCACCATCTTCCCATTCCTTACCTTTCACTGGATTTGCTGCTTGTTTGAGCATTAATTTATCCATTTTCTTTGCGTAGAACACAGCATACCAGACACGCAGCTCTGCACCAGGCTGAATATCCTGTAATGGAGGACAAAAATGGCCTGAAAACGTGTAGGCAAATCCATACCAATCCCAATAGCTCCCAGTATAAATGGATTTCCTCTTTAATGAGTTAAACAGTCTTAGACCTCTTTTACTTTTTCACCAGTTATAGAAAACGCACATTAAACCCTCATTCATCAAGATTCTGAAACTAGGAAGTACAAATTCCTCTGGTCAAAAGAATCTGCTGCAATTTTCTCTAGTTCCTAGTTCACTTAAACCAGATTTATCACAGTCCTGCTCAAATAATCCTGAGTTCAGAATCCAGAAGACAAACCATCAAAATCACCTTCAGCTGCATGAGCAATGACGATCCGGTCAATAATGATGCAAAGGACGAAAAAAAATCACTAACTGACACAGTTTGACTGAGGCAAAAGAAAAAGAAACTTTTATATTCTAGGAAGGCACAGCTATCACTGCAGGTTTGGTAAACTATCTTTTCTGCTACCAGAGTACCAGACAGGAACAAGACACGTCATTGTTCCCTCACCCCAACAGAGTTTTGCTCCAGATCATACCTCCAACTTACTTTACCTCCAAGCAGTTGGAGTCCTCCATCTCACTTTTTATTCTGTTTTCCTCTAACACCCTCCCTCATCCCATACTCCCCACCTCAATACAAATTTTGGATCACTTGTCCTATTCTCGCTGTCTCACTGCATCTGATTATGCACTGGTGAGGTGCTCTGGGAAGTTTTACCGAGGTAAAGGCGCTACAAAAACATAGGTTGCTTTAAAGTGTTGATGTGAGCTCCTGACTCCATATATGCCCATTCATGAATAATGGTACAGGACCATCGCCATTGTCTTTGGAATCATATGCCATTAAGGAACCAGTGTCATCCAGAGAAGTGGGGAGACACGTACTGTGAATATAACAAAGCTATTTCAAATAATCTAAAGAAACAGAAACAGGTCATTCAATCTATCAGATCTGCCCCAGATTTCCTTTCAAACTACATATCATCTCAGTCCTCTGTTTTATCCTTAAAATTTTTAACATTCCCCTTTCATTTCAAGCTATTATTTAATTCTCTTCCAATGACTCACATTATAACTGACTTATGATGATAATATTACTAATCTCTGTTAACTCTTAATTGAGTTTTAAATTAGCACCCTTGTGTTACTGTTTTAGAAAATGCATAACTGTTTATATTATCCAATCACCTATCAGCTTCTTATTCTTAAAGACTTCTGTCACCTCACTCCACAATATTCTTAGCACTAATGGAAAAAATTCTGACTTCACAAGTCTCACTAAAACACCTCAAATGAAGAGATAGACCAGACAACACTGCCTGGTTCATCAAGCTTATTCTAAAAGGCCATGCAGCAATGAGGAATTATGACCACCTTTCTCATTAGTCAGTCGTACGATCTTCTGGAAGAAGCAAATGAGAAGTATTTGAAAAACCCTTGGTCAAGTGGGGATGGTAGACAAAAGTTCTCTCTGTGCCCCGAGGTATGACTCAATGAAACTTTTTCCTGCTGTGCACCCATTTTAACGTTTCAGATGGTTTAAACCCAGCCTAGAAATTTGTGGGATGACAGCTGTGTGCAGGGGAAGCTTTAGTACATGATGGAGAGGGAGTGGAGAGAGAAACAGAGGTTAAGCATGGTGGGAGGTGATGAAAAGGCAATCAAAAGAAATAATCTCCTATTTATTTTTGCAGCAGCGGCAATCAGCCTCAGAGAGCTATCCATTAGGCTATGCCCACCAATAAAGTAAATATACAAGGATTTTGAAGGGGCCTTGCAGCTGCCAGAAAGGAATCTGAGCCCCATGATAACCACTGCTGTCTCAAAGTTCGTGACCCCAGAATCTTATCTCATGACCAGAATGGGGACATGACGCTCAGTTTGGCAAGCCTGCCTCAAGGCAATCACAGCTGATGATAAGGTACAAACCAAACATCTCCCTTATATCCCTAGTTGACGCAGAAAGCACATCTGATCCCAACACGACCTTCCACTTTCATTCAAGAGTTTCACAGCATATCGATGCCTGGATCGTTGGTTGAGTCTGTACCTGCAGAGTGTTGAAGTAAATGTCATGGCTGTGTTGATAGGCTGTGAGATTTTGATGATGAAAATCTGTCGCTGGTCTCACAAATATCATCCAATTGCAGTCCTCTTCATTTGTGGTGTCAAAATAAATATCAGGTCCATCCTTCTGGAAAACCTTGTACATAAAATTTAGCAGACAGAGAGGTTGTAACAGGTACAGCTACAGCTCTCGAAATAGCATTTATGCAATAGATTACATTACAGATCCCCTGACCTTGGCTGTACCCATCAACAAGGTCAGAGCAGAAAGAGACAGTGGACTTATTCATTTGTTAATGAAGTGGAAAAGAATTGCTAAAGTAAGCAAAATTATCTGCAGACTGTTTCAACATGTCTGTAGATTGTCAATGATTTAATCTGGAGCCTGTTTTCTCATTTATAGAATAAACCACAAAGTCCTGAACCCGCTTCCAGGTCAATATTCACCTTCAATCTAAAAGACAGAAAATAACAGATCATCTAGGCATTATCTCATTGTTGTTCATGGGAGCTTGCAGTACAGAAATTGGCTCTGCACTTCCATCAAAACAGTGCCTTTGTTTCATAAAATAATTTAAAATCAGCTGTAAAGCACTTTAGGATATCTTGAGCTAAGATCAGGAATGGCATCATGTAAATGCAAGCTATTACGTTATTGGAGGCTCTAGGGGAAAGACCGCCTCACCACAGCAAGCGTTAGCAAGCTCATTGCAGGTCAGGACTTAAACCCAGGAACAGACAGGGTGAACAACACCATAACTAAAGGATTAGTGGCACAGAATAAATGTCAAAAGTTTGACTCACCTTCAGAGAAAACACAGCTTCTTTTTCCAGTTGGGAAACTCTTTTGGCTTCAAATGGTCCAAACTGTGTACGTTTTACCAGGGGTGACAATGCAAAGACCCCTTCACTTCCATCTTCCAGTTGTCTAATCTCCAAACTAGATGGTAGGGAGGACCTAGACAATATAAAAACATCCACCTTTTCAGAAAATCAGACTTCACATCACAAACCAGAAAAGTAAAGCTTGATGATAATCTGGTTTTGAATATACAAATGACAATCAATTATGAACATGACTAGGCCATCTGGCCCCTTGAGGCTGCTCTGCCAGTTGTTAAGAAAATGGCTGAACCGACTCTGGCCTCAACTCTATTTTTCTGTCTATCCCTTGTACGTTTTGACTTCTTTCAGTCAAAAATCTATCTACCTTTCTCCAAAATATATTCAGTCACTCCTTCTTTGAACAGCTTCTAGTTTAATTATGTCCTTTCTGATATAAGGAGATCAATACTGAACACAGTACTCAAGACATGCTCTCACCATTGCATGTAAACCTCCCTAGTTTTATATTTTATTCTTTTTGCAATAAACAACAAATGTTATCAGTATATTTATAAATCAATCTGCACTTCTTCAGCATGACAGATTCTGAAGTGGTTAGTGGGGTTGATTTTAGCTGGAGGAAACCACATGGGCATGTTCATCTGGCAGAAGATAATCATCCTGTTCTACCAACTCAACTAAATTAGACCCTTGCTAATCTGCAGAGGGAACTCAACAAACCTCAAGGTGGCTGAAGATATTGTCAAGCAGGAAATGGATGTTAGCGCTCTCATACTAATCTTAACACCTCCTCTGCTGCATTCTCATGAAGTATGGTTTCAAATTAAACACAGGGAGTTGAAATATTACCTTGATTTACCGTGTAAATAGTCTGTTCTTCCTTTAATGATCAGATAAGTGCTGAAATAGCCTTGCTCAACAGAAACTATATTCAGTATACTTTAACCATTTATCCTATTGGCGCTAAGAAATTTAAAAAGTCCATCTGGATCAAGAGTTTAAATACACACCAGGTTTTCAAAAGGCAGCCAAGAAGAACTCTACATATTCTGTTCTCAATTTTTTTTTCTTATTCTCAGAGCACGTGGGCATCACTGGCAAGGTCAGCATTTATTGCCTATCCCTAATTGCTCTCGAGTTGCCTGGCCCGTTTGACCATCCTGGAGGGTACCCGGAAGTTAACCGCATTGCTTTGGGTCCGGAGTCACATGCAAACTAGACTGGGTAAGGAAGGCAGATCTCCTGCCCAAAATGGAAGAGGCATTAAGGAACCAGATGGGTTTTTATGACAATCAATGATAGTTGTCATGGTTACCATCAACATTATTGAGCATATGACCATTACTGAGACCGACTTTATATTCCAGATTTGATTAATTGAATTTTAAGTTCAATCAGCAGTTGTAGTGGGATTTGAACCATGACTCCAGAATATTAGCCTGGATTACCAGTTCAGTATCAGTACCATTGTATCACCATCTCCCAGCTGGTTGCCTTAGGATTTGCTAAATTCCCAAGATGCTACCATATTGCCATGACCTGAAACAAGACAGAATGAAAGACTAGGACAAAGCAGAGATGGGATTACATAATAAGAACATAAAGAACTAGGAGCAGGAGTAGGCCATCGGCCCCTCGAGCCTGCCCCGTCATTTAATAAGATCATGGCTGATCTTTTTGAGACTCAGCTCCACTTACCTGCCCGCTCACCATAACCCTTAATTCCTTTACTGTTCACTTGATTGGACTAACTGGGACATTTGACTTTTGATTTAAAAAAAAATCATTAAAAACCATGGCAATCCCAACTCGCAGGTTATAATACATAAGAAATAGGGGGATAGAAAAGTGTCATTAGTTTTAAAAATAACGTCTTTGCAATTTCTTTTCCAAATTACAAATGCCTTTGCTCCTTACCGAGCCCGGCTCAAAACGAAAGAGTCGCTGACCGTCACCAATGGACCAAGTTCAGGACACTCTGAGTCGTGGTACTCCCCACAGTCATCGCACCCTGCAAATAAAAGGAGAGATGATCCCTTCTGAGTATTCATTCTTCCAATCACTGAAATATTTAGTTTCGCCAAAAATATTGGATCAGATAGGATACCTAATTCACAGGTTGCATACAGCACTATCAGATCAAACACAGAAGGAGTGACATACTAACTGTATAACTTGTGAGTGGAATAATCAGGAGCAAGTTGTCAACAGCTTAGGACAAATGATTGCCTATCAGCAGCCATCACTTTCTCACTGTATACAATACATTTTAGCTGAAATTTATCATTTCATAGAAGCAAAATACTGGAAATATGAAATAAGAAAGGTGTTGGAAAAACTCAACAAGTCAGCGTAGGGAGGAACAGAATTAACATTTTCAATTGAACTCTTCTTCTTTAGAATTCTCAGAAACCGAGATTACTTCTCACCAAATAACTTTCAAAAACAGCAGCCAATATAGATGGAGCTGAGGAAGCAACATAAACGTGCATTTATATTGTACCACTCCTGACCTCAGGATGTCTCAACAGCAGATTAAGTGCTCCTGAAGTATCATCTCAGCACTAGGAAGCACAGTGGCTAAATTGCTCACAGCAAGTTCTTCAGAACTCCGATGAAGATTAATTTGACTTGAAACATTATGCTTCTCTCTCCACAGATGTTGCCAGGTCTGCTGACTTTTCCAATGCTTTCTGTTTCTATTCAGGTTTCCAGTATCTGCAGTCCTTTGCTTTTATTGTAGGAACTGGATGACATTGGTAAAAACTAGTTTCCTGCAAGACTCTTACACAGCCAAGGAACAGAGAGAACTTTAACTCATGAATCATTGAATAAAATCTGCATAGTCTACACCAGTTCACCAACAAGCTTCTCTTGGTGTCATTTGTTTACTGATAATTTTCCCATTTGATTAACATGAGAGGGTTTTTTTTTTTTATTGAAGAGAGTGGTCTGTGAACAGCCAGAGAAAGTGATGGATGCAAGTACAGTTACAACATTTAAAAGACATTTGGATAAGTTCATGAATAGGAAAGGTTTGGAGGGATATGGACCAAGCACAGGCAGGTGGAACTAGTTTAGTTTGGGAACATGGTCAGAGTAGACTGGTTGGACTGAAGGGTCTGTTTCCGTGCTGTATGATTCTATGATTCTATCCAGAAATGCAGGAGTCCTACATAAGAGAATGTGTGGATCCCGCACCCAATGTGCTCAGAGCAAGTGTGGGTGGCGGTGTGAACAAAGCAATTCATTAGCTCATCCACCAAATTGCAGAGTTTGTGTACAGATTATTCCAAACTTATTTGCCGGACATTCCAGGAACAAAACCTTACAGATTCTGAAATTAATTGGGACAACAACAATTTTTGCACACTCATCCACAAATGTTCGAATACTTACAGACAAACAATTTCCCATCTGTTCCATCGCCTGCCATCTGGATCTGTGAGAATAAAGAAAACAATCCATGAACACGGGAGTTAATGAAGGCAGTATTTTAATTTCAAACTTGCGTGTGTGTAAGAGTAGTACATGTAGGAGCACAAGTTGGATATTGGGTCCATCAAGTCTGCTCCGCCATTCAATGAGATAATACCTGATTTAATCCTCAACTCCACCTTCTTGTCTTTTCCACACGGCCCAAAATTCCATAACTGATTAAACATCTGTCTGTCTTGGCCTTGAATACAATTAATTATCGAACCAGCCTCAACAACCCTTCAAGGTGAAGAATGCCACAGATTCATTACCCTCGGAGAAGAAATTCCTCCTCATCTCTGTTTTAAATGGACAGAGTCCCATACTCAGATTATAATCTCTGGACCTAGACTTTCCCACAAGTGGGTCAATAAACTCTCTGCACCTATCAGGCCTCTTAAGAATCTTAAATGCTTCAAGAAGGTCTTCTAAATTCCAATGAATACAAGCCCAACTTACTGAACTCTCCTCATAAGACAATCACGCCATAACCAGGCTCACTAGTTTGATCTATCACTGGAATGCCTCTAATGCTGGTATATTTTCCCTTCAATAAGGGGACCAAAACTGTTTACAGCATTACAGCTATGGTCTAACTGGTAATTTGTATAGTTTTAGCAAGGTCTACTCCATTCCGTTTGAATTAAAGACCGACAGTCCATTTGACTTCCCTATTAGAGGCTGAACTTTTATACTAGCTTTTTGTGATTCCTGCATGAGGAGCCCCAAATCTCTCTGTGCTGCAACTTTCAGCAGTCTCTCTCCATTAAAATGATATTCATCTCTTCTATTCTTCCTGCCAAAATGCATAACCTGACATTTTCCCACATTATATTCCACCTGCTGACATTTTGCCCACTCACTTAACCTGTCTCAATTCCTCTGCAGAATTTCTGTGCCATCATCACCACCTGCCTTCCCACCTACTTTTGTTTTATCTGAAAGCTTGGCTATAGTACGATCATTTCCCTCATTCAAGTTATTAATATATGTCAGAAGTAATGGTGGCCCCAACACTGATCCTTGTGGCACTCCTCTCATTACAGGTTGCCATCCTGAAAATCCCCCATTTACCCAAGCTCTGCCAAATATTAGTATTCGATCCTCTATCCATGCTAGTATACTACATTGAGCACCTTGAGCTCATATCTTATTACACAGCCTTCTGTGTGCTACCTTATCAAACACCTGTTATAAATCCAAATATATTACATCTACTGGTTCCCCTTTATCTATCATGCTTGCTACCTCCTCAAAGAACTGTAATAAATTTGTTATATGTGACTTCCCCTTCATGAAACCATGTTGACTCAGCTTGGTATTATATATTTCTAAACGCTTTACTGTTACGTCCTTTATAGTAGACTTTAACATTTTCCCAATGACAGATGTTAAGCTAACGGGCTTTTTTGTCTCCTCCTCTTTTTGAACAAAGGTGTTACATCAGCAGATTTTAAATCATAGGGAACCCTACTGTGTGGAAACAGGCTATTCAGCCCATCAAGTCCACATTGACCCTACAAAAAGCATCCCACCCAGAACCAGCACCCGCTCCCATCCCTGTATTTCCCAGGGGTAATCCACTTAACCTACACATCCCTGGAAACTATGGGCAATTTAGCACAGCCAGTCCACCTGACCAGCACAGCTTTGGGCTGTAGAAGGAAACCGGAGCACCCGGAGGAAACCCACACAGAAACGGGGAGAATGTGCAAACTCCACACAGACGGTTGCCCGAGGGTGGAATTGAACCCGGGGTCACTAAGCCACCGTGTCACCCAAACCAAGGTGGAGAATGTGAGCATCGACCCCATTACCTCTCACACGCTAAGCCAGTGCTCTACCATTTGAGTTAATTCCTCAAGACGAATCCTCTGGGATTCTTCCAGAATTTAAAGGATTCTTAAAAGATTACTATCAGTGCATTCACTATCTCTATAGCCACTTCGTTTAAAATCCTAGGATGTAACCCATCAGCTTCAGGGGACTTATCAGTCTTTAGTCCCATTAGTTTCCCCAAATACTTTTGCTCTAGTGATTGTTACTGTGTTTAGCCTCCTGAATATTTAGTATTCCTGGAATGCCATTAATGCCCTCTACAATGAAGATTGATAGAGTATTTATTCAACCTGAGATCTGCACATTGCCAGAACATGCAGGGACTGTGTATAAAATACAGGCACAGTTTGACAGACCACCTCTGACACTACACTCAATCTCACTGCAAATACTGCATTGTCATCCAAACGTTCCTTCCAACCAACCCCTGCAAATACTAGCACAATCCTACAGGCTACTCTTCAAATAATTCCACTCTCCTGGTAGCCTTCCACCCTGTCAATGTCTTTGCTAATGTTAATTACTGGGATTCCGAGCAAACAGTACAGCAACCATGGAGTGCTGAACTCTAAATTCCAAAAGATGTTAAGTACACAAAGAAACCGGTGCTACCTCTGCTGAGAACCTGCCTAACAGCAATAGAGTTAACACAAGATAAATAGTATTAGCACGTGCATATTCAAACCCAAAATGATAAGGCAGAATGTAACAGATTTGGGAAATTGAGTGATTCCCTCTTACAGCCTACAGAGTTACATTGCAAAGCTATGTTCTGAGTGATGGAGAAACAAAGACTATGACTCACCAAATAACCATCAAAAATCATACCTATATCTAGATGGGTTTACAAGCAACAGAACTTGCATTATGTAGCATCACTCCTGACCGCAGGATATCCCAGTAGATGGTTAAGTGCTCCTGAATGGTGGTCACAACAGTGGGAAGTTCAGCAACCAATATGCACCCAGGAAGTTGAGATAATAACAATGAGATAACACGTAGGTCAGCGGTTCCCAAATTATGGGTGGGGCAGGTGAATGGGGCGGTGAGAAATAAAAAGCATCCTGATATCCCATCACCTTGAATTGTTCCAGCCGTGGGAAGTAACAAATTACAAGCCAAACGTCTGATGTTCAACTCTAAATAGCTGCTGTGGATCTGATCAGTGATGGGAGATAACTCTGCCTCTACTCCAGAATGTCAGACTTTCTCAGAAATGGCTTCTTGACGTGATTGAGATGGAGGTGGAAGCACACTTAGCAATTGACATCAGCCCAGTCTCCAAGAATCTGGAATTTTCACACTTATAATAGTTTGTTATACATGTTACCACAAAATGAGCAATCATTAATAACGTACGGAATCTTTCTATGCTGCTTCATTTTCTTTGTTGGTGTTTAGATCATGTTAATTTTCATGCATTGAAATGCCTTTAAGCTATCTGCTTCAGTGATATAGATTGGGAGGTAAATATTGACAGCACCAGGGAACTTCCTTTCTCTTCACAATCCTGCCATGGGATGTTCCCATATCCATCTGAAGGGCAAACCGGGTCTTGGTTTACAGTTTGTTCCCTCACTATTGCATGTCTACAGCAGCAGCCCAGAGTTTGTAGTTCACATTTCTCAGACCAATCAGCGCTCGATACCACCATGTGCTGACTCAGTGGTGAATGTGCTCTCAACTTGGTGACGACATCAGTGGACATGATGCAGTTCAAACATTGACCAAGTGATTTTTATTCTCAATAAACAAAAGTTAAAAGTCCAAAATAAAACAAACAAAGAACTGTCACAACTGAACAGGTTAGCAGCTGCAAAGAGAAAAAAGCGTTCAGTTTTACATTGAAACAAATATGTAGAATGCTGGAGAAACTCACCAAGTCTGGCAGTATTTGCGGACAGAATGAGAGCTGACATTTTGAGTCTGGTATGACTCTTCTTCAGCACATTTCTATTCAATTTCTCTCCACTGCCAGACCTGCTGGTAATAAAGTTTCGAGTTCCCCAGGCTTTTATAATAGGGGCACTGATACAAACACAAGGAAGTCACGTTAAAAATGTAGAAAACACTAGCTCAGCCTCAAGTGGAATATGGCATCATTTCTGAGCACCAGAGTTTAGGAAGAATGTCGGAGTGTTAGAAAGTACAGAAAAGACTCACAGGAATGGTTTCAGTAATGAAGAACTTGAGCGAAGTCCGCAGATAGATTGAGGGAGTTGAGAATGTTTTCCCTGGAGAAGAGAAAGTTGAGAGAAGATTCAATAAAGTTACTCAAAGCGTACAGGGGTCTAGACAGAGTGCAGAGGGAGAAACCGTTCCCACCTGTGAAAGAATCAAGAACTAGAGGACATAGATTTAAGCAAAGGAAGTAACACGAGGTGATACCTTTCCAAAGACTATTGGTTAGGATCTGGAGTGCACTGTCTGAGAGTGTGGAGGATGCAGGTTCAGTTGAGGCACTTGAGAATCAATTACTTTATTATCTGTTGAGAATGAATGTGCAGGGCTTTAGGGAGAAGGGGCAGGTAAGCGGCACAACTGAATTGTTCATTCAAAGACTCCACACAAATATGACAGACCAAATGGCCTCCTTCTGTGCTACAGCCTTTCTATGATTCTATATCCAGTTTCATATACTTTAATAACCCTGCCTAACAAGAATATATCTTGAAAGGATGGTAGTGGAATGCCTTCTTAAGTTACTACAGTTCACACAGAGTCATAGAATCATACAGCACGGAAACAGACCGTTCAGTCCAACCAGCCAATGCCAAACATAATCCCAAGTTAAACTCGTCCCACCTGCCTGCTCCTGGCTCATATCCCTCCAAACCATTCCTAGTCATGTACTTATCTAAGTGTCTTTTAAGCTCATCCACTTTCCTCAGGAAGTTCATTCCACACACAAACCACCTTCTGTAAAAATATTTACCCCTCATGGTCTTTATTAAATCTCTCTCCTCTCACCTTAAAAAATGCCCCCTAGTTCTTGAAATCCCCCATCCTAGGGAAAAGACACCTATCATTAACCCTATGTATACCCCTCACATAGTGCTGTTAGGGAATCTCAAGATTTTGACCTAGTGACAGTGAAGGAACTGTAATGTTTTTCCAAGTCAGAACAGTGTGTGGATTGGAGGTTCGGCGCAACATTGTGGGCCGAAGGGCCTGCTCCAGTGCTGTGCAGTTCTACATTCTATATTCTGTGGTGTTCCAATGTGTCTGTTGCCCTTGGTCTTCTAGGTGGCTGGGTTTGGAAGGTGTTGTTGAAGACTTGGCGAGTTGCTGCAGCATATCTTGTGCAGCATGAATTTCTGAACAAGTGAGTAGCGTGTTAATCAAGCAAGCTGCTTTGTCCTAGAGCTGCCCATTTTCAAGGAAAATGGGCAGTACTCCATCACACTCCTGAGTTGCGCCTTGAAAATGTGAGAAAGACAATGGGGAGGTGAGTGACTCACAATAGACGGTTTTGAATTTTTGGAATTCTGCAACCAGAGGGCTATGGACGAATTCAAGATGCATCTTCAGCTCCAGGACCATTAAGCAATATGGGAATGGAGAGGTAAAAGTGCTGTGGCCAAATACCAGCCATATTGAATAAAGGAGCAGGCTTGAGGAGCTAAATGACCCACTCTACCCCTTCTCTTAACTTTTTATGTTCTTAGCTACTAAAACTCTAGATTTAAGAAAGGCTGACCTCCACATAACTAAACAGTGTCAGCCCACAGCAAACTGGCAAATCTTTTAAAGGGGTAAAATGACAGAAGGTTAGTGGGAGTTCAAGAAAGAATTTAATGTGAAAGAGTCGGTTTATATCTCTAAGGCGTAAGAGTTCTATTTGCAAAACAGAACCACTGACAACAGAAAATATAAAAGGCTGCATAAAACTAAAATCAAAAGCATACAAAAGTACAAACATTAGCAGAGATCCTAGCAAAAGGGAAAGACACAAAGAACAGCATAGCATGACAAAAAGAGATTGTAAGAGCTACAAGAAAGGGAATATGAAAATCAACATGCAAGGGATAATGAACGAAAAGGCAGACTTGCATTTCTCTAGCAGCATTCGTAATCATTGGACATCTCAAAGTACTTTACAGCCAACAGAGTATTTTTGAAGTGGAGCAACTGTTGCAATGTAGGAAATGCAGCAGCCAATTTTTACAAAGTCACAAACAGCCCCTTGATAATGACCAGGAGAATTCTTTATCTGATGTTAACCGAAAGATAAATATTCTTTGAAGACACTGAGGAGAACTCCCCTGCTCCTCTTCGAAATAATTACTGGTGCTACTTGGGAGGGTTTAAGCTCGTGTGGTGGAGGGTGGTGGTGGGGGTGGGGGTGGGGAGGGGGAGGGGGAACAGCCCCAACACATGAAGACCCCAGCATAGAAAGTAGTACAGTGCTGGTCTCCGGCAGCAGAAGAGTTTCTCCAGAACTGCTTAGAATCGGTGGATTAGACAATACTCAAGAATTCAATGGACAACCTAGATGTGTATACTACCACCGTCACAAATTTCATCAGCAAGTGTGTACCGGATTCCATGCCAAAGAAGTTAATCTGTATGTTCCCCAACTGGAAATCTTGGATGAACCACTGCCTTCTGAAGACCAGGCATTCAAGTCAGATGACCCAGACCTTTACAGGAAATCCAGATGTGACCTACACAAAGCCATTAAAGATGCCAAGAGGCAGTTCCTGACCAAGTTAGAGGCCCAAACCAACCACACAGATACCTGCCGCCTGTGGCAAGGCCTACACAACATAACACGATACAAAATGAAGCAGGACAGAATAGAGGACAAAAACATCCTTCCCTGATGCGCTCAATGCATTTTACGCTCGGTTTGAGCAGAATGCCAGTGGGGCGGTGTAACCTGTCCCAACAGCCAGAGACACACCTGTTCCCTCCGTCACTGCTGCAGACGTCAGATCGGCCTTCTTGAGAGTGAACCCGGTGAAAGCAACCGGCGCAGATGGGAGTCCTAGGCTGTGCACTCAGATCCTGAGCAGACGAGATCATTCACTGACATCTTTACCCTCTCTCTGTTACAATCTGAAGTCCCCACCTCCTTCAGGAAGACCAACATCATCCCAGTGCCAAAGAAAATGCATGAAATGTGCCTCAACGACTACCGCCCAGTGACAGTGACATCCATAATTATGAAGTGCTTCGAGAGGTTAGTCATGGCTCACATCAACTCTACTTCCCAGCCTGCCTCGATCTCTTGCGATTTGCCTGCCAGCACAACAGGTCCACGGCAGACACCATTTCCCTAGCCCTACACTTATGCCTGGAACATCTGGATAATAAAGATGCCTATGTCAGGCTTCTACTTATTGACTGCAGCTTTGCCTTCAACACTATAACCCCAACCAAACTAATCTCCAAACTCCGAGACCCAAGTTTCCGTTCCACCCTCTGCAACTGGATCCTCAGCTTCCTGACTCATAGACCACAATCAGTGAAGACAGACCAACAGCACCTCCTCCATAGTTATCCTCAACAGCGGCACCCCGCAAGGATGCAAACTCAGCCCCCTACCATACTCCCTGTACAGCCACAAATCGCGTCTGAACGCCATCTACAAGTTTGCTCATGATACCACCATTGAAGGCTGGACATCAAACAATGACGAGTCAGAATACAGGAAAGAACTAGAATGCTTGGTGTCATGGTGCAAAGATAACAATCTCTCCCTCAATGTCAGCAAAACTAAAGAACTCATCATCGACTTCAGGAAGAAAGGAGGATGGCATGCCCCTATCTGCATCAACGGAGCTAAGATGGTGAGGATTGAGAGTGTCAAGTTCCTAGCACAACAACACCTCTTCTTCCTCCTCTGGGGGCTAAGGAAATTCAGTCTGACCGTAAAGACTCTTACCAATTTTTAACAGAAGCACCATAGAAAGCATTCCATCTGGTGCATCACGGCTTGGTACAGCAATTGCGCTGCCCAAGACCATAAGAAACTACAGAAAGTTGTGAACACAGGCCAGACCATATGGCAAGCCAACCTCTATCCACTGACTCCATCTACACTTCTCATTGCCAAGGAAAGGCAGCCAACATCATCAAAGCCCCCTCCCACCCGGGGTTATAATCTCTTCCAAACTCTCCCTTCAGGCAGAAGATACAGAGGCTTGAACACACGTACCAACAGGTTCAAGAACAGCTTCTTCCCTGCTGTGATTAGACTGCTGAAAGGACTTTTCTAATTTCAAATCCAAGTTGATCTTGCTTTAGTGCGCCTCCTCCGCAGACGTAACCTTGTATGCCTCACTCTGTCTAAACACCCTGTGATCTGTATATCTTTGTATGTTATGATCTGCTTTACTGCATGCAAAACAAAACTATTCACTGTACTTAGGCACGTGTGACAACAATAAATCAAAAATCAGCAGTAGGCCAGCATGTGGAGTGATTTAGAATGTCTTTGTTCAGTCAAGTAGGAATAGGAAGAAAATGCAGAGCCAAGTAAATGAACATGGCAGGTCTGGCAGTCTGAAGTGTATTTATTTTAATGCAAAGAGTATAAGAGGAAGGCAGATGAGCACAGAGCCTAGATTAGTACATGGGACTACAATTGTAGTCATTACAGAAATTTAGTTGGGAGAAGGACAGGACTGGCAGCTCCAAAATTCCAGGGTTTAGAAAGGGATGTAAAAGGGGTGGAGGTTTGTATTACTGAATAAAGAGAATGTCACAGCTACACCAAGAGAGGACATCTTGGCAGGCCCATCCAGCAAAGCAATATGGGTGGAATTTAGAGATTGTATCTTTCTTATTCCTATGATGGGATTATACTATTAGGCCTCCCAATAGCCAGTGGGATAAAGAGGAGCAGATATGTAAGCAGATCACGGAAAGAGGTGAAAACAAGTTGGTGCAGTGTGTGATCTTAACTTTCCCCATATTGACCGGGACTCCGTTAGTGTCCGGGGCTTACTTTGTTTGGTGCATCCAGAAGGATTTCATGAAACAACATGTAGATAATGCAACTGGGGAAGGGGCCGTACTAGACCTTATACTGGCAAATCAGCCCATACAGGTGATTGGAGTTTCAGTAGGGGAGCATTTTGGGAACAGTGACCATAATTCCATACATTTTAAGATAGTTACTGATAAGGATAACACTGGTCCTCAATGAAAGTGCTAAATTGGGGGAAGGCTAAATACAACAATATGAGACAGGAACTGGAGAAATTAGATTGGGGACAGCGTTTGAGGGTGTTGCCAAGTTGGATATAGTACTTGTGGACCGGAAGGCAGGACATTAGAATTTGTTTGTAAAATGATTTTGGGGGTGGGGGAAGAAGCAGGGGAGAGGAAGAGTGCATGGTCCTTTAAAAGATGATGTGTTTTTTCTAGGCTTGGAGATTTAAAAAAAAATGCCTGCAGGTAGCAGATGCACAGAGTTCTTGAAATGGAAACATTGTATCAAAAGGCTATACTGTTCGCAAGCAAAACAGCATGTTTAACAAGACAGAGATAGTAGGAACTGCAGATGCTGGAGAATCCGAGACAACAAGGTGCAGGGCTGGATGAACACAGCAGGCCAAGCAGCATCATAGGAGCAGAGAGGCTGACGTTTCGGGCCGAGACCCTTCATCAGAAAAGGGGGAGGGGAAGGGGGTTCCGAAATAAATAGGGAGAGAGTGGGAGGCGGATAGAAGAGGGATAGAGGAGAGGATAGGTGGAGAAGAAACAAACAGGTCGAAGAGGCGGGGATGGGGCCAGGAAAGGTGAGT